>NC_052146.1:41214641-41814641 GCF_902713615.1 Scyliorhinus canicula | reverse complement strand
CAGGTGACACGAGACTGGGGCAGGCTGCACAAGTTAAATTTGGCCAGGGTGGTGGAGCAAATGAAGGGAGAGTTTCGGAGATGGGATGCACTCCCGCTGTCGCTGGCAGGGAGGATGCAGACTGGAAAGATGACAATCCTCCCTAGATTTCTGTTTGTTTTTCAGTGCCTCCCGATCTTTGTCCCACAATCCTTCTTCAAAAGAGTTCACAGGATAATCATGAGCTTTGTCTGGGCGGGAAAATCCCCGCGGGTGAAGAAGGCGATGCTGGAGAGGAACCGCAGCGAGGGAGGGCTGGCTTTGCCTGATTAATTATTACTGGGCGGCCAACATTGCTATGATAAGGAAGTGGATGGTGGGTACGGGGTCTATCTGGGAGCGGGTGGAGGCGGCTTCGTGCAGGGGCTCCAGCTTGGCAGCCCTGGTCACGGCTCCTCTACCGCCGGCCAGGTACTCCACCAGCCCGGTAGTGGTGACGACCCTGCGGATATGGGGCCAGTGGAGGAGGCATGTAGGGGAGATGGGGGCGTCGGTTTGGGCGCCAATCTGCGACAACCATCGGTTTGCCCCCGGGAGTTTGGATGGAGGGTTTCGAGTATGGCGGCGGGTGGGGGTGGGAAGGGTGGGCGATATGTTCCTGGAAGGGAGCTTTGCGAGTTTGAGGAGCTTGGAGGAGAAATTTGGGTTGGTAAGGGGAAATGATTTTAGGTACCTACAGTTGCGGGACTTTGTTCGTAGACAGGTCCCATCTTTCCCACGCTTCCCGCCAATGGGGATCCAAGACAGAATAGTCTCTAGGGGGGAAGAAGGGGAGGTTAGAGGCTCTGATATTTATAAGGTGCTCATGAGGGAGGAAGGGTCCCAGACAGAGGAACTGAAACTTAAATGGGAGGAGGAGCTAGGCGGGGAAATGGAGGACGGGCTGTGGGCAGAGGCCCTGAGTAGGGTAAATTCGACCGCAACATGTGCCAGGCTCGGGCTGATTCAATTACCGGGCCCACATGACAGTGGCCCGGATGAGCAAATTCTTTGGGATAGAGGACAAATGCGCTAGGTGCGCGGGAGGACCAGCGAACCACGTTCACATGTTTTGGGCATGGCCTAAGCTTAGGAAGTACTGGGAGGGATTTGCGGGCGTCATGTCCCGGGTGCTAAAAACAAGGGTGGCGATGGGTCCAGGGGTGGCAATTTTTGGGGTTTCGGAAGACCCGGGAGTCCAGGGGGGAGAAAGAGGCCGATGTTTTGGCCTTTGCCTCCTGATAGTCCGGCGACGAATACTATTGACGTGTAGGGACTCAAAGCCCCCGAAGACCGAGTTGTGGCTTGCGGACATGTCGAGTTTCCTGGGTATGGAAAAAATTAAGTTCGCCTTGAGGGGATCTGTACAGGGGTTCACCCAGAGGTGGCAACCATTTATTGACTACTTTGCAGGAGAGTGAGCGTCAGCCGGGGGGGGGTTTAGAGTAGGAGGGATAAAATGGCGGGTAGTTCCGGTGGGAGAGGAGCGGGCTTGTGCAATATGTTATGATTGAAGTATTGAAAGTACGTGGATGTTTGCACATTTTTGCTTTCTTTCTGTTGAAGTCTGTATCTGTTTACAAAGCCAAAAACTACCTCAATAAAATTGTTTATTTAAAAAAAAAACAGTACTTTAGAAAACATGGAGTGGAGTCCACAATGCAAACCGCTAAGTGAAACTATTACTATGGCAAGGGGGTTTAAATAATGTTTTGGGAGTAGAGTGTGGAAACTCTCATATGACAATCATCTGGGGGATTCTGAGGAGAAAATCACAGATACTAACTTGTGTTCAACAAGAGTATGTATTTGACCACAGTCATTGTGTATGCATGAAAACAACTTTGGGTGTTAATGGGACCATTCAAAGTGTACTTTGTCATCTGTTTTAATCTCATAACCTGTGCATTGATTTAATAATCTTTATTAGTATCACAAGTAGGATTACATTAACACTGCAATAAAGTTACTGTGGAAAATACCCTTGTTGCTACACTACGGTGCCTGTTTGCGTACACTGAGGCAGAATTCAGAATGTCTTTGAGGACTTGTGGGAGTAAACCGGAGCACGCGGAGGAAACCCACGCAGACACGGGGAGAACATGCAGACTTCGCACAGACAGTGACCCAAACAAGGAATCGAACCCGGGTCTCTGGCGCTGTGAAGCAGCAGCGCTAACCACTGTGCTACCATGCCACCGGGGTGGGGGGGGGGGGAAAAGAGTACAGGAGTATTGTATAATAATCCATTTTTTCATGTTTAATAAATGTCTTTTCTTGTTGCTCTCACTAATTAGCGGTCCTGTGACTGTTCCTCTGTGTTTGATAGAAAAAGTTATGGTTCATTTGAGTCAAGGTTCTATTCTGGGATCTTCCTGTCCAGTTATATCAACTGGGATCGTAACAATTTGGATACAAACTTCTGACCTAATAGATAGATAGATAGAGAAATACAGCACAGAACAGGCCCTTCGGCCCACGATGTTGCGCCGAACTTTTGTCCTAGGTTAATCAAAGAATTTTGGACAATTTTTCATGGCCAATCCACCCAACCTAATCTTCCAGCAGTAAATTCTATTCTTCTTTACTTGCCTTTCTCTTAAATGATTCTGTCTCCAAAACAGATGGGAGTTAAACTGAAGCAAATCCGATGCATCCAATTTTCACTTATTTTTGAATTCATTAAGATATCTGCCAAAAAAATTCTAAATAATAATAACTTGCGTCCAATACCCATTCAAAGATTGGTGAGCTGCAATTATTATAACCTGCTTTTTTGTTGGGAACGTGTGAGTTCATGTTTGGAGGGTAAAAAGACAACTGACTCCTCTTTCAATTTGGCATCAAACTGGCAAGGCCAATAATAAGTCACATGCACAAAGACCCAGTAATTATTAAAACACCTGGTGTATTGCAATTTGAACTGCAGCTAATTTGATTTAGCAGTTACCAGGATAGAACACAGCTGCCTTTAAAACTATCACATTTGCTCTTCTCTACCTCCTGCTCCACGTCAAAAAATTCATCAAATTTCCAACATGAAAAGTAGATTCCAAACACCCAACCCCCATGTCATTGAGAGCTGCTATGCAAGATTTGTTCATTCTCTCTCATGTTACACACATTTAGAGAACTTGGACCAGGCTGTGAAGAAACAGTGCTAACCACTGTGCTATCGTGCCACCCACCAAATATTGATGCTGAATGATCCTTGTAAAGCATTCAAATATCACATGTTTATGAAATATTTTAAATATTACTGGAACAAAATAAATTTCCTGAAACAGAGGACATATTTCAGGTTTAGACACGGTATGTTTCGGACCATCAAATGTAGAAAGAAGGCAACATCATTCAGAGATTGTTATGATCAGGTGAGGACAGATGCCAGGTCTTGTCCTTTCTTTCTCACTGGCCAGTTATTTTTAAAATATTTTTTGTTTGATTTTTAACATTTTAAGCATACAACCCAACAAAGTGAAAGAACAACCTCCCCCCCCCAGTCTCTAGCAGCTGACGGTAAACAACTCTTTAAAATGTTGTATAAACAAACCCCTTCTCTTGTGGAACCCCTCACTCGCACCCGTCAAAATAAACTTAACCTTCTCCAAATACAGGGAACTCCATCAAATCCCCCAGCCATACCGAGGCACAGGGTGGAGAAGCTGACTTCCACCCTGACAGCACACATCTGCAAGCAATCAGAGATGAAGGCTAAATCATCTGCCCCTGCTCTGATCTGTAGCTCCAGACAGTCTGGCACCCCAAATCTGGCCCCTATGGACTGGGCTCCAAATCCACATGCAAGATCGCCGAGATGGTGCTGAAAATTCGACCTGCGAAAGCTCTCCAACTTTGGGCAGGACCAGAACACTTGTACATGATTGGCCGGACCCCTCACAAATGTCCTCCACCCCCTCAAACAACCGGCTCATCCTTGACTTTTGTCAGGTGTGCTCTATGCAGCACCTTTAGCTGTATCAACCCCAGCCACACGCAGGAGGTTGAGGAGTTCACCCTCTGCAGCACCTCACATAACCCCTCCCAGCACTATCCCCAACTTGACCGGACCCCCTCCTACGACACCCTACCCTCCTCCAGCAACCTCCCATAAATAGGCGATATGACCCCTCCTCCCTCCTGCCCAATCACTGTCAACACCCCTTCACCTAACAAGTACGTCTTTTGGAACTTGCAGGAGGAAACTGGAGCGGCAGAGGAAACCCACACAGATACGGAGAGAACGTGCAAACTCCGTACAGAGACAGTGACCCAAGCCAGAAATCGAAGCCGGGTCCCTGGTGATATGAAGCAACAGTGCTAGCCACTGTGAACCCCCACACCTTCTTGCCGCTCGCTGCCCAATAAACCAGGTTTGGAAGGACCAGACCCCAGACTACCGCCCTCTCTGAAGTACAGTCTTCCTAATCCTTGCTACCGTACCTATAATAATAATAATCATCTTTATTAGCATCGCAAGTAGACTTACATTGCACCGCAAAGAAGTTACTGTGAAAAAACCCCTCGTCGCCACACTCTGCCGCCGTTCGGGTACACTGACGGAGAATTCAGAATGTCCAATTCATCTAACAAGCACGTCTTTCGAGACTCATGGGAGGAAACCGGAACACCCAGAGGAAACCCAGGCAGCCATGAGGAGAACGTGCAGACTCTACATAGACAGTGACCCAAGCCGGGAATCGAACCCGGGTCCCTGGCGTTGTGAAGGAACAGTGCTAACCACTGTGCTACCGTGCCACCATCTACCCAAACAATGAAATCAACCGTTCCATCCCCATAAAAGACGTTTTTTGGCAAAAATACATGTAGCCACTGAAATAAGAAAAACCGTGACAAAATATTCACCTTTACTGCCTGCACCCGGCCTGCCAACAATAGAGAAAGGCTGTCCCACCTCACTAAATCCACCAGACTTTTGAAATTCAATTTACGAAGCTGGAGTCACCTAGTCTCGAGCCACCTGCACAGGTACCTAAATGGGTAGTCAGCACCTGGAACAGCAATCCCCTAAACAGGCTCCTGCCCCCGGAGAAGACAGCAGAAAACACTTTTTCCAGATTCAGCTTAAAAGCTGAAAAAGCCCCAAATCTCCTGGGAAGCTTCAGTAGGCATTCAACAAGGTGCTACACAAAAGGCTGCAGCATAAGATAAAGGCGCATGGTGTTACAGGTAATGTATTAGCATGGATATAAGATTGGTTAACTGACAGAAAAGAAAGAGTGGGGATAAATGGGTGTTTTTAGGTTTGCGATCAGCGGCTAGTGGTGTGCCTCAGGAGATCAATGTTGAGTCTGCAATTGTTTACAATTTACAGAAATGATCTGGAGTTAGGAACCAAGTAGAGTTAGGAACCAAATGTAATGTGTCAAAATTTGCAGATGACACTAAGATGAGTGGCACTAAGTTGGCAGAGGATACTGAAAGTCTGCAGAGGGATATAGGTGAGTGGGCAAAGGTCTTAAGAGCAAATGGAGTTTAATGTTGATAAATCTGAGGTTATCCATTTTGGTAAGAATAATAGCAAAATGGGATTATTATTTAAATGGTTGCAGCATGCTGCTGTGCAGAAGGACCTGGGTGTCCTTGTGCATGAATTGCATAAAGGTGGTTTGCAGGTGCAGCAAGTGATTAAGGCAAATGGAATGTTGTCCTTCATTGCAAGAGGGATGGAATGTAAAAGCAGGGAGGTTATGTTGCAGCTGTATAGGGTGCTGGTGAGGCCACACCTGGAGTACTGTGTACAGTTTTGGTCTCCTTTCTTGAGAAAAGGATGTATTGGCACAGAGGGTGTGCAGAGGACATTCACTAGGTTGATTCCGGAGTTGAGAGGATTAGTTTATGAGGAGAGACTAAGTAAACTGGGACTATACATTGGAATTTAGAAGAATTAGCAATCAAATCAAACAGGCTGCTTTGTCCTGGATGGCGTCAAGCTTCTTGAGTGTTGTTGGAACTGCACTCATCTAGGCGTGGAGTGTATTCTATTACTCTCCTGACGGTGGGCAGGCATCTGCGCACATACCCTCTTCCGACCTTTATGATGGAAGGGAAGTCATTGATGAAGATGGTTATGCTGAGGAACTCCTGCAGTGATGTCCTGGAGTTGTATTGATTGTACTCCAACCACAGGCATCTTCCTTTGGGCCAGGTATGACCCCAACTGGCAAAGAGATTTCCCTCTGATTCCTCTTGAATCCAGTTTTGCTGGGGCTCCTTGATACCATACCTGTTCAAAGGCTGCCTTGATGTCAAGGGAGCCACTTTCACCTCACAACCAATCAACAGACAAGCTTACTATTATAGCTTTTCACAAGGTGGTTTCTTTTCTTTGGCCCATCAAGTCCGCACCCACCCTCTGAATGAGTACCCTACCTACGCCCCATCCCCACTTAACCTAACCTGCACATCTTTGCACACTCGAGGGCAATTTAGCATGGCGAATCCATCGAACCTGCACAACTCTGAACTCTGGGAGGAAACCGGAGCACCTGGAGGAAACCCACAGAGACACAGGGAGAAAGTGTAAACTCCACACAGTCATCCAAGGCTGGAATTGAACCCAAATCCCTGGCACTGTGAAGCAGCAGTGCTAACAACTGTGCCATCACCCCGTCGGCGATTTTGGTCATGTGTTTTCTATTGGCACACTATAGAGGGTGATCCATGTTAATGAACGAGTTTTGATCTCCTGTTGTCAAAGCAATTTAGATGCCAAAGAAACAAATAGGGATCCTTCACACCCTGCTTGCATAATGAGCTGCATTAATACATTGCTGGCCCTGGTAGTTTCTGTAGGCAGAAAGTGTGGAGGCCCATTGTCCTTATGCTTGGTAGAGAGTTTAGACATTGACGGTGTGAAGACCAGAGGAACTGCCTGTATCTATGTCTCCTGGAAAATACACTTTCAGAATGTTGTTATGGACTTGGCTACCTCCTGGAAGTGTCTTTGCTTGACAAAAGAAGTTGTTCAATATATTGTAGCCATCTGGGATGGGCACTTACAAAGGGAGGTATGGCCGCTTACAAAGGGAGGTATGGCCGCTTACAAAGAATCACGGGAAATATGGCCAATGCAGGATCCAGACGAACTCAGAGCTTAAGTGCATATTGGCTTCGAGATAACCAGACACTATCAAAACCCCCAGCCGATTTGCATTCTAATGGCCCATTTCCCCAGAACAAAAGACTTGTACTCAGGTATCAGACACAGGTACAGACTCATCGGCACCACTCCCTTCACCCAGGAAGCCCAAACAACCAAGGTCAATGACCGCCCAGGACACGCCCAGCCGTCAAGGCACCCGCCCCTTTTATTGGCTGAAATCGAAGGCGGTAATCAAAGCCTGCTGAATTATTGGGTCCAAAGCTAAGAACCGCCCAAAAGAGCGCGAAACCCCCAAAGGATAAAAAGAGACACTGCCCTGTGTTCAGTCTCTTTTGGCCCCGGCGCACCGGCACTCTCTTGGCCCGGCCTACGCCTGATACCGCACCACGACCAGAAGCAAGATCAAGACCAACGATCGCTACCAGACAGTTGAGCCCAGCAGAAACTAAGTCACTTCTCCAGACCTAGCCACGCAAGATCCGAACAAAGGCCTTGTTCCTCTGCATTAAGCCTAGTGCCTGAAGTTAAGTACATGTTGTTGTAATGTTAGGTGTAATTTAGCTTGTAATGTTTTATGTTGCATGTCCACGTAATTCTTGTGCGTAAATAAACTATCATTGAACTTGAACTAACTAACTGGCTGTTTGGTCTTTGATCAATATCTGGTAAAACCTTGTGGTGGTATCACTTGATACCTGGCGACTCTGAAAAGCAATATCATTAATAACTATCTGTATCCAGTTAAAAAGAGCAACATTACTGGCTTCTCCGGTGCGAACTGGCAACATTATTGGTGCCGATTGGCAACAATATAACTGACCAGCTGATGAAATTAAAGATTACTATCCCACGTGCACACATCAGATTACCAAGGCAAATTCTGCCATCACAGATTACAAGCAAGATCTCTTACTATAAAATTATAGTGCCAATGGACTTTGGATTATGTCCTCAAAAAAACCTCAATTGATAAAACCACGAACTATTGAACTGGGATCAGATCAAATCAAAATCTCAATTGATAAAACCACGAACTATTGAACTGGGATCAGATCAAATCTGGTCACGCAAGTTTTGCTCCTTTCTCAATGTTTTTTTAAAAATAATTTTTATTGAAATTTTTACAAAATACACAATATAAACATCTTAACTCTATTAACAAACACCCGCGGTAACACCCCATGAACAATACCCCCCCCCCCCCCAGCTTCAAGAGCAACTTCAAACAAAAGGAAAGAACAAAAGCAAGAGCAAAAAACAAAAAAAAAACAAAAGATAACCCAGACAACAAAAGGGAAAGAGATAGCACCCTCCACAAACCCATGTGCACAGTTCTCCCTCCCCCCCATCCTTAACCCCCCCCCCCCCCCCCCCGGGTTGCTGCTGCTGTCGGCCTATTTCCCTACCGTTCCGCCAGGAAGTCCAGAAAAGGCTGCCACCGCCTGAAAAACCCTTGTACTGATCCCCTCAGGGCAAATTTCACCCTCTCCAATTTAATGAACCCCGCCATATCAGAGATCCAGGCCTCCATGCTTGGGGGGCCTCGCATCCTTCCATTGGAGCAAGATCCTCCGCCGGGCTACTAGGGACGCGAAGGCCAGAACACCGGTCTCTATCGCCTCCTGCACTCCCGGCTCCACTGCAACCCCAAAAATTGCGAGTCCCCAGCCTGGTTCGACCCTGGATTGCACCACCCTCGACACCATCCTTGCTACCCCCTTCCAAAACTCCCCCAATGCTGGGCACGCCCAAAACATATGGGCGTGGTTCGCTGGACTCCCCGAGCACCTAGCACACCTGTCCTCTTCCCCGAAAAACCTGCTCATCCTCGACCCAGTCATGTGGGCCCTATGCAGCACCTTGAACTGTATGAGGCTAAGCCTCGCACAGGAAGAGGAGGAATTCACTCTCTCCAGGGCATCCGCCCACGTCCCCTCCTCGATCTCCTCACCCAGCTCCTCTTCCCATTTACCCTTCAGTTCCTCCACCGAGGCCTCGTCTACCTCCTGCATTACCAGGTATATGTCCGAAATCCTCCCTCCTCCTCCTTTCTAAATGTTATGCCCATTTTCACAAGGGTAGAATCTGAAATGTGTATGAATAAAAATCTGGAACCAGTTTCAATCTCTATGCTCTTTTCAAATTGGGCCCATAGCACATTTACATTAGTTTTAGTTCAGTTCACTGAATCAGCAATTTTTATAGGACATTCTCAGCAATTAACGATGATGAAATTTATTGGCCATAACTTGATTATTTATTAAACAAAATGAAACATAACTTTCTGTTCATGTACAGAATGTGAAAATTAATGATGTGCAAACAAATGGAACTGTTTCAACTGAATATGCAATTTATTTTGCTTTCTATATATTTTCTCTCAAGGGATGACTGTTGCTGTAGCATTGTTCCACATTTGAATGGTCCTATTTTATGTTGGTGCTCAGAAAATGAGCCTAACAGGGCAATTGATCACAGTGGGTAGCAAAGCAAATTACTGCCCCACTTGGAAGTGCAAAATACATGCTTTTCCTTTGGATTAAACGGGTAATAATCAGAAGTGGGAAGGGTGGCATGTGGCGCAGTGGTTAGCATTGGGACTACAGCACTGAGGACCCAGGCTCGAATCCGGCCCTGGGTCACTGCCCGTGTGGAGTTTGCACATTCGCCCCATGTCTGCGTGTGTTTCACCCCCACAACCCAAAGATGTGTAGGTTAGGTGGATTGGCCACATTAAATTGCCCCTTAATTGGAAAAAAAAATAACTGGGTACTTTAAATGTATTTTTAAAAATAATCAGAAGTGGGAATATTGCCCAATTCTTCTCTTGAAAAAGCAACTGTCTCAGGGTGGCACAGTGGTTATCATTGCTGTCTATGGCACTGAGGACCCAGGTTCGATCCCAGCCCCAGGTCACTGTCTGTGTGGAGTTTGCTCATTCTCTCTGTCTGCGTGGGTCTCACCCCCACAACCCAAAAGATGTGCAGAGTATATGAACTGACCATGCTAAATTGCCACTTAATTGGAAAAAATTATTGGGTACTCTAAATTTATTTATTTTTTTAAAAAGAAAAAGCAACTGTCTCACTCCAACCACTGCACAACTCTAGAGTAGTTAACTTGCCACAGGCAGGACATTCTACTTTATATGGCTAAAATATATATCTTTATTACATTTATCCATTAAGTTGGTCTTTGTGCATTCATGCATTTTACAAAACAGCATCTCACAAGGTTCTATGTTTTATTGTAGAGCCTTTCAATTTTATTGTTAAGGCACATCAAAAAAACTCTTATTTAAACAGGTTTCTAACTACCTTTTTGGAAATATATCACATTAGTCAGGGTATTCTTTGGGTCGTTTTCAAAACTCAGGTCAATTTTAAGCCCTAATTAATAAATAGGCAAATTCTGCACCACACCTCAAAGGACTATTACCACAAAACTACCTGAACATTTAACCCTTTTGTGGCTTTTAAACGGATTCGGATCTTAAATTACGCTTATTGCTTGACACTGCACCCAAACGGGAAGATTAATATTCCCTCACATCGACTTTAAACCGATTATAAATATTCTAATCATAACCTCGACTTCTAAAAGTATCATTTTTAAAAGTATCACTGATAGCGCCATAACCCGACATAATTAAATGGCCATAGATTCAAATGCCTATTTTTAATACTTCACTGAAGCGTTTAAATGCATTCTTAATATGCGCGTGTATATAGTTCACGGCATAGCAATTATTTGCTGGTAATCAAACAAATTTGCGGTACAGGAATCTCGGTAAAATCAATTACAACAGGATACATAAAACACACGGCGCATCTACTAATTAGTGCAAGCACAGATTTATACCAACGTGGTACAAGGGCGACATTAAAACAACTAAAGACCGTTATACGCTCCTCAAAGGCCTTCTTGTCCAGACCTCACTGAAAGCTGGTACCTTAAATCTTGGGCCTTATTCCAAGACTGAGACAAAGGGGCCCCCAAACCCCCGTGTGACACAAACACTCAAGAGATGCCTCACAGAGCAACTAAAACCCCAATTCAAAAGCACCGATGGAGCGAGGTCGGCCAGCAAAACCAGTCGCCTCGCCCTCCCGGTCTCAACCCCGCCGGTTCAGGCGCTGCCAATTTACCTGCAGCTGTTTGAATTCTTTATCCAACTCCTGCCATTCAGCCTGGCACCGCAGCAGTGACATTGTCCACTCGGCTCCGCAATACATGCACTGCACCGGGACTGCTGGGAGAGCGCCGTGACGTCAGCCGAACCCACTGCAGCAGCTGCTGGCTGCCTCTCCTACATACTGTCCCCTTTCTTTCTGCCAAACCAGGCAGGCGAGGGCAAAGACACCTGGCAGCGTTGCAGGCTGCAGGAATGGCTGAAGTGCAGATATTTGCTCCTGGTGAGGGGGGAAAACGCACACATTGAAGAAGGATGTTATTTGGAATATCAAACCTTTGACATTTATAAATTGACCACTTTTAAAACCTTTTAAAATCCAGTGGCGCAAATCAAACAAAGATTGCTCAGCACCAGGCCATGGGATATCTCGAGGCAGCTGGGTAATGGGCGGCACGATAGCACAGTGGTTACCATTCATAGCTCCAGGGTCCCAGGTTCGATTCCCAGCTTGGGTCACTGTCTGTGCGGAGTCTGCACGTTCTCCCTGTGTCTACGTGGGTTTCCTCGGGGTGCTCCAGTTTCCTCTCACATGTCCCAAGACGTGCTTGTTAAGTGAATTTGACATTCTGAATTTTCCCTCTGTGTACCCGAAGAGGCGCCAGAGTGTGGCGGCTAGGGGGTTTTCACAGTAACTTCATTGCAGTGTTAATGTGAGCCTACTTGTGGCACTAATAAAGATTACTATTAAATAAATCCAGTTTCCTGGGTCCATGTTACGAATAAATAAATAACAAATCCAGGAACAGGGAGGAAGGAGGCCCTGCTGATGGAGTATCAGGATTTATGAACTAAAAGAGCAGGATCTCAAGGATAATAATCCCTGAATTGCTGCTCGTGCCATGAGCAAAGTATCATAGAAACAGAAACATTTGCAAGTTAGCACAGGATTAGGTAGGATATATGGATGGTTCGTTTGGCTCAACACTGGTGTTCATGGCCCACTAGAATCTTTTTCCATCTTTCTTCATATAAATATATACTTATAACCCTTTAATCCTTTCTCCATCATATGATTTGAATACCTTCCCCTGAGATGCATCTCTACTATTCGATTAGACCACTCCCTGTGGTGGCGAGCTCACAATTCCCACTACTCGTTTGGTAAAGTACTTTTTTCCAAATTTCCCGCTGGATTTCTTGGTGACTATCTTATATTCAAAACCCTTTGGTAATGCTCATTCCATGCAAATAGAAACATTCTTTCTGTACATTATTTTTAAAAAATAAATTTAGAGTACCCAATTCATTGGCTAAATCGCTGGCTTTGAAAGCAGACCACGCAGGCCAGCAGCATGGTTCGATTCCCGTAACAGCCTCCCTGAACAGGTGCCAGAATGTGGCGACTAGGGGATTTTCACAGTAACTTCATTTGAAGCCTACTCGTGACAATAAGCGATTTTCATTTTTTCATTTTCATTTTCATTGTTCCAATTAAGGGGCAATTTAGCGTGGCCAATCCACCGACCTTGCACATCATTGGGTTGTGCGGGGCGAAACCCACCAAACACGGGGAGAATGTGCAAACTCCACACGGACAGTGACCCAGAGCTGGGATCGAACCTGGGACCTCAGCGCCGTGACGCTGCAGTGCTAACTCACGGCGCCACTGCGCTGCCCTCTTTCTGTACAATATTAAAAGATCAGCAGTCTTTAATGTAAGGCTATGAATATAAATATTTGTTTTTTATAAGGTGTTAAGTACTTGCCGGTATTTATTTATGTTTAATTTAAAGTACCCAATTCACTTTTTTTCTAATTAAGGGGCAATTTAGCATGGCCAATCCGCTTACCCTGCACATCTTTGGGTTGTGGGGGTGAGACCCATGCAGATGGGTCCATGTATGGGCAGCACGGTAGCACAGTGGTTAGCACAGCTGCTTCACAGCTCCAGGGTCCCAGGTTCTTTGGGTTGTGAGGATGAGACCCATGCCGATGGGTCCATGTATGGGCAGCATGGTAGCGCAGTGGTTAGCACAGTTGCTTCACAGCTCCAGGGTCCCAGGTTTGATTCCCGGCTTGGGTCACTGTCTGTGCGGAGTCTGCACATTCTCCCTGTGTCTGCGTGGGTTTCTTCCAGGTGCTCCGGTTTCCTCCTACTGTCCAAAGATGTGCAGGTTAGGTGGATTGGCCATAATAAATTGCCCTTAGTGTCCAAATTGTTTGGGTGTGATTACTGGGTTACGGGAATGGGGTGGGGGCTTGGACGTGGGTGGGGTGCTCTTTCCAAGGGCCGGTGCAGACTCGATGGGCCAAATGGCCTCCTTCTGCACTGTAAATTTTATGAGACACGGGGAAAATGTACAATCTCCACACGGACAGTGACCCGGGCCAGGATTGAACCCGGTCCTCGGTGCCGTGAGGCAGCAATGCTAACCACTGCACAACCGTACCACCCTACTTGACAGTATTTTAATGTATAGAATAGGCTGACATGAATTAGGCTTTTTACAGATAAAGTTTATAATAGATATTTAGAACTTTATTTTATTTCATTTTAGTATGATTTTTGTCCATGATGGATATTGGGTAAATTAACATTGTGGCTACAAAAGGCCTTGTTGTAGGTTGGGGGTTGTAAGCTGGCATGAGGGCTGTAAGGACTATGGGTGGGGGACATGAACTGGCTCTTAGCTGGTAAAGATGCTGCAAGGCGCCATGGGAATGGCGAACGCACAAGTCAAGTTGGTATGGAAGGTATGAGACCATTCTGGGTGGGTGGATGGAGACATGGATTGACATGTATGGGGAGTGGATGTGGGGTGTGGGATAGTTCTAATGTTTGAGAAAACAACTGAAAGATGTCCAATAAATGAAACTTATTTACAAAGATGATTTTAGCTTCTTTGATCTTGGAACTACATGAATAATTTAAATCCCTCAATGAAATAACTGTGGACCTCCTTTTTCAGTTCCAACCCTAATCTTATTAATTAAACACAGGTTGACCTTTGTACTATCATTACCCCAGGTCTGTTTACCAGGTTCACAACCAAGGGCGGGATTCTCTAATCCTGCAGCAGAGTGTCCACGCCGTCGTAAACGCCGTCGCGGTTTACGACGGCATGAACGGGCCGACCCGATGACTAATTCTGGCCCCCGCAAAAGGGGCCAGCACGGCTGCCGATCACAGCACGAACTGGGCGCCGTGGGATCCGCGCATGCGCAGTGGCATCAGTGCCAACATGCACATGCCCGGTGGTGCTGGTGCCAATGCGCAGATGCGCAGTGCCTTCCGTCAACGAGCCAGCCCCGACACCACATGGCACAGGACTACAGGGGCCGGCGCGGAAGAAACGAGGCCCCCAGCCAGAGAGGCCGGCCCGCCGATCAGTGGGCCCCGATTGCGGGCCGGCCACATCGGAGGCCCCCACCCCCCCCCCCCCCCCCCGCCCCCATAGGCCCCCCGACCCTTCAACGCCACGGTCCTGCCAGCTGAGAGCATGTGTAGACGGCGCCAGCGGGACTCGCCGTTTTCATGACAGCCGCTCGGACCATCCCGGGCAGAGAATCGACAGGCCGGCCGTGTAGAGCAGCCCCCGACCAGCGCCGCGCCAACCACGCTAGCGCCAATGGCGTGCCGGCAGCGTGGCGTGAATAGCGCCAGTCGCAGGGATTCTCCGGCCTAGCCCCGGACTGAGAGAATCCCACCCCAAGTGTTTGGAATTGTACACATTTAAATTTTAATTTCTAAAGTAAAAAATATTTCCAAACACGTGACAAAAAAATTTGATTCATTACAAAAGTGCTGAGAATGTGGAACTCACCACCACAAAGTCATTGATGCAAATACTCTAGAAGTATTTAAGGGGAAGTTAGATCAGCATATAGAGAAGGGAATAGAGAGTTATGGATATAGAGTTACATGAGGAAGGTTGGGAAGTGACTTGAGTGGAGCATAAATGACGGCATGTTGGGCCAAATGACTCATTTCTGTGCTGCTGATACAATGTGTTTCTATACATACATGCACAAAACAGGAACTTGGTTCAACAGATAACCTGGAAACATTGCATTGACCTGTTGGTGTTTATCCTGCACTTAATTCCTTCAGACTGCTTAGTTTCCACTTGCCCTTTCTTTCAACAATCTGTTGAACTTATCTATAAATATTGAAAGTATCTGCTCCCATCATTAAATTTATAGTTTTACAATCCTCTGAACAAAAAATGTTTCACCTCCCTTTAATCTTATTCTAGGAAACTTTATTACAGGAAACATCTGTTTCTTTATACCCTGTCATCATCCTTCGGAACTTTAAATACCTCGTCAAATCACTATGTCATGTCCTACATTCAATTTTCTTTTTTTTTAAATAATTTTTATTGAAATTTTTACAAAATATAAACATCTCAACTCTATTAACAAAACAACTATGGTAACACCCCAAGAACAATACCCACCCAACTTCAAAAGCAACTACAAACAAAAGAAAAAAACAAAAGAACACCCAAACAACAAAAGGGAAAGAGATAACACCCGCCACATCCCACAAACCCATGTACACAGTTCTCCCTCCCACCGATACAAACCACCCCCCCCCCCCCCCCCCCGGGTTGCTGCTGCTGCCGGCCTATTTCCCTACTGTTCCACCAGGAAGTCCAGGAAAGGCTGCCACCGCCTAAAGAACCCTTGTACTGATCCCCTCAGGGCAAATTTCACCTTCTCCAATTTAATGAACCCCACCATATCATTGATCCAGGTTCAATTTTCAAACATCAAATGTTTCTAGTGGTTAGCATAGTTGCTTCACAGCTCCAGGGTCTCAGGTTCGATTCACGGCTTGGGTCACGTTCTGTGAGGAGTCTCCCCTTGTCTGCATGGGTTTCCTCCGGGTGCTCCGGTTTCTTTCCACAGTCCAAAGATATGCAGGTTAGGTGGATTGGTCATGCTAAATTGCCCTGAGTGTTCAAAAAGGTTGGGGTGGGGTTACTGGGTTAAGGGGATAGGATGGAGGTGTGGGCTTGGGTGGGGTGCTCTTTCCAAGTGCCGGTGCAGACTCGATGGGCTGAATGGCCTCCTTCTGCACTGTAAATTCTATGATTCTATATGATTATTTCCCGTTACTTGGAAGTATCTTAGTTAATAAGCACTGTATCCACTAGTGCTTCAACATTCTGCCTTTGTGTGGTATTCAAAATAACTAAATATATTCCAACTATGATTTTTTTTTAACAAACAATTTTAATGAGGTATTTTTGGCTTTCAAGCAACAACAGTATAAAGACAGTGTACAAAGAACAATAAACATAGTGCAAACACCGACACCCATCCCTCCAAGGCCCGCCTATTTAACCCCCTATTCTACGCCAACCTAGCCACCCCCCCCCCCCGATGATTAATTCTCCGCAAAGAAGTCGAGGAATCGTTGACACCTCCGGGTGAACCCTAACTCTGACCCTCTCAAGGCGAACTTAATCTTCTCCAGGCCGAGAAAGCTCGCCATGTCGGTTAACCAGGCCTCCGACTTTGGGGGCTTCGAGTCCCTCCAAGCTAATAATATCCGTCTCCGGGCTACCAGGGAGGCAAATACCAGAACATCTGCCTCTTTCTCCTCCTGGACTCCCGGATCTTCCGACACCCCAAAAATTGCCAACTCATTGCCACCCTTGTTTTCAATGCTCTGGACATGACGTCCGCAAACCCATGCCAATATCCCCTAAGTTTTGGACACGCCCAGAACATGTGGACATGGTTTGCTGGTCTGCCCACACATTTGCTCATCCGGGCCACTGTCATATGGCCCGGTGCACCACCTTTAATTGGATCAAGCTGAGCCTTGCGCATGTAGCGGTTGCGTTGACTCTGCTCAACGCATCCGCCCATAAGCCGTCCTCCATCTCTCCCCCAAGCTCCTCCTCCCACTTACACTTCAGCTCCTCGGTCTGTGTCTCCTCTGCCCCCATTAGTTCTTTGTAGCTGTCCGAGACACCCTTCCCCCACCCATCTCCAAGACACTACCCTATCCTGGATCCCCCTTAGTGGCAGGAGTGGGAAGGATGATACCTGCCTGCACAGAAAGTCCCACACCTGTAGATATCCGAAGTCAACCCAAACTTCTCCTCTAGCACCCTCAAGCTAGGGAAGCTCCCTTCCAGGAACAGGTCCCCCATCTTCTCAATTCCTGCCCTTCGCCATACTCGAAACCCCCCATCAAGGCTCCCTGGGGCAAACCGATGGTTGTCACATATTGGGGACCAGACCGATGCTCCCACTGCTCCAACGCACCTCCTCCACTGTGCCCAGATCCTCAAGGCTGCCACCACCACGGGACTAATGGAATATCTCACCGGCGGGAACGGCAGAAGTGTCATTATCAACACCCCCAAGCTGGTGCCCCTACATGAAGCTGCTTCCATCCGCTCCCAAACCAATCCCGCCCCCACAACCCACTTCCTTATCATAGCAATATTGGCCACCCAGTAGTAATTACTGAAGTTTGGCAGAGCAAGTCCCCCCTCCCCCCGATTCTTCTCGAGCATAGTCTTCTTCACCTGCGGAGACTTACCCACCCAGACAAAGCCCAAAATGATTTTGTTAATCGTCTTAAAAGCGGATCGCAGGATGAAAATTGGGAGACATTGGTAGGATCGTCATCTTAATCGTCTGCACCCTCCCAGCCAGCGACAGCGGTAGCGCATCCCATCTCCGACTCGCCCCTCATCTGCTCGACCAACCGGGACAAGTTCAACTTATGTAACCGGGCTCAGTCGCGTGCCACTTGTATCCCTAGGTACCTAAAACTGTACCCCACTAACCTAACCGGTAGCTCCCACAGCCGACCCTCCTGACCTCTTGCCTGGACTACAAACATCTCGCTCTTTGTCATATTCAGTTTATATCCCGAAAACCAGCCAAATTCCCCCAAAGTCGCCATGATCTCACCCATCCCTGCCCCTGGATCTGCTACATATAAGAGCAGGTCGTCCGCGTACAGCGACACCCTATGTTCCATACCCCCTCTAACCAGCCACTTCCAACCCCTTGAAACTCTCAGAGCAATTGCCAGTGGCTCTATAGCTAACGCAAACAGCAGTGGGGAGAGGGGGCATTCCTGTCTTGTCCTCGGTTCAGTCTAAAATAGTCCAAGGTCGTCCTATTCATCCTACACTAGCCTCCGGGGCCTGGTACAACAGCCGAACCCAGTCAATAAAGTCCCAACCGAATCCAAATCGTCCCAACACCTCTCATAGATAGTCCCACTCCACCCGGTCAAACGCCTTCTCTGCATCCATGGACACCACTACCTCAACCTCCCTACTCTCCGAGGGCATCATAATCACGTTGAGCAGCCTTCTTATATTGGCCACCAACTGCCTGCCCTTGACAAACCCGGTTTGATCCTCCATAATCACATCCAGCACACAATCTTCAATCCTGGAGGCCAAGACTTTGGCCAGCAGCTTAGCGTCCACATTAAGCAGTGAGATCGGCCTAAAAGACCCACATAGCTCCGGGATCTTGTCCCGCTTCAATATTAACGAAATAATGGCCTGTGACATCGTCGGGGGAAGAACCCCTCTATCCCTCACCTCATTGAAAACCTTGACCAGCAACGGCCCTAATATCCCCGAGAATTTCTTGTAGAATTCCACCGGGTACCCGTCCGGCCCCGGGGCTTTACCCGACTGCATTGCCTTCAACCCTCAGCTATTTCTTCGGTCCTGATCGGAGCCCCCAGCCTGTCCACCAGCTCCCTGCCCACCCTTGGGAAGGTCTGTCCGTCCAAAAAGCGTCTCATCCCCTTGGGCCCCGTGGAGGATTCCGAGCAATAGAGTTTGCTGTAAAAGTCCCTGAACGCCCTGTTTAGCCCAGCCGAGTCCCCTACCATATTCCCATTCCCATCAACCACTTTTTCTATTTCCCTGGCCGCCTCCCTCTTCCTAAGCTGCTGTGTTTTCCTTTGCCATTGCTGGCACCCTCCCCATGTTCATAAAAGGCCCCCCTCGCCTTTCTAAGTTGCTCCACTGCCTTGCCTGTGGACAACACCCCGAACTCAGCCTGCAGCCTCCGACATTCCCTTAACAGTTCCACCCCCGGGGTCGCCACATACCTCCTATCTATCTGTAGGATTTCCTTAACCAGTCGGTCCATCTCTGCCCCATCCGTCCTGTCCTTATGAGCCCAGATTGAAATTAGCTCCCCTCTCGCCTCTGCTTTCAGCGCCTCCCAGACCACCGCTGCTGAGACTTCCCCCGTGTCGTTGACCTGCAGGTAGTTCTGCATGCACTTCCTCACGCTCTCGCCCACCACCTCGTCCGCCAACAAGCCCACGTCTAGTCTCCATTGCGGGCGCTGGAAGCTCTCCTCACTAACCTGCAGTTCCACCCAATGTGGGGCATGATCCGAAATAGTGATGGCCGAATACCCCGTATCCACCACCCCTGCCAGCAAATCCCTGCTCAAAATGAAAAAATCAATCCGGGAGTAAACCTTATTCACATGCAAATAAAAAGAAAACTCCCTCCCCGTCGGCTGCTTAAAACTCCATGGGTCAATGCCCCCCATCTGCTCCATGAACCCTATCAGTTCCTTTGCATTGCTGGCACCCTCCCCGTTTTCGAACACGACCGGTCCAGGCCGGCGTCGGTGTCCGTATTAAAATCCCCTCCCATCACCAACTTGTGCAAGTCCAGGTCAGGTATCTTCCCCAGTACCCTCTTTATGAATCCTACATCATCCCAGTTTGGAGCATACACGTTAACCAAGACTACCTGCCTCCCCTCCAGCTTACCGCTCACCATGACATAACGGCTCAACCCGTCCGAGACTATACTGCCCACCTGGAATTGCACCGGCTTATTGATTAAAATTGCCACTCCTCTAGTCTTGGTGACCAGCCCCGAATAAAAGACCTGACTGACCCAACCCTTCCTTAGCCTAACTTGATCCACTACTTTCAGGTGTGTCTCCTGCAACATCACCACGTCCGCCTTCAGAGCCCTCAGATGTGCAAACACACGTGCCCTCTTGACCCGCCCATTCAACCCTCTAACATTTCAGGTGATCAGCCTGGTTGGGGGGCACCATGCCCCCCCACCTCCGCCGATCAGCCATCCCCTTTCCTGAGCCTGCCCCCAGCCCATGCGCCGCGCCTCCATCAGCCCGCTCCTGGCAGCCCCCACCCCGGACCTCTCTGTCCCAAAACCTAAGTCCCTCCCTCGTCAGCAGAGTAACTCCCCCCCCCCCCCCCCCCCCCCCAAGCAACACCACCTTGTAACCCCTGCCCTACATTGAACATATAGACACCCCAAACTGTGCTTCCGTAGACTAGCTCATTCAGCTAGCCTGGTGACCCTCGCCTCCGGCACCAAGAAGTCTCCCACCTGTTGTTCCCTACTCCCCTCACCCCGCCCATCGAAACCACTTCCCTCTTCAAACCGAGACCGAACAACCTCCCAATTACCACAGGAGACAACCCAAAACGAAAACCCGCAAAGAACACCCCCAATAGTGCAAAGCAAAGTAATTAAAAGTAAAAAGCCCCCACCAGCCACCCCCACCAAAACAGCAAAAACCAAGGGCAGCACGGTGGCGCAGTGGGTTAGCACTGCAGCCTCACGGCGCGGAGTTCCCAGGTTCGATCCCGGCTCTGGGTCACTGTCCGTGTGGAGTTTGCACATTCTCCCCGTGTTTGCGTGGGTTTCGCCCCCACAACCCAAAAGATGTGCAGGGCAGGTGGATTGGCCACGCTAAATTGCCCCTTAATTGGAAAAAAAGAATTGGATACTCTAAATTTTTAAAAAACCCAGCAAAAACCCATAGAAACCGAATAACTTTTACTTCCCCATGTTCACCCAAACTTAAAAGAAGAAAAATGACAGTCAAAACATGTACACATCACTCAGAAAAGTTACAGCTTTAAACCAAAAAGTTCTCAGTTCTGTGCCAGCCACTCCTTCTTGGCAAAGTCCATCAGGTCTTCGGGTGACTCAAAATAATGGTGCTGGTCCTCGTGCGTAACCCAAAGACGCCCCGGATAAAGCAGCCCAAATTTCATCTTCTTCTTAAACAGGATCTCCTTCACTTGCCTGAAGCCTGCCCTCCTTCTGGCCACCTCCACACTCAGGCCCTGATAGATATGCTAGATATGATAGATATGGTGATATGCTATTGTCCCATTTGCAGCTCCTAGTACGCTTGGCCCACTGGAAAACACACTCCTTATCCAAAAATCTGTGGAATTGGATCACCATCGCCGGGGGGGGGGTGTGTGTGTGTGTGTGTGTGTGTGTGTGTCCCGGCCGTGGCTTCCTCGCTATCGCCCTGTTCGCCCTGTCCACCTCCAACGGTCGGGGAAAAGCCCCCTCCCCCAGGAGCTTCTGAAACATACTCACCACAAACGCTCCAGCATCAGCCCCTTCAGAGAGACTGACAATTCTTAAGTTCTGCCAGCGAGCTCTGTTCTCCAGATCTTCCACCTTCTCCAGCAGCCTCTTTTGCTGATCCTTCAGCATCTCCACCTCTAGTTCAACCACCGTTTGGTGCTCCTCCTGGTCCGTCAGCGCTTTCTCCAACTTCTGAATCGTCCGATCCTGGGCATCCAGCCTGCGCTCCAGCCACTCGATCGACTCCTTTATCGGGTCAAGACAGTCCCAATTCTGTCTGGCAAAGCCCTCTTGGATGCCCTGCATCAGCTCCTCCATCGATGGCTGAGCCGTCGCAACAGGGGTCCGAACATCAGCCATGTTGTCTTCAGCTGCCATCTCCACCCAGCCCTTGCTTATCTTTTTATTTCTTCCTTTTCGGTCCTTTGGGTTCTCCGTTCCATGTACCACTATGATGGTCCAGAGCCTAATTGTCTGCGCCTTCAAAGTCAAAACTCAAAACCACGAAAAAGTTGGGGAAAAAGGTCCAAAGGTCCGGCCAGAGCGGGAGCCACCCAATCTGCGACTTACTCCCTCATAGCCACCACCAGAAGTCCCCCAACTATGATTATTAAGGTTTATTATGGATTCATCATTGCACCTCAATTTTTACATTTTACACGCCTTGCTACAGAACTCTAGTTAGCTATTTTATTGCCTTATCAACTTACATAGAAAATAGAAGCAAGAGGCCATTTATTATGATCATGGCTGATCATCAAGTTCAATACCCTGATCCTGCATTCCCCCCCCCCTATATCCCTTGATCCCTTTAGCCACGAAAGCTATATCTGGTTAGCACCTATGGCTTCACAGAGCGCCAGGGTCCCAGGTTCGATTCCCCGCTTGGTCACTGTCTCTGCGGACAGTCACTTTCTCCCCATGTCTGTGTGGGTTTCCTCTGGGTACTCCAGTTTCCTCCCACAGGTCCTGAAAGATGTGCTGTTAGTTAATTTGGACATTCTGAATTCTCCTTCTGTGTATCTGAACAGGTGCTGGAATGTGGCGACTAGGGGCTTTTCAGAGTAACTTCATTGCAGTGTTAATGTTAGCCTACTTGACTGGGACTACAGCGCTGAGGATCTGGGTTTGAATCCCAGCCCTGGATCACTGTCAGTATGGAGTTTGCACATTCTCCCTGTGTCTGCGTGGGTTTCACCCCCACAAACAAAAGATGTGCAGGTTAGGGGGATTGGCTATGCTAAATTGCCCCTTAATTGGAAAAAAATTAATTGGGAACTCCAAATATTAAAAAAAATGTAAGCCTACTTGTGACAAAGATTATTATTATAACTCCTTTGTGAAATTACACAACAGGATTTTAATTAGGTTTTGGAGAGAATTGATGAAGGTAGTGAAGTTTATGTTGTATATATTGTACAGCAAAGGGTTAACTCAAATAAGAGTTTTTATTATTTTTGATTTATACTGACTGTGCAAAAGAAACTGTTACGGTGTCACTCACAGAGATGATGTCTAAGTAGCATGTAATTGAAAATACAGAAAAATGTGTAATTTGAAACATGGAAGTCTGGCAGTATCTGGTCTGAGAGGATACAGGGAAAGATCCCACAAAAGGTTAATAGCAGCTGCAAAGAGCAGGATTATAAAATGCAGATTCTTTCTCACAAGCAGGTTTAGCAAACACACAGGTTTCATGTGGTAAGCTAAAACAATGGCTCACACCTTCATTGAAAGTAACTATCTCAGGAAGCATCTGGAAAAGCATGGATGAGAGTTTCAATTGAATTAAGTGACGAATGTTTAAAGCAGGCAGGTCTTTCAAGTCATAACCAAGTTAAATTTTAGCATACAGCTAAAAGCAAAGTTTCACACCTTAATTGAAATAAACTCTCTTAGTAAACAGCTGGAAAGGATGGATGATGCTCAGTCGAATTTGGTGTCAATTCTAAGTGTAAAATTCTACGAACGTCAAGTCAATTAAAAGAAAATTGGAGACGGCCTGTCTACGAGAGACATAATTTAAAATCAAAATCAAAGGCAAAGTTATGAGCTGGGGACAATTGGAAAATTAAACAATTCGAAATCACAGAAATAAAAGTAACTATTGAAACCAAAGCATTTTAAAATCAGATCTGAGAGGTGATGTTATGCCCAAAATGAATAATTAGTGGTATTAAAATGTTTACATCAAAGATACTTTTTAACTATCAAAGTGAAACAAGCTCATTTACAATAAAGTCGTTAAAACTTAATAACTCTTCGAAAGAGAATATAAACCCGAAGAAAGGGGACAGCCAGCAGAGCCAGCTCTCACAGCTCGGTACATGGGAAGGATAGGACACAACAACCGAGTTCACCAGCGAATACAACTCAAGAAGACCAGATTTTAAAGAAGATAGATAGATAGATAGAGAAATACAGCACAGAACAGGCCCTTCGGCCCACGATGTTGCGCCGAACTTTTGTCCTAGGTTAATCATAGAATTTTGGACAATTTTTCATGGCCAATCCACCCAACCTGCACATCTTTGGACTGTGGGAGGAAACCGGAGTACCCGGAGGAAACCCACGCAGTCACGGGGAGGATGTGCAGACTCCACACAGACAGTGACCCAAGTCGAAATCGAACTTGGGACCCTGGAGCTGTGAAGCAATTGTGCTATCCACAATGCTACCGTGCTACCCTTAAGAAGTTAACCTACACTCCATTATTCTACCCTAATCCAAGTACCTATCCAATAGCCGCTTGAAGGTCCCTAACTTTTCCGACTCAACTACTACTACAGGCAGTGCATTCCATGCCCCCACTACTCTCTGGGTAAAGAACCTACCTCTGACATCCCCTCTATATCTTCCACCATTTATCTTAAATTTATGTCCCCTTGTAATGGTGTGTTCCACCCGGGGAAAAAGTCTCTGACTGTCTACTCTATCTATTCCCCTGATCATCTTATAAACCTCTATCAAGTCGCCCCTCATCCTTCTCCGTTCTAATGAGAAAAGGCCTAGCACCCTCAACCTTTCCTCGTATGACCTACTCTCCATTCCAGGCAACATCCTGGTAAATCTCCTTTGCACCTTTTCCAAAGCTTCCACATCCTTCCTAAAATGAGGTGACCAGAACTGCACACAGTACTCCAAATGTGGCCTGACCAAGGTTTTGTACAGCTGCATCATCACCTCACGGCTCTTAAATTCAATCCCTCTGCTAATGAACGCTAGCACACCATAGGCCTTCTTCACAGCTCTATCCACTTGAGTAGCAACTTTCAAAGAACTATGAACATAGACCCCAAGATCTCTCTGCTCCTCCACATTGCCAAGAACCCTACCATTAACCCTGTATTCCGCATTCATATTTGTCCTTCCAAAATGGACAACCTCACACTTGTCAGGGTTAAACTCCATCTGCCACTTCTCAGCCCAGCTCTGCATTCTATCTATGTCTCTTTGAAGCCGACAACAGCCCTCCTCACTATCCACAACTCCACCAATCTTCGTATCATCTGCAAATTTACTGACCCACCCTTCAACTCCCTCATCCAAGTCGTTAATGAAAATCACAAACAGCAGAGGACCCAGAACTGATCCCTGCGGTACGCCACTGATAACTGGGCTCCAGGCTGAATATTTGCCATCCACCACCACTCTCTGTTTTCTATCGGTTAGCCAGTTTGTTATCCAACTGGCCAAATTTCCCACTATCCCATGCCTCCTTACTTTCTGCATAAGCCTACCATGGGGAACCTTATCAAATGCCTTACTAAAATCCATGTACACTACATCCACTGCTTTACCTTCATCCACATGCTTGGTCACCTCCTCAAAGAATTCAATAAGACTTGTAAGGCAAGACCTACCCCTCACAAATCCGTGCTGACTATCCCTAATCAAGCAATGCCTTTCCAGATGCTCAGAAATCCTATCCCTCAGTACCCTTTCCATTACTTTGCCTACCACCGAAGTAAGACTAACTGGTCTGTAATTCCCAATTGTCAAGGTGGGCCTGCAGGTCCCTTTAACCAACAGGAAGGATCCAGAAGCAAGATCTTTTTACCTTTCTGTTAAGAAAGTGTTTACAGCTTTAAAAAAAATTATAATAATAAAATAACTTAAAAGTTTTAACCTGAAACAGTGGTTATTAGCTTACTTTACTTACTTAGCAACGCAGGACCCAGGACATCAATGCTACTAAGGGGTAAGTAGGTAAAATTCTTCGGTGAAGGTATGGGTTATACCGGGGGATAACTTGAAAATATAGTTTGACCTGAATAGCACCCACCGAAGCCTGCATCGGAGTCAGGGAGTGAGAATCCCTGTTCACCATTTAGAATATCGACCCTTTTTTGGTATAGGGGGAATTCTAAGAATAGTGGTGAAGTTTTAACTTCAAGCATCTCTGAGGGCTGTTCTCACTGTATGTGTTCCTTAGTTAACCTTTGTAAATATTGACATGTAAATAAATGTTATTTTGAACAAAGACCATTGCCTCCAGCAAGATCTCGTCTAAAATAAAAGCTAACAAATTCCGACACAAACCTATTGAAGCCTACTTGTGACAATAAGTGATTATTATTATGATAATCCGATACATGGACTTTCAAAAAGTTTCCATATGTAAAAGTGTTTTTCCTTCTGTCATTTCTGTTTTTTTAGCCAATTACCTTTGCACATGGTTTACATAGAGTTGCTGTGATCTGGAATACACTACCAGAAAGGGTGGTGAAAGCAGATTCAACAATAACGTTCTAAATGGAATTGGATAAATACTTGAAGGGGAAATGTTTACAGTTCTATGGAGGAAAAGCAGGGAATTGAATCAAATCTTTCAAAGTGCTGGTACAGGCATGATGAACCAAATGGCCTCCTTTGTGATTCTATGGGCACGATACTCCGATCGCGGGACAGTGTCCGCGCTGTCATGAACGTCGTTGTGTTTCACGACCGCACGAAAGTGCATGGGCAGTAGCGATTCTGTCCCCCACAGGGGGCCAGCACAGTGCTGGAGCAGTTCACGCCGTTCCAGCCTTACTTCCTGGTGCGCATTAGGGGATGCGCCAACCCGTGCATGCCTTACTGAACATTCTGGCCCCGACACAACATGGCGCGGGGGTTCTGAGGCCAGACGCGCAACAAAGTAGACCGGGGGGGGGGAAGAGGCCGGCCCGCCAATCGGTGGACCCCATCGGAACCCCCCCCCCCCCCCCCGGGACGGAGCTCCCCACCCCACACGGGCCTTTTGACCTTTCGCGCAGAGTTCCCGCCGGCAGCGACCAGGTGTGGATGGCGCCGTTGGGACTCTGCTTTTTCCGTGCGGCCGCTCGGCTCATCCAGGTCGGAGAATCGGTGGCTCCGCGCATACAGCGGCCTGCAACCGGCGCTGCCCAAACGTGCCGGCGCAAATGGCGTGATTCTCCACACCTCGGAGAATCGTGCGCTGGCGTCGGGGCAGCGTGGCGCGGTTGCGGTGTTTCTCTGGCCCAGCACGGGGCTGGGAGAATCGCGCCCTATATTCTCTAGGCTTTACAATTTCCCTTTCCAACTAACGTTTCCAAATTGCTCATAATTATCTTTAATATTGACAACCTTCTCTTTTAATGTTAATTTTAATCTATTTATCCTTGGAATTATAGTCCTGATGCATCCTCCTTTGCTTTATGTGAATATTTATTTTTATGATAATAATACCATTTAAAGATTTCCCACCAATCTTTCAGCCTATCTTTTAACTTTTCTACCTAGTTAATTTGGGCCAGATCCCTTCTTACTCTTGCTGAGCTTTGCCTTTTTCTAATCCAGCACAATTATTTTTGAATCTTCCTTTCCTTTTCTATTCTTGAAGGGAGCCGAACTATTTTGTAGTCACTAATTTCAAATTCTTCTCCTAATCTCAGTTAATTTCTCAATTTTATTTCCTCTCTATTATGTCTCTATTTCATGGCCTGTAATGCATGCGCAGAAGTGAACAATTTCACTTTGCATTTCTTTTTAAGAATCTTTATTACCACAAGTAGGCTTACATTAACACTGCAATGAAGTTGCTGTTAAAATCCCCTCGTTACAACACTCCTGTTTGGGTACACTGAGGGAGAATTCAGAATGTCCAAATTATCTCAAAAGCATGTCTTTAGGGACTTGTGGGAGGAAACCTGAGCACCCGGAGGAAACACACTCAGACACGGGGAGAACATGCATTCTCCGCACAGACAGTGACCCAAGCCGGGAAACGAACCGGAGACCCTGGCGCTGTGAAGCAACAGTGTGAACCACTGTGCTACCATGCCGCTAGCTCCTTTATGGATTTTTCTTAACACACTCCTGAGTCCATCTTTTAAGTTCTAGTACTGTGACATAATCCTTTACAAACACTGCCATCCTACCCACTTGCTTTCCTCAAGTCTCTTATGAAAATGTTATAATTAGGATCTTATTGGCAATAAATTCCCAATCCTGTTCAAATCTAACCCGATCTATATTAGAGTTACTAAATCACCCTCCATTTTAATAACTCTACAATTTTGTTCATTCACTTTCATTGTACCCAATTCAGACTTCAATTATTTTGTAATATGTTCAGGAATGACTAAAAATCACCATTCATTCAGCTGAAAATAACTTATTCATGACCCCCACTGATCAGTTACCTGGTCTCATTTGACTAGTTGGAATACATTCCACATGGAACTTTCAAACCTGATTATATAGCAATATTCTCCACACTCAAGTGCGTAATTTGTAAAAATGGTTTTAAAAAATGCACATATTGACGTAACCAATTTTCCCTTTTGGAAGTGCAACGTAAGTTGGTGGAGGAGGGGGCAAATGACCTGCAGATGACAATTTAAAATTTATCAGTAGAATCAAGGTCAAGTCTATTTCAACAAGATCAATGGGGAAAGGAAGCCTAAATTGTATCACAATCCCATGTCCACAAAAAAGTCCAGCTACTTGGTGTGAAGATTACTGTTCCTAAATCTTTTTGAGTGCTGTGTTTTGAAACTGCTCCAACTCCTCAGAGCTTTAAATGTGGTCATTTTTGGTATTTTAAATTTTTTTAAAAAAGATCAGTTTTGTGATACTTACGCGTTTAAAGGTGAATGTACTAAATGTCCAATAATTCACATGAAATGATAACCAGAGACCTATTTTCCAGGCCCGAGTTGAGGACCGCTTCATGCCTTTCCTGTTAGTTCCGACAGGCGGGGTAATGGCGTGACGCATTCCATCAAACAACTTCCTTTTTTAAACATTATTTTTTTAATCAATAAATCAACTTTGATCTGACAATGCACCCCCGCATTTTAGTTTAAAATGAAGATACATCACAAATCACAAGACCCCGACCACAAGGCCCGTTTCGGTTGCTATAGTGACGGGCCGGACGCTATAATCCAGGGAGCGTCAATGAGCGCGGGGATTGTTGATAAACATCCTGTTGTACCGGTGTCTTAACCTGGCCTCGCTGCCTACATGCATTGCTGCCGACTTTCGGTAGGTCTTTCTGGTACCCGCTTGCGAAAGTTTCTCGAGTGAAAGCGGCTCCATCTTCAACAAACTCGCCCTGTACAAAAACCGTGGACGGGTCAGCCTGGGCCTCCCCTCCTTCTCTGTCGGCAGCGTGCCTCCTCTACAATCGGCAAAACCTTCCATCGGCGCTTTAAAAAATGCCATTTCTGAGGCCGCGGAAGCCCAAAGAAAATCGGTGGCAAGAGTGGGATCGAAATGCGCAGAAAAACGGTTTAAAAAGCACCGTCTACTCATTAAGTGGGGACGAATATACAGGAGAGTGGCGGGACAATAAAAAACATGGTAAGAACAATGCGGTGCTCGTTCATCCACCCCTCATCATGCAGTATATAGTGTTATAAAATCTTTTTTTTAAAGTGAAAAGCGTTGGCTTTAAAATAGGCTTTAAACGGGTACTGACTACTTTATGTGACTGTACCCTGCTCGTACTACTTTATGTGACTGTACCCTGCTCGTACATAGGCAATAAAAATGGACCAAGCCTGGAGCAAGAGTTCAGATGTAATTAACTGAAAGGGAAAATGAAGAGATTGAATTTGAAAGACGGAGTCACGGTTTAGGAAAGTAGTTCTAGACAGTGAGATTTTGATAGAGTAGTTGGAGATCCTGTTAGCATTGGTGAGGTGAATTAAGCCAACTGTGGATGCACGAAAATATGGAGCACATGACGATGTAAACTGGAGGAAATAGTAGGAATAGAGTGGATTTTATTGACGAGAAGAGCCAAGACTTTGAGTTGGAAGTACTTTGGGGATAGGAAGCTAATGCAGGGAAGTGGCAACTAAGTCGGGATGTTAGTGTGGGACGAAATTTGTAAAAGTTATGGAAAATGGGACACCAGCAAGGAGAGCATTGGATAGTTGAATCTGGAAAAGTCAAAGCTAAGCACGAGGATTGGATGTAGGTTTTTAAAGCACAGCTGAGAGTTGAACAGGGCCCCCAAGTTGACAATGGCTGTCTTCTTCCATCCACTTAATATCGCCAGTTCATGCCCCTGGCATCAGCAAAATGCATTTGTTACCTGAATGGTATCCTGGCTGGCCTACCCTCTTCAACTTCTATAAACTTCAGTTTATACAAACCTCTGCAGCCCATAATGTAGGTCACAACGTATGTTCACTCATCGCCCTATGCTCATTGACCTACACCGGCTCTGAATCCATCGATGCTATGGATTTACACTTCTCATCCTTGTGTTAAAATCTTATCATAACTCCCAAAATACAAACTTAAAGGCTCTGTGCCTTAATGCACGGAACATTTGCAATAAAGTGGATGAACTAATCGTGCAGATAGATATAAATGGGTATGATTAAGTGGGATTACGGAGACATGGCTGCAGCGTGACCAGGGATGGGAACTGAATGTCCCAGGGTTTTCAGTATTTAGGATGGACAGGCATAAAAGAAAAGGTGGTAGTGTGGCACTGCTGAACATAGAACATAGAACAGTACAGCACAGAACAGGCCCTTCGGCCCTCGATGTTGTGCCGAGCAATGATCACCCTACTCAAACCCACGTATCCACCCTATACCCGTAACCCAACAACCTCCCCTTACTTATTTTGGACACTACGGGCAATTTAACGTTTCCAATCCACCTAACCTGCACATCTTTGGACTGTGGGAGGAAACCAGAGCACCCGGAGGAAACCCACGCACACACGGGGAGGACGTGCAGACTCCACACAGACAATGACCCAGCCGGGAATCGAACCTGGGACCCTGGAGCTGTGAAGCATTTATGCTAACCACCATGCTACCGTGCTGCCCCCTATTCCTTCTGGTTAAAGAAGAAATTAACACAATAGTGAGAAAGGATATTATTAGCTCTGACAATATGGAGTCTCTATGGGTAGAGTTGAGAAATACCAAGGGGCAAAAAAACATTTGTGGGTGTCATATATAGACCCCCAAACTGCAGTGGTGATGTTGGGAATGGCATTAAACACAAATTAGAGATGCATGTAATAAGGGAATATCGACCGGATCATGGGTGATTTTAATCTTCACATAGATTGGGCAAATCAAATTAGCCACAATGCTGTACAGAAGAGGAATTCCTGAGTGTATACGGGATGGTTTTCTTGGCCAATATGTGGAGGAACCAACTAGAGAGCAGGCCATCTTAGACTGGGTACTGTGTAATGAGAAGGAAATTATTGCCAATCTGGCTGTGCGAGACCTCTTGGGAATGAGCGACCATAACATGACAGAATTTTTTATCAAGGTGGAGAGTGAAGTAGTTGATTCGGAGACTCGGGTGCTGAATCGTAATAAAGGAAACTATGAAGATTTAAAAAAAAAAAAAATTTAGATTACCCAATTATTTTTTTCAATTAAGGGGCAATTTAGTGTGGCCAATCCACCTACTCTGCACATTTTTGGGTTGTGGGGGCGAAACCCACGCAGACACGGGGAGAATGTGCAAACGCCACACGGACAGTGACCCAGAGCCAGGATCGAACCTGGGACCTCAGCGCCGTGAGGCAGCTGTGCTAACCACTAGGCCACCGTGCTGCCCAACTATGAAGATATGAGGTGTGAATTGGCCTTGATAGATTGGGGAGAGTTACTTAAAGGGATAACAGTGGATAGGCAATGGCAAACATTCAAGGAGCGCATGGGGGAATTGCAGCAACTGTTCATTCCTGTCTGGCACAAAAGCAAAATGGGTAAGAGGGCCAACCCATGGCTTACAAAGGAAATTCGAACAAAGAACAAAGAAAAGTACAGCACAGGAATAGGCCCTTCAGCCTTCCACGCCTGCACCTGTCTAAACTAAAATCTTCTACACTTCCAGGGTCCGGATCCCTCTATTCCCATCCTATTCATGTATTTGTCAAGATGCCCCTTAACGTCACTATCGTCCCTGCTTCCACCACCTCCTCCGGCAGCGAGTTCCAGGCACCCACTACCCTCTGTGAAAAAAAAAACTTATCTCGTACATCTCCTCTAAACTTTGCCCCTCGCACCTTAAACCTATGCCCCCTAGTAATTGATCCCTCTACCCTGGGAAAAAGTCTCTGACTATCCACTCTGTCTATGCCCCTCATAATTTTGTAGACCTCTATCAGGTCGCCCCTCAACCTCCTTCGTTCCAGTGAGAACAAACCAAGTTTGTTCAAGTTCTCCTCATAGCTCGCCCTCCATACCAGGCAACATCCTGGTAAATCTCTTCTGCACCCTCTCTAAAACCTCCACATCCTTCTGGTAGTGTGGCAAACAGAATTGAACACTATACTACAAGTGTGGCCTAACCAAGGTTCTATACAGCTGCAACATGACTTGCCAATTTTTATACTCAATGCCCCGGCCAATGAAGGCAAGCATGCCGTATGCCTTCTTGACTACCTTCTCCACCTGTGTTGCCCCTTTCAGTGACCTGTGGACCTGTACACCCAAGACCTCTCTGACTGTCAATACTCTTGAGGGTTCTACCATTCACTGTATATTCCCTACCTGTATTAGACCTTTCAAAATGCATTACCTCACATTTGTCCAGATTAAACTCCATCTGCCATCTCGCCGCCCAAGTCTCCAAACAATCTAAATCGTGCTGCATCCTCTGGCAGTCCTCATCGCTATCCGCAATTCCATCAACCTTTGTGTCGTCCGCGAACTTACTAATCAGACCAGTTACATTTTCCTCCAAATCATTTATATATATATATATACTACAAACAGCAAAGGTCCCAGCACTGATCCCTGCGGAACACCACTAGTCACAGCCCTCCAATCAGAAAAGCACCCTTCCATTGCCATTCTCTGCCTTCTATGACGTAGCCAGTTCTGTATCCATTTTGCCAGCTCACCTCTGATCCCGTGTGACTTCACCTTTTGTACCAGTCTGCCTTGAGGGACCTTGTCAAAGTCCTTATTGAAGTCCATATAGACAACATCCACTGACCTACCTGCATCAATCATCTTTGTGACCTCTTCGAAAAACTCGATCAAGTTAGTGAGACACGACCTCCCCTTCACGAAACCGTGCTGCCTCTCACTAATACGATCACTTGTTTCCAAATGGGAGTAGATCCTGTCTCGAAGAATTCTCTCCAGTAATTTCCCTACCACTGACGCAAGGCTCACCGGCCTGTAGTTCCCTGGATTATCCTTGCTACCCTTCTTAAACAAAGGAACAACGTTGGCTATTCTCCAGTCCTCCGGGACATCACCTGAAGACAGTGAGGATTCAAAGATTTCTGTCAAGGCCTCAGCAATTTCCTCTCTTGCCTCCTTCAGTATTCTGGAGTAGATCTCATCAAGCCCTGGGGACTTATCCACCTTAATATTTTTCAAGATGCCCAACACCTCATCTTTTTGGATCTCAATGTGACCCAGGCTATCTACACACCCTTCTCCAGACTCAACATGCACCAATTCCAATCCACCAAATAGTATCCGATCCAAGGAAAAGCATACAGATTGGGCAAGAAAAATAATAGGTCTGAGGATTGGGAGCAGTTTAGAATTCAGCAAAGAAGGGGAAAGTACAAGAATGAAAGGTTTAGTGAGAGGGAAGAACTGGGGGAGATCAACGTTAGTAGAGAAATGGTGCTGGGAAAATTGATGGGATTGAAGGCGGATAAATCCCCAGGGCCTGATAATCTGTATCCCAGAGTGTTTAAGGAGGTGGCTCTGGGAATAGTGGATGCATTGGTGGTCATCTTCTGGGATTCTATAGACTCTGGAACAGTCCCTGCAGATTGGAGGGTAGCTCATGTCACTCCAAAATTCAAAAACTGAGGTAGAAAAAGCAGGGAATTATAGATCAGTAAGCCTAACATCGGTAGTGGGGAAAATTCTTGAATCCATTCTCAAGGACTTTATAGCGGAACATTTAGAAAGCAGTGGCAGGATCAGCCAGTCAGCATGGATTTATGAAGGGGAAATCATGCTTGACAAATCTGTTGGAATTCTTTAAAGATGTAACCAGTACAGTTGACAAGGGGGATATATTTTGACTTTCAGAAGGCATTTGACAAAGTGCCGCATAAGAGATTATTGTGCAAAATTATTGTGCATGGGATTGGAGGAAGTGTATTCAGGTGGCTAAAAAACTGGTTGCAGAGAGGAAACAAAGAGTGGGAATTAATGGGTCCTATTCAAATTGGCAGGCAGTAACTAGTGAGGTGCCACAGGGAGCGGTGCTGGGACCCCAGCTATTCACAATATATATTAATGATTTGGATGAGGGAACAAAATGTAACATCTCAAAGTTTGCAGATGACACTAAGTTAGATGGGAGGGTGAACTGTGATGAGGCTGCAGGGATCCTACAGCATGATCTGGACAGGCTGGGCGAATGGGCAAATCAGTGGCAAATGCAGTATAATTTGGATAAGTGTGAGGATATTCATTTTGGAAGCAAAAACAGGAAGGCAGATTACCACCTGAATGGTTTTAAATTGGGAGAGGGGAGTGTGCAGCAGGACCTGGGTGTCCTTGTGCACCAGCCGCTGAAGGTAAGCATGCAGGTGCAGCAGGCGGCAAAGAAGGCTAATGGTAGGGCAGCACAGTGGCGCAGAGGTTAGCATTGCTGCCTCACGGCGCCGAGGTTCCAGGTTCGATCTCGGCTCTGGGTCACTGTCTGTGTGGAGTTTGAATATTCTCCCCGTGTTTGCGTGAGTTCTGCCCCAACAACCTAAAAGATGTGCAGAATAGGAGGATTGGCCACGCTAAATTGCCCCTTAATTGGAAAAAAATGAATTGGGTTCTCTAAATTTAAAAACAAAAAGAAGGCTAATGGTATATTGGTCATCATTGTGAGACGTTTTGAGTACAGTAGCAGGGATGTGTTGCTGCAATTATACAGGGTCTTTATGAGGCCACACCTAGAATATTGTGTGCAGTTTTGGTCTCCTTTTCTGAGGAAGGATTTTCTTGCTCTTGAGGGAGTGCAGCGAAGGTTTACCAGACTGACTCCAGGGATGGCGGGACTGTCATATGAGGAGAGATTGACTAGGTTAGGTTGTTCTTGCTGGAGTTCAGAAGAATGAGGAAGGGGATCTCATAGAGACTTATAAAATTCTAACAGGACTAGACAGGGTAGATGCAGGGAAAATGTTCCCAAAGATGGGTGTGTCCAGAACCAGGGGTCACAGTCTGAGGATTCAGGATAAACCATTTCGGACAGAGATGAGGAGACATTTCTTCACACCAAGAGTGGTGAGCCTGTGGAAATCATTACAACAGGAAGTAGTTGATGCTAAAACATTGAATATATTCAAGAGGCAGCTAGATATAGCATTTTGGGAGAATGGGATCAAAGACTATGGGGAGACAGCAGGATTAGGCTATTGAGTTGGATGATCAGTCATGATCGTGATAAATGGCGGAGCAGGTTCGAAAGGCCAAAAGGCCTCGTCCTGTTCCTATCTTCTATGTATCTATGCAAAATCTCTGACATTGTGTTGAAGAAGGAAACCCAGAACCTAACCACCTTCGGGTGGCAGGCAGCCTCTTGGGAGATAGTCCAGGTTAAGGACTCAGTGGGAGAGTTAGTTTCTGCTTCAGAGAAGGTCAATGGGGTGTTTAAAACCTTTTACTGGGGATTATACAAGTCTGAGCTCCGGAGGAAGACTTGACTATGGTACAGTTTTTGGATGGGTTGGTCTTCCCGGTGTTGGAAAGAGAAACAAGGCAGGAGCTGGAATGTATATGTCCACCAGAGCGCGCACCAACACCGCACTCACTATCACATATCTCCCCTGTATTCACCAAAATATTAGCCACCGGGAAGATTATCCTAGGACAGCACGGTGGCGCCTTGGTTAGCATTGCTGCCTCGTGGCGCTGAGGTCCCAGGTTCGATCCCTCCCTGATGAACTCAATCTCGGTTCGAGCAGGAAACCAATGATCCGCTGTCGAGTGCCCCAGTAGCCCATAACACACCCATACGCAGCATCACAGCTTCCGTAAGCCTTCCTGAAAGTGAACCCTCAGAAGGCAACGGATCCGGACGGGATCCCTAATTAGTTGGCAGATGTGTTCGCGGACATCTTTAACCTGTCCCTACTCCGCTCCGAGGTCCCACCTGCTCCAAGAAGACCACCATCATAACGGTGCCAAAGAAGAACCAGGCAACGTGCCTCAATGACTACCATCCGATGGCCCTGACTTCAGTTGTAATGAAGTGATCGAAAGGTTGGTCATGAAGCGGTTCACCTCCATACTTCCAGAATGCCTTGATCCACTACAATTTGCATACCGCCGCAACCAGTCCACAGCAGACGCCATCTCCCTGCCCCTACACTCATCCCTCGAGCATCTCAACAATGAGGACTCCTACATCAGACTCCTTTTTATTGACTACATCTCCGCCTTCAACATAATCCCAACCAGGCTCATATCAAAGCTCCAAAACCTAGGACTTGGCTCCTCACTCTGAAACTGGATCCTCAACTTCCTGACCCACAGACCACAATCAGTAAGAATAAACAACAACACTTCCTCCACAATAGTCCTCAATACCGCAAGGCTGCATACTTAGCCCCCTACTATACTCCATGTACACACACGACTGTGTGGCAAAATTTGGTTCCAACTCCATCTACAAGTTTGCTGACGATACGACCACAGTGGGCCGGATTACGAATAACGACAAGTCAGAATACAGGAGTGTGATAGAGAACCTAGTGGACTGGTGCAGCGACAACAATCTAACCCTCAATGCCAGCAAAACTAAAGAGCTGGTCATTGACTTCAGGAAGCAAAGTACTGTACACACCCTTGTCAGCAACAACGGGGCCAAGGTGGAGATGGTTAGCAGCTTCAAATTCCTAGGGGTACATATCTCCAAACAATCTGTCCTGGTCCACCCACATCGACGCTACCACCAAGAAAGCACAACAGTGCCTATACCTCCTCAGGAAATTAAGGAAATTCGGCATGTCCACATGAACTCTTACCAACTTTTACAGATGCACCATAGAAAACATCCTATCTGGCTGCATCACATCCTGGTATGGCAACTGCTCGGCCCAAAATCGCAAGAAACTTCAAAGACGTGAACACAGCCTAATCCATCACACAAACCTGCCTCCCATCCATTGATTCCATCTACACTTCCCGCTGCCTGGGGAAAGTGGGTAGCACAATCAAAGACCTCTCCCAACCGGCTTCCTCACTCTTCCAACTTCTTCCATCGGGCAGGAGATACAAATGTCTGAGAACACGCACAAAGAGATTCAAAAACAGCTTCTTCCCTGCTGTTACCAGACTCCTAAACGATCCTCTTGGGGACTGACCTCATTAACACTACACCACTGTATGCTTCATCCGATGCTGGTTTTTATGTAGTTACATTCTGTACCCTGTAGTAATAATAATAATCACTTATGGGCAGCACGGTGGCGCAGTGGAAACACTGCTGCCTCACGGCGCTGAGGTCCCAGGTTCGATCCCGGCTCTGGGTCACTGTCCGTGTGGAGTTTGCATATTCTCCCTGTGTTTGCGTGGGTTTCGCCCCCACAACCCAAAGATGTGCAGGGTAGGTGGATTGGCCATGCTAAATTGCCCCTTAATTGGACAAAATGAATTGGGTACTCTAAATTAAAAATAATAATAATCGCTTATTGTCACAAGTAGGCTTCAATGAAGTTACTGTGAAAAGCCCGAAGTCGCCTGTCGGGGAGACCGGTACGGGAATTGAACCCACGCTCTGGCATTGTTCTGCATTGCAAGCCAGCTATTTAGCCCACTGTGCTAAACTAGCCCCTTGTGTTGCCCTATTATATCTTTCGTTTCTTTTCATGTTCTTAAGGATCTGTTGTGCTGCTCGCAGCAAAATATTTTTCACTGTATCTCGGTACATGTGACAATAAACAAACAAAAAAACCCAAAGCAAAACAAAAGGCCGAACCAACTCGGGCTCGTTAGCTTAAGAAACAATGAACACTGCCACCACCTCTTCCTTCCCCAGGCAACTAGCCGCAGCTCTCTCCCCAACTTTGTTCCTGTTAACTAGCATAACTACTAGCAGGGTGACTGCCACATGTGGGGAAAAATCAAAGTTATACACACAATGGATCAGCAAACAGCCCCCTCTACTTAAACCTAACTTTAGGATCAAACATTCAAGGAAAGAAAACCATATACCCACGTCCAATCCTTCTTCCTGAAATATTTCCGACAATACACTAAAAAAACACCCAACATCCCAGAACAAGATCGATCAGGTCTCTTAAAGTGGGATAGGACCTTACCATTTGACCTACAAATGCATTCCCCTGCTTTTTCATCAAGCAGACAGAAAGAGTTTTCTTGTGGAGCTGACAATTAATCTAATGAATTTGGATTTTGATTTGTTTATTGTGTGTACTGAGATACAGTGAAAAGTATGTTTCTGCGAGCAACTCAAACAGATCATTTTAGTACATGAAAAGAAAAGAAAATTTAAAAAAATACTTAATAGGGCAACACAAGGCACACAATGTAAATACATAGATACCGGCATCGGGTGAAGCATACAGGAGTGTAGTATGAAACAGGTCAGTCCATAAGCGGGTTGTTTGGGAGTCTGATAACAGCGGGGAAGAAGCTGAATTAATTGGTACCCTTCCGTCTGTGAGACATGATGGAAATGCAGCCTCGGAACCTTTGATGAAATCAGATGATCATCTGCTGCACTTTTGATGGTTGAACAATCTGCTAAACATGAAGTTGTCCTATGTCAGTGATGCGGGATGATTTCTGCAGGTGCCTTGTTTGCCGAGCTAACTTCAGAGCTTCTAAAGCCGTATGTTATTGTGGTGGTGAATTCTTGCCCACAGCTGCTGTCACTATTTGCGTTGATTGTCAGCTAGAGTTTATCATTTGTGTTAGAATCACAGCAGATGTTACTTGCTGGGCAAGCCAAATCCTAGAGGGAAACCCGTCTGACTAATCATAATAATATAATATAATAATAATAACCCTTTGTTTTCACAAGTATGAAGTTACTATGAAAAGCCCCTGACCGTTTTTGTTTTGTGTTCCGAAAACAAGGAAAAAAAATGACTGATCCCAAGAACATAGAATTCTAGGAACACTTTTGGATTCTTAAAAATTGAAAGATTTGAAAACAAGAAGAAAATAAAATGTAAACACATAAGATTAAAGTTACACAGTTAAAACAGTCTTGCAAAACCTCCCCAAAAGAACCCATTGAGTCAGAACACACAAGTGAACACCTGGGCAACATTCCCTTCCTGATTTTGAACTCTTAAAAATCCAATAGTATTACCCAAGACAAAACTGCTGTTATGTAGTAATGGTATACCATGTGTTTTCTCAAAACCTTCCACTCTGTTGTAGAAATCCAAGAAAATTCAGAAACACGGCTGCTTTTCTGAAACCAAAGATGTTTCTGGATGGCTATTTCAAATTTTACACCTTCTCTCAGCACAGAGCTGTTCCCAAGATGTCTTCCACATACTGCCAACACAACTCAACTCAACAACTCTCCTGAAGTCTCCTTCTTCCATTTCATCTTCAATTCCATAATCCTCAGCACCTCTTTGAACTCAACTTTTCCAAACATAAAAATCCTTCATGTGAGACCATAAAACAGAAGTAGGCCATTCGGCCCATTGAGTCTGCTTGCGCCATTCAAGGAGATTGTGACTGAGATGATATCCTACTCCACTTTCCTATTTTATCCCCATAATCTTTGATTCCCTTACTGATTAAAAATCTGTCTATCTAAGCCTTGAATATGCTTAATGACCCAACCTCTACAGCCCTCTGCGGTAAAGAATTCCATAGATTTACTATCCATACAATCCCTACAGTGCTGAAGGAGGTAGGCCATTTGGCCAATCGGGTCTGCACCCAACCTCCAAAAGAGCACTCTACCTTGGCCCACTCCCCTGCCCATCCCTGCAAACCCGCATGTTGATCATGACTAATCTACTGAACCTGCACATCTTTGGCTGCCAAGGGGCAATTTAGTCAGGCCAATCCACCTAACCTGCATATCTTTCGACTGTGGGAGAAAACCGCAGCACCCGGAGGAAACCCGCGCAGACGGGGAAGACATGCAAATTCCACACATACAGTCACCCAAGGCTGGAATCGAGCCTGGGTCCCTGGTGCTGTGAACCAGCAGTGCTAACCATTGTGCCACTGTGCTGCCCTCTGAAAGAAGAAATTCCTCTTTATCTCTGTCTTAAATGAGCGACCTCTTACCCTGGGATTATGCCTTCTAGTCCAAGACTCTCCCACAAGGGGAAACAACCTCTCAGCGTCTGTCCTATCAAGCTCCTGAGAATCATATATGTTTTATCAAGGTTATCTCTCATTCTTTTAACTCTAATGAGTACAGGCCCGACCTACTCAATCTCTCCTCACAAGAAAATTCTCCCATTCCCGAGATCAACCTAGTAAACCCATGCCTCACTTCTATTTTCCCCATGAAGCCTGAAATATAGAAAAAATTATAATTATCCCTCTGATTTACTTTAGTAGTTCATATGTAGTACTAATTTACTCAATTTGTTTATTTGGTGCAGGCGTAGGCTAGATTAGGGTCTGAACGTCAAAACCGTGCACCAGATCCAGAACAATCACAAGCGATATATCAGTAGATTTAGTGGTCATTGAGTAATTCCAACTAAGCTACCACAATGTTTTTTTTATCTGTTCTATTTTTCAGTTGCCTTAATCAATTCTGATTTCTTTCAGGTTTTTTAAAAAAGAGTACTCCATTCTTTTTTTTTTCCAATTGAGGGTCAATTTAGTCAGGCCAATCCACATAACCTGCACATCTTTGGGGTTGTAGGGGTGAGACAGACGCAGAAACCAGGCTTTCGGTTTTACTTCTAAGATATTTACTATGACCATTTAAATTTTATATCTGAGACAGATACTCTGACCACAATTTGCCTCTTAATTCATATGTACCTCCTACTAACTCTGTATGTTAAAGTATTAGATGAATATTGTGAATTGTTTTATCTTTCTGACCTTGTATAGTAACATTTATTTTATTTGTTGAAAAACCAGTCTCTTGTGGCTTCATTCTCTCAGCAAGTGTCTTGAATCTCAAACTTTGCCTGCTTTAAACATACGGGTTCCTGATCAGATTGTACCAAAACTTGGGAGCTTGGTTCAGCATCATAACAATTCCATTTGAAATATGTGCTTTTTGCACAAAGTTGATATGCATAAAGGTAAAGCTTTAACCAGTAAATGTCATTGTCATTATTGTAGTCACTGAGGACCCCTAAAAAGATACGTCAAAAGTAGTTTGTTTCCTACTCGCCGTTCGTGTTGGAGGGAAGAAAAACCTCAAAGTCTGTTCTCGACCGCGTGGTGTTGGTAAAACTTTGTTTAATTCGGAAAAACTGTGTGCACACAGGAGAAGCAGGTTCTGCTGCTAGCTTTAGCTCACAAAAGCCAGCTGTGCCTGTCCTCAGAATTACATGCATATATATTTAAAGTTCTTTGGAGTCACAAGCAGGTATTAATGTCACTGAATCATTCGTAACTATATCCCTGTAATGGGAAAACGATTTAAGAATACAATGTTTCCTTACAATCTCAATGAAATGAAAATCACTTATTGTCACAAGTAGGCTTCAATGAAGTTACTGTGAAAAGCCCCTAGTCGCCACATACCGGCGCCTGTTCGGGGAGGCTGGTACAGGAATTGAACCGTGCTGCTGGCCTGCCTTGGTCTGCTTTAAAAGCCAGCTCTTTAGCCCTGTGCTAAACCAGCCCCTTCATGGATTTGTGCTCTGTTCTCATGGGTTTGTGCTTAACATATTTAACTTCTAGAAGAGGTGTCAATGTGTTGATCAATGGATCCCCTACACTTACTGGGCCTCCTGCATTTCCCTTTTCATATTCAAATGCTCTGTGAGATGGATTGGATTGGATTTGTTTATTGTCACGTGTACCGAGATACAGTGAAAAGTATTTTTCTGCGAGCATTAAGTACATGGGAAGAAAAGGGAATAAAAGAAAATACATGATAGGGCAACACAAGATGTACAGTGTAACTACATAAGCACTGGCATCGGATGAAGCATACAGGGGTAGTGTTAATGAGGTCAGTCCATAGGAGGGTCATTTAGGAGTCTGGTGACAGTGGGGAAGAAGCTGTTTTGAGTCTGTTCGTGCGTGTTCTCAGACTTCTGTATCTCCTGTCCGATGGAAGAAGTTGGAAGAGTGAGTAAGCCGGGTGGGAGGGATCTTTGATTATGCTGCCCGCTTTCCCCAGGCAGCGGGAGGTGTAGATGGAGTCAATGGATGGGAGGCAGGTTTGTGTGATGGACTGGGCGGTATTCACGACTCTCTGAAGTTCCTTGCAGTCCTGGGCCGAGTAGTTGCCATACCAGGCTGTGATGCTGCCCGATAGGATGCTTTCTATGGTGCATCTGTAAAAGTTGGTAAGGGTTAACGTGGACATGCCGAATTTCCTTAGTTTCCTGAGGAAGTATAGGCGCTGTTGTGCTTTCTTGGTGGTGGCGTCAAAGTGGGTGGACCAGGACAGATTTTTGGAGATATGCACCCCTAGATGATTAAATCATTTCCAATCATTTAACCCCTCGCTTGCTGGTTTTCCCTTGGTATATGTTTAACCCCATGCCTGCTGGTTTGCTCTTGACCTGTGCTATTACAATACTTTGAGACATCTTTATTTTACCAGTCCTGACACATATAGCAGTTTCTTCTGCTAACACTCCCCCACCCCCACCACCTTGATGGCTTCCGCTAACACTCTTTCCCCCCCCCCCCCCCCCCCCCCCCCCCCCAACCACCACCACCACCTTGATGGCTCTTGGTGATATACATACCCAAGAAAGCCATATAAACACTCCCTTCTCTCTGTGAGCTTCCTTTGGTTGAAAACATATTTTATTTTATGGCTATCATGTGGATTTATCATGCCTGCTCACCCATGGGAGACTTCCTACCGTTTTACTTATTTGTTGAAGACACCGACTGCACCTGATCCCATGGGTGGCTGGCCCTCCGGTTCCACGGAACATGTCCTAAACAACATGACTGTAAATTCCAGCCACTCCTTTCTCCTCCCCTCCCCCATCTCGGAGGAATGCCATTGGGAGGTACTGAGGGGCAATTGGCCTTTCCCCTGCCTTTCTTTGCTTGCAGCACATAAATGTTGCCCATCTCAGTACAGCACATGTCCCCAGGGTTATCCCTAACTTCACTGTCTCCCATAGCCTGCTGAATGACCCCCTCCGAATATGTCGCACCAGTGGTGTGTCCTTGAGAGTCCTATCTTGATGGCGGTCTGGAGCGCTAAGTTCACCTGAATTCTCCCCTTGCTAGTTTGTTCTGCAGACTGCCTGGTATAATCCTGGGCTAATTCTGTGGCACGTTTCATTGCCTCACAAATTATACTGCCCAGTGTCTTGTCAATGTACAGGGAATCGTTCCACCAGGTTCTGAATAAATATCCTGATGTGCTCCCTGGCAGGGGAAATTCTCCCACTGTCAATGAGTCTGTGACTTGCAAAGAGAAGCTATGGCTGCTACCACAGAGTAAACCCCCTGAGATGAGCTCCGTGTCTGGCGTTGTGAAGCACCACTGTGTCGGCCCCAACTGTACAACTTTGAAGGCTTCCCGTAAAGGCAGTATGTTGACCATCACTTTGCTGGTATTAGACAGAAGCTCGAGGGTTTTACATGCATACACGATATAATGTATTGATTCTGAACAGCACTCCGCGGTGCTTATGTATGCCAAACCTTCGTTGTGTGCAATGTACCCCCTGGATCCAGTTTGATAGACCCAGCCCTCTTGTACTGTCCCCAGGGATTCAAACCTGTAACTGTCCTCAAAGGTGTCCTTTGTTTGACTTTCCTGAGGGACCACCATTATGAAGCTCATCCCTCCCTCAATCGGTCCGTCGCCTGGCCTGGTGACCACAAGCTCATGCCTGTCCCTATGTAAATTAAGAGATTTACCCTGTGTATGCGGGATGGTTCCAAATCGTAAATCTGATGTCAGCTTTGGTACCGTCAATTGCATCCCTTGCCAATGTATCGCAAGCCCTGCCTTTCACTCGCTCTTCTGTTGTGTTAATTATTCCTGCTGATAGCATATCTAAGACTTGCACTAGCCCTTCTCCTTGTAGGTTTATGGCAGTCGGTGCATATTCAATCCCATAAGTTCCGTACTGCAGCCCCTTTCCTACTTCGGCTGCTACCCAGGAGGCGTAACTGTTGGCCTCTGCTCACTGTGCTGAATTCATAACAGAATTTGCGCTGCCAAACAACCCACCAACGTCCCCTAGGATACTGCGTTTGCTGCGCCTGTATAACTTTGATTCTGGGGCGATCCTGTAGGTATAGTTGTCTATGGCTTCCTGCAGTCTGGTCTCTGCCCAAATTATAGCACTAGGGTGATCATAGCATTTGGAGCGCAAAACGTCCAAAAACCTTGTAACGTTATATGTGACTTCTAGCGATACCATGGTGACATCATGTAGTAGTAATTTAACTTAATTTAACTAATTTAGTAGTTACTAACTAACATGTCCGGGGGAACTTCAACTATATGGGGGCATTTTGTGGGCTTTTGATATCCACAAGTGCTGAGATTGTAGCATCTTACATCTTTACATCCTAATCTATCACATGTGTGCAATATTCCTAACAGTACAACCCTCCAAGGCCAGGCTCCCACACAAAGGGGGGCAGACTGGCCCATCCGGCTGTTATCTTTAAATATAGACCAAATACCCAAGCTTCCCTTTGTGATCCTGTTACATTGCATGTATATCCCCACATTCCCAAACCCTTGTGTACATCATAAGTCCCCTTTTTGAGCGAATGTCCTTCAGTGTCCAGTTCAGTTTTTAGTCCCAAGTCGGAAGGGGTAGCAAACCATCCACCTCCCGCACGTGTCTTCAGAAAGTGCCATCCTGTGGGCCGCTTAATGCTGTTTGTTCCCCAGTTGGCATTGGCCCAGTCGCAGCCTGGATCTTTCAGTCTCGTGGGTGTACCGGGTCTTTCAAGGGGCACCGAAACTGTGCGCTCTACCACCGTCCTTCCCCATACAGTCATGATCACTTGGGTTCGATGGCTGTCTGGTGCGACCCTCTCCGAGATCCACGTGGTCGGTTTCTTTATCCATTCCCCCGTTCCTTCTGTGGGGAGTTTCACACATTGCCCCGGATACACGCATGTGTGTTCGCTGATGAATACCCTGGGTGCCTCCCAGGTCTGTCCAAGGCGTATCCATGGAAGCAGGAATCTGTAACAAAAGATGGTATGAACCCCTCATAACCGTGGGAAGTTAGACCTCCTTTGGTTCCTTGTACATTTTAATTTGAGTATAATGCTTCCACTTCGGTGTACCTTTCATTTCAATTAAGGCACGTGTAGCCCCTGCAACAATCACTCCATGCGGTCCCACCCATCTGAGCTGTAAGCCTGCCCTTTCTGGAAGTATCTTAATAATGAATCTGTCCCCAGTCTTTGGGGTCTGGCTGCAGGATGCAATCCCTTTCTTTCTCCTAATCTCTCGCTCTCTGTGTGTCTATCACTTCTCCATTTAAACTGTGCAGGAGCCTGATAAATTTCAACTCTCTCTCCTTTGCATTGCAGCTCTCTGCGCCCCCTATTACCATGTCCTCTGGGAGTGCCATAGCTCTCCCGGACATTAATTCGAATGGTGTCAGTCCTGTCCCCCTTGCACTTGTGGCTCGCATTTTCATGAGTACGGCGGGTAAAATCTTTACCCAACCCTGTCCTGTGTCTACTAAAGCTTTTGTCAGACCGTTCGTAATGGTATGGTTTGTCCTTTCAATCATGCTGGAACTCTGAGGGTGATCCGGGATGTGAAATTGCTGTTTGACTCCAAGCAGGGCACAAGCCTGCTTCATTACCTTGCCCGTGAAATGAGTGCCCTGATCTGAATCTAGCTGCAATGGGATTCCGCACCGCGGAATTACTTCTTCTGCCAATATCCTGGCCACTGTCCCTGCTGTCCAATCCCTGCAGGGGAATGCCTCCACCCACCGGGTGAATCTGTCTATAATAACTGAGCAGTATCTTTTATTTTGTGACTGCGGGAGTGGTACTGTGAAATCTATCTGCAGTTCTGCCCATGGCCCCTGCAGTCTGGGCTGAAACCTCATTCTTATTTTTGGGGATTTCCCTGGTTCGCATTAAGTGCAGACTATACACTTCTGGCACTGTATTGCTATCTCTCTACCCATCCCTTTCCACCACCAGCACCTATACATTTGTTCGATCATTTTGTCCCTATCAATGTGAACTATTCCATGGTATACCTTTAATAATGTCTGCCTTATGCGATGGGTGCAACTACGCGCCCCTCCTTACTCCAGATTTCATCTGGATTGTGCTTTGCCCCCTCTCGCTTCCACTCCTCTTTCTCTTCCTGCCCTGCTGTTGCCTGTAACCTTCCCATGCTGTCTGGGGCTGGTTCAGGTGCCACAATGGCTGACACTACTTGCCCTGGTTCCCTCGGGATCTGCTCGGTAAGGGCTTTTGCTGCCCTCTCTCAGCATAATCATTGCCTTGCTGTTGCGGGGTTTGTATCTTTTTATGGCCGGCTACTTTAATTACGACGGCTTCTGCTAGGACTCTGTCTGCTTCTACCAGGTCCCGTATGTGCTGTCCATGTTGCACGTGCCCCCCTGATGAAGTTATGTAACCTCGCCTAGCCCAAGCTACCATATAGTCATGAATCACTCCGAAAGCATACCGGCTGTCTGTATGTAGGTTCACCCTCTTTCCTGCTGCTAATCTTAAGGCTTCTGCGAGGGCAATTAATTCTGCTACCTGAGCTGACCAAGTCCCCGGAATCTGGCTTCCCCATAGTACCGTGCCTATTTTATTCACTACTGCCCATGCAGTACGGGGCAGCCCTCATGATCTTTCCGGGACCCATCCACAAATAATTCCCATACATCTTCCCCTGCCAGGGGTTCCTCTGCTATCCCACCACTCTCCCTGTCATCGACCTCCTCCACACAATTATGCTCCGTACCTTCTTTACATCGATGTAAGCCTGCTACCACAGGACTCCGTCTACATGAGTAATAGGCTACTGGCCATATCTTGTCCCCGTATTTCTGACCTACCACCGCTGTATAATGCCCCCCTGATTGTCACAGTAGAGGTGAAAAGGTTTAGTTAAATCTGGCAACCCTAGGGCTGGGGCTAAAGTGAGGGTCTGCTTTAATTTCTTAAAGGCTGTGTCTTGCTCTGGGGCCCCACTCGACTCGCTCCCGGGACTGCATCCCTCCCCTGGTCAATTCTTGCAATGGCTCCGCAAGATCAGAGTAATTCTCGATAAAGCACCTACAGTAGTTGAATAGCCCCAACGCCTGCCTAACTCCTCTTATGGTCTGGTGTTTTGGCATTTCTAAAATAGCTTTCTTCTGATCCCCTGGAATCTTTTTCTCCCCATGTTTAATGTGGTATCTCAAGTACACCACCTCTCCCTGCTCTAACTGCGCCTTCCTGGGGTTGATCTTAAGGCCAACTCGCTGTACGGTTGCTAAGGTCCGGGTGAGGGCGATGATGCGGTCTTACTCCCCTACTGAAGCTATTAGGATGTTGTCTACATACTGGGGTATGGTACTCTGTGTCCCGCTAAGATTCACTTGGGTGACCACCTTGGCCATGAGCCTATGAAAAATGGCCGGACTATTGTGAAAGCCTTGGGGTAACCTAGTCCACGTATACTGTTTTTCCCCTACGGTAAAAGCAAATTTGTCCTGATGCTTTTCCCCCACTGGAATAGACCAGAACCTGTTGGCTGTGGTGATTGTAGATCTGTGTAGATGCAATACAACTGAGCAAGCACTAGAGGGAGCACGGGAGAGCTATAAATACAGAGGAACAGGAAGTGAGGGCACACTTCACAGAAGGGAGAACTGGCCGCAAGACACAGGCAGGCAGCATTGAGGTAGCTATAAGTTGAGCACTGAAGACAGAACAAACTCACAATAAAGCATCTACTCCAACTTTGAGACTACGAGCTTTATTAAGACACAAGGAACAACACATTGGCTATAGCTAAGACTGAGAACACATTCTTTTTGGGGGAAGGTTATTCCAAATAGTGGTCAGATTTGCCACAATGTGGTTTAAGCTGGTGGAATCTACCGTCAGTCGGTACGAGCCATCTGGCTTCCTCACCGGCCAAATTGGAGAGTTAGTGGATGAGTGGGTCTCTTTTACTATCCCCTGAGCTTCTAATTCTTGCACTATCTCCCTTACTGCCTCGGTCGCTTCCCGATTTATGGGATACTGCTTATGTGGTGGGTATGGGTCTCCGGTGATGGTGACTGGAGTCACCTCTAGGCTCTCACGATCTTGCTTGTTTCTGGCCCATATTGCTGGATATGCTTGTGCTATTATTCCCCACATCCCCTGCTGCCCCCAGTCAGTGGTGACTGAAGCCATGCTGTGGATGCGATGCCAGACCTTCCTTCCCCACCGTCCTACATTGTACTTTGGCCCTTTCCACTCAATGGTCTGTGTTTTAGTGTTTATTACTGCTCCCAATCGCTCTAATCAGTCTATTCCTAATATAGTCCCCTCAGCAGTCTTGCATACTCAGATTTGGATTCCAACCGTGAAATCCCTGATTTCTAAAAGGGTGGGTTCGCTTAATGTGGCGACACGGACCCCATCCCCACCTCCCTGATCTGGGTTGTGTGACCGGTTAAGGGTAAATCTATATCGGTGATGGATATTGCGGCCCCGGTATGTATTAACATTGTGCATGACTGGCCCCCTAACAGCGCACCAACAAATATCCGGGAGTCCCTTTCTTTACCAGTGAGGGCTGAAACATGTCATTGCTTTAGGGTGATGAACATCTTCGCTAAATCCTTAGCTGAAACCTGTATTACCGATCCTGAGACACTCTACTCCCCCACTGCCGTTTAGGGCTGTGGGACCCTGACCTTCCTTGCCCCCTTCCTTTGCCCAACAATTTTCCTGCTCGTGTCCTGATCTCCTGCAATTCAGACACCTCGGGTGTCCCTGTTTGGGTTCTTTCTTGCTTTTACACTCTCTTGGGAAATGCCCTTCTTTCCTGCAGGTGTAGCACTGCCTTCCTCCTTCTAATTTTCCTACGGAGCTAACCTTGGACCCCTTTCCTATGTTAGCCTATGCTAAGACCTGATTAAAGCCGTTCCCTACCTTATTGGTATTACTGAGACTTGGTTGAGGGAAAGGCAGGACTGGCAACTAAATATCCCAGGGTATAGATGCTTCAGGAGGGATAGAGAGGGAGGTAAAAGGGGTGGAGGAGTTGCATTACTCGTTAGAGATGATATCACAGCTGTGATTAAGGAGGGCACGATAGAGGATTCGAGCACTGAGGCAATATGGGTGGAGCTAAGAAATAGTAAGGGTGCAGTAACATTGTTGGGACGTTACTACAGGCCTCCCAAAAGTGAGCATGAAGTAGAGGTACAAATATGCAGACAGATTATAGAAAAATGTAGGAGCAATAGGGTGGTTGTGATGGGAGATTTTAACTTCCCCAACATTGAATGGGATTCGTGTAGTGTTGGAGGCGTAGATGGAGCAGAGTTTGTAAGGAGCATCCAGGAGAGTTTTTTTTTAGAGCAGTATGTAAATAGTCCAACCCGGGAAGGGGCCATACTGGACCTGGTATTGGGGAATGATCCCGGCCAGGTGGTTGATGTTTCAGTCGGTGATTACTTTGGGAATAGCGATCACAATTCCGTAAGTTTTAGAATACTCATGGACAAGGACAAGAGTGGTCCGAAAGGAAGTGTGCTAAATTGGGGAAAGACAGAGTATAACAAAATTCGGCAGGAGCTAGGGAATGTGGATTGGGAGCAGCTGTTTAAGGGTAAATCCACATTTGAAATGTGGGAGTCTTTTAAGGAAAGGTTTTTTTTTAAATTTTAGAGTACCCAATTATTTTTTCCAATTAAGGGGCAATTTAGCGTGGCCAATCCACCTATCCTGCACATCTTTTGGGTTGTGGGGGCGAAACCCACGCAGACACGGGGAGAATGTGCAAACTCCTAACGGACAGTGACCCAGGGCCGGGATTCGAACCCGGGTCCTCAGCGCCGTAGGCAGCAATGCTAACCACTGTGCCACCGTGCTGCCCTTTTAAGGAAAGGTTGATTAGAGTGCAGGACAGACATGTTCCTGTGAAAATGAGAGATAGAAATGGCAAGATTAGGGAACCATGGATGACGGGTGAAATTGTGAGACTAGCTAAGATGAAAAAGGAAGCATATGTAAGATCGAGGCGACTCAAAACTGATGAAGCTTTGGAGGAATATCGGGAAAGTAGGACGAATCTCAAACGCGTAATAAAAAGGGCTAAAAGGGGTCATGAAATATCTTTGGCTAACAGGGTTAAGGAAAATCCCAAAGCCTTTTATTCGTATGTAAGGAGCAAGAGGGTAACTAGGGAAAGGATTGGCCCACTCAAAGACAAGAGAGGGAATTTATGCGTGGACTCAGAGGAAATGGGTGAGATTCTTAATGGGTACTTTGCATCGGTATTCATAAAGGAGAGGGACAAGACGGATGTTGAGGCTAGGGATGGATGTTTAAATACTCTAGGTCAAGTTGTCATATGGAAAGGGGAAGTTTTGGGTATTCTAAAAGACATTAAGGTGGACAAGTCCCCAGGACCGGATGGGATCTATCCCAGGTTACTGAGGGAAGCGATGGTCGAAATAGCTGGGGCCTTAACAGATATCTTTGCAGCATCCTTGAGCACGGGTGAGGTCCCGGAGGACTGGAGAATTGCTAATCTTGTCCCTTTGTTTAAGAAGGGTAGCAGGGAAAATCCAGGGAATTACAGACCTGTGAGCTTGACGTCCGTGAGAGGCAAACTGTTGGAGAAGATACTGAGGGATAGGATCTATTCACATCTGGAAGGAAATAGACTTATCAGTGATGGGCAGCATGGTTTTGTGCAAGGAAGGTCATGTCTTACAAACCTAATAGAATTCTTTGAGGAAGTGACAAAGTTAATTGATGAGGGAAGGGCTGTAGATGTCATATACATGGACTTTAGTAAGGCGTTTGATAAGGTTTCCCATGGCAGGTTGATGGCAAAAGTGAAGTCGTATGGGGTTCAGGGTGTACTAGCTAGATGGATAAAGAACTGGCTGGGCAACAGGAGACAGAGAATAGTGGTGGCAGGGAGTGTCTCAAAATGGAGAATGGTGACTAGTGGTGTTCCACAGGGATCTGTGCTCGGACCACTGATGTATGTGATCTACATAAATGACCTGGAGGAAGGTATAGGTGGTCTGATTAGCAAGTTTGCAGATGATACTAAGATTGGTGGAGTTGCAGATAGAGAGGAGGATTGTCAGAGAATACAACAAAATATAGATAGATTGGAGAGTTGGGCAGAGAAATGGCAGATGGAGCTCAATCCAGGCAAATGTGAGGTGATGCATTTTGGAAGATCAAATTCAAGAGCGTACTATATGGTCAATGGAAGGGTCCTGGGGAAAATTGATGTACAGAGAGATCTGGGAGTTCAGGTCCATTGTACCCTGAAGGTGGCAACGCAGGTTGATAGAGTGGTCAAGAAGGCATACAGCATGCTTGCCTTCATCGGACGGGGTATTGAGTACAAGAGTAGGCAGGTCATGTTACAGTTGTATAGGACTTTGGTTAGGCCACATTTGGAATACTGCGTGCAGTTCTGGTCGCCACATTACCAGAAGGATGTGGATGCTTTGGAGAGGGTGCAGAGGAGGTTCACCAGGATGTTGCCTGGTATGGAGGGTGCTAGCTATGAAGAAAGGTTGAGTAGATTAGGATTGTTTTAGTTGGAAAGACGGAGGTTGAGGGGGGACCTAATTGAGGTATACAAAATTATGAGAGGTATGGACAGGGTGGATAGCAACAAGCTTTTTCCAAGAGTGGGGGTGTCAGTTACAAGGGGTCACGATTTCAAGGTGAGCGGGGGAAAGTTTAAGGGAGATGTGCGTGGAAAGTTTTTTACACAGAGGGTGGTGGGTGCCTGGAACGCATTACAGCGGAGGTGGTAGAGGCGGGTACGATAGCATCATTTAAGAGGCATCTAGACAGGTATATGAACGGGTGGCAGCAGAGGGAAGTAGACCTTGGAAAATAGGAGACAGGTTTAGATAAAGGATCTGGATCGACGCAGGCTGGGAGGGCCGAAGGGCCTGTTCCTGTGCTGTAATTTTCTTTGTTCTTTGTTCTTAAGTCCTATATCTATGATCCTAGTTAGGTGCGGACCCATTCCATCTGTTAACATTTAAAAAAATATTTTGTCATCTCTACTGGGGGCTACTGTCCCTGAATGATGCTGTAACGCCTCAAATTTCTTCTCTGCATCATCCTCAACCCTTTCCTTTGGTCCCTGTTTAAGTAAGGTGATCAATGATCAATTTAGGCTACCTCTCCCTAGGGCAGTTCGCACTGCCATTCTAAAGGTTGCAAATCGGGCGTCTTTGTTTCCCCCAGCCCTCTGCGTGACCCACGTGCGATCCCTATATGGTTATGGCATGCTTGCCCGAACCGGTGCAGGAATCTTTGCCTTTAACAATAAATGGATATCATCATTGATTAACCCATGAGCCTCCCATAATTCGTCCAGTTTATCCCAAAAAGGGCCATTATCATCCTGTCGTTCATTCAAGATCATTTGTTTTTCCCCAGCTGTGAAGGGTGTTTGAATATGCTGCTGAGTGGTTTGCCCCTCCACCGTTTTCCTCACTACACGCACTGGAGCTACAGGCAACGTTTTCTCCTTTTCCTTATAAGGAGGGGGTATGCATAATCCCCGTGCATTCCTCCTCGGCACTGTCCCAGTCATCCCCGTAGTCACTCTCCTCCATGACACGTTGATGAGATCTACTATGTGGACCTAGTGAAGTCTTGCAACACTAAAACTCAGTGGAAATTTGAGTTAAATGTCTCGGATGCAAATAAGAATCTTTTATTGCCTCTACTTGATTACAGTTGAGAGAAACTTAAATCTATTCTCAATAAAGTCCAGTTAGCAAAGGACGTAAAGAGAAGTAACTTATAAACAATTTAACTTTCAAAATAATACAGAAATGTTTTTTTTAAAATATAAATTTAGAGTACCCAATTCATTTTTTCCAATTAAGGGGCAATTTAGCGTGGCCAATCCACCCACCCTGCACATCTTTTGGGTTGTGGGGGCGAAACCCACGCAGTCACAGGGAGAATGTGCAAACTCCACACGGACAGTGACCCAGAGCCGGGATTGAACCTGGGACCTCGACGCCGTGAGGCTGCAGGGCTAAGTGGGCGCCACTGTGCTGCCCTCCAGAAATGGTTTCTTGCTTACGGCAAAACAGCTTGCATTTACTTCAAGATTTAGAGTGGAAAAGTGAAAATATGAAAAAAGAGATAGCGAATAGTAAGATCAAAGTGTAGAATGATCCCGGAATAAAGATGGCCGTGCGGACCATCATGTTTAAAGAGAATTTTATCAGTCTGAAGCCATCTGTCTGTCTTGTTATGCTCTAAGTGTGGCATAAGTGGCTTCCTTCTGGTGCACTTGACAAAGGAAGGTTCAGACGTGGAGATAACTTCAACACGTTTATTAAACTATATACACTTCTATTACATCAGACTCCTATTTATTGACTACAGCTTGCCTTCAACACCATAATCCCAGCCAAGCTCATATCAAAGCTCCAAAACCTCGGACTTGGCTCCCCACTCTGCAACTGGATCCTCGATTTTCTGACCAACAGACCACAATCAGTAAGAATGAACAACACCTCCTCCACAATAGTCCTCAATACTGGGGCCCTGCAAGGCTGTGTACTTAGCCCCCTACTGTACTCCCTGTACACACACGACTTTGTGGCAAAATTTGGTTCCAACTCCATCGACAAGTTTGCTGACGATACGACCATAGTGGGCCGGATCTCGAATAAAGACGAGTCAGAATATAGGAGGGAGATAGAGAACCTAGTGGAGTGGTGCAGTGACAACAATCTCTCCCTCAATGCCAGCAAAACTAAAGAGCTGGTTGACTTCAGGCAGCAAAGTACTGTACACACCTGTATGCATTGAAACTCTGAGAGGTGGGCCCTCATTGAAGCTGTCTGAGCTGGAACAACTTTTGGGGGAGAATTCAAACGCGAGATCTTCTCGGGGAAAGATTGGAAACCGCCGTGTGAGAGAGGGAGCTTCAGATTTTCTGACTAGCGTGTGACTAACGTTAAGGTGGGTTGCTGAAAAATCCATGGACTCTATTTTAGTCATATTTTGTGCAGAGTGCTGTGCCTGACACAGTTTGCCTATTAATTCACATGTACCTCAAACTTGCCCTAAATGTTAAGAGTATAAGCCAGATATTGTACATGAAATGGTTTTATCTTTCTGACTTTGTGTAGTTTAGTTTATTTTTGTTTGTTCAAAACTCGTGGAATCTTGTGGCTTTCTTCACTAAGCAAGTGTCTTCAATCTCAAACTTTGTCTACTTTTTTAAAATTCCAATTAAGGGGAAATATAGTATGGCCAATCCACCTACCCTGCACATCTTTGGGTTATGGGGATGAGACCCACTTATGTAATGTGCAAACTCCACATAGACAGTGATCCGGGGCCGGGACTGAACCCGGGTCTTCGGTGCCATGAGGCAGCAGTGCTAACAATGCACCACCATGGTGCCCTAAATTTTGTCTACTTTAAACAAAATCATATGAGTCCCCAACCGAATCTCACCAACAACTTGGAAGTCTGGCCAAGGATCATATTATGTGAAATGACTGAAGAGACTCACAAGTTAAATATTGGGTTATGTAAGGATTATTTCTCATTCAAAATAAAAATGCTAATTAAGTCCACAACCCATGATCTATTTTATAGTATCCCTACAGATGCTGCCAGACCTGCTGAGATTTTTCAGCATTTTCTCTTTTGTCTTCTATTTTTACCAAAAGGAAAATATAATTCTAAAGCATTGAAACATTTGCTATTGCATCATCATTGATAGTTTAATCTAAATAGGAAAGGGAACACAGAAGTGGAAAACTACTGGAGCCATATACAACGGTGATTGGGAGTATGGAAAAAGAGATGGGTTTGGAACTTACAGTCTACCAGATCCAATCAGTGGAGAATATAAAAAAGTATATTCAGGAGCATGGAAAAATGACAAAAGACATGTGAGTGCAGAATTATTTCATGATTTCAGTATTAGTTACTTTTTCTGAGGAAATCCTGGCAGTAGTGCTGTGTCTATTACTCTATCACATGTTGTATCATTATTCTTCAGAACCTATTTGCTTTTAAAGTTTTCCTATCCCAGATAGCTGACTACTTACAAGAAAATGTATGGCATCTTTCACTTATTTTGTCAAATCTCTCCTTTTTAGCATCAAATTTCATTCAACTGTGAAGTAAGACTTTGCAATAGTTACTGTAATGAAGAGCAATTAAGGTATTTTATACTTTTGGAAATCCTTGCTTGCTCTACATGCAAGATTGAGTTTTGCGGTGGGGGGTTGGTGGGGACCAGTACTGGAGGCATGCTGTCTCAAAAAATTTGAATTTTTGTTATTTAATTTGTACATTTTGGAATGGATATTTTAACGAATACTACTTTGGTTTCAAATTACTCAATGAACAGGTGCCCACACCCAGTTCTGACCCTGGTTTGTTTAATTTGAGACTTTTGTAGGTACAAAACATGAATATTACTGAAAAGAGAGACCTATTGTCAAAGCTTTGAGTCTTGCACTCAGCAGGATAAATGTAAGAATGACAAATTTGAAACAATCGCAACAATTTATGCAACAAGGAAAAAAGGTGCTGACTGGTTGGCAAGTTGACTCTGATTGACCAAAATATTGCCATAGAGAAGGCAATGGGGAACTAAGCATCTGGTTAATTCAAATGGTGCAAGGCTGAACATCTTCCTTTTGTTTGCAGAGAAGATGTCCTTGTGCATGAATGTGTGCCACTTCTTGCAAGTTTACCGGAGCCATGTTACAAGCTCGACTGTGTATCTTAAGTTGGTTAATAGTGTAGCTATCGTGGAGGGGAGGGGGGGGGGGAGAACGGGAGAGGAGGGCTGGCGGGGTGGGGCGGGGGCAGGGAAGCGGGAGCCGGAGGGAGGGCACGGGATGCCAAAATGTACATGACACCTCCAGGAGCGGGGAACGAGAAAAATGGAGATGGAGGACGGGAGGAGCGGCAGAAGCGGGGGACGGCAGCGAGACCCGTCTAGGAGGGGCGGGCGACAACACACAGCACAGCCAAATATCGCACACTGTGATTTTCTCCCCGGCACCCAAATGTGTGTGGGTGTGCCCCCCCAGTCCCCGCCACCCCTGCCCCCCCCCCCCCCCCTTGCAGGCAGTCGCCTACTTACGTGGTGGGGGTAATTTTGCCAGATGTACAGAGCTGCCGCTGTCGAGCTGGTGCACAATACCCCACCAGTTATTCTATTTCATATTTTATTATTTTTTTTTATGTTGGCGTGTGCCCTTCTCCTCTAAATATGTGTATATATATATATATATATATATATATATATATCTGTTTCTTATTCTGTGTACATAACGGTAATTATACCTTGTTCAAAAACCCAATAAAAACATTTATATTTTAAAAATGGTGTAGCTATTGGGCAGCATGGCGGCGCAGTGGGTAGCACTGCTGCCTCACGGCGCCGAGGTCGCAGGTCCGATCCGGGCTCTGGGTCACTGTCCGTATGGAGTTTGCACATTCTCCCGGAGTTTGCGTGGGTTTCGTCCCCACAACCCAAAGATGTGCCGGCTAGGTGGATTGGCCACGCCAAGTTGCCCCTTAATTGGAAAAAATGAATCGGGTACTCTAAATTTTTTTTCAAAATTAATAGTGTAGCTATTTGCGCACTCAGGATTATTCAGCAAGCGCTGGCCAATCACAGAATTACACATATGACAATTGACATTTTGTGGGTTTTGCAAGCACAGGTTGGTTGTGTACAGTATTTTCTGTGCCTATTATGAACAACTGAAGCAACTGTGGATGCTGAACATCTGAAATGAAAACAGAAAATACTGGAAAAATTCCGCAGGCCTGGCAGCACCTGTGAAGAGAGAAACAAAGTTAATGTGACGAAGAGTCATACGATGCTGCTTGACCAAGTTTTCCAGCATTTTCTGCTTTTAACTGAAGGGACATGTTGTTTGATCCCATCAATCAATCATTGGGACATACACCTAACGTATCTGGCATCATACTATTAGATGTGCCATATTTTGAATTACCCAGGAACTTGGGGTGCTGATAGTTTCCTGTCGCTTTCTCCATGGTAATACCTCAACCAGTCAGAGTTTAAAAAAAATAAATTTTAGAGTACCCAATTCGTTTTTTTCCAATTAAGGGGTAATTTAACGTGGCCAATGCACCTATCCTGCACATCTTTGGGTTGTGGGAGCGAAACCCACGCAAATACGGGGATAATGTGCAAACTCCACACGTACAGTGACCTAGAGCCGGGATCGAACCTGGGACCTTAGCGCCGTGAGGCAGCAGGCTAATCCACTGTGCCACCGTGCTGCCCCTCAGCCAATCAGAGTTGACTTGCCAACCAGTCCGTACCCATTTCCCATGTTGTGATCATTTAAACTTTGGGAGTTTGTCCTGATGTGCAAGATGAAAAGCTTTGGCAACATATCTCTCTTTTTAGTAATATTCAACTTTATAGGTATATTAAAATTACTAATGTCACCGCCTAAATAAATGGTTAAAAAATACGCCGCATGGAATGATCCTGAAAACATAGTAAGAACATAAGAACTAGGAGCAGGAGTAGCCCATCTGGCCCCTCGAGCCTGCTCCACCATTCAATGAGATCATGGCTGATCTTTTGTGGACTCAGCTCCACTTTTCGGCCCAAACACCATAACCCTTAATCCCTTTATTCTTCAAAAAACTATCTATCTTTACCTTAAAAACATTTAATGAAGGAGCCTCAACTGCTTCACTGGGCAAGGAATTCCATGGATTCACAACCCTTTGGGTGAAGAAGTTCCTCCTAAACTCAGTCCTAAATCTACTTCCCCTTATTTTGAGGCTATGCCCCCTAGTTCTGCTTTCACCTGCCAGTGGAAACAACCTGCCCGCATCTATCCTATCTATTCCCTTCATAATTTTATATGTTTCTATAAGATCCCCCCCTCATCCTTCTAAATTCCAACGAGTACAGTCCCAGTCTACTCGACCTCTCCTCGTAATCCAACCCCTTCTGCTCTGGGATTAACCTAGTGAATCTCCTCTGCACACCCTCCAGTGCCAGTACTTGCTTTCTCGAGTAAGGAAACTAAAACTGAACACAATACTCCAGATATGGCCTCACTAACACCGTATACAATTGCAGTATAACCTCCCTAGTCTTAAACTCCATCCCTCTAGCAATGAAGGACAAAATTCCATTCGCCTTCTTAATCACCTGTTGCACCTGTAAACCAAGTTTCTGTGACTCATGCACTAGCACACCCAGGTCTCTCGGCACAGCAGCATGCTTTAATATTTTATCATTTAAATAATAATCCCGTTTGCTGTTATTCCTACCAAAATGGATAACCTCACATTTGTCAACATTGTATTCCATCTGCCAGACCCTAGCCCATTCACTTAACCTATCCAAATCCCTCTGCAGACTTCCAGTATCCTCTGCACTTTTCGCTTTACCTCTCATCTTAGTGTCATCTGCAAACTTGGACACATTGCCCTTGGTCCCCAACTCCAAATCATCTATGTAAATTGTGAACAATTGTGGGCCCAACACGGATCCCTGAGGGACACCACTAGCTACTGATTGCCAACCAGAGAAACACCCATTAATCCCCACTCTTGCTTTCTATTAATTAACCAATCCTCTATCCATGCTACTACTTTACCTGTAATGCCATGCATCTTTATCTTATGCAGCAACCTTTTGTGTGGCACCTTGTCAAAGGCTTTCTGGAAATCCAGATATACCACATCCATTGGCTCCCTGATATCTACTGCACTGGTAATGTACTAAAGAAATTCCACTAAATTAATTAGGCACGACCTGCCCTTTATGAACCCATGCTGCGTCTGCCCAATGGGACAATTTCTATTCAGATGCCTCGCTATTTCTTCCTTGATGATAGATTCCAGCATCTTCCCTACTACTGAAGTTAAGCTCACTGGCCTATAATTACCCGCTCTCTGCCTACCTCCTTCTTTAAACAGTGGTGTCACGTTTGCTAATTTCCAATCCACCGGGACCACCCCAGAGTCTAGTGAATTTTGGTAAATTATCACTAGTGCATTTCCAATATCCCTAGCCATCTCTTTTAGCACTCTGGGATGCATTCTATCAGGGCCAGGAGACTTGTCTACTTTTATCCCCATTAGCTTGCCCATCACTACCTCCTTAGTGATAACAATCCTCTCAAGGTCCTCACCCAGGGCCGGCTCAAGGCACCGGCAACTCGGGCAGTCGCCCGGGGCGCCATGTGCTGGGGGCGCCAGAGACTCGGGTCCCGCGCATGCGCAGTTGGGCCGGTGCCAACCAGCGCATGCGCGGTGGCCTCCCCCCCCCCCCCTCGGGTCCGCCCCCCCCTCGGGTTCGCCCCCCCTCGGGTCCGCCCCCCCCGCGGGTCCGCCCCCCCGCCCCGCCCTCTGGTCCGCCCCCCCCCTCGGGTCCGCCCCCCCCAAGGGCGCCGAAGTTCAGCTTGCCCGGGGCGCCAGCAACCCTAGGGCCGGCGCTGTCCTCACCTGTCATAGCCTCATTTCTATCAGTCACTGGCATGTTATTTGTGTCTTCCACTGTGAAGACCGACCCAAAAAACCTGTTCAGTTCCTCAGCCATTTCCTCATCTCCCATTATTAAAACTCCCTTCTCATCCTCTAAAGGATCAATATTTACCTTAGCCACTCTTTTTTGTTTTATATATTTGTAGACATTTTTACTGTCTGTTTTTATATTCTGAGCAAATTTACTCTCATAATGTATCTTACTCTTCTTTATAGCTTTTTTTGTAGCTTTCTGTTGACACCTAAAGATTTCCCAGTCCTCTAGTCTCCCACCAATCTTTGCCACTTTGTATGCTTTTTCCTTCAATTTGATACTCTCCCTTATTTCCTTTTGATATCCATGGTCGATGTCCTTCTACCGTCTGACCCAATTTATTTTTTCCAATTAAGGGGCAATTTAGTGTGGCCAATCCACCTACCTTGCACAGTTTTGGGTTGTGGGGGCGAAACCCACGCAAACACGGGGTGAATATGCAAACTCCACATGGACAGTGACCCAGAGCCGGGATCAAACCTGGGACCTCGGCACCGTGAAGCCACAGTGCTAACCTACTGCGCCACGTGCTGCCCTGTGATGATACATTCATGTTTACATCTTTTCAGGTACCTGCCTGTATCATGGGCAGAGGCTCTAAAATGCCATTAAGTCCAATTGAGTTACTCGAGATATGTACATGGTAACCACCATAAGTTAAAAGACACCACTTTTGGATCATTCCACTACTCATTTACAGATGTCAGGATCCAAAAGTATAACTAACAGCCTACAAATATTGCTAGACCTCTTTCAGCTTCCATTTTGTGGAACTGAGTCTGTGTATTGAATTCAGCAGTGCAAATTCTGTAAAGTGGAACATGGACATTGATCTCTTGCAATTAAAACTAAAATTATACGAGTAAAAACGTGCCTCAAATCACTTTAACTTATTTGGAGCCCCATTTAAAAACAGTGAATAAGTATTACTTAAAATAATTTGTTTTTGCCGTCTGACAATTTGGAGGCAAGGGGAGTCCAGGCAGATTTCACACCTAAACGATCTGCTGTTTAAAACTTGTCTATAGTCTTTAGCTGCTTGCAATGTCTGGTCACCAGGTTACCTTCCTACACAATAGTTTGTACAGCTCTATTGATGATGGAAATTTATATGAAAATCAAAGGTAGAGATTTGTTACTTTCTGTGCCTTTTGTTTTTCCTGCCCTATCCCTGCAACCCCATAATTCCACCTAACCTGCACATCTTTGGACTCACAGGGGGACCACTGATAATTTCCAGCAATGCTGCCTTCTGACCTCTCAGGTGGGTGTAAAAGATCCTATGATGCTGTTTTGAAGAAAAGCATGGGAGTTGTGCCCTGTGTCCAAGCCAGTATTTCTCTCTTAAACATCAGAAAACAGATGATCCGATCCTTATCACAATGCTGTTTTTGGGAGATTGCTGGGCATAAACTGGCCATCGTGTTTGCTACCTCGTTGACTGGAAAAGTGATTTTGAATGTCCTGAAGCTGTGAAAGGCTTTAAATAGATCAAATCTTTGTCTGTCTTAATCATTCTTTTTTTTTGTTGCAATGATTATGATTTTACCTTTATATTTCCATAGTTGTTACTTTGTATCAATAATCCCTTTTCCGCAGGGATTAGGAACCAACTTTTACTCCGATGATGACATTTATGAGGGCCATTGGTACGCTGACAAGAGAAATGGCTGGGGTAGAATGTATTATGCAGATTGCTCTACTTATGAAGGTGAATGGTTTGATGACAGTCCCAATGGTCAAGGAATGCTTCGTCTGGGTGAGTTATGTTTTATAGTATTTACTACCTGTAGGATAATCTAAGGTAAAACCACTCATTTTCTGAATTTAGAATGGCAGTCTGATTTTCTAACAAGCTGAAATACAGTAAAAATATGAGTTTGGATTGAGAAAAAACAGTTCTACTGATCAAATTTGTTCTGCTCAGAATCCATGTTTGTAATTGGTGGATTGTGCTTTTACCTACCCACTCACACATCTACGGAGCCATATTTCCAGGAACACTATTTTCTTTCCTAGATCTGTCCTCCAAAAAAAAATCAAGGTTATTAATATTTCTGTAACCCACCATATTCCCTTCTCAGTACATGTCCTTGCAGGCTTCCTTTAATTCAATTTATCACTAAGTAGTTACCTGCTCTAGGAATTTTTTCCCATATGCTCACTATCCAGTGAGGCTGGGAAAAGGTTTTCATCAGTTTCTAACCTTGCTTGATGTTCATGAATTCTGTACTGAGTTTCCTCCAGTCCTATGCTCATTATTCCACGTTAAATATTTTGTTTACTTTCAATCTTGACTATAGCATTCATGTTTCCTGTATCATGTCTTTTCTTCAATTAAAGTAAATTTATTCACTTGAGCCTGTCTTCATTGATGTATAAAGATGGGGTATGCTAGTATATGATGTAGATGATGATGTACCACTGAAATCCAGCAGCCACGTGTTAGACTTTCGAGGCTGGAACACCATGCTCAGGAGCAACGTGCCAAATTTGTAACCTGTTTAGATGTTGTACTAAAAAACAAATGTTAAGCAAGTACCAGATTATGACTGTAATCTTGTGTAGTAACTAAGTACCATACCATGCCTAGAGTCCACAGGTGAGAAGGACCACCTCAGCACATTTATAAATTAGTTAATTAGTAATGGATTAACCTGGTCATTTGTATAAATTCTTTATGAAGCATTCTTATCTTTTTTAAGTATGCTGGCCAAAATAGCATGCTATACTCATGAAATGACCTTAGTTTTGACATGCAGACTGTCATTGTAACATGCATTGACTTGTAATCCAAAATCCACCACTTGCATCCCAGTCCCCATTGTCTTTACGTAAAAACAGAAAATGCTGGAAATATTCAGCAGATCTGGCAGCATCTGTGGGGAGAGAAAAACAGTTAGCATTCCAGGTTGATGACCTTTCATCAGAACTGGGGAAAGTTAGTGAAAAGAAGCAAAAGGGAAGATCTATAATGGAGTGGAAGGTAGACGAGATTAAATGACTAGAGTTGGTGTTGCAAAATAAAAACAAGTGGGAATAATTGCATTTCCTATGTTTGAGTGGAAAGATGGTGTGGGAAGGGTAGGATGTGTTCGGGGGGATCGAGGAGTGAATTGGGGGGGTGGGGTGGGGGGGGGGGGGGGGGGGGGGAGGGGGAAGCAACACATGAAATGAATGAACATGGTTGAGGGCCTTGGCCAACCATTGTGGGCAAGAATCTCTGGTTGAGGTAAAAGGAAAACATATCGGATGTGCAAGTATGGAAGTTTGCATCGTCAGGCCAGATGTGGTGGAAATGGAGAAACTGGCAAAATGGAATAGACTCTTAACAGGAAGCAAGCTGTGTGCAAGTGTAGTCAAGGTAGTGTGGGAGTTAGTGGGCTGAAAGTGAAGCCTTATTAATAACTGTTTTACATTGTACTGATGTTTTCAAGATAGGATCACTGATCATTCCCAAATATCTTTCCTTCTTGACCTCGACCAGTAAAACTTCAAACCCTTGTATATTCTCAAATTGTTTATTTAATGTTGTTCCTGTGTGCGTCATTCTATATTTTTGCACAATAAAATCCATCTGCCACATATCAGCGTGTCTGGATTATTGATTCAAGCCACTTGAGAGATGATGCATTTCAGTTGTACTCATTACCTGTTCGTACAGCTTTTTGTCATTAACAGATGTAATAATACAACTTCAGATATCCTGTTACAGCATTCAAAAATAGTGTCATCAGCAAGGGTCTCGGAAACACCTTCATTGGAACGTCATTGGTTACTTTTACATTTTCCTGTCAAGATGTCCTATTTATAGCTACGTCTGTCTTTTGGTGTTAAGAAAATTAATTCAATGTGGACAATGCTCAATACAGGGCCCCACAAGGCTGTGTACTTATCCCCCTACTATTACCCCCCCCCCCCCCCCCCCCCCACACACACACACACACACACACACACACACGACTGTGTCGTAAAATTTGGCTCCACCTCCATCTATAAGTTTGCTGATGACACGACTGTAGTGGGTCGGATCTCGAACAGCGATAAGTCAGAGTACAGGAGGGAGATAGAGAAATCTAGTGGCGTGGTGTAATGCCAACAATCTCCACCTCAACATCAGCAAAACTAAAGAGCTGGTCATTGACTTCAGGAAGCAAAGTGTCGTACACACCCCTGTCTGCGTTAATGATGCCAAGATGGAGATAGTTGACAGCTTCAAATTTCTAGGTGTGCACTTCACCAACAATCTGTCATTGTCCACCTATATTGACGCTACGACCAAGAAAGTGCCTATACTTCCTCAGGAAACTAAGGAAATTCGGCATGTCCACAGATTGTTGTAGTTATATTTGTATTGAAAATGTGATTCTATTAAATATAAAAATTCTTGTACCAATTTTTACAGATGCACCATAGAAAGGATCCTATCTGGCTGCATCACAGCCTGGTATGGCAACTGCTCGGCCCAAGACTGTAAGAAACTACAGAGAGTTGTGAACAGAGCCCAATCCATCACACAAACCTGCCTCCCATCCATTGACTCTGTCTACACCTCCCGCTGCCTTCGGAAAGCGGGCAGATAATCAAAGACCCCTCCCACCCGAGTTATTCTCTTTCCCAACTTCTTCCATCGGGCAGGAGATACAAAAGTCTGAGAACATGCAATACAGGTTCAAAAACAGTGTCTTTCCCGCTGTTACTGGATTCCTGAATGACCCTCTTATGGACTAAACTGATCTCTTCACCTATCTTCTCTACTGAGTAGTACTACACTCCGTATGCTTCACCCGATGCCTGTGCCTATGTATTTACATTGTGCATTTATGTATGTCCTATGTTTAGGGCAGCACGGTGGCACAGTGGTTAGCATTGCTGCCTACGGCACTGAGGACCCAGGTTCGAATCCTGACCCTGGATCATAGTCCATGTGGAGTTTGCACATTCTCCCCGTGTCTGCGTGGGTTTCGCCCCCGCAACCCAAAGATGTGCAGGGTAGGTGGATTGGCCACGCTAAATTGCCCCTTAATTGGAAAAAATAATTGGGTACTCTAAATAAGAAAAAAAAATAAAAAAAATAAATGTATGTCCTATGTATTTTCATGTATGGAACGATCTGTCTGGACTGTACACAGAACAGTACTTTTCACTGTACGTCCATACACATGACAATAAATCCAATCCAATTGCACAAACATCAACTTCCCTATTATTCTCACATAAGAAATGTAGTAGACCATCTTTGTAAATCCAAGTAAGGTACATTCATTGCATTACCCATATCGACTGTTAATGACCTGTTCTATCAATAGGGTTACCTAGTACAACAACACTGACTGTTGTCTATGAGGGTTGTGTTCTTTAAATGTTTCAACTTCTTCCATGGATAGTTCTTTTGAGTTTGAAACACAAACATCATCGAAGAATACATTCTGATTACTGAAATGTTGTCAGCGGACTTTATCTGCAGAATTCAAGGTTGCAGTGTTATCTTGGTTCAGTGGTAGCCTTCTCATCACTGAAAAGGCTGCGAGTTCAATTCTCATTTTAGGCACTTGAACACAAAATTTCGAGTACAGTACCCAGGCATGGCTTCACAGTTGAAAGCGCCATCTTCGGATGAATTGCTAAAGTGAGGCCATATCTGCCTTATCAGATGGGCATAAGAGATCCCACAGCATTATTTCAAGAGTAGTAGGGAAATTCTCTCGTATGTCCTGGCCAATATGTATTCCTCAGCCAATATTGCTAAAGTAGATTACCTGGTTATTATCACTTTTATAGGATCTTGTGTGCAAATGGCTGCAAAGTTTCCAACTTTACAACTGTGACTACAATTCAAAATTTTGGAATTCCCTGGGCCCATAAAAGACTAAATAAATGCGCAGCTATCGTTTTTTTCTTTCCCTCATTTTCTTTTTTTATTTTAAGTTCACCACATGACAGTAAGTTCCAATGGTAGTATGAACAGAATCTAATTCCGAGCAGTTGTCACACAAATGACATAACTATTAATTTTACTGACCTCATGATTACAAGAATTATTTTATTTAATAGGAGCACATTTTCAGTGCAAATATAACTACCACAATTTGCATTTGTGTGGCATCTTTTTTTTAATAAATGTTTTTATTCTCCATTTTCAAAATTTACACCCCACCCACAAACAGTAAACGGTAACAAATACAAAATCTATCCCCTCAACAGTAACAAGGCTAGTTTAGCTCACTGGGCTAAATCGCTGGCTTTTAAAGCAGACCAAACAGGCCAGCAGCACGGTTCAATTCCCGTACCAGCCTCCCCGGACAGGCGCCGGAATGTGGCGACTAGGGGCTTTTCACAGTAACTTCATTGAAGCCTACTCGTGACAATAAGCGATTTTCATTTCATTTTTCATTTCATTTCATTTTTATCCCCCCCCCCCACACACACACACACACACACACACTCAACGGGGTCCATCCCCCAACCTCGGTTCCTTCCCCTCCAACTTTCCATCCCGGCTAGACCACTCGGACCCTGTTCTGCCAGGCTCCGATGGCCGCAGCCCCTCCCCCCACCTCACTCCCGTTCACTGGCCGGCTTAGACCGGCCAACGTGGAGGCCCCCGCCCGGGTCCCTTTCCCCCTTGCCCGACCCTAGGAAAGCCCAAAAATCCCCCTTTTAGCGCACAAACCCCGCATATCCACCTACACCCCAAAGAGCCCTCACTTTGAGTGAAAGTCCCATCACTTCCCTTGTCCAAATATATACAACACCGGCTCCTTTAGCCCATACACCCGCACGCAGTGAAACAGACAAACAAAAAAAAGAAAATACAGTCATGAGGCTACATCGGCGCATGGCCATTTCTCAATTTCTCAGTTGTGCCACAGTCCTTCTGCCTTCGCAAACTCCTCTGCTGCCTGCGCCGTTCCAAAATAAAAGTCCTTGAGCTTGTCAGTCACCCTCAGCTTCGCTGGATATACAATGCCGCACTGCACCTTGCTAATGTACAATGCCCTCTTCACCCGGTTGAAAGCAGCCCACCTCCTCGCCAGCTCCACCGTAAAGTCCTGGTATACACGTAGACCAGCTCCAGCCCACTGCACCACCCGCTTCTGCTTGGCCCAGCACAGGACCTTCTCCTTCACACTGTACCTACGGAAGCACAGAGTCACTACCCTTGGCAGCTCACTCGCCTTTGGTATAGGCCTCCACGACTGATGAGCCCGATCCAGTTCATATCGGAAGGGATCCTCCCCCTCCCCCAATAGTTCCACAGCAAAATACTCAGTCGGTCTCGGCCCTTCAACTCCTTCGGGCAGCCCCACAATCCTCAAATTCTGGCGCTTGGACCTGTTTTCCAGGTCTTCCATTTTCCCTCGCAGATCCTTATTAATCTCCATCACCTTCCGCATCTCCTTCTCCATTGACGTAAGTTGATCACCATGCTGCAATAATGTCTCCTCCACTTCCTTCAGCGCCTCCCCTTGCTCCCACACCTCCGCCACTGCACTCGCCACCGCCGTCGTCACCGGGGAAATCGCCACCTCCACCAGCACATTCAAAACCCCCCTCATCTCCTTCCTCATTGTCTCCATGTATTTTGTAAACTGCCTTTCGAATTCCGCAGCCATTACCTTAGTTATTTCTTCAGCCATAAGCAATGCGGCCTTCCCTGATGCTCCAGCCTCCATTTTCCTTGGTGACCCCGCGGTGACCTTTCTACTCCCCAACGAACTTTCAGCTGTTTTCACAGCCGTTTTCTTACTGGACCTCGACATATCCCTTCCCTGTACTTTCTCCTGGCCTTCACCGCCTTCGTTGCCCCTAGGACCGGGCGTCAATCCCCGACAATGCCGTTCCCGAACGGGAGCCCTCTAACGCGTGGCTGCCTCCCGCCCGCCGTCACCGGAAGTCAGCCGTCACTGCTTCTTCAATGGCCTTTGTGAGTTCTTTTCACAGTTGTTCCCTCTGCTGCTAGAATTCAGCTTTCATAAAGGCCCTCAAGTCAGCTTGGGGCCTTTAAGCTCACCCTTCCCCCACCTGCATGCTGGAAGAGGCTTTTGTCTCTGCTGTAGCTTCAGCCAAATCTTTCACTGTTTCTGCGGGACTGGTAACCAAGAAACATACCATTCCTGGGGAAAGTAATCCTCCAACCTTCACCTACGCCTTTTCATCAAAATTCCACCCCGTATTGCTTAAAAAAGAGCTCTTTTCTGTAATCTTGGGCAGGAGCTGCCTTGTGTGTGACCACTTACTCCATGGTGCACACCGGAAGCCCTTTGTGTGGCATCTTTAATATAGTAAAATCTCCCATGGCATTTTCCAGGAGCGTTATGAAATAGATTTTTTTGAAAATATTTTTATTGAAGTTTTCATTTTATAAAACACAAAGTAAACCAGTCTGTACAAACAAAATACCATTTACAAACCTCTTCACTCGAAGAGGAAAAAAACCCTCCCAATCCTAGACCCCTTTCCTCACAAACTGTGACCAATTCCTATAGATAAAAGACAAAAGTCACCCGCCGCCTCTGGCCAGCCCGGGACTAGGACCCACCCAAGACAGCTGCCAATCCCGCCCCTAGGACAAGACACTTACAAGCCCTTAGTCCCAGTCAAATTCAACCCCCCCCCCCCCCCCCCGAATAACCATGAAAAAAGCTTTCTAGAAAAACAACTCCCTCCTCTCCTTTTTTTCTCCCCTCCCCTGCCCACAAACAAATAAACTAGACTTACTGAATCTTGCTAAAGCAGGTGCGGCAAGCCGCAGCCCCTCCTCTTCCCCCCCCCCCACCTCACTCCCATTCACTAGCTGAAACTTTACAGCTAGCAAAGGAACCCCCCACCCAGCGAAGAACAAAGACAAACAACGCCTTCGAGCCCATACCGTCTACAGATAAGCAACCAAAACCCAACACCTGTAAAACTCCCCCAGGGGACCATATATTCCAAGTTTCATTGCCCCGACCACCTCCACCCCTGACAACCGTAGCCCCCTCAATCCAAAACATACAACAGATACAAACTGAATGCCCTCCCAACTGTCCCCATTAACATCCCAATAGAATCCATTCAGTCAATCCCAGTCCATGCTCCTTGACAAATCCCTCCTCCGATGTATTGAAAAAAATGATCTTTCAATCAAATGTCACTCTCCGCCTCGCCACATACACCACTCCAACCCTGACTCCACTCCTGAATGGCGTTCACTTTGCCTTATTAAAAGCAGCATGCCGCTTCGCCAACTCTACTCTGACTCCTTGGTATATTCTGATGATGCTTCCTTCCCACCTTGAATCTCGATTTACTTTGGCCCATTGCAGAACCTGCCCCTTCTCCTAGAAGCTGCGGAATCTAATAATCTCACCAGTGGCTCATTTACCTGATGCTTCTGCCGGAATACTTGATGGGCCTGATCCAACTCTGGAGAGGACAATCACTCGCCCCCTCCCCCGAAAAGCTTAGCAAACATCTGAGAATAATATTCAGTTAGGATCGGGCCCTCCACTCCCTCTGGCAACCCCACGACTGAGGTTCTGTCTCCTCAACCTGTTCTCTAAGTCATCCACTTTTGTCCTCAGTCTTGTTCCTCTCCTCCACTAGCAACATCTCAGCTTCCAGTGAATTGATTTGATCCCCATGCCATGACAAGGCCGCCTCTCCATGCTCGTTCACCGCTTCTGAATTTCTTTTCAGCTTCTCCCGGATCAGGCCAAGTGCCTCCTCAATTGACTGCTTAAGTTAATTGACTGCACCTCAAAATGCTTCGCAAACTGTTTTTCAAACTCCTGCGCCATCACCTCGGTCAGTGTTTCCACCGTGATATGAGCAGCCACACCCAAGGCCTGGTCCACCGCCTTCTCTCCTACTGAGCTTCGAAATGAAAAGAAATGAGCTTTGTGGGCTTTCTGGCTTTGTTGAAGTGATTCCCCCCCCCCCCCCCCCCCCCCCCCCCCCCCCCGTAATAATCTTCTTGCCACCAACCTTCTTCATAGATTTCGGCATATTTTCGCTGACAAATTCCTTATCCCGCATGATGGGCTGGTTTTGATAACCAAAATCCTCAGGAACTGGGTTAAAAAGTCCAAAAAAGTAAAGACCATACCAGAACTACCTTGCATGTGACCTTCTTCCACCAGTCTCCATCAGAAGTCCATTATCAAATAGGTTTGACATCAAGCCACGCAGGGAGATATTAGGACAACTAAACAAAGGTTTAGTTAAAAAGGAGAATTAAAACATATTTAAAAATAAACAATAAATCTAAGGTTTAATCACCCTACTTTTGTAACTCGACTTTACAAATATATTGTCACACATGGAATGTTCGAGAAAATTATTCATTTTTAAAACCGTAGCTTTAAGGAAAGTGAAGAAGGAGAGAAGGGTTGTAAGGCTAGATGAGGTTACAGGCAAAGGGAAAGGTGTCTCCAAAGTGGAATTTAAAAATTATGATTATTTTAACATTGAAGTATTGCTAAGGTAGATCATCAAACAAGGATGGTGGGATGATTGGGACTTGATGTGGATTAGCACATGGGCAGCAGAGTTTTGGATGAACTCAGGTTTAAAGGAGTGCAAGGTGGGAAGCCAGTTAGTAGAGCATGGATTATTTGAAACTAGAGGTAATAAAAGCATGGAAGAAAAACCAGGAGAAAACACACCTTGATATTTTATCATAATTCATAAATCTCCATTTAACTCCATCTTCATGCCATTGAGTTATCCCATGATACTATGTTTGCACTCTCACTAACTTTATTTCACTTGCATTATTTTATCCCCTGGGATATTGTTTCTGTCTCTGGTGCTTCCCAACTTGCCACTCCTATTGGGAATCTGTTCCTTTTAGATTTGCCTTTGGAATAAAATATTCACAGATTCGGAATGGTATATATTTGTATTAGGTCTCCTTCCCGTGTGTGCGTGGGTTTCCTCCGGGTGCTCCGGTTTCCTCCCACAGTCCAAAGATGTGCGGGTTAGGTGGATTGGCCATGCTAAATTGCCCGTAGTTTAAGTTTAATGGGGGGATTGTTGGGTTACGGGTTACGTGGGTTTAAGTAGGGTGATCATTGCTCGGCACAACATCGAGGGCCGAAGGGCCTGTTCTGTGCTGTACTGTTCTATTCTATGTCTTGAGATTTGGGCAGAGTTTGGGCTGAATCTTGCTTTATGATTAATTTATTTCTAAGGATGACTTTAATTCATTGATTTTAATTGTTTATTTTGCAGACGTGAGCTGATCTGTGGCAGAGATTGATGAATTTCATGATCCATCTAATTTGATAAGTGTTTTTGTAAAAAAAGATTATAACATTTACACACATTTCAATCTATTTCCTGAAAAAGGAATAATTTTCTCAAACATTCCATGTGTGACAAAGTGTCGAGTTACAAAAGTAGGGTGATTTATTGTTTTTTTAAAAATATTTTTTTATTCTGCTTTTTCACATTTTCTCCCAAATTTACACCCAACAATAATCAGTAACGAATGTATGTCAATCCCCATATCAATAACAACGATCCCATCCTCCCACCAAACCCCCAAACATTAGTCCGCATGTTAACGTAAACAAATGACAAAGAGGAATCAGGAATCACCCATAGTCACCATTAACACATACAGTCCCCCCTCCGCCAATCCTCCCAGCCCCCAATCCCCCCTAATGTTCGATGTGATCCAATTCGCGAAAGTGCATAATGAATAATGTCCATGAATTGTAGAATCCCCCCATCCTTCCCCTCAGTTCAAATTTGACCTTTTTGAAGCGTCAAGAATTCCAGCGGGTCCCCCCACCACGCCAGGGCACAGGGTGGAGAGGTTGATCTCCACCCTAACACTTAGATTTATTGTTAACTACAGTAAATGAACTAGTGCTTAAAAGTACCACCCTATCAAATTATTAATTGGACCAGATTTTTTTGTCAAAATAAAGGTGAGGCTAAAGGCACCAAATAGTAAGCCTAGATAGCATAGTAACTTCAAACAAGGGGCAAATGCAGGTTTATATGGCAAAACCCAAAAACTATGGTCAGAGTAACACCGCTCTGCCTTTAACATCATGGAAATAATCTTGTGGGGCGGCACAGTGGCGTAGTGGTTGGAACTGCTGCCTCACTGCGCTCAGGATCCGGGTTCGATCCCGGTCCCGGGTCACTGTCCGTGGGAGTTTTCACATTCTTCCTGTGTCTGCATGGGTCTCACCCCCACAACCCAAAGATGTGCAGGGGTAGGTGGATTGGCCACCTTAAATTGGAGACAATAGGCACTCTAAATAATCTTTTGCTGTCTGCCTCATTGAAATGCATTGAATAGCATGAAAGTGTTTATTTGCACAATAAATAGGAATTAAACATACCACAGAAAGTTAAGTCTTGTCACGAGTGCGAATACTTTTTTATGGATATCATGACTTAATTACTGTCAATCAACCTCTCTAGCACCTAAAATCAACTATTTGTGTGGTCTCATTCTTTCAAGTATTAATTGTTGTTGAAGATTCTAGAAAATTCAAATTTAAAATCACATTTTCTTTTTGCTTTTTCTTTCTCTTCCTCAATCCATTCTTTCCTTTTTATTTCTCTTTCCATACCTGATTTGACCTTTAATTCCATCACTCTCCATTCACTCTAATTGACATATCCATGTACATTGATCATTTTTTAATCCATCAAGGGTTAAGGAAGAATTGCTTTCTCTGTTTATTTGGTCCCATTTGCCCTGTTTCCCCTGTTAGAAACTTATTTGCCCTGTTTCCCCTGTTAGAAAAATATTTTAAAACTGAACCTGCCAGGGCAAGTTGAACTAAATGTTAAGTGCCCTGGATTTTGTAATCAGCAATGAATGAATGGGTATTGCAGTTCATTATGCTTCTGGTTACCCACAGACCTTTTCGGTATTTGAGGAGCAACTTTTGGTCATCAGGAATCTGATACTATGTAACACCTGGGACTGGTATGAATATAGTAAGAAAGTGTCTATGTGCAACCAGGAATACTTGAAGAGTCTTTGCTGAAGCACACAGAATCTAAACCAAAAAGTAACAATATCTAATTCAAAAGTAAAATTATGTACAGAAAAAGGAATAGAGGGGAAGAAAAAAATGGATGAAGAAAGAGAGAGGGATAAGAGACAGCAAAAGTAAAAAGAAATCCTCAGCATTAATTTTTTTTAAAATTAGAGTGCCCAATGCATTTTCTTCCGAATTAAGGGGCAATTTAGCATAGCCAATCCACCTACCCTGCACATCTTTGGGTTGTGGGGGAGAATGTGCAAACTCCAGAGCCAGCATTGAACCTGGGACCTCGGTGCCGTGAGGCAGCAGGCTAACCATTGTGCCATTGTGCTGCCCTTCTCCAACATTAATTAAGATCCAAAGGAATGGGACTACGCAGTTGTAAACATAAATTTTCAGTGTCGGCTAAGTTGTTTGGTAACAAATAAAACATCAGTCCATTAAAAAAAATAATTTACTTTGCGAGAAAGTTATTTCTTTTTTTTTTATAAATGTTTTTTATTGAGTTTTCATGTTTTATATTGAACAAATTACAAATTATTAGAGAGAGAAAAAAAAACACGCAAAAATTAACATATATATTTACAGGTAAGCATCTTCGTAATAACAACTGTGGCCGCCCCCTCTTTAGCCGGCATACATATTTTACATTCCCCAATATGGCCGAGGCTCATGTTTATAGGCATTTATTTACAGTTTGGTTTTGGGCCTTAGCTAGCCATCAAACCCCCATAATGAACCCGTTGGACCCCCCCCCCCACCCCCACCGGCCACCTTCCCCCGATTCCCGTCCATTTTCCCCTGATTCTTGGCCACCCGACTATTCTTCCTCTTGTACGTTGGCCACAAACAGGTCCCGGAACAATTGCATGAATGGCTCCCACGTTCTGTGGAAGCCGTCGTCCGACCCTCGGATGGCGAATTTGATTTTCTCCATTTGGAGAGATTCCGAGAGGTCGGACAGCCAGTCTGCAGCTCTGGGCGGTGCTGCTGACCGCCAGCCAACCAGGATTCTACGGCGGGCGATCAGGGAGGCAAAGGCAAGGGCGTCCGCCCTCCTCCCCAGGAATAGATCTGGCTGGTCTGAAACCCCGAAGACCGCCACTATCGGGCATGGCTCCACCCTCACCCCCACCACTTTGGACATAGCCTCGAAGAAGGCTGTCCAGTACTCCACAAGTCTGGGGCAAGACCAGAACATGTGGTCGTGGTTGGCCGGGCCTCTTTGGCACCGTTCACATCTGTCCTCCACCTCCGGGAAGAACCTGCTCATACGGTTTCTTGTTAAGTGGGCTCTATGTACCACTTTTAGTTGCGTCAGGCTGAGCCTTGCGCACGTGGAGGTGGAGTTGACCCTATGTAGTGCTTCGCTCCAGAGTCCCCACCCTATCTCAGTCCCCAGGTCGTCCTCCCACTTCCTTCTTGTTGCGTCCAGTACGGTGTCGTCCCTTTCTACCAGTCGGTCATACAAGTCGCTACAGTTCCCTTTCTCTAGGATACTTGCGTCCAGTAGGTCTTCCAGTAGTGTCTGTCGTGGCGGTTGTGGGTACGTCCTGGTCTCCTTTCGTAGTTTTTGAGCTGGAGGTACCGTAGCTCGTTCCCCCCCAGCTAGCCGAAATTTCTCTGTCAGTTCGTCCAGTGTTGCGATCCTGTCGTCCGTGTATAGGTCCCTGACTGTCAGTGTCCCCCCGTCCTGCCTCCACCTTTTGAAGGTGGCGTCAGTCAGTGCTGGTGTGAACCTATGGTTGTTGCAGATGGGAGCCTTTTTTTTAAAAATAATTTTTATTGAAAAATTTTGAATTTATACAACAATAACGCACCATAGTAAAATACCAAAAATAACAATAATATTAACAATCATGAACATTCGCCCCCACCTCCATGAACAACACAGCATTTTAACAACAACGCAAATTAACACAATATAAAGTTACAGAATAGACACTACAATAAGGAACACCCCCCCCCCCCCCCCCCCCCCCCCCCGGGTTGCTGCTGCTATTGACCAAGCTACCTATCTTTGAGCCAGGAAGTCCAGAAAAGGCTGCCATCGTTTATAGAACCCTTGTATTGATCCTCTCAGGGCAAATTTGACCCTTTCCAATTTTATAAATCCCGCCATGTCACTGATCCAGGTCTCCACACTTGGGGGGCCTTGCATCCTTCCACTGTAGCAGACTCCTTCGTCGGGCTACTAGGGACGCAAAGGCCAGGACACCGGCCTTTTTCGCCTCCTGCACTCCCGGCTCTACCGCAACTCCAGAAATCGCGAGTCCCCACCCTGGTTTAACCCTGGATCCAACCACCCTCGACACCGTCCCCGCCACCCCCTTCCAGAATTCTTCCAGTGCTGGGCATGCCCAGAACATATGGGCGTGGTTCGCTGGACTCCCCGAACATCTGGTGCACCTGTCCTCACCCCCAAAGAACCTACTCATCCTAGTCCCGGACATGTGGGCCCGGTGCAGCACCTTAAATTGGATGAGACTAAACCTCGCACATGAGGAGGAAGAGTTGACTCTCTCCAAGGCATCCGCCCAAGTCCCGTCCTCTATCTGCTCCCCAAGTTCCTCCTCCCATTTAGCCTTCAGCTCCTCCACTGATGACTCCTCCACCTCCTGCATTACCTTATAGATGTTAGACACCTTCCCCTCTCCAACCCACACCCCCGAAAGCACTCTGTCCACCGTCCCCCGCGAGGGCAGCAAAGGGAACCCTGCTACCTGTCGCCTAGCAAACGCCTTTACCTGCAAGTATCTGAACATGTTCCCTTGGGGAAGGCCAAATTTATCTTCCAGATCCCCCAGGCCCGCAAACCTCCCGCCAATAAACAGGTCCCTCAATTTGCTGATGCCCGCCCTTTGCCACCCCCTAAATCCCCCATCCTTGTTCCCCGGGATGAACCGATGGTTGCCACCCAATGGAGCCTCCATCGAGCCCCTTGTTTCCCCCTATGCCGTCTCCACTGTCCCCAGATTCTTAGGGTCGCCACCACCACCGGGCTCGTGGTAAACCTCTTAGGGGAGAGCGGCAACGGTGTCGTTACCATGGCACCCAGGCTCGTACCTCTACATGACGCCATCTCCATTCTTTTCCACGCCGCCCCTCCCCCCCTCCATCATCCATTTACGCACCATTGATACATTGGCTGCCCAATAGTACCCCAGAAGGTTGGGCAGCGCCAGCCCGCCTCTCTCCCTCCCTCGCTCCAGGAACACCCTCTTCACTCTCGGAGTCCCGTGTGCCCACACAAAGCTCAAAATACTGCTAGTCACTCTCCTAAAGAAGGCCCTGGGGATAAAGATGGGCAGGCACTGAAAGAGGAACAAGAACCTCAGAAGCACCGTCATTTTGACGGACTGTACCCTCCCCGCCAACGATAATGGCAGCATGTCCCACCTCTTGAACTCCTCCTCCATCTGATCTACAAGCCTGGTGAAGTTATGCTTATGAAGAGTCCCCCAGTCCCTGGCCACCTGCACCCCCAGGTACCTAAAGCTCTCCCCTGCCCGCCTAAGCGGGAGCCTACCAATTCCTTCCTCCTGGTCTCCAGGGTGCACCACAAACACCTCGCTCTTGCCTAAATTTAATTTATAACCTGAAAAGGTCCCAAACTCAGCTAGCAACTCCATCACTCCCGGCATCCCTCCCACCGGGTCCGCCACATACAGTAACAGGTCATCGGCATACAACGACACCCTATGTTCCTCCCCACCTCGCAGCAAGCCTCTCCACCTCTCTGAATCCCTCAACGCCATCGCCAGCGGCTCGATTGCCAGTGCAAACAACAAGGGGGACAGGGGGCAACCCTGCCTTGTCCCTCGGTAAAGCCGGAAGTACTCCGACCACCTCCTATTCGTGGCCACGCACGCCATTGGGGCCTCATATAGCAGCCTTACCCATCTAATGAACCCTTCACCAAATCCAAACCTCCCCAACACCTCCCATAGGTCCCCCCACTCCACTCTATCGAAGGCCTTCTCCGCATCCAACGCCACCACTATCTCTGTCTCCCCCTCAATCGCCGGCATCATGATGACATTCAACAATCTCCGCACATTCGTGTTCAGCTGCCTTCCCTTCACGAAACCTGTCTGGTCCTCGTGCACAACCCCTGGCACACAGTCCTCTATCCTGGTGGCCAGGATTTTTGCCAGGACCTTGGCATCCACGTTGAGGAGAAATATGGGCCTGTATGAACCACACTGCTGGGGGTCCTTGTCCCTCTTTAAAATTAACGAGATCAGCGCCCGCGACATTGTCGGGGGCAAAGCCCCCCCTTCCCACGCTTCATTGAGTGTCCGCACCAGCAAGGGGCCCACTAGGTCCACAAACTTTTTATAAAATTCCACCGGGAACCCATCCGGCCCCGGTGCCTTCCCTGATTGCATCTGCCCGATCCCCTGAACTAGCTCCTCCAGCTCAATCGGCGCACCCAACCCCTCCACCTTCTCCTCCTGCACCTTCGGGAAAAAAAGCCCGTCAAGGAACCTCTCCATTCCCCTCCTCTCCCCCGTTGGCTCCGACCGGTACAGTTCCCCGTAAAAGTCCTTGAAGACCTCATTCACCTCTACCCCCTTCCGCACCACATTCCCACTCTTGTCTCTCACTCCAGCAATTTCCTTAGCCGCATCCCGCTTGCGGAGCTGATGAGCCAGCATCCTACTCGCCTTTTCACCATGTTCGTACACTGCCCCTTGTGCCTTCCTCCACTGTGCCTCCGCCTTTCTAGTGGTCAGCAAATCAAATTTAGCCTGCAGGCTGCGCCTCTCCCCCAACAGTCCCTCCTCTGGTGCCTCTGCATACCGCCTGTCCACCTCCAGCATCTTTCCCACCAGTCTATCCCTCTCGCTCCTCTCCCTGTGTGCCCGGATGGATATCAGCTCCCCACGAATCACTGCCTTCAGGGCTTCCCAGACCATCCCCACCATAACCTCCCCCGTATCATTCACCTCGAGGTACCCCTCAATACTTGCCCGGACCCTCCTACACACCTCCTCCTCCGCCAACAACCCCACATCCAACCGCCACAACGGACATTGGTCCCGCACCTCCCCCATCTCCAACTCTATCCAATGCGGAGCGTGGTCGGAGATTGCAATGGCCGAATACTCGGCCTCCTCCACTCTCGGAATCAGTCCCCTACTCACCACGAAGAAATCTATCCGAGAGTAGACCCTATGTACGTGGGAGAAGAAAGAGTACTCGCGTGCCCTCGGCCTCGCAAACCTCCATGGATCCACCCCACCCATCTGGTCCATAAACCCTCTCAGTACCTTGGCCGCCGCCGGCCTCCTACCCGTCCTAGAGCTGGACCGATCCAGTGAAGGATCCAACATCGTATTAAAGTCCCCCCCCCCCATGATCAGACCTCCCGCCTCTAGATCCGGGACCCGTCCCAACATACGCCTCATAAAGCCCGCATCGTCCCAATTTGGGGCATACACACTAGCCAGTACCACCTTCTCTCCTTGTAACCTGCCCCTAACCATAACATACCTACCCCCCTTATCCGCCGCCACCTCCGATGCCTCAAACAACACATTTTTCCCCACCAGAATTGCCACTCCCCGGTTCTTCACATCCAACCCAGAGTGGGAAACCTGCCCCACCGATCCCTTCCTCAGGCGGACCTAGTCCGCCACCTTCAGGTGGGTCTCCTGAAGCATTGCCACATCTGCCTTTAGCCCCTTCAGGTGAGCCAGTACCCTCGACCGCTTCACCGGCCCATTCAACCCTCTCGCATTCCAGGTGACCAACCGGAACAGAAGGCATCCCGCCCCGCCCCCCCCTCCCCCGTTGACTAGCCATAGCCCGTCGACTGCCCACCCCAGGCCAGCACCCCCTGCCCGACCCAGTCCCCACAGCGACAACACCTCTCCTCTGTCCCCCCAGCCCCCACCAGCTCCTTCCTGACCCTACCAGCAGTAACCCGGTATTCCCCTTCCCCCCAGGCTAGGAACCCTCCCAGCCGCGAACCGTCCTCCATTGTACTTCCGTGGGTCAGTTAACTTCTGCTGACCCCGGAAACTCCCGCCAATAACCCGACCCCTCCCAAAGTGGGATCATCCCCCAATCTATCCCTCCTCCAGGCACCGCTCCAGCGCGGGGAAGAACCAGTTAAGGCCCCGCCTCCCCCATCACCGTCTCCGCCCCCCAGCCCCGCAGCGCGGGAAACCAGAAGAAAGCCCGGGCTTTCGCACTGCCCCACCACACCCTTCTGACGCAGCTCCCAAATAACAGCCCCACTCCATGCCCCCAACCCGACATAGAATACAACAAACCCCCCCGTCCCTCCCCGCAAGATACACAACTCAACCAATGCCCCACAGCAGAAAAAAACATAGCAGAACAACACCCCCATAAATAACCATATCAAAATTGCAAAAGTACAAAAAAAAAGAACATAGCAACAGCAGAATCCAGCGTTAAGATATTACAACCGACCCCGCAACCCCAAACCCCTAGTTCAAGTCCAGTTTCTCCGTCCGCACAAAGGCCCACGCCTCCTCCGGGGAATTGAAATAATAATGCCGGTCCGAAAAAGTTACCCACAGGCGCGTGGGCTGCAACATTCCAAACTTTATCTTTTGCCTGTAAAGCACCTCCTTCATCCGATTAAATCCGGACCGCCGCTTAGCCACCTCCGCACTCCAATCCTGGTAGATCCGTACTACCCCATTCTCCCACTTGCTGCTCTTCACCTTCTTGGCCCAGCGCAGCACACACTCCCGATCACTGAACCGGTGGAACCTCAACAGCACCGCACGCGGGGGTTCATTGTCCTTAGGCCTCCTGGCCAGTACTCTGTGTGCTCCCTCCAGCTCCAAGGGCAGATGGAAAGACCCGGCCCCCACTAGCGAGTTCAGCATTATAGCCACATAGGTTGTCAGGTCCGACCCCTCCAGCCCCTCCGCAAGGCCCAAGACCCGCAGGTTTTTCCGCCTCATGCGGTGAACAAGCTCCTCGAAGCGTTCCTGCCACTTCTTGTGGAGTGCCTCATGCCCCTCCACCTTACTCACGAGGACCACGGCCTCCTCCTCTCATTCAGTGGCCTGCGTCTGCAACTCCTTGATGGCAGCACCCTGGGTGGTCTGAATCTCCGACAGCCTTCTGTTTGTTTCCTGCAGAGAGCTCAGTACCTCAGCCTTGAAGTCTGTGAAGCAGCGCAGGAGAGCAGCTAGTTGCTCCTGGGCCCACTGTTTCCACTCCTCTGGAGCTCTGCCGGCGGCCATCTTGGATCCCTTCCCCCGTTTTTTCTGGGGAGCTGCTGCTGCTTTTTCCCCCTTTCAACTCCGAGTTTGAGTCATGGACTGCGGGGAAAGTCGTTGAGCACACCTTCCCCCACCGGGAGACGTCGAAAAATTTCCGTTTTGGGCTCTAAAAAGAGCCGAAAAGTCCGTTTAAAATGGGAGCTCCCAAATGTGTGGCTTTCTACTTCATCACAGCCACCGGAAGTCTCGCAGATGGGAGCCTTGTCCGACATTTTGGTCAGGCCAAATTGCTGCCGCAGTTGGTTCCAGGATTGGAGGGTGGCTGTCACTACTGGGCTGCTGGAGTGTTTTTTGGGTGGGGATGGGAGTGCTGCTGTGGCGAGGGCCCGGAGGGAGGTCCCCATGCAGGAGGCCTCCTCCGCACGCACCCACTCGGCTGCTGGCTCCTGGATCCATCCCCTTACTCGCTCGGCTGTTGCCACCCAGTGGTAGAATTGTAGATTCGGGAGAGCTAGTCCCCCCCCCCCCCCCGGATTTTGTTTTTTGTAGGACCTTCTTTGGGATCCTAGCGTTTGTACCCCCCCATACGAACGCCATGATAAGTTTGTCCAGCACTTTGAAAAAGGCCTTGGGGATGTAGATCGGAATTGATCTAAACAGGAAGAGGAACCTGGGCAGTACGTTCATTTTGATCGTCTGGACTCTCCCCGCGAGGGAGAGTGGGAGTGTGTTCCAACTTTGCAGGTCCTTTTTTACTTCCTCCGTCAGGCTGGTGAGGTTCCATTTGTGGATCCCTTTCCAGTCATGGGCTATTTGGATCCCCAGGTAGCGGAATTTATGTCGGGCTTGTTTGAACGGCAGCCCCTTTAGTGCTGCCCCCCCCCTTGCTGGTGTACTGGGAAGATCTCGCTTTTGCTCATGTTGAGTTTGTAGCCCGAGAAGGCTCCAAACTCTTTCAGGAGCGCGATGATTCCGTCCATGCTGCTTTGTGGGTCCGAGATGTAGAGGAGCAGATCATCTGCATAGAGTGAGACTCTGTGCTCTCTGCCTCCCCTTCGGATCCCCCTCCAATTTTTTGCTGCCCTGAGCGCGATTGCTAGCGGTTCGATTGCTAGTGCGAACAGCAGCGGGGACAGTGGGCATCCTTGTCTGGTGCCCCTGTGCAGCTGGAAGTATTGGGAGTTGGTATTGTTGGTCCGTACACTCGCCATGGGAGCGTTGTATAGGAGCTTTACCCAAGCGGTGAACCCTGTTCCAAGCCCAAACCGCTCCAGTACCTCTGAGGTATTTCCATTCGACTCTGTTGAAGGCCTTTTCTGCGTCCAGGGAGACGATCACCTCTTGTGTTCTCTCCCCGGAGGGGGTCATTATCACGTTCAGCAGGCGCCTGATGTTCGAGGTAAGCTGTCTACCTTTGACGAAGCCCATCTGGTCCTCTGTGACCACCTCAGGTACACAGTCTTCTAGCCTTTTGGCTAGGGTTTTGGCCAGTATTTTGGCATCTGTGTTCAGCAGAGATATGGGTCTGTATGTCCCACATTCCGTTGGGTCTTTGTCTCTCTTAGGTATCAGCGAGATTGAGGCCTGTGCTAACGTGGGTGGCAGTGTGCCCCTAGCTAGCGAGTCTGTGAACATCTCCCGCAGGTGCGGGGCCAGCGCTGTCGCAAATTTTTTGTAGAAGTCTGCTGGGAATCCGTCCGGTCCCGGCGCCTTCCCCGTCTGCATGGAGCTAATGCTGTCCATGATCTCTCCCAGCGCTAGTGGTGCTTCCAGGTCCCGTTTTCTGCCCTCTCCCACGACTGGTATGTCCAGTCCATCAAGGAACCGGTTCATCCCAGCCTTCCCCGTTGGGGGCTCTGAGGTGAGAAAGTTATTTCTGACCTTTCCTGCAGCACCTACCTCCTTGTGGCTGGAGGAGGTATTGTCGGTAATTGGGGTTGGAGGGTGGGGTTGTCTCGGTGATTTATGGAAGGATTTTGGAAGAAGAGAAGGTGTCCCTGAAGGGGGTGAAGGTGAAGTGGGAGGAGGAGTTATTGATGGTGCTGAAGGAGGGATTGTGGTGCGAGGTGCTGCGGAGGGTGAATTCCTCAACCTCGTGTGTGAGACTGGATTTAATACAGCTAAAGGTGGTACACAGGGCGCACCTGACAAAGTCCAGGATGAGCCAGCTGTTTGAGAGGGATGGGGAAACTTGTGAACAGTGTGGGAAGGGTCAAGCTAAACTTGTACAGGGGCGCATGTGGCGCAGTGGATAGCACTGGGACTGCGGCGCTGAGGACCCGGGTTCGAATCCTGGCCCTGGATTCACTGTCCGAGTGGAGTTTGCACATTCTCCCCATGTCTGCGTGGGTTTCACCCCCACAACCCAAAGATGTGCAGGTTAGGTGGATTGGCCACGCTATATTGCCCCTTAATTGGAAAAAATATATAGAATTGGGTACTCTAAATTTTTTTTTTTTTTTAAAGCTGATCTTGTACATATGTTCTGGTCCTGCCCGAAGTTGGAGATATTTTGGAGGTTGTTCTTCAGCACCATGTTGGCGGTCTTGCATGTGGACTTGGAGCTTGGTCCTTGGGGGCCATATTCAGGGTGTCAGACCTGCCGGAGTTTCAGGCAGGAGCGGGGGCAGATGTTTTAGCTTTCACCTCACTGATTGCTTGCAGGCAGGTTCTGTTGCGGCGGAGGTCAGCTTCTCCACCCTGTGCCTCGGCGTGGCTGGGGGGATCTAATGGAGTTCCTGCATTTAGAGAAGGTGAAGTTTGCTCTAAGAGGGCAAATGAGGGTTTGTTTATTCTGCATTTCGGGAAGCTAGTTGCCATCAACTGTTTGGGGGGTAGGTTGATTGGGGAATGGGGGGGGGGGGGGGGGGGTGGTTGTGCTGGGTTTACTTTATTTCATTTTGTAATGTTTTGTAGATATTAGAAAGTTTAAAACTTGAGTAAAACTTTTTTTAAACAATTAAAAATCATTTACATTTAATAGAATACCCTAATATTTCCTGGTTATCAGGCAAATAAGTATCCCAATTTCACATCCTGCATGTGCTTGAATGCCAAATCTCATAGCAGTGGAATCTCTACACCAGTCTAGCGAGATTTGCAGAGGAGAACAGCAAATCCGACAGCAATGTTTTGATTTTTGCATTTAATTGCACATAATTATTAGTCTACCCATTATTCCCACAGCCAGTCTCCCCATTACTACACGGGAGCTGTTGGTCCTAACCAGTTTATGGACAGCTTGATGTTGGGGATAGAAATCCAGTGGGCCTGCTGCGACTTACTGGAAGACTGTTGCCCTGAAATAATTGGTGCACTTTCTAAAGGCAGTTGGTGTACAACAGAGTTAGAATGTTGCATTACCTTAGCTAGAGGGCCCTAATTCATCAGTGCAAATGTGGACATACTCATGGAGCAAGTGAGGAATCAGAAGGAAGTCCTTTTTCCTTCAGATGGTCAATGGCTGTTCTTGAAGCATAGGCAGAAGAATGTCTGTGTTGTGGAAAATTAATCAACTGCAATGGAGAGAGGTGGCTGGGCGCCTGGTTGTTCATTAATTTCCGCAGCATTGTTGCTCGGTTCTTGCTGCAGTGCAGGAAAAAATTAATAATCTTACCAGAATTGCTAAGTACTACTCCACATTTCTAATTCTTGAAATTAGCTTGCAAAACCACATTTTGACCCAGTAGTAGCAATCCAACGCATCCCCATTTTCCATGCCTCTGCACCAATCACCACATCATCTTCTGATTCCATTCACACACTCAATCATTGCTACTACAACTCTCACAATTACTTGGGTCAAATGCCCAGAGATGATGTTTCTTTCTCTTAGCATCAAACTATGGTAAGTTGCCTCACTTATCCTCAAAATTCCTTAATAAGACAAATACCAATCCATTTTCACTCTTCTTGCAGGAGAAGCTGGCTCTCAAGAACGGGAGGACCTTACACACTGCATTGCAAACTTTGACAACAGTGGAGGACGTGGCCCTAGACATCATAGGCAGGGGAATGACAAACAACATTACAGACATTATTGCAGTGAAGCCATACAGAGGAGGGTGTTTGGACATTTTCCTGTTTTCTCTTTACACTTCACTCACTCACGTAGACACACAGACAGCACAACAACTTGATGATGCATTGTCTTGTGTAATGGCATGGCTGCTGGTAAATGGCGAGCTGCCCTATTCCAAAAGAAAAACTTGAAACAGCTGCCAAAATGGTTTTTGCAATTTGCATATTATTAGGAAAGGTTCTGAAATTGGGATATGATGTCCCCGACTAACTGTGATGATTTTATATTATTATATTATGCATTCATTAAAAAATAAAGAACAAAAACAAAATTACACTTTAACACAGGAATGGCTTTACACATAATAACAAGTATGAAGTTACTGTGAAAAGTCCCTAGTCACCACATTCCGGTGCCTGTTCGGATAAGCTGGTGCGGGAATTGAGCCCGCACTGCTGGCCTTGTTCTGCATTACAAACCAGCGATCTAGCCCACTGAGCTAAACCAGCTCATTATACAATACTTTAAAACTGTTCCAAACGATCTTAACTTGAACTACCCTCAGAGCTAACCTCCCACTTTTCTGTTTATAAACAATCTTGAGAGATTTTTAAATCTATAGAATTCCAGTAATGTTTATCCCAAAGTGCCCTTCTTTTCTTGGGTGTCCTCAAAGGCTGACAGCAACTGGTTCTCAAGGTCAGGCCTTGTTCACAGAGTCTTCTGGGAGAGCTAAGCAGCTACCCTGCTGTCTTCTGGGTGATTTAAACAGCTAACCCCTCACATGGGCTTCAATATTTCCTTCAATGCGTCCCTTCTCTTTGATCTCACTATTGTTTCAACCAGTCTCTTCAGATGTATTTTCTTCCCAGAATTGTTAAACTCTAAGTTCAAGCTCTATGTTTTACAAATAAACTTACTCTATCTTCCTTTACTTACACCTTTTCCAACTTTTATATATCCCCCTTTTAACTGAAACATCCCCCTTTTAACTGAAACAACCCACTTCAAAACTACTCCTATAATTGCCTTATGTGCAATTCTTATTGAAGTTACTCATGGTTCATTAACATATCAAAACCACTTCTCACTTAGACTCTTGCAGTCATCCTGTCTCTTACTCCAATGACCATACTTGCAACCCTCAACAGCCTGTCTTCTAGTACATAAGAAATATGACAATGATATTGCCAAAAGAAAAATATTACAGTTCCTTGTTTCCTTGACAACATTCATCTGCCACTGTTTTTCCTTACTAATACATGACTCCACTCTTTTAGAGGCCCTGCAGCCACACACATTCAGGAGGAGAAGTTTCCGAAAGATTCATTAACTTTTACTGTTGCTCTTCAATTGTCAGCAAAGAATTTAGTGTTAAGCTTTAACGGTGATTATACAATAAGTACTAGGAAGCAAGTCTTGACTTCTTGGACTCCAAATTTATTGTAATATAAATGCAAATTGCTGCGGATGCTGGAATCTGGAACAAAACCAGAAAATACTGGTCAATCTCAGCAGGTCTGACAGCATCTGTAGAGAGAAAAGGGAGCTATTGTTTCAAATCTGGATGACTGTCAAATTTATTGTGTTCCACAAAACAGTGCTACCTGTATCCCTTTACATATCGGTTCAGCCTATTAAACAATAAGTGCAATCTATTAGACAATTAAAATCCCGAGCTGAGGACCCGGGTTCAATCCCGGCCCTGGGTCACTGTTCGTGTGGAATTTGCAGATTCCCCCCATGTCTGCATGGGTCTCACCCCCTCAACCCGTATTCATTTTTCCCCTATTTAAAAAGAGTCCCCCCCGCAAACAGTCACCTACTTATGTGTTGTAAATAATTTTGCCAGGTGTACAGAGTTGCTGCTGTTGAGCTGGTGCACAATACCCTACCAGTTATTCTATTTTATTTTTTATTGTATTTTTTTTTCACTATGTACTATCTTCTTTTCTTTGGTATGTTTGGGTGTGCCCTTCTCTTCTATATATGTGTATTTATATATATATGTTTCTTATCCTGTGTACATAATGGTAAATATACCTTGTTCAAAAACCCAATAAAAAACATTTATAAAAAAAATGAGTATTTAAAAAATAAATTTAGAGTACCCAATTCATTTTTTCCAATTAAGGGGCAATTTAGCATGCCAATCCACCTACCAAGCAGTTGTGGGGTGGTAACCCATGCAAACAGTGGGAGAATGTGTAAACTCCACACGGACAGTGACCCAGAGCCAGGATCAAACCTGGGACCTCGGCGCCGTGAGGCAACAGCACAAGCCACCGTGCTGCCCCAAAAAATGATCATTACATTGGCCATTCTTTGGTGCTCTGATATCCATTCACACTCTGAATAGAACCAATGTGCAGGGGTAAGGACAAAGGGCAGGACACTACCCCATAATGCTCATTTGGAGAACTGGTGCAGACATGGTGGGCCTAAAGTTGTGAAAAGTGCTATCTATATGCAAGTCTTTTTTATTTGAATTACTCTTTCCACCTCATTTCAACTTGGTCATCCATCTTTCTAAATTGCTAAACCAATCTGATGTTCCGGTTTTCATATCAATTTTTTCCTTTCTAATTGGATCATAAACCTTTTCATTTTATCTTTACTATTCATCCACTTACTTACATCTCTGTTGTTACTTCACCTGAGGAAGGAGCTGCGCTCCGAAAGCTCTGTGTTTGAAACAAACCTGTTGGACTTTAACCTGGTGTTGTAAGACTTCTTACTGTGCTCACCCCAGTCCAATGCCGGCATTTCCACATCATCTCTGTTGGCAATGGGGTGGCACATGGCATAGTGGTTAGCACTGCTACCTATGGTGCTGCGGATCTGGGTTCGAATCCCGGCCCTGGGTCACTGTCTGTGTGGAGTTTGCACATTCTCCCCGCGTCTGCATGGGCAAAGATGCGCAGGTTAGGTGGATTGGCCATACTAAATTGCTCCTTAATTGAGAAAAAAAAAATTGGGTTCTCTACATTTATGAAAAAAAAATCTCTGTTGGCAATCTCAAAGGAACTGGAGTGAAGACGTTCAAGACAGCAATGCTCTTGAGTGCAACTAGAAATTAAGTGCTATCATTGGCACTTGGTTGCAGGAGGTGAAACAACTCTGAAATAACACCCCTAGAGAAGTGCAGCTTTCATATGCAGTGCTGATCAGATAAGTGCTGGTATGTTGTCCTCTCCCTGTTGTCAGTCATAAATGAGGAAGTTGTGAAAAAACCAACCCCAACATCTCAACAGCATGGACAAAATTTGCAAATATAAAAATGGTTAAACATTTCAATAAAGCTGGATATATAATTTTAGAAATACCTGCACAAAATGTCTTGTATGCCTTGGCTTGCCCTTCTGCCATGAGCCTGGGTAGAGGCCTCAAGTTGTACATTTCACATGGTGTTTGGGTATTGAGGGTTTTCTGTGGACAAATCTTTCAATTAAATATGGGTGAATTTTGTGAGTTCTTCTGCTGTTACTGTAGAAATTCAATAGCTAAAATGCTACACAACAACCCATGTTACCTGACCAGTGGATAGAAAAAGATTGACACTTTGTGTGGGGGAAATGCATCGTAGGAGTGTTTCTCACCATATTCCTGTAAAACAACAATGTCCAAGGTGACCCATACTAGGGAGGCAGGAAATTTACAAAACTCAAACTGTATGGGAGGGCAACGAAGATAACGTTTTTTCTAGTAATTTGTATGGTATGAGCAATTTTAAAAATTTTGCGTCAACTAGGCTCATCAATTTGAGCGTTTTATTGCTTCTTGTAGGAGCTGATATTTGTGGTGGGGTTAGAGTTGAATGTATCATGCTTGAGTGACTTGTGTGCTGAGCTGAGTATTGGTACTATATGCAGTCAAGTTAATCAGGCTATAGGGACAGGTGCTGGTTACTGGAAATTCACCACAAGTGCCATTTATCTATCAAGCATACCTTTCTATGTTTAAAAAAAATACTATGTAAGTAGGGAGGGGGAAGAAGAAAAACAAGGTTTCTTGCATCTTAAGCAAGGGTTGTGAAGTTAAGAACAAGAATACGGCAGGTGCTGGAAATCTGAAATAAAAACAAAATGCTGAAAATATTCAGCAGATCAGGTAGCATCTGTAAAGAAAGGAAAAAACCTGTGGTTTGAGAAACTCGCAAACACCCCTAAGATAATTACAATGCAAAAGTTGGTCCATATTTACAAGTTAAAGGTGTGAAAACAATAATCTGGTAGACCTCTCTTTGCTTTGTAATGGAGTCAGTGAGTCTGGTAAGATTGGGTTCCATTAGAGGTATAAATTATTCATGTCGGTCCCAGAATAAAGCGATGTTTTGAAGATAAAATTAATTAGTTTCAATTTCTGTCTGGGACATCCCAGTTGTGCCATGTTGCCATGAGGATAGAATCCATGGAGGTTGTTTTATGTTTTATCTGTTTGATTTCTCACCAAAAGATAGTTGAGTCAGCCTCGAATCATGAGGCAAGCAGCGAGAAAATCTGTAAGGAGCTGTGAACCAGGAATCTGTCAGGAGCTGTAATTGGGCAGCACGGTAGCACAGTAGTTAGTGTTGTTGCTTCACAGCTCCAGGGCTCCTGGATCCATTCCCGGCTTGGGCCACTGTCTGTGCGGATCTGCACATTCTCCCCATGTCTGCATGGATTTCCTCCCACAGTCCAAAGATGTGGACGTTAGGTGGATTGGCCATGATAAATTGCCTTGGTGACCAAAACGTTTAAGTGGGGTTGTTGGGTTACAGGGATAAGGTGGGAGTGTGGGCTTAAGTGGGGTGCTCTTTCCAAGGGCCGGTGCAGATTCGATGGGCCAAATGGCCTCCTTCTGCACTTTAAATTCTATGATTCTAGAAGCAGAGAGCAACTCGGAAATCAGATGTGTTTCTGATTTGGTGCCACGCAGTAAGAATGCAGTGAGGTCCATGCTTGAGCTGGGGAGTCCAAAATCATGAGGAGTTGGAAGGTTAGCTGGATTTTAATGGAAGGACTCCATGAAATCCCATACCTCTAACAATAGAGAGAACACTGAGGAATATTGAAGTGAATTCTTGAGAACTGTACCACATCTTTGTCTGTCCCGAGGAGAAGTAATGAACCCTCATAGTCCCATAAAGTACAGGGGAACATTTGGGTGGTAATAACCAAATGGGCCCTGTTCTGCTGCAACCTTGGGTTTAAAGTATAAGTATTTACATAATATAGTTTTAATTTAGAAGCGCTTGTTTTGTTTAATTCTAGTCCATAAAAGGTTTGTTTAAAACATGAAATCTCATGGTGTAATTCATTCAGTAACTGGAAGTTGAATCTCTTTTTAAGATGGTACTGATCTTCATACTGATTTCCACCAAGATCATATCGATATCCTCCTTGGATAGAACAGGTATAATGATGATATAACTAGTTACACATCAAAATTGCCAATTTGTCTCGAATGCCAATATTTCAAATAATTTGCTTATCAAGACTGTACAGATGTACTGAAGAAAATCTGTAGGATACAAATTGTTGGACAAGCTACCTTAAATAGTTTGTTTTTTTACATAATTTAATTGTCTTATTTATTCAGCTAATGAAAATCGCTATGAAGGCATATGGAAAAATGGAAAGAAACATGGAGCAGGAAAGTTTTTCTTCTTTGAGAAAGGCCAGTTGTATGAAGGTGTGTGGGTAGATGACATTGCAAAGTGTGGAAAAATGATTGACTTTGGTCGAGAAGAGGCGATTGATCCTACTTCTTATCCAATACCACAGGTATTTTAATTTTACTGTTAATTATCAGATAATCTTGTGCTTGATTTGCACAATTTATTTTCATGTATATAACAAGTACAGAATGAAAAAAGACCATTTGGTACACTGCGTCGTTTCTTTCCAACAGACCATGCACAATTTGTATTATTGGGGATATGCTGCAACATATTAATCTTTTAAAAATTTTTTTAGAGTACCCAATTCTTTGTTTCCATTTAAGGGGCAATTTAGCGTGGCTATTTCAAGATGCTCCTTAAAACTTACCTCTTCGACCAAGCTTTTCGTTGTCTGCTCTGATATCTCCTTATGGAGCTCAATATTGGAGTTTGTTTGGCATCTGTGAAGCATCTTGAATGCTTTATTTTTTTCATTTTTAATAAATTTGGTGCCCAATTTATTTTTCCAATTAAGGGGAATTTAGCGTGGTCAATCCACTTACCTGCACATCTTTCAGTTGTGGGGGTGAAACCCACACAAACAGGTGAAACCCACGCAAACATGGGGAGAATGTATGTCTACGTTTAGGAGAAAAACGTCCGTGAAAAAGGGGCTAACAGAAGTCCGCTGGGGAGTGCAAAAGTCAGCACAGGAACTGTAAGGAAAGTGGAGGCTGGAGCACCAGGGGAGGCCGCATCACTCCGAGCAGAAGAAATGACTGAGGTAATGGCTGTGGAACTTGAAAAACAGTTCACAAAACACATGGAAGCGATGAAGAAGGTGATGGGGGCGGTATTGAAAGTGCTGGTGGAGGAGGCGATTGCCCGGTGAGGGCAGCGGTATCAAGTGCAGTGGCGGAGGTGCAGGAGCAAGGTGAGATACTGAAGGAAGTGGAAGAGGCATTATCGCAGCACAGTGATCAAGTCACCTCGATGGGGAAGGAGTTGCGGAGGGTGATAGAGACCAACAAGGGTCTGCGAGCCAAACTGGAAGACCTGGAAAACAGATCCAGGCGACAGAATCTGACGATTGTGGGTCTGAAGGGGTGGAAGGCCCAAGGCCGACAGTATTTTGCCACGATGTTGGCGAAGCTATTGGGGGAGGGGGACAATCTCTCCTGATATGAACTGGATCGGGCTCATCGGTCATGGAGGCCTATACCAAAGGTGAGTGAGCTGCCAAGAGTAGTAACTGTGTGTTTCCGTAGGTACAGCGTGAAGGAGAAAGTCCTGGGGTGGGAAAAGCAGAAGTGAGTGGTGCAGTGGGCTGGAGCTGGTATACGCCATCTACCAGGACTTTACGGTGGAGCTGGTGAGGAGGCGGGCTGCCTTCAGCCGGGTGAAGAAGGCACTGCACATCAGCAAGGTGCAGTGCAGCATAGTATATCCAGCTTTGTTGCGGGTAACCTACAAATCCAAGGACTTTTATTTTGGGATGGCGGAAGCAGCGGAGGAGTTTGCGAAGGCAGAAGGACAGTGGCAGAATTGAGAAATGGCCGTGTACTGATGTAGCCTCATCTAACTTTACTTTTTCACTATGTGTTGGTGTATGTACTAAATGAGTCAATGCTGTATATATTTGGACAAGGGAAAAGTTGGGACTTACATTTGCAATGATGGTTCTTTGGGGCTTGGGCGTGTATGCGGGAGTTGTGTGCTAAAGGAGATTTCTTGGTTTTCCTGGGACCGGACAAGGGGGAAGGAGGCCCGGGCAGGAGCCTCCACGCTGGCCGGTTTTAGCTGGCCAGTGAATAGGAGTGAGGTAGGGGAGGGGCTGCAGCCATCGGAGCCTGGTAGAACAGGTTTCGGTGAGTCTAGCCGGGTGAAAAGTTGGGCGAAGGAACCGAGGTTGGGGGGAGGAGTTTACAAGGGGAAGTGGAGGGGAGGAGTCTGGGTGGGGTGGGCGGGTGTCTACAATTCATGGGTGCCATTCACGGTACTCTTTCGGGGATTGGATGGCATTGAATATTGGGGGGGGGGGGGCTGGTTGGGGAGGTGGACTGTATATGTCAATGGTGACCATAGGCGATTCCTGATTCCTTTTTCTTTTTTCCTTTTTTTTTCAACTTGGGAGTGTTTGTTTTACTTGATGCTTATATTGTCAGGTGGGTCGTTGTTTAGGGGGTGGCGGGAGGATGGGATCGTTGTTGATAAGGGGATTTACATTTTATTCGTTACCGTTTACTGTTTGTTGGTGGGGTCTAAATTCTGAAGAAAATGTGAAAATGGAGAATAAAAATATTTACAAAACAAAACATGGGAAGAATGTGCAAACTCTACATGCACAGTGACCCACGGCCAGGATCGAACTTGAGACCTCGGTGCCGTGAGGCAGCAGCGCTAACCATTATGCCAACATGCTGCCCAACATATTAATCTTTTCAGGAAAGGTGCTGATTTACCACATATTTAAAAAAGTAAGGTGTACAAGTCTATTTCTACAATATTTTGTATCATATAATCAGCTTAACCAGGGTATACATTACTTATTTCTCATTTGCTAATTGTGTGGGGTCTCCAACCCCATCACATTACAGTAAAGAAACATTCTCTAATATGGAGCTGCTGTGGTAGTTGCCAGTCCATCTGACTACCTTCTCCCAATGGAATTCTTGCTCCTTGACGGCATAGTGAATTTCAAAGGCTTTGTTTACTGATTTCCCTCTCCCATCCCCACGACCATATACAAGACCCATTTTGTCACCTTGTGTAACAAGATTGTCAGCTCTCAGCTCTTTGTTCCAAAATCTCATTAATCACATCCAGCATCAGTCTACAGAAATCATTCCCAAGCAAGCATTTGAAAATACTCCTTATATTAGTTCTTCCCTTAGGTTCCCAATGCTGTTAACCCATTAATCATTTGTACCTGGACACATGGTCATTGTTGACATCCTCCCATCTATGTCAGATGATGGACATGTAGCAAATCACATCTGTTGGGGATTGTTTCATATGGTGCACTTTTGCTGATATCTGAAGAGACTGATATCTGTGAGAGGCCGGGTCTACCATGAGTGCCGCATATGAAGTAATTATCAGGTATCATTCTGGTTGTTGTTTTCGGTGTTGATGCCTGTTCCCAACCCCTGATTGTCATGGTTGCACACACCAGCCCACAGGTAATACGGCTATTTGCTTCTGTCACCAACCAGTGTCTCTTAGGTATGAAAAGTAGTGTTTAGGTCCTTCATGTCAAGCTAACAAACACCCTTGAAGTGGAGCTTTGGGCATCCTACAGGTTTGGCACCGGCTTCCTCGTCATACAGAAAATCATAGAATCCCCACAGTGAAAAAGGAGGCCATTTTGGCCCATCGAGTCTGCAGCCGTCTCTGAAAGAGTATACTAACCTCGGTCCACTCCCCCGCCCTTTGCCCCTAACCTCACCTAACCTCTGCATACTAAGGGGCAATTTAGCATGGCCAATCCACCTAACCTGCCCATCTTTGGGTTGTGGGAGAAAACCGGAGCACCTGGAGCACTCAGACCAGGGGAGAATATGCAAACTTCACACAGACAGTTACCCAAGGCCCGAATTGAACCCGGGCCCATGAAGGAGTGAGGCAGCAGTGCTAACCACTGTGCCGCCGTATGAGTAACCAAATGGATTATTATAGCTGTCTTTGATCGTATCTTCATTTAATGTCCCCAGACTAAGGCCATTGCTGGCAACCTCGGCAACTTCCCGTTCCTCAGTCCAAGGCCAGATATGGTACTGTCAACCTGGCTGAGATCAAATAAATATGCGCAGCCCAGGGTTTAAACATTAAAACATCCTGATCTTTATCGTTCAGTAAAACATTCTAACTTACTATCTTCAGCTGCTTCATCAATGACCATCCCATTGTGTAAAGGTCCTTCCTGTTTATTTCCTTTGTTCCTATTCCTTTAATTTACTATTTTGGCTCTTGGACCCATAATTGGGATGTGTCTTTAAGCAGAAGATTCAAAATTGAAGCAGCCTGCTTGCCAGGATATTGTGTTCCTAGGCTTAGTATTTTGGAAAGGAGAAGCTAGACTCTTTGGCATCGAGTGGATTTTGAGGAACCAACTTTGGAGAGGGTTGGCTCGATTGGTTAACTGTTGGGTTGATCTGGGACAGTGTTCTGCCTGAAAATGGTCAATGATTGGTTTCTGCATGATGCTTTCTAAGAGAACTTAGTAGAAGTGTTTAGAGCTTGGCAGTGAAAGGAACGCTCTCTCTCTCTCTCTCTCTCTCTCCTGCTTGCTAATGTGAATTTACTGCTCAATTGTTCTGAAAGCAGTGAGTGCCTGGCACATCCTTTTCCGTGAATCTGAAATTATGCTGAGTCTGCCGAGATGGTAGACAACCTTGCCAGAAAAAAAACATCTTGGGCAGCACGGTGGCGCAGTGGGTAGCACTGCAGCCTCACGGCGCCGAGGTCCCAGGTTTGATCCCGACTCTGGGTCACTGTCAGTGTGGAGTTTGCACATTCTCCCCGTGTGTGCGTGGGTTTTGCCCCCACAACCCAAAGATGTGCAGAGTAGGTGGATTGGCCACGCTAATTTGCACCTTAATTTGAAAAATAAATTGGGTACTCTAAATTTAAAAAAAAAGAAAAAAAACATCTCAAGCCGAGAAGGAAAATGTACCAAACGAAAGCCTGAACTTCAGAAAGACATTGACTGGAGGTCCTCCCAGTACATCAAAGATCCTTGTTCTTTTATTTTCATTAATATTTTCTTTCCCTTTCCACCACCCTTTCCCCTCGGTGTTGTTTGTCTGTGTCTATGTCTTTGTGTGTGTATGCGTGCTGAGAGTGAGGCAAGGGGGCATTTTCTGTCCATTTAATTATAATACATTACATAATAAACGGTTACTTTTGTTTTATAGTTACAAACCTGGTGACTGTAGTTTATTGGGCTCAAACAAGGACCTTGGGTATTTTAAATATAATATAATTTCACCTGATTTGTGACTCCGGGTCAAGTGGGGCTGGAATTGACCAAACACTGGCCCAGGGTGTTGTGACAATTGTTCAGAAGTGGGTTGTTTCCTGATAATTGCAAAGTGTTCAGCAGCATTTTTTTATTCCTTGGATAATGAAGCAGTCTATCCTCATCTGCAACATTTGTTCCACATCAGTGCCAGGCAATGACCGGAACAAGAGAACCTTTCCACCTTGTCTTAAAGTTCAAACATATTAATATTGCCTGGTCCCCCATCAATAATATCCGAGCATCATCGTTGACCAGAAACACTACAACACCATTCACATAAATTCTGTGACTACTAAAGCTGGTCAGAGACTGGATATTATACATCCGATGAACGCCCTCCTGACTCGCTAAATCTCTCCATTAGCTATAAGTGTGAATAAATACTCCACTTGACTGGAGGCGTGTAGTTCTAAAAACACCAAAGAAGCTTGATGCCAGCCAGCCAAAAACAGTTTACTTGATTGGAACTTCATTCACTAACCTAAACACCCACCCTATCTGCCATGCTGTGCTTACAGTGTGCACTCGACAGGATGCAGTGCAGTAACTCGACACAGCTTCATGAGCAGCACCTCCAGGTCTAGTTCTTAGCTGTTGCAGACCAACTGATTAGAACCTCTGATGCAGCATAAATATTTAATTGTTCAATCAGCATCTTTATTGTGGGCTACTGTGATCTCATTATAGCCATTGTGGTCTAGAATTCCAATTCCATAACAATATTAAATTAGAATAACTAATTGTAAGTTCCTCCTTTACTTCCTGATAAATCTTTTTTCCCCTCTGTTCCTATTGGGTTAGCCTCCATCCACTCAATTGGCAGAGCTCATATTCCACGAACCCCGAGCAGGGATCTATCGATGATCCCCCATGGCCTTGGTGATCGTCATAACAGTAGGCCTTTACTAACGCTTTCCTCTTGGGTCAATCACAATAAAACTTATAAGACGTATACAGACTAATTTGTGTTGCAGTTTGTTTTGCATGTCCTTCTCTCTTTTCTGCATCCCACGATTTTCCCCCCCCTTCACCCCAGCCTCTCCTACAGGATGGATGTGTAATTGTGGAACCCGGGTCCTTGGCACCGTGATGCAGCAGTGCTAACCACTGTGTCACCGTGCCGCCCTGAATTTGGATTAAGTTAATCAAATTACCTATATTGAATGTTTATCCATTCATTGAATCAATGTTTGTAAAGTAATTTTTTAACCTGGCTCATGTACAGAAATAAAGAGTCGGATAGCTGGGATTAACTGATAGAGCCATAATTTGCTGTCAAAGGAACCGAGTCTGATACTGCTCCTCGTTATTTATGTACAAATGATACAGAAACTTCAGGCAAGAGACAGATGCATAGTCAAATTCAAATATTACAAAATTACTGCAAGAGTTGCTTTGCTCAGATTCAAAAAAAATGGGCATCTCACTTCTAGCTCACCATGGAAATGCATTGAAAGGCATGGGGTTGTTGTATTTGCAAAGTAGACACAAACAAAACTCACAACATAAAGTCTTGCACATTTTAGTCTGAGTACCTTTTTGATAAGTGTTGATTACACAGGAGCTACGCAGTGTTCACTCAAATCACAGGTATGCAATTTCTGTCACTGCAACATTATGAGCTCACAATTCTACAATGCTGTACAAAAAAAGTTGAAAACCCAAACGTGCAAGGACGTGTCCAACTAATGGCAGATGTTGTTACATGCCTCACTACAACAAATTATGGTTTGATTTTCTTCTCATTGCTGCTTGCGATTTATATGTCGCTTCTATTAATGCCTGACGTGTTTCTTTACACAACAATGGTAGCTGCAATTCCAAAAGTAATTTATTATAGGACAGCACGGTGGTGCAATGGTTAGCACTGCTGCCTCATGCGCTGAGGACCCGGGTTCAGTCCCGACCCCGGGTCACTGTCCGTGTGGAGTTTGCACATTCTCCCCGTGCATGCGTGGGTATCACCCCAGAACCCAAAGATGTGCAGGGTAGGTGGATTGCCATTCTAAATTGACCCTTAATTGGAAAAAATGAATTGGGTACTCTAAATAAACATATTTCAAATATAAGGAAGTAAATGTGAAAGTTCATAATTTTACCCACTGGTGTAAAGGTAAATTTGCCCTGCTTGTGGAGAAAAATTATATTATTGTTCTATTTTTGAAAAAGAATTTTTTTTCAACTTTTAACAAGGAAAATACACTATATCGATATAGATTTTGCTTAGCAGATTCCATGGAAGTTCCCAGGTGATAAGGTTACTTAAGTCCCTAAAAATGTTATAATAGCAATTTTAGAGACTGAAAATTTATTATGCAGGGTTGTTAATATTGGAAGAGTTCTAATAGTTTTGCAAACGTTCTCAGATTTGAGAAACCTAATTCTGGTAGCTTGATCAGGAAATATGGATTTCAAAGCATTAACTGAAGCAAATATTTAGTATTTATCAGTTACTGGCTTTATACCAAAATGTAACACATTTTTGATTCAACACCCAATTATTTACTCTTTGTTTATTACTATGTTTCCCTGCCTCACTGTCTTCAAACCTTCACTTCATACCATATACAGACAAAATAAGACAATGATTACATTTGAGAGCACCATTCAAATTTACCACGTTTATATATTTGACATAACATTAGAAAATTAAATATTTACATCTGCTGAAGGTTCCAAGTACCTCTAAATTTCAGGTACTAGATGGAGCCAGTCCTAACTAGTTTCCATCGCCAATTAAAGACCCTTCATCTAAGCTAAGTTCAAAGTAAACTACACTCTGCATGCACTGACATACACTCATGCGTAAACATTATTGTTGCTGCGAATGCACTAGACATGTCTAAACTGGATTGTTTTACTGCCAACAATGTTGAAAAAATTAAATTGGGTACTCTAAATTTATAAATTTAAAAAAAAAAATTTAAATTAAAAAATGTCTGACAAATCTGTTAGAGTTCTTTGAGGAGGTAACAAAGAAGTTAGACAAAGGAGAATCAGTGGACCTGATTTAATTAGATTTCCAGAAGGTCTTTGACAAGGTGCATCATTAATGTATATTGTGAAAATTTGGTCCCAGCACTGACCCCTGAGGAATACCACTGGTCACCGGCTGCCATCCTGAAGAAGACCCCTTTATCTCCACACTCTGTCTTCTGCCAGTCAGCCAATCCTCTATCAAGCCATGGTCTGGTAGAGCCCAGACAAAGTTACAACTTCCCATGTCAAAACAAAAGTATAAATTCAAAACTAAATTTTTACAGCTCGATGGCATAATAAGATGGGCCAAATGACCTATTTCTGCTTCTAATTCTTGTTACAATGATTCTTCATTTAAAAAATATATATTTATGTTTGAATATTATTCAGTTCACCACGCCCATAATATACAAAGGCTGCAGCTTTTCATCAACTGTGATATTTAGTATATGAAATTCGAACCAGATAAATTTAGTTTAAAAGTCATTCTGTAAGTGTGATCTTGATACCTAAAGATGAATCAATAATTTTTTAAAACTGTACTGCTTGTTACAAATGTGGAAGCTACAGTAACATGGAATTAAGAGATTTTGGGTTTTTTTCCAGATTAAACTACGAAACCCAACTTATGTTTTGGAGCGAGCCAGATCAAGATTTCTGGATAAAAATGAAGAAGATACCTAATAGCCGACATTTCATTTCTTCCACGAGTTCAAGATCGCAAAATTCAAGCTATGTGATATGACTGTCCTTTTCAGAGTGGTGCATACAATCAATCTCATGTACATTAGTTTTAGATTTACATTTGGTACTCAACCACATGTTCACATATAAACACAACATCTGCAAATTAACCAATAATTTCTGCAACAATTCCAACAGAACGTTTCTGTAAAACATTTGTACTGGACCTAAGTAAGAATTATTCATTGCATGTAAATTGAATATCTGGTGGGGCAACATTCATCTATTTTTTGGATGAGTGCTTTGGTGGGGATTCTCCAGTGCAGTAATCTGAATCTTTAATGGTGAGCTTTTCATTTTCTCCCAGGTTCCTTGATCATACTCTGCAGTTTTTTCGTACTTCAATTTCAGTTTGCCTCGATCTAACCTCCTTCAGCTATTCACACTTCCATTCTACATTGAACTTTGATTTCTCTCATTCTGCTTCCTGTTACCTTATGCCAATATCAACGCAATTTAAGCATCTTACAGGTACCATAATCACATTTTCCTTGTGTTTTTCCCCCACCTCTTCCCTTTGTTCAGTTCCTTTTAAAATTTTGTTCTAATATTCTTCACTTTTGATGTGAAAGGTCAATACCCAAAATGTTAGCTCGTCGGTCCTTTCCAGATGGTGAGTTTGTGGCTCCAGTATTTTCTATCTAACATTTCCAGCTTCTGCAGTTTTCGCTCAGCATGATCCAGTGTATTGTTTTTCCATTGTATTCAGCAAGTTAATCTGATTTTCATAATTGAAATTTACCAAAATGTAAAACTGTTGCAATGGAGGATCTGTGTATGTTTTAATTGCTAAATGTTATAAATGGGAAAATGGGGAGAAAAAATAAGCTATTGGATTTACTCACTATCTAACCATAGTAAAGTGAATGTGAAGACATCAGAGAACTTCAGTGCTCTTAACTGCTGTGTCACCACAATCAAGTAACTATGTGATATTGATGCATCTAAATTAATTCATGAAACATGGACACTTGTGGGAGGACCATTCTCCAACCTGCTTAACTTACTCCAAGGCAGGAAAGTTTTAATTTTTAAAAATTTCAGATTTTTGCATAATTTTCCACTTTACATTGCATCTAAGTTAAACTGCTGAACATTTAGAACGACTGCATTAAATTCGACACCATGTTGATGGACAAATCCAGTGTGCATGACAGGTCTGAAATTGTCTGATTCTGGTTGGCAAGTTTCCATTTACTCTGGCTTCAGCACTTTCCAGTTTTTTTTAATAAAAAAGATCTCATCAATGGAAATTTGTGAATTAGCCAATTTAATTAACACAGCAGAAAAAAATATCTGATTTCAGTAGTTAACAGTACGCAAGATAAAGATTATTTTTATAAGAATTTATTAGGTGATTTTTGCTGAATCTTTCCTGAAGACTTTATGATACTGAACTTGAGTTTCCTATTTAAAGTTTAAAATCAAACCTTTTAGGGACCAATTTAAACAGATATCAAACTTTGTACAATTTTTTTTTGGACTATCAGGGCTTCTGACTCACTGTTCTTCAAATTCAGATAGTAAATGGAAATTCAATAACCACTAACCATGAAAAACAAAATACACATTCTGTAGAGATCCAACACAAATCATGAAAATAACACTTTGTAGGTTCATACCATTCTCATGCAATAGCTTTTTACATTAGTCATTTAATCTGGGCAGATTTAACAGGGAACCATTTTTGATTTTGTATGTTAAAAATGCAATCTTGTCCACATTTAAAAAAATAAATTTAGAGTACCGAATTCTTTTTTTTCCTTAATTAAGGAGCAATTTAGCATGGCTAATTCACCCACCCTGCACATCTTTTTGGTTTCTGGGGTGTGACATCCATGCAATGCGGTGAAAATGTGCAAACTCCACACGGACAGTGACCCGGGGCCGAGATCGAACCAAGGTCTTCGGCACCCTCAGGCAGTAGTGCTAGCCACTGCACCACCATGCTGCCCAATCTTGTCCATATTAAGAAAATTAACATGCTAGGTTTTATTGCTGACCTTTACACCATTTCAAATACAGCTTGTAGGGAGAGTTTTTTTGGACAGCATATTTCCAATATTAATGTCCCCTTTAAAGTAGATCATAATCATTTGTAAATCTTTGCCCAAATTGAAAACTGTTTTTTCATTTGTTAAAAACCTTGACTCCATTTATATTGAGAAGCATTTGCTACAAGAGAAAACTGCAAGTTAAAAAATATTGGGTAAAAGCTTGAGTTGCAGCAAAATATCACAATTTCTTCAAGTATATGAATAAATAAGCTGAATTGTTCAGTTATAGACATTTACCCAGAATTAAAAAGTTTAAAAAAATGTTTTTTTTAATTTAGAGATTCAATTCTTTTTTTCTGACTAAGGAGCAATTTTAGCGTGGCCAATCCACCTAACCTGCACATCTTTGAGTTGTGGGGGTGAGAACCACACAGACATGGGGAGAAGGCAGCAGTGCTAACCACTGTGCCACCGTGCCACTGTCTGAATTAAAAAGTTAATGTACATTTGGAATATCCTGTCAAAATGATATGTCCGGTGAAATTGCAACCTTTTAACGTCAAGCCATTGCCACTGACAGAAACACGAGGGGGAAAGAAGAGGGAAATGTTGATAGGGTTCGAAGAATGGGAGGACACATGTGGAACATAAATGTTTTAAAAATTTTATAAATTATTTTTTAAAATTTAGAGTACCCAATTATTTTTTCCAATTAAGGGGCAATTTAGCGTGGCCAATCCACCCACCCTGCACATCTTTGGGTTGTGGGGGTGAAACCCACGCAGACATGGGGAGAACGTGCAAACTCCACACGGACAGTGACCCAGGGCCGGGATTCGAACCCGGGTCCTCAGCACCGTAGGCAGCAATGCTAGCCACTGTGCCGCCCTATGTGGAAAATAAATATTGACATTAAGCTGTTAATGAATCTGTGTAATTCACTTCCGTAGAGTGCGGTCAATGCTGGGGCAGTGAGTAAATTTGGAGTTAGATTTTTAAGTGGTACTGGGTTGAAGGGTTAGGGAGGCCAATGGTGGAGCAGACTTGTTGGCCTAATTCTGCTCCTATATCTCATGAACTTGTAAGCTGTTGAGCCAAATGGCTTGTTTCTGAGCTGCAAGTACTGTAAGATTTCTGTAATGTGAATTACTTGTAAACGCAAAACTAAAAACTGAGGTACAAATGTTTTGGGAATAAATCACATTAAATTGGAATCCTACAATGAATGGATGTTCTGTGACATTGCTAACGGACATCAGAAGAACACTGCTGGAGCTGAGAAAACAAAGTAATCAAAGTTTGGAAGTGGCAGAAGAGCAAAGCAATAGGGTACCCGAGGCCCAACTTTCCAGGTGGAGTTTTGTTTCATCTCAGCATGCCCAGGTCACAAATATGGAGTGCACTATTTAATAACATTTTTTGAATTAGGACATAAAAGTTTAGTGCCAAACACAACTTATCAGAAGAGGTGGGAAACTAAACATTTACATGAATTCTATTGTAAATGTTTGCAATGGCAATTTCATTTATGAAAAACTTTATAGGAAGTAAGGTTATGCACTCAGGTATACATGCCATCTATGAAAACACATGCCATATGTAAAGGTTTTAAATGAACAAAACTTTGAAATCCAAAATACAAACTGTGAAGACTGTTTTAGAAATCAATAAGTAATATGTTTGTAAGTTACCAAGGAATTACTGGTTTTAATGATGGTTTTCAGATATACCAGATGTGAAGGTTGCGTAAACTCATTAACTTATTGTGGTTTCGCGCTTGTAATTAGAAGGCAAAAAACTACCAGAATATGGAATAAGGTCCAGATACAAGGTATGTTCAGGATTACGATTGAATGCTTTTAAAAACCTCTAACTTGTGATTATCTTTGTTCTTCATTAAAGCACATTTGCATTGTAAACTTGGTTGGAGTTCACTAATTTGAACACTAATATTTTTTCAAATGTTCAGATAGCCCATAATGCTACTTATGTCCACATTTCAGGAGGGGTTAGATTTTTAAAAATAAATTTAGAGTACCCAATTCATTTTTTCCAATTAAGGGGCAATTTAGTGTGGCCAATCCACCTACCTTGCACATCTTTGGATTGTGGGGGCGAGACCCACGCAAACTCCACACGGACAGTGACCCAGAGTCGGGATTGAACCTAGGACATCGGCGCCGTGCGGCAGCAGGGCTAATCCACTGAACCACCATGCTGCCCACAGGAGGGGTTAGATCATTGATGTGCTATATTTTGGTTGCTTTGTAAGAGTCTCATGTTCTTATTATGCACTTTAGCTAAGTTATTATTGCTGAATAACATATTGAGGATTTTTCTTTGTGGACCTCACAATCACATCGTAATGGAGGGGGATAAAGTCTTTTTAGCTTCATATCAAGATTCTGTTTCTACTACACGAGGAAAAAAATTGACCGCTTCAAGGAGGGTGGACAAAAACAGTCAAGTTGTTAAAGGAATATCCAGGCTGAATTAATCTGGAATAAAAACAGAAATTGCCATTTGAAATTTTTGAATCAGTCCATTATCAAATAGCCAAATGTAATGGCCTTGAAGAATCCTCAGCGATGATACCCTGAGACTCCTGTAGGGTTGGTTCTTGGGAATTCAATTGTGTTCCAAAAGGTTTTTCAAAATTGTCTTCACATATCCGGCTGCCTCACAGCACCAAGGACCCTGGTTCAATTCCGGCCTTGGGTGACTGTGTAGAGCTTGCACATTCTCCCCATGTCTGCGTGGGTTTCCTCCGGGTGCTCTGGTTTCCTCCCACAGTCCAAAGATGTGCAGTTTCGGTGGATTGGCTATGCTAAATTGCCCCTTAGTGTGCAAAAGGTTAGATCGTGTAACGGGGGAATAGGGTAGAAGCATGGGCCTAGTTAGGGTGCTCTTTTGGAGGATCGGTGCAGACTCGATGGGCCGATTGGCCTCTTTCTACATTGTAGAGATTCTATGAAACCTACATCTAGATTACCAGTTTATATCTAGACAAACAGCTTATTGATGCGTAAACTCAAACATTAGCAGCTAAATAACCACCCACTAATGCTTTGCATGTGGAGTATTGTTAGAATCACCTCCTGACGACAGCATTTGATGGAAAACAGTCCCATCGTTCTTTTTTTCAGTCCTTAATCAGGAACCAGGATGCGTTATTCTGGTGTCCTCCTCTGCGCAATGTGTAAGATTGACATATTAAACAGTCTTGGATACAATGCAGATTTACCAAAAAGAGGGACTTCAGGTTTTGCAGGTTTGTGCTGTTTTTCTTGCAGCACAGTAGTTTAAGGGAAGGATGAATAGAATTGCTCAAAATACCCAACGTTTTTGATACAAGTAGGATAAGTGCTTCCACTTACAGAATAATCAATAACCAGAGTACACAGATTCAAGATAATTGATCTAAAAAAAAAAAACCTTGATGCAGCAAATTGATATGATCCAGCAAATTGATATGATCCAGAATGCACTGTCTGAATTGGGTGGTGGTTGAAGCATCAATTGGAATTTTCAAACTGTGTTTCCATATATCCTTGAAAAGGAAAGGTTTTCAGGGTTTTGGGGGGGTCAGGGAAAAGAGAACGAATTGAATTGTTCTTTCAAATGTTCAGCACAGGCACAATGGTCGAAAGACCTCTTTCAGTGCGATAGGATTACAAAGAACAAAGAAGCACAGGAACAGGCCCTTCGATGCCCCCAAGCCTGTACATGTCATGATACCAAACCCTCAGCACTTCCTAGTGCCACATCCCTCTATACCCATCCTATCCATGTATTTGTCAAGATGCCTTTTGAATGCCATTAATGTATCTACTTCCACAACCTCCCCTGGCAACACGTTCCAGACACTCGCCACCTCGGTGTAAAAAAACCTGCCTCGCACATCTCCTCTAAACTTTGCTCCATGGACCTTAAACCTGGTGACTGACCCCTCCAACCTGGGAAAGAGTGCCTGCCCATCCACTCTATCCATGCCCCTCCTTATCTTGTAGACCTCTATCAGGTCACCCCTCAATCTCAGTCTTTCTAATGAGTCCGACTCTATTCCCATCTCTGAGAATCTTTTCCAACAATTTCACTATCACCGACGTCTAGCTCACTCGCTTATAATTACTAGGTTATCCTTGCTACCTTTCTTAAATAACGGGATAACATTGGCCATCCTCCAATCTTCTGCGACCTCACCTGTGGCCAACAAGGAAACAAAGACTTCTGTTAGAGGTCCAGCGATTTCATCTCTTGGCTCTCATTAATCTGGGATAGATGCCATCCAGCCCTGGGGATGTGTCTACCGTAATGCTTTTTAACACCCCTCACACTTCCTCCCTCGTAATAATGACTTGTTCTAAAGTGTTTACATATCCCGCTGAGCCACCACCAATCAATGTGTCCCTGCTTTGTGAATACTGATGCAACGTACTCATTAAGGATCTCACCTACTTCCTTTGGTTCTACACATAATTTCCCTCCTTTGTCCTCGAGTGGACCAACTCTTTCTCTAGCTACCCTCGTTCCTGGTTTAGCTCACAAGGCTAAATCGCTGGCTTTTAAAGCAGACCAAGCAGGCCAGCAGCACGGTTCGATTCCCGTACCAGCCTCCCCGGACAGACGCCGGAATGTGGCGACTAGGGGCTTTTCACAGTAACTTCATTGAAGCCTACTCGTGACAATAAGCGATTTTCATTTCATTTTCCTAATATCTAGATCCACTGCAATTCGCATACCGCCACAACCGGTCCATAGCAAATGCCATCTCCCTAGCCCTACACTCATCCCTCGAGCATCTCAACAACAAGGACTCCTACATCAGACTCCTATTTAATCGACTACAGCTCCGCCTTCAACACCATGATCTCAGTCAAGCTCATAGCAAAGCTCAAAAACCTAGGACTTGGCTCCTCACTCTGCAACTGGATTCCCGACTTTCTGACCCAGACCACAATCAGTAAAAATAAACAGTGAAAATAAACACCACCTCCGCCACAATAGTCCTCAATGCCGGGGCCCCACAAGTCTGCGTACTTAGCCCCCTACTATATTCCTGTACACACCTGACTGCATGGCAAAAGAACAAAGAAAAGTACAGCACAGGAACAGGCCCTTCGGCCCTCCAAGCCCGGTGCCGACCATGCTGCCCGCCTGAACTAAAATCTTCTACACTTCCTGGGTCCGTATCCGTCTATTCCCATCCTATTCATGTATTTGTCAAGATGGCTCTTAAATGTCACTATCATCCCTGCTTCCAACTCCATCCAGGTTTGCTGACATGACCATAGTGGGTCGGATCTTGAATAACAAGGAGTCAGAATACAGGAGTGTGATAGAGAACCTGGTGGACTGGTGCAACGACAACAATCTATCCCTCAATGTCAGCAAAACTAAAGAGCTGGTCATTGAAATCAGGAAGCAAAGTACTGTACACACCTGTCTCCATCAATGGGGCCGAGGTGGAGATGGTTGACAGCTTCAAATTCCTAAGAGTGCACATCACCAAAAATGTGGTCCACACAAGTCGACGCTACCACCAAGAAAGCGCAACAGCTTATACTTCCTCAGGAAATTTGGCATGTCCGCATTGACTCTTACCAACTGATGCACTATAGAAAGCATCCTATTTGGCTGCATCACAGCCTGGAATGGCAACTGCTCAGTCCAAGATCGCAAGAAACTGCAGAGCGTCGTGAACACAGCCCAGTCCATCACACAAACCTGCCTCCCATCCATTGACTCCACCTACAGCTCCCGCTGCCTGGGGAAAGCGGGCAGCATAATCAAAGACCCCTCCCACCCTGCTTACTCACTCATCCAACTTCTTTCATCAGGCAGAAGATACAAAAGTCTAAGAACATGCACAAACAGATTCTGTTAGGGGCTGATTTAGCACATGGCTAAATCACTGGCTTTGAAAGGAGACCAAGGCAGGCCAGCAGCACGGTTCAATTCCCGTACTAGCGTCCCCGAACAGGCATCAGATGTGGTGACTAGGGACTTTTCACAGTAACTTCATTTGAAGCCTATTTGTGACAAGAAGCGATTTTCATTTCAGATTCAAAGACAGTTTCTTCCCCACTGTTACCATTCTCCTAAACGACTCTCTAATTGGCTGACCTGATTAATACTACACTCCTGTATGCTTCACCCGATGCCGGTGTCTATGCATTTACATTGTGGATCTTGTGTTGCCCTTTTATGTATTTTCTTTTATTTTATTTTCATGTACTTAATGATCTGTTTGAGCTGCTCGCAGAACAATACTTTTCACTGTACCTCAGTACACGTGACAATAAACAAATCCAATATATGTATAAAATGCCTTGGGATACTCCTTAATCCTGTCTGCGAAGGAAGTTGTGTGACCCCTTCAGCTCTCCTAACTCCCTGTTTGAGCTCTTTTCTACTTTCCCTGTATTCTTCAAGTGTTTCATCTGTTTTTAGTTGCCTAGACCTCATCTATGCATCCATCTTCTTTTCGATTCGACTCGCAATTTCCCTGGCCTTTCCTTTTCATTGGCATACCGTTGTCCTGCACTCCCATCAACTGCTCCTCAAAAGACTCCCACATGCCAAATATGAATTACCCTCAAACAGCCTCTCCCAAACAGCCTTAAATCCTGCCTGATGTGGCTGTAGTTAGCCTTCCCCCAATTTGGCACCTTAGCTCTTGGACAACACTCGTGCTTTTCCAGGAGTATCCGAAAGCTTATGGAATTGTGGTCACTGTTCGCCACATTTCCCCACTGCAATTTTAATGACCTGGCCGGGCTCGTTCCCTAGGACTAGGTCCAGTATAGCCCTCTCTAGTTGGACTATCCACATTGTTCCAAAAGACCTTCTTGGGCACACTTAAATTCCTCACCATCTGGACCCCTAGCTCTGAGGGACTTCCAGTCAATATGAGGAAAATTAGTCTCCCACGACAACAACCCTATTATTTCTGCATCTATTGAAAATCTGCTTACATATCTGTTCAATTTCCTATGGGCAGTTGGGAGGCCTGTAGTACACACCCATCATTGCGACTGCCCCCTTCCTGTTTCTGAGTTCTACCCACTGTGTCTCGTTACTTGATTCTTCCAAGGTGTCGTCCCTCTGTACAGCTGTAATATGTTCTGTAACCAATATTGCAACTCCCCCACCTCTTTTGCCTTTCCCTCGACCTCACCCAAAACACCTATATCCTGGAATATTTAACTGCCAGTCCTGTCCCTTTTTTAATCCAGTCTCCATTACCGCAAACACATTCAAGTTCCACGCATCCGTCTTTCCGGTTATACTCTCTGCATTGAAGCAGATGCACTCCAGAACTCCAGGCCCATTGAGTTCGACCTCCCCCAGCCTGCCCTTCCTCTTAGCCAGCCTGGCCCTGGTACCATGCTCATCCCTAGTGTTATGGGCCAGGGTTGAGAGAACCCCAAAGTGTATAATGGAGTTCACCTGACCCACAACTTTTAATAGATTGTGGTATGGGGAGCATACGGGCCTGCCTTACAGGTGTAGTGCAATAGAGAGTTAAAGTACTTTTAAATTAAAACAATTTTTATTTATGAAACCAGTTAACACTTTATAAACCTACAGTAAACATCTTAACTACCAACACCAATAAATCCCCCAAATAATACAATGCTCTATAAGTAACTCTTAATATTTCCTTGCAACATCTATAAGACAAATAAAACCCTTTTTACAGAAAGATTTCAGGTTTAACTTCTCCACAGAAACAGGTATTATTTTAAAATCACCAAAGGATCTGGAGACAGTCTTTAGATTGCAGAGACTAATACACCTTCTTGCTGTGACTGCAGCTATCCAGCTCTCAAAACGAAACTAAAACACACCCTGTAGCACAGCCCAAAGCGAAAGTAAAAGCAGACAGCCTAGCTCCACCCACTCGCTGACATCACTGCAGCTATCTAACAAACACCCATTTCTTAAAAGCACTCTCACATGACACAACACTTGCCTTACTGATCAGATTCCCACCCTCCCTACCACATTAGTTTAAATTTTCCCGGACCATACTAGCAAACCTCCCAGCCAGGATATTGGTGCCTCTCCGGTTCAAGTGTAACCCGTCCTTCTTGTACAGGCCCCACCTTCCCTGGAAGGCATCCCACTGATCCAAAAAACTGAACCCTCCCTCCTGCACCGGTTCCTTAGCCACGTGTTTTAAATGAAATAATGGAAGTGTAAAACTGTGGGTTGTTAAATCTTTAACTTAACCAGGGGCTGGTTTAGCACACTGGGCTAAATCGCTGGCTTTTAAAGCAGACCAAGGTAGGCCAGCAGCACGGTTCAATTCCTGTACAAGCCTCCCCGAACAGGTGCCGGAATGTGGCGACTAGGGGCTTTTCACAGTGACTTCGTTGAAGCCTACTCGTGACAATAAGCGATTTTCATTTTTTTTCAAATCCACTTACCCTATTATTTATACACTCAATCCTGCATGACACGCAATAATCTCTTTAATGATGAAAATTTAAACAATCCAATTAAATCCTGTACAAATCCAAAGTAAATACATGCAATTTGCTATTTTATGGCACCATTTTAATTTCATTTTAAAATTTGAGAAAAAATGTTCAGCACTGGTCATCGTCCCAAAATATCCAACAGTTTTACCAGATCATAGTTAGACTGTTATTTTTGTACAATAGTTCAGTCACTTCATGCGCCAAGTGCTGTAAGCTGTTTTGAATGAAGGCTAATCCCCAATAGTTTACAACCAGTCTTATCCAAAATGAGGACTAGTAGGGTGCAGTGTGTCTCCTTGGTCCAGCTGAACCTGCAGTTGTGCAAGTACATCCAATTCCCTTTCAACTCTCTCTGTTTTGTGGCTTACCAAAGATCGATAGAAGTGAACTGCAAATATAATGAAAATTAATCCAAAAGGTACCATGATTGTGGTGGATGTAATAGCTGCGGCTTCTCCAGATGAAAGAGTTCCATCGTTTTGAGCTGGCACTGGTGTACAATTACTACTTTTTATCACAGGATTCTTTAGTGGAAGAAACTTCACCCAACAAAGTAGTACAACCTCTGCAAGAAAAAGCAAGGTCCCAATGACTGTGGAGAAAGCCCATGCAAGTTCAATATGCCGGTGCATACGCTCATGGGGTGACTCATGAACAGAATTGAGGTTGTGAACGTTGCTGACAGCCTCAATATGTGGAAGAATACAAGTGCTGATCATGAGAGCGAAAAGATGTACTGCAACGAGCACTGTAGTGCAGGCGCTGAAGGCTATCAAGAGACCTTGAGGGTACAGGCCGGTCCTTGTGTCAAGCTGCACCTCAACCATGGCTACCTGAAAAAAGAAAAAAAAAAATCAATTTGTTTGTAAAGTTTATAAAACATATATGAAGCATGTTGTTGCACCTTTCACACCTTCCCCACCCCACCCTCAGCGATGTTTTTCTTCATTCTTGCCTCTGTTCATGTTCTTTTTTTCTTCCTTCCCTGGGGCACTATGTCACAATCCTAAAAAGGGAGTCTTTTCTCTTCTCCTTTCAGATTAGGTGTGTCACTCCACGCAACCCCAGCTCACTGTTAAAGATACTTTGTGCCCCTAATTAATACTGTCATACCAAAAGAAGCATACACACCATTGGCAGTGTTCTGCTGTGTCACATTTGCAGCTTCATTTCAACTGACATTTCATTTCTGAAGTTTTTCCTTTACATTTTGATCACATTGGATTCTCTTTCATGTCATCTCACGTTTTCAGTGTAATTTTGGTTGTTTCTTTTTAGTTTCAAACTTGGAGATAATTATATACCCATGAGACTATTTAATCACAGAGGACAACCAAGCCCCATTTTGTCCTCTCCAACAATCACAAACATCCAGAAGGTGGTTACTGGTTAGTGATCTGATTGGGTAATTTTCCCCTCACGATGGCTAATTTTCCCCTCGAGTGTGCCGAGCCAACTGTAGCACTCCGACCACTGCTCTCAGCAAATTCAGCTCAGATCATAGTTTTAAACTTTGGGCATATTTTACAAATATTCTGACCTTGTAAGGCCATCTTTCTTTAGAAAGAACTCAGTCATAGAAACGCTGCACTTTTGTAGAAATACAACAACAGATATTGGCCATTCAAACCCTTGTTTGGTTCAATCGCACTGTTAAATTAGATAGCGATTGATCCGCATCTCTGCTTCTTTGACCTAATTTTGTCCCTTTTCCTTAATACTTCAACGCCACGAGGGGCAGTGCAGTGAACGAAAGTCACCAAAACAGATTAACTGATCATTATTTAAATGTTGTACGTGGGACATTTCAGTGCACAGTTTTCTGCTGTGTTTCTTCACACCAAAAACAGTCACTGTACTTTAAATGTACTCACTGAAACTTCTCAAAATGCCTCACAGTTAAAGCAGTGAAAGGTGCTGTATGAACTGAATTTTCTTTTGCTTCTTCACAAACGTACCGTTGATGCGATTCTAATTTGTGCACAGTTTCTCTTAATCTAAACCATTTTCTGACTTGTGAAGGAAGCTGCTGCAGATATAGCCACTAAGATACAGCCAAAGACATACCATGACTGCAACTCCAGGATAAGCCAGCGGCTTATATCACAGTCAAAGTGGTCATCAGCTCTGACAGCAAGTTAAACATAGACTTCACGGTCGTTGTCACAGTCGTCGTGAAACTACTGAGCTTATGATCTAAAAATGTTTGTTTGGTCAAACTGATTTGTTCTTGTACAATGAACAGGTTTTAAAATGCAATGCATGGAAAGTTGCTTCATTTAAATTTTTATTACTGTTTATGAGAAGTAAATTGATGTGTCCAGCAGCAATGCATTTTAGGCATTTCATCGCGATTGAAAGTTAACTATGCTGTAATGAAAGCAAACAGGGATGTGTGTTGAGCAAGCAGCCTTTCACCTCCATTTTATATGCCTTACTGTAAATAAAGTGAAACAAACTATTGCTTTAGAACACTTGTCATTAGAAGTTCAATGTCCACCTAGTCTCTGGACAGCTAAGGTTGAATCAAAATAGACAGGGTTTTTGGAGTCAGTTGAATGACTCCGCTTTAGAACCATGTGAAATATAGAATATTCTAATTTAGTGGCTGTTTAACTCCCAGGATTAAAAAAAACGGAACCACGATAATTAATATTTTTTGCCGAGAGTATGTTTAAAATGGTGGGCAGGGTTGGCACAATGGCAGGGAAGTGGGATAGTCATACCTTATTCTTACATTCAAAAAAATACTTATGTTTCTCCACAACTTGCATTCCAAAGGAAAGACATGTAAACACCTTATAGCATGAAGGAAAAAAAGTAGACACTGAACAGGAGGGAAAAATGTTAACAAGTTTTTTGGGATATCAACGCAAGATCCAAGGAATTGGTCACTTGAAGAAAGGGAGGTGCGATCGCTACAGATATGGCATTGTATGAAAGAATGGCTACTGACATCAGAATGGGAAATGAGGGTAAATCCAAGTCAAAAAAATGGAAATTGGGTGCATGGATCAGTGTCTGAATGTTTCCTTCCACTTCAGCAATTACTTTATTTTTCCAATTCAGGGGCAGTCTAGCCTGGCCAATCAATCTACTCTGCACATCTTTTTTGGTGCCGTGAGGCAGCAGTGCTAACCACTGCGCCACCCCTCTACCTAAGCAATTTCAATGTTGCAGAATCAAATTCCTGGAACTCAGGACTGCAGGGGTTCAAGAAGGTGGCTTAACACCACCTTCTCAAGAGTAATTAGGATGGAGAATAAATGCAATGCCCAAGAACAAATAAAAAATATTCAAGTGGTTTGGGTCTGATGGAGGCAGAGGCAATTGAGCCTCCAACAATCAGATGTATCTTCCTTTTGCTAGAGATGACTCCAACTTCCCCTTCTGAATCAAGTTTCCACCCATCTTGTACTTTCCTGTTTTCCAGTAAACATTCTGTTTCGTCTGAGATACCTATTCTGTTTAAGTTCTTGAGCATCCAACAAACCTGCCTCATCTCCATGCTTGCCGATATCGCAAACTTCTTTCCGTCATTCATCAAAAATCTCCATTAACGACTTCCGGTGGCGGCGATGTCCGAGTGAGCCGCACATTCGGCGGGCTCTCACTCCGGCGGGGCTTAGCAGCTGATTCCCCGCGATAGCGGGACCACGGGGGCGGCAAAAAGGCTGCTGTGAAAGAAGAGGAGAGCGGGCTGCAGCGGATGGAATCGTGGGAGGCCAGCAGGTAGAGGAAGAAAGAGAGAGAGAGAGACGGAGGCAAGGAGGAAACTGACCTGAAGGGTAAGATGGCGGACCCACAGACCTTCCTTCCTCCAGGACAAGGAAAAAAAGTTTGGAGTTGCTGAGGAGGGACAGCTTGGACCCACTTCAGATGCCCAGGAGGTAAAATTTAAGGAGCTGGGCGAAGGAAGGCGGCAGCAAAGGTGCTGAGGAGCGGGCTGTGGCACATGGAACAGCGGGATTCCAGAAGGCAGAAGAAGAAGGAGAAAAATCTCCATTAACTCTCAAAATAGTCACCCTCAACTATTTCTTCACCTCCTAACTCTACTCCAAATCTCAGAGTTATGTAACCATCCTTGCCTTGGAATGAATGCTCTCCCACCTCTGCCCAAGTACCTCCTACCCAACATCTGCTTCACCTTTTTCACCGGCAAGATCATCTAAAAGCAGGCAATTTCCACATGTGTGCAAATCACCCAGCTTTCATGCCCCTTCAAATCTCATTTCCCTTCTGCATTTCGACTTTCAAATGTTTAAAAACTCCAAATTCTTTCTCACTTTCTTCCTCCTTACATCAACCATTTATTCCATGCTGTAAACCATTTTTTTCCTATCAGAACTGTACTAAGTAGAATTCCTACAATGCAGAAGTAAAAGCCCCTCCCCCCCACCCTATCCCATCTAACCTGCGCATCTTTGGACTCTAAAGGGCAATTTAGCATGGCCAATCCACCTATTCTGCACTTCTTTGGACTGTGGGAGTAAACCGGTGTACACTCACGCAGACATAGGGAGAAAGTGCAATCTCCACAGTCACCCAAAGGCCAGAATTGAACCCGGGTCCCTAACACAGCGAGGCATCAGTGCTAACCACTGTGCCACACATATAAATTAAAATTTCTTGCAGGATTTTCCATTGTAATATACATAAGTTTCCAGTAACCAAAACTGATTTCTGAGTTATTGCTTTATCAGAGACCATTCCTAATGCAACTTTAATCTAGTTTGGTTTTAGTCAAAACTTCAATAAAGGGGGGGCAGCACGGTGGCACAGTGGATAGCATTGCTGCCTACGTCGCTGAGGACCCGAGTTCGAATCCTGGCCCTGGGTCACTGTCTGTGTGGAGTTTGCACATTCTCCCCGTGTCTGCGTGGGTTTCGCCCCCACAACCCAAAAGATGTGCAGGGTAGGTGGATTGGCCTCGCTAAATTGCCCCTTAATTGAAAAAAAAAAAATTGGGAACTTTAAATTTAAAAAAAACTTCAGTAAAGTATACATACAATTCATAGTGCAGAAAGAGGCCATTTGGCCCTTTGAGTCTACATCGGCCCTTGAACAAGTACCCTACTCCACCCTATTCCTGTCTTATTGTTCAGACGTTGGTAGGAATGTGTGACAGGGAGTCAATCCAAATGAGTTTCTCAAGGGACAGTTGTTGATAGTGCAAGCACTCACCAAACATGTCCCTGGTATCTTTACCCCTACAATACTGCACTTATAATCAATGAATTTACAGTGCAGAGAAGGACGCTATTCATCCCATCAAGTCTGCACCGGTCCTTGGAAAGAGCACCCTACTTAGGCCCACACCTCCACCCTAACCTTTTTGGACTCGAGGCAATTTAGTACAGCCAATCCACCTAACCTGCACATCTTTGGACTGTGGGAGGAAACCGGAGCACCCGGAGAAAACCCATGCAGACACGGGGAGAACATGCAGATTCTGCACAGAGAGTGGTCCAGCGGGGAAATTTAACCTGGGACACTGGAGCAGTGAAGCAACAGTACTAACCACTGTGCGACCGTACTGCCGAAAAACATATGTTTTTAATTTTAGAACAAAGATCTGCATTTCCGTATTTTCTGAAAACAGATTGCACAATCGGTTTTCCTTTACTTAGTAATGTTTCCAATCACTACGTTAATTCACTGTTGCAACTGCTTGAAAAGAGCTGTAATTGAAATCACGAGACAAATGAAAAAGTGACACGGATTTAATTTTGAACACAATTCTAAAATTGCACGTTGAGTAACACAATTCCGAGCCAAAAAATTTAGAGCCACCCTTTTTAGAGCCCTTGGAGTCAATTTGGGGTATTTTGAAAATCCATTAAAATGAAACAGAAAATTTTAAATATTTGAACTTTGTCGATATTATTACCACTAGATGGTGCTGGCCCCGAATAATGTTTTATTCCAGTAATCAAGCAAATAGGATCACTTAGGCCCCGTCCCACAACAACCCTCATCTCTTTGCGGAATTATGTAGCACAGCAGGCTGCCATTTGGTCAATCATGCCTGCTCTTTGAAAGGGCCATCCAAAAATGATTAGCTTGAGGAAGGAGTGCAAGATTCTGTAACTCATCCAAGGTTGGCCATCGGACAAGGTGGTGTAGAAGTCGAGCCGGATGTCATCAGAATACTTGTGAAAGTTGACTCATCAGCTGATTATGCGACTGAGGGGTTGCATGTGGATGAGGAAAAGGTGGGGTGGGGGGGGGTAAAGGATGCATTAAGAGTGGAAATGAATTAGGACATTCCAAATGTGCTGGGTAACTGGGGAGAAGTGTGAGAGGGCCAAGTCCAAATTGTAGAGATTGAGGTGGAATAAACACCGTGGCCACAGTCACAGAAAACGTCATTTGTAACAGTGAGTGGGCAGTTTCTGTGTAAAGGCAGGACAGAAACCTGATCCAAGACTCAAAACAGGAAGTTGAGTTGGCGGGGGGTGGTGGCACAGGTTGTAGTGCAATGTATACGAGGCCTTGAGGCAAGGGATATGGGGTGGTTGATTCCTCTATCATGCAAACTACATAACTACATGATCAAGAAAGTAGATCGCGCTCATGTGCAAGATGCGATCAGAGGGAACAAAGGATGATGGACGAGAAAACTAATGAGTTAATCTGAACCAAAGTCATCCAAAAGCCTGTTTCTCCAACACACTTTTTTCCTAGAGAATGAAGTAGAGGGCCTGCTTTCTTCAGTGAAGGATGTTTGCATGTTATTGATCAATTTGGCAAAGTATCAAATAAATATATTTTAGAATTAAATTCAATAATCATGTTCAAAAGCAGAATATCTAAAATGATAAGCTAACTAGGTAAAACTTAGAACATCAACTTCAGCATGACGTTTTCCCATTTGGTGTAGGAAATACTTCATGAATAAATTTGCACAATACTTTCATCCAATATTTGAGTCTTAATTCAGGGCAAGACATAATAAAATTGGAAGACTTTACTCCTTCTAAAAAGTCTGTGCAGTACAGGCAATGCTTACTAGTTGATCCAAATGAAAAGCAATTAGTGTTTTAGTGTTTTCAAGCCAAGTTTAAACTGGAGTGATAGCCACGTCAAATGCAGCACACAGTTAATCTGGAAAAGGCAAAAAGTAACCAGTTTCCCCAGGGCAACAGTGGTTAAGTTCCTGCAAAAGAGCCTGGCAATAGGAATGCTCAGTGACTTAATTCACTTGAGTAAATTTATACCAATAGGTTTCTGCTGCCTGTGGGCATATGCCTCAACCCAAGTGAGAGAGAGGAATTCAGAATTTTATATACCTAAATTTAGCAACGAGTCGGTGTTGATATTAGTCCCACAAACTAGTAATTGAAAACCAAATAGAAATTCACAAGAATACTGAAAATGTTAATTAAAATTAAAATGAATTAATGGCCATAATTATTGAACACGTTTGCCATAACATACACAACCTTCATTCTCCAGAGCACACAACTCATGCCAAAAATAAATCATCAAAAACGCAAAATTGTTAAATGTTCTTTAAAACGTTGCCCAGTTTAATTGTTGATATGCAATCAATATATATTTTAAACTTTCGAGCTTTCCAAAAGTTATGATAGACCAAATCAATTAAGATATTAAAGTTAGTGAAAAGGTTGAAGGACAACGAGCAAGAGTCGGATTAAGTATTAAATTTAAAAATAGAAGGTCCTCGAAAATATACTTTGCGCTTTGCCGTCCAGACAGGCTTGTATACCAGAGAAAATCTGCTGCATTACTGCAGCTTTTTTAAAAATTCAGAGTGCGAGGAAACGTGAGAAGATTTGCAAAAAAAAAAGTAGGTCGATTTTCAGTTACATTTCACACGAACGCACTTTTAAAAATCTGTGACTTACAAATGATTCAATTACGTTAAAGACTGTTTAGTAAAAAGTAAATTGTGCTGAACCCGAAATTATTGGGATCCGTAAAGGCACTGGTTAAATTTGGCTTTGGGTGATATTGTCACGCCATGACAATACAGTAATCTACACATCATTCCGCGAGTATTTAATTTCATTGCGTGCAGAAATATGCGACTGACTTTTCTGCTCATAAACCATGTGTGACAACGTTAATTTGCAACATTATTCGTCGTGCGCCTGTGGCTATTTATAACCAATCAATCTGCAAAACGCATTTAAACAAATTAACGTTACTGTTTGTCAATTTGCACTTTAATTATTTTACCCGGGTTAAAAAACAAAGGTGGCACAGGAAATAACATGTTCATTACAACACCAGGATCCGACGGTAGAAATTTGGCACACACAATTCGGTCTGCGGTTGCAAAAACTTACCATGGCGAAACCCGACAATAAAGCTGACGTTCTGCTGGAAGCTTTGAGTTTGGCTCTGCTCAGATAGAGCTTTCTCCAGGACAGAGCCTGCATCGAGTGCTCGTTCAAACTCATTGATTGTACTTCCACCCCCTCCAAACCCCGTTATTCACCCCGACCTTAGAAGTGAGAGAAAACAAAAGTCCCAGCTTTGAGCAGCAGCAAGTCTCCCAGGTAATGACTGTCGTGCGGCGTTGTTGTCGTCCCCCCCTCCTCAAAGCGCACACATTTCGTCCATGCTCCAAAGAGAAATTAAGGCTCCTTTGTTACAAATAGCACTCGCAGAACGGGATTTGCCGTGGTTTCGGTTGTTGGTTCCGCGCACGCACACACACACGTTTACCACCACATGAGATGCCCAAACACACATAAGAACGCCCCGCACAAGTAACAACATACAGCAGAATCGGGAGAGCAGATCGAGTGCACCTATTAAAGGGGAACGCGCTCTCCACTGCTGCTGGCTCTCTGAATGTGTGGCTATTGTGCACAAGCCGAGCCCACTGTCCGCCGCGCCTGTCAATCAAACCCTCTTTGGGCTCCGGGTGACGTTCCAACATTCACCGCCGCGCCTGTCAATCATCCGAGCCGAGCTCCGGGTGGCGTTCCATTTTTCCGCCACGCCTGTCAGTCAAACCCTCGGGGTGACGTTCCAACATTCGCCGCCGCGCCTGTTCATCATCCGAGCCGGGCTCCGGGTGACGTTCCACTCCCGGTGCCCGCCCCGTGTCCGCGAGACCGATCCCAACTCTGACCCAGATTCGCTGCGCTGCACGAGGCACCATCGCAACCTCCCCCCCCCCCACCTTTCCACCACTCCCAATCCCGAGCCATTGGCTCGTATCATTGCCGCCTCTGCCAGTTTGTGGTAAGCATTGCAGAGATGATGATGGTGGTGGTAGGAAGGACTTGAAAGTGTTTTGCATATAAACGGCTCTATAACCTTATGGTGCCGGGGGCGGACTCCGGGGATTTTTTTTCCTCCCATTTTCGACCCCCTCCATCCAACACAACACACAAACCTCCCAGTGCAGTTCTCATAGAAGGAAATCGACCCGATACCGAAGTAAGTTAGTCCGATTAACGCGCTAGACGGTGGGTTTGTACACATCGCCTTTAGTCAGGGTCACTTTAAACACACCGAGTGAAGGGTTAAAGAGATTTTTAAAACGAAAAGCCAAAAGTTTATTTTAAAACATTTTCCCGATTGATATTCATCGCGTAACACGAGATTAAAGCCGCATGGTAACGATTTAGGTGTGTTTTTTTTTAGAGGTCGTACGTTTTATTTGTTTTTTTTTAACATGAATAACTCTAAATTGTGATTTAGGGTGTGGGGAAGCATGGCAATCCTGGCTTCAGGAATTGCGAGGCCCTAAAAGGAAATCGTGGGGAAGGAGAAGAGGTTCTGAATGTTTCCCCCCGCCCCGCATCATTTCAGTTTTGTTTATCATTTTAGTCATTCAATTTTTACCATCTTTGTTTTTGGTTCTCGCGGAATATTTTGAATCGTGTCGCTATTCTCATAACTTCAATTTGTGGGCCTGTGGAGACTGGACATTTGAGTCATTTAAGGTCAAAAAAAATTCAAAAACCGTCAATGCTGGGCAGTAACGTTTTGTGCCTTAGTTTAAACTTGTGATGAGGGAAGACAGTTTTACCCAGCTCAGTTGAGGTGCCCCTTGCCAGTTATTGAATGCAGTGGGTGAACAGTCAGACTTAATGTTTTGCAATCAGATGTGTACCTCCTGGTGCCCAACACAAGATGGCAACTACAAGGAAGCCTGAAATCCTCACTTGCTTTACTGCGGGAGAATGTGGTAATTAAAGAGTGGGAGGAGTCATTGGGGCACATAACAGCAGTACATATAAATTCATAATCCAGGAGATCTATGAATGAAATTACTAACATTTGGATTGGTTAGATTGATTTTCCCCAGAAAATTCCAAAAATGTCAATCAAAAAAATATTTTTTTGTTTTTGTGGCCCTGTTGAAAATATGCTGCGTTCAGGAGACAAATGTTGCATTTCCAGTTCTAACATGCAACCTCTGATTGGTTGTCTTGTAAGTGTTGCCTTAATTGGTGGAATGATTGCCCTGGCTTTGTTGATGTTTGACCGAAATGGCTGCAACCAGAGGTCTTGCCAAGTGATGTTTTGGGTTTGGCATGAAAGTGACTATTGTCTGGATTATTGTACTGGATAATAGGAGTTGTGTTCCTGACTTTTGAGTTGTTGATGAGGCATTTCCCTTGAGGAAAGGATAGAAAGCTGAAAGATGCTGCTCTCTAACTCATTAGTTTGCTCTGTGTAATGGCATTGAGCTGGGGGGCAGCATGAAAATGAAAATCGCTTATTGTCATGAGTAGGCTTCAAATGAAGTTACTGTGAAAAGCCCCTAGTCGCCACATTCCGGCGCCTGTTCGGGGAGGCTGGTACGGGAATTGAACCGTGCTGCTGGCCTGCCTGGGTCTGCTTTAAAAGCCAGCAATTTAGCCCAGTGTGCTAAACCATACAGGTAGTTGTCTGTCCTCTTGATTCATATTAAGTCTGAAGTCTGTAATACTGTATAAGAATAACAAATGGAGGCGAAAATATCTTGATGCATGCATATTTCTTTCAATAATGTTCAGTTTGATTGGTGGATTATTTTAGATTGAAACTGCAGTTGTCATTAATAGAAGTGAATGGATCTCGCTGGGGCCTGGTTGTGAGTTGGCTTCCACAGGTTATGTATTTGAACAATGTATTGGCTCATTTTTATTATTGATTTTGGAGGTAAATTTAAATAAAACATTCCAATATGTCCTGATATGAGAATTTACATGAATGTTAGTTATTCAGACCCAAATGAATAGACTTCAGGACAGTTTGGTTGAGTTTAGTGAATGGACCCATGATATGGTCCCATGAGTGGCAATGTCACCAAATGTGGGCAAGTGCAATCTCATGAATTTGGAGTTAGAAAACGTTCAGGTTGTTACATCATGCATAAATGCAGAGTAAAGATAACCAAGAAAGTACCCTGAGGGTATTGATTTGATCATGCATTAAAGATGCACAATATATAATCTTTATTGTCACAAGTATTATATTAACACTGCAATGAAGTTACTGTGAAAAGCCCCTAGTCGCCACATTCCAGAGTCTGTTCAGGAACACAGAGGGAGAATTCAGAATGTCCAAATTACCTAACAGCACTTCTTTCGGGGCTTGTGGGAGGAAACTGGAGCACCCGGAGGAAACCCACACAGACACGGGGAGAATGTGCAGACTCCGCACACACATTGATAGAAGCTGGGAATCGAACCTCGTACCCTGGCGCTGTGAAGCAACAGTGCTAACCACTGTACTATTGTGCCGTGTCTACAAGCAGTGTGCATTGATTATAGGATAACAATAGGGTTAAATTATATCACTGTAAGCATACAAAATGTACACATAGACCTGCCTGCATGTTACGTGGATGTAAAATATCCCATGACACTATTTGAAGAAGAACAAGAGATTCCCAGGGTCATTTGGCCACTTCTGTTCTCTGGATGTTCGTGATCTAGGCCTACAAGAAGTGGTGTCAATTGGCACAACTCCAAAACATGAGGTATAGTTGATCTTTTAGAAAAAACAAAAGTAGTCGTAAAGCACTATTGACATGAATACATGAATACAATGGAAATGGAATACAATGTCAGTAAGTGTGAGGTAATTTTTATTTTAAAAAAGCACTAATTATAATTTTAATGCAATTGCTTTTTATTGTGAAACAGCAAAGATTTAGGGTTCCTTTAATTTGATATTAAAAGAATATCTTGGGTAGATTAAAAAGGTTGGATTTTATCGTAAGAGTATAGATATAAAAGCTAAGAGGTAATGATTAGTAGCATTGGGCTCCATGCTATAGGAAAGATTTGTTTAAAAATAAATTTAGAATACTCAATTAATTTTTCCAGTTAAGGGGCAATTTTAGCATGGTCAATCCACCTACCCTGCGCATCTTTTGGGTTGTCAGGGCGAAACCCACGCAAACACGGGGAGAATGTGCAAACTCCACACAGACAGTGACCCAGAGCCGGGATTGAACCTGGGATCTCGGCGCCGTGAGGCCGCAATGCTAACCCACTGCGCCGCCGTGCTGCCCTTGCTGTAGAAAAGATGTTGAGTCTTTAGATAAGATGCAGTGCAGTTCACTGGGGTGTTGCCTGGAATGAGGAAATACAAATATGAAGAAAGGCTTGAAATACTGGGACATGGATACACATAACTTGATATAGTGTTGTGCAGTACACTCCACTTTTGTTTCTGAAGGTCCCAGAAAGAATCTGTGAATAGAGAGTCATCCTTGGCAGATGTTAAGAACCGCCGACTCGGCCTTTGCCTCCCTGGTGGCCTGGAGATGGATCTTGCGAGGGTGGACGGACCCGGAGCCCCCAAAGTTGGGGGTGTGGGTTAGCGACATGGCGGGGTTTCTCAGACTCGAAAAAATTAAATTTGCCTTGAGGGGTTTGCTCGGAGGTGGCAGCCGTTCATCGACTTCTTTGAGAAATATTAAGCTGTCAGTGGGGGGAAGGGGAGGCATGGGAGAGATGAGTAGGGGTAGGAGAACCAACGGAGGGATGGTAGGTGAAGTTGGCATTGATTGTGTCATCCATGTTGGCTGGGGCCTGTGCCCTGGAGGTTTATTGGTTATATTGTGTTGTTTTGTTTCTGTTGGAATTTGATGTTTAAAATTGTTAAAATTATAATTGCCTCAATAAAATATTTTCTAAAAAGAAAACGGCCACTATAGGACATTCTGGTGGAAGTCGAAGCTGAGGAAGCAGGGAGCATGAAGCAACATTGATTGTATGGAAGGAATTGATTATAAGGCAACCTAGTTTACAATACCATTTTTTTTTGCTGCCAAACAACTATTGTCTTAGGAAGCTTTTGCTTACTACATCAAAACAAAAATCAGCTGGGCAGCACGGTGGCTTAGTGGTTAGCACAACCGCCTCACGGCGCTGAGGTCCCAGGTTCGATCCCGGCTCTGGGTCACTGTCCGTGTGGAGTTTGCACATTCTCCCCGTGTCTGCATGGGTTTCGCCCCCACAACCCAAAAAATGTGCAGAGTAGGTGGATTGGCCACGCTAAATTGCCCCTTAATTGGAAAAAATAATTGGGTAATCTAAATTTATAATAAAAAAAAAAAAATCAGCCATTGGAAGATCTGAATTGGGACTTTACCCTTATTTATTATTTTTAACGTTCATGATAACACAATGTGCAAGATCTGTATTAAATGCTTTTCTATTTTAATGTAAGAGTTTTGAAATGAGACGTTATCAAGTATCTTTCGAGCCTCGATCGGTCAATCAAATTACATAGAAAAGCAAAACCTGAACCATCAAATTTTCCTTTTTCTCTATTTTTGACCTGTTTTTCAATAAAAACAAAATACCACAGATGAATTAATAATTCATTTGGTGATGTTTGACGAAGGAATATTCTCTGGGATATCAGAACTCGCCTCAGGGATATTTCATACCGACGCAAGCATGTATATGGTGTTTTGTTTTAACATTCCACTCAAAAATGGCACTTTCCTCATAACTGCTTTGATGTGTCAGTATGTTTTAGTGAAGCTTGAATCCACAATCTTCTGGTTTGGTTTGAGTGTGTCACTAACTCAGTCAATCTTACACACAAGGGAGTCATAATTGAATTCTAATATTTCTCTCAGTTAACACCATTTGATCTGCAGTTAAATGATCCACCAGAGACTTTGAAGACTTTTTAATATTCAAATCGAACAATTTTGGATTCATGTTGTTAGGTTTGACCTTAAATATAGACAATGCTACTTTTCCAAAATTCTAAGAAACTAAACTAGTTGTTTTCATCTTAGTTGAATTTATAGTTCCACTTTTGTTTATTTCATGGGAAGTGGACGTTGTGGGCAAGGCCGGTATTTGTTGCTTTCTTTAATTACCCTTCAATTGAGCGATTTGCTGGGCCATTTCAGAAGGCAATTAAGAACAAACCACATTGCTGTGGGTCTGGAGTTACATGTAGGCTAGACTGGGTTTGGATGGCAGATTTCCTTCTCCAAAAGGGTGTTAGTGAACCAGATGGCTTGATAAAGTAGATGTAGAGTGGATGTTGCCTCTTTTGGAGCAATCTAGAATGAGAGATCGTAGTTTCAGGATAAGGGGTAGCAGTTTAAAACAAATGTGAGGAGAAACTACTTCTCTCAAAAGGGTCATGAACCTGTGGAATTCACTACCCCAGAGTGTGGTGGATGCCGGGACATTGAATAAATTTAAGGAGCAGATAGACAGATTTTAAATCAGTTATGTGTTGAAGGGTTATGAAGAATCGACAGGAAAGTGTTGAGGCTGAGAGGAGATCGGCTATGATCATATAGAATGGTGGAGCAGACACGAGGGGCTGAATTGCCTACTCCTGTTCCTAGTTCTTTGTTACACTAATCAATGGTAGTTGTCATGGTCACAAATCAATAGTTTTTTTTAAAAAATGTTTCCAATTAAGCGGTAATTTAGCTTGGCCAATCCACCGACCAGGCACATCTTTGGGTTGTGGGGTGGGACCCTCACAGACATGGGGAGAATATGCAAACTTCACACGGACAGGGACCTCTGGCCGGGATTGAACCTGGGTCCTCGGTGCCGTGAGGCAGCAGTGCTAACCACTGTGGCCACCCTCGTCATGGTCACAATTACTGAGATTAGACGAGCTCTATATTTCAGATTTAATTAATTAAGTAATTGGATTCAAATTCCACCAGCTGCCATGGTGGGATTTCAACCCATGTTGGCAGAGCATTAAGCCTGGACCACGAGATTAACAGTCCAGACCTGTTACTGCCTCTACCCCCCCCCCCCCCCCCCCCCCCCCCCAACAACGCGATGCATTAATTTAATTTAATTTCCTTATTCAGTATCCCTGTTAAAATAGGTTTTTGACCTTTTAGTTCTCTGCCCCAATACATTGCTTTTTGTGCCTTTTAATTCTCTCATACAAAGTACTCTTCAAAGATTAATTTCCTTTCATTTCAGGTTGACTTTATAATTTCATCATAAATGTTACTTCTTGCACTCTTCCTTCGCCTGAAAACTGTAAACCTTTTCTGATTGAGTACTTCATCGCTCAGTTTTTTTCAAGAATTTGACTTTTTATATCTAATAACTGTGCAGATGTAAATCTTTTAAAATAATACATAATATGTATTGGGGCTTGCTGCTCAGGAGTAGTGTCTATAATGATTTTTTAAAAACATGGAATTTAAAATCTTCATGTGTCTTCAGACTTCTGTTCTCTTTCCCTGCCTAGTGGCATATGAGGTAGACAAAGCACGTCCTTAAGTCTGTTTCCATAGCCAGGTTTTCCTGGCACAGCTCACTGGCCTATCACCAGAGGCTATAGCATGAGGTGTGCCACTCTACATCAAGGCTGAGGAGGAGACTCTCCACCCTTGCCACCTGTCATAGATGTATTGGAAGGATTTACAGACAGAAAACCAACCTGTTTGGCTACATCATGAATACACCTTCCTTTGCCATCAAGCCCTACAGAGGGGCTTGAATCCAAAGAATCTGGCTCGGAGGCGGGGAAGCTACCTGCTCCACCACACAACCAACTCTACACACAATTTCTTTTTTTTTTAAATTCAGAGTACCTGATTCATTTTTTCCAATTGAGGGGCAATTTTAACGTGGCCAATCCACCTACCCTGCATATCTTTGGGTTGTGGGGGTGAAACACACGCAAACACGGGGAGAATGTGCAAACTCCACATGGACAGTGACCTGGGACCAGGATCGAACCTGGGACCTCGGTGCCATGAGTCGGCAGTGCTAATCACTGCACCACCATGCTGCCCACACAATTTCTACTAGTGCCTTGATCATATCCATTCCCCTTAGGCTATCTATATGTTTAAATATGGAGTACATGAGAAGGAGCATGGTTAGAGAAAATATTTTATAAATGGTGTCTATATTTTATTAGCTTAATGGCAATGGTAAAGTATGATTTTATTGTATTATCTTAGTCCTAAAAGTGTCAAACTTTGCTTTGTAATGCTTTGTCTTGGGATATTTCATTATGTTAAAGGTGCTATATAAATACAAGTTGTTCTAGTAGTGATAGACCAGCAGTCTCCTGATGGCTAATATGCCAGAAAAGCCATGTGTAGAAGGTGTGTGAGGGCGGCATGGCAGCACAGTGGTTAGCACTGTTGCTTCACAGCGCCAGGATCCCAGGTTCGATTCCCACTTAGGTCACTGACTGTGTGGAGTCTCCACGGGTTTCCTCCGGGTGCTCCATTTTCCTCCCACAAATCCTGAAAGACGTGATGTTAGGTAATTTGGGCATTCTGAATTCTCCCTCCGTGTACCCGAACAAGCACCGTTGAGTGTGGTAGGGGCTTTTCACAGTAACTTCATTGCAGTAAGCCTACATGTGACAATAATAAACATTATTATAGGGGAGGAGAGAATCAGCAGTGGAGTCATTTCTAGTGTTACTCCCTTTGTTAGCGATGCATTCCGTGGTACAGTAAAATTATCAAATGAGGGAGCAGTATACCACTACAAATTTACATCATCCCAAAATACTATTAGTGTAGCATCAACAGAATTCTTCATAAAAACAAATAACTTTCACCTCCCACAGGGAGACATTGTGACCCCAGATTTCAGAAGCTTTTTCAGACCATAGAACAAAGAAAGTACAGCACAGGAACAGGCCCTTCGGCCCTCCAAGTCTGTGCTGACCATGATGCACTAACTAAAAAAAACCTTCTGCCCATACTCGGTCCATATCCCTCCATTTCCTCCATATTCATGTACCCATCCAGATGCCTCTTAAATGTTGCTAATGTGCCTGCTTCCACCACATCCTCTGGCAGCGCGTTCCAGGCTCTCACCACTCTCTGCATGAAAAACGTACCCCGCACATCTCTCTTAAACTTTCCCTCTCTCACCTTGAACCTGTGCCTCCTTGTAATTGACACTTCCACCCATGGAAGAAGCCTCTGATTATCCATCCTGTCTATGCCTCTCATAATTTTGTAGACCTCTATCAGGTCTCCCCTCAGCCTCCATCTCTCCAGTGAAAACAATCCTAGTTTATTCAACCTCTGATAGCCAACACCACGAGACCAGGAAACATTCTGGTGAACCTTCTTTGCACTCTCTCAACAGTTTCCACATCCTTCTGATAATGTGGTGACCAGTAATGCACGCAATATTCCAAATGCAGCCTAACCAGGGTTTTTGATAGCGGCAACATGATTTCCCAACTCTTGTACTTAATGCCCCGGCTGATGGAGGCAGGTATGCCATAGGCCTTCTCAATGACCGTGGTCACTTATGTTGCCACTTTTAAGGAACTGTGGACATGCAAGCCCAGATCCCTCTTTAGGTTAATGTTTCTAAGGGTTCTGTCTGCCATTTAGAGTATAAATTCGTACCTAGATTTGATCCTCCAAACTGCATCACCTTGCATTTGTCCGGATTAAGCTCCATCTGCCATTTCTGTGCCCAAGTCTCCAAACTATCTATATAACATAGAACATACAGTGTAGTAGGAGACCATTCGGCCCATCGAGTCTGCACCGATCCACTTCAACCCTATCCCCATAACCCAGAACCCCTCCTAACCTTTTTTTTTGCACAGTAAGAAGTCTTACAACACTAGGTTAAAGTCCAACAGGTTTGATTCAAACATGAGCTTTCGGAGCGCAGCTCCTTCCTCAGGTGAATGGCCTTTCACCTGAGGAAGGAGCTGCGCTCCGAAAGCTCGTGTTTGAATCAAACCTGTTGGACTTTAATCTGGTGTTGTAAGACTTCTTACTGTGCTCACCCCAGTCCAACGCCGGCATCTCCACATCATGGCTTTTTTTTTTGGACACTAAGGGGCAATTTAGCATGGCTAATCCACCTAACCTGCACGTCTTTGGACTGTGAGAGAAAACCAGAGCACACGGAGGAAACCCACGCAGACACTGGGAGAACGTGCAGACTCCGCATAGGCAGTGACCCAGTGGGAAATCGAACCTGGGGCCCTGGCGCTGTGAAGCCACAGTGTTATCCACTTGTGCTGCCCAAATCCCATATCCTGTTGTATCCTCTGACAATCCTCGACACTATCAGCAACTCTGCACTATCAGGGGCTGGTTTAGCACACTGGGCTAAATCGCTGGCTTTGAAAGCAGACCAAGGCAGGCCAGCAGCACGGTTCAATTCCCGTTCCAGCCTCCCCGAACAGGCGCCGGAATGTGGCGACTAGGGGCTTTTCACAGTAACTTCATGGAAGCCTACTTGTGACAATAAGCGATTTTAATTTCATTTTTTCAACTCTGTCAATTTTCGTGTCATCCGCAAACTTACTAATCAAACCATCCACATTTTCCTCCAGATCATTTTTATATATACTACAAACAACAGAAGTCCCAGCACTGATCCCTGTGGAACACCACTAGCTACAGAAACGAAAGAGAAATTGCTGTAAAATCTCAGCAGGTCTGGCAGCATCTGTGGGGAGAGAAAAGAGCTAATGTTTCGAGTCCAATGAGAAAGTGGGAAATATTTATACTGTGGAGTGAGAATGAAAGATGAGTCATAGCCACAGAAACCCAGGGGAACCGGGTGCTAATGGCCACAGAAACCAAGGGGAAAGAGTGCTAATGGCAGTCCCCAGAGAGAACAAAAGATGTGAAAGGTCAAACAGCAGGGAAACTAACATCAGAGGGTGAACTGTGATAGGGGGGAGGGGAAGGGGGAAGCAAAGAGGAGAATGGGTAAGGAAAGGTTTATAAGATGGGGGGACGGGTGGTTTAATATATATTAAAAAAGACAAGAAAGAGAAATGGTAAAAGTGAAATGGGATGAAAATAAATGGGTCAAGGTGGGGTAGCTTTTGCATAGGGACCTTGATGCATTTTGGAGGATCAAATGTAGGTATGAATTATACTGTAAATGGCAAGGTGGGATGTCTGTTAGCTTTGACAAGGAGCCATTGGACTCGAAACGTTAGCTCTTTTCTCTCCCCACAGATGCTGCCAGACCTGCTGAGATTTACCAGCATTTTCTCTTTCGTTTCAGATTCCAACATCCACAGTAATTTGCTTTTAACCACTAGCTACAGATCTCATTCAGAAAAATACTCTTCCACCGCTATGCTCTGTCTTCTATAACCAAGTCAGTTCTGGATCCATCTAGCCAGCCCACCCCGAATCCCAGTCTGCCATGTGGGACCTTGTCAAACGCCTTACTAAAGTCCATATAAACTACATCCACAGCCCTTCCCTCATCAATTTTCTTTGTCACCTCCAAAAAACTCCATCAAGTTGGACATGACCTTCCCCATACAAAACTATGCTATAATCCATTTTTCTCCAAATGTGCATACATCCTGTCCCTCAGTATCTTTTCCAAAAGCTTCCCCACCACTGATGTCAGGCTCACTACACTATAATTTGCTGGATTGCCCCTGCTTCCCTTCTTAAACAAGGGGATAATAGTGGCTAGTCTCCAATTCTCTGGAACCTCACCTGTGGACAAAGAGGATGTGTCGACATCTGTTTAGAACAAAGAACAATATAGCACAGGAACAGGCCCTTTGACTCTCCAAGCCGGTACCCATTATGATACAGACCTTGGCCAAAACCCTCAGGACTTTCTTGTGCCATATCCCTCCATACCCATCTTATCCATGTATTTGTCAAGATGCCTTTTGAATGCCCCAGGTATTTCTCCCCATGCCTCCTGCAGTAACATGGGATAAATCCTAACCGGCCCTGAGGACTTGTCTACCTTGATGCAATTTAGGATACAAATTGCATCCTAAATTGCAATAGAGAAAGTTTCCGTAAACTTTCCTGGTGCATAGAATCATAGAATTTACAGTGCAGAAGGAGGCCATTTTCCCCATCGGGTCTGCACCAGCCCTTGGAAAGAGCACCCTACTTAAGCCCATGCCTCCAGTCCTTGGAAAGAGCACCCTACTTAAGCCCATGCCTCCAGTCATTGAAAGAGCACCCTACTTAAGCCCATGCCTCCAGCCCTTGGAAAGAGCACCCTACTTAAGCCCATGCCCTGTAACCCAGTAACCCCACCTAACCTTTTGGACAATGAAAAAAAAAAATTTAGTGTACCCAATTAAATTTTTTCCAATTAAGGACCAATTTAGCGTGTTCAATCCACCTACCTTGCACATCTTTAGGTTGTGGGGGTGATACCCACGCAAACACGGGAAGAATGTGCAAACTCCACATGGACAGTGACCCAGAGCCGGGATCGAACCTGGGACCTCGGCGCCGTGAGGCAGCAGGGCTAACTCACTGTGCCACTGTGCTGCCCTACCTTTTGGACAATTAAGGGGCAATTTAGCATGGCCAATTCATCTAAACCTGCACATCTTTGGACTGGGAAGAAACCGGAGCACCCGGAGGAAACCCACACAGACACGGGGAGAAAGTGCAAACTCCACACAGTCACCCGAGGCCGGATTTGAACCCCGGTCCCTAAAGCTGTGAGGCAGCTGCTAACCACTGCCACTGTGCTGCACCTAAGTGGCTATGTGCACCTAGTGTGGTGTAAACCATAAAGAACCAGAAGGTCCCAAGATTGATTGCTGGTTTGCGTTACATTAGTTGTTCTCTACTAGTGTAAAGATGAGAATTGGTTCTAGTTTTGTACTAGCTGAAGGAACAGTCAACTCTTGACTACTTTTAGACTTCAGGGCCTTTAAACTGATGTGTGTTTTACAGAAAAAAGATAAAAAGACTTGCATTTATATGGAATCTTTCACAATCTCGGGTCTTTACAGCCTTTAGTGCTTTATAGCCAATTAAGTATTTCTGAAATGTAATCATTGTTGTAAATGTAGGAAATGTGGAAGTATGCAGTACATTCTAGAAGTATGCAGAAAATTCCACTCTGGCCCAAATTAGCTTGATCTCCGAGTGAGAGGCGGTTCCTTGAAATGATAAGTCTGCACTAGATTTTTTCCTTTTAATTTGTCGCTGTTGTAATGTAGAAACTGTTGCATTTAATTTGCACATAACAAGGTTTCATAAAGAACAGTCAGATAGTGACCAAATAATCTATTTTTAATGATGTTGGTTGAGGAATGAAAATTGGCCAGAACTTCCCTGCTCTTATTGGCATAGTGCCAAGGGAATCTATACATCCGTCTGAAATGGCAGATTTGACGGTGGCTTAATTTCTCATCTGAAAGAGCACAGCTCCAGTAGTGCAAGGCTCCCTCAGTACTGCACTGAAATGCCAACCTACGTTATGTGCTCAAGCCTGTGTGGGAACTTGAACCGACAACCTTCTGACTCCTGGGAGAGTGCTCCCACTGATCCAAGGCTGACCGTATAACACTGTTGCTCATGGTGCTGACTTGAAGACATTTTTGGTGTCTGTGCACATGCATATTTGCCGCACATGTGCAGTTTTCCTTACCGGTTAGTTGTAGGCTATTAGTGTTGAGTGGAGTTCAAACTTACCTAATAATCTTTTTATAATTGTCGCAAGTAGGCTTACATTAACACTGCAATGAAGTTATTGTGAAAATCCCCTAGTCGCCATACTCCGGCACCTGTTCGGGTACTCGTAGGGGGAATTCAGAACATCCAATTCACCTAACAAGCATGTCTTTCAGGACTTGTGGGAGGAAACCGGAGCACCCGGAGGAAACCCACGCAGACACGGGGAGAACGTGCAGACTCCGCACAGGCAGTGACCCAAGCCGGGAATCAAACCTGGGACCTTGGCGCTGTGAACCAAAAGTGCTAATCACTGTGTTACCTGCTGCCTTCATAGTTTTTAATCATCTGTAGGCGGAAAGCAAATCTTGAGATGATCAAGCAGTAATCGGATGCCAGATTTGATCAATTTTTAGGGTTTAATCAATTACAGTACCACAAACTGTTCAGAATATGCCATTTAAAAAAGGATACAACTTCCTATTTAATGCACCTCAACTTCTGTTTTCAATTAGAAGTATGAGGTGTTGGCACACTAAGTGCACTCTGCTGATAAAATGATTTCCTAAAACTGGAAATGAATTCCCATTTTAGGTTTGATTACATTTTCACATCTTTCAGATTGTCCTTAACTGTCTGTGTTGTCCTGTTTGAGAGTGGAAACAAAGCAAAGGTTTGGCCTTTGAGTTCATTCTGGATTTTTGTGTCCAGGGATTGGCCGGATGGCTGCTAAACTGGTTTGGATGAGGATTTACTGCCTGTACCCACGTTCAGTTGAATGAATCATTAAACATGAGAAGTTTTGATGTTTACCGGGATGATTTTAATAAATTTCCATTGTCTTAAACAATCAGGATTAGTGCTTCATCTGAATTTAGAATTGCATTTTCAAGAAGCATCTGACATAGATTTAAAACCCCCTTCAGCTGAATTGAATTTGTAATCAATATTTTAATATGAATTACATTGAAACCCTTCTATAAACAAATAATTGGCTCCCCCAATTAGCTGACATTGACTGTTTTATAGGCGTGGAGAGCCATAATTTGGGCTTTAGGTTGCTGCTCAATATTTTCAAAAGTAACATCTAAAATAAATAGGTGCTATCTACAAATAGCACAATCATTGCTGGGAATGCAAACTAACAGGAGGACTACATTTCTGACTCCATGCCATGCTGATATAGCGTCAGGTTTTAGGCAGCTCTATTGAGCAGGCCAAAGTCTAATTACATACTTCCTCTAAAACAATCGTGTTCAGAAATAGATTTATTGGTAAGCTTTTAACAAGGGCAAGGGAGTACATTCCCAGGGTATTGGCCAATACGTTTTCTTCATCCTTCATAACTTAAAACAGATTACCCAGTCATTTATGTGGAACCTTGCTGTGCATAAATTGGCTGCCATGTTTGCTTATCAACTGTGACTACCTTTAAGGCTGCAAAGCACTTTGGGGTGTTCCGAGAATATGAATTATACATAGTTAGACAGCACAGAAAGAGGCCCTGCTGCCCATTATGCCTGAACCAGTTCAATGCAGGAGTTGTCAAATTAGTTCCATTTCCCTTCTCTTTCAAGAATGGTTTCCTTTTGAGAATTACCACTGAATCTGCTTCAACCACCCTTTCATGCAGTACATTCCAGATTATTACAACTCGGTGTGCGGAGAAATTTCTCCTTATCTCCACTCTGTTCTTCTGCCAATTATTTTAAATCCTGTGTCCACTAGTTAGTCATTTTCCTGCCAATGAAAACAGATTTTCCTCATTTTTCATCATAATTTTGAGCACCTTCATTAAATCTCTCCATAACTGCAATATGAAGAACAGTCCCCACCTATCTTGTTCATGAGTCATCATCATAAATGGCACAAAAGAAACCATTTGGCCACCAAGTTTGTGTCTCATTGCTGGTTTCATTCTGGAAGATCAATGTGCACCATTTTCAATGACATGACATGACATCCTTTCTAAAGTATGTGCTTAGAATTGGAGACACAATCCAGCTGAGACCTAACCAGTCATTTATGAATTCTTAACATATAACACTTCCTAGCCTTTATACTCTGCCTCCACTTACAAAGCTCAGGATCCTGTATGCCAATTTAATAGCCTTGCCAATTTGTCCAGAAAGGTTCTGCTCTTTTCTTTTGAAAATGCTTCTGAAATTTTATTGTAGGTCCAGTTGAGTTCGTCTTCAGAGATCTTGGTTAGAAAAGTGTCTGTGTTTTCTCATATCTAGTATGATTCCCAAGACTTAGGAAAATGTGGCAACAATAATTCTGAGAAACTTTATTTGGTTGAAGACGTGTTTCTCAGAGATTGTGTTGACCAATTTGTCTCCTATGGCATAAAGATCTGTTATGGCCACTCAAAAATTATGCACTGTATTGTGCGACCCTTGAAAAGCCTGAATATGCAAGGTTTCCTCTTTGATTATGGATACCGTATTGCCAGCCAGAAAAGGTTCCATACCTAAACCAGTGTTGAATGGGACAAAATTATTTGGGTGCGTCTGTTTATTTGAATTTGGATATTGAACTACATTATGATGGACGTCTCAGTAGCACAGTAGTTAGCACTGTTGCTTCTTGCATCCCGGTTCGATTACCGGCTTGAGCCACTGTCTGTGTGCAGTCTGCACGTTTTCTCCATGTCTGCGTGGGTTTCCTCCGGGTGCTCCATTTTCCTCCCGCAAGTCCTGAAAGACGTGCTGTTAGGTAATTTGGACATTCTGAATTCTCCTCCGTGTACCCAAACAGGTGCAGGAAATTGGCGATTAGGGGCTTTTCACAGTAACTTCATTGCTGTGTTAATGTAAGCCTACTTGGAACAATAAAGATTATTATTATAATTTATGCAAACCAGGACATTCAGAAGATGAAATGAATTATAACTTTAGAGCTGCGTGAAATTGTACATAATGCAGCTTGGTCTTATGGCATACAAAGTATGGAATATAGAACTGTATCATGAACTTGGAAGTTTGTTCTTTGTTGAGGATAGGTGGGCCTATTATTCTGTCTAATATTTCTGATGTTACCTCTCTGTTTAAGGGTATTTAACTTGAATTGTATAAATCATTGGTCCTTGGTGTGGCAAAAGCAGCCAGTGGGATTGACAGTATGTAGGTGAATTGATGAACTAGGTTGGCCATCATGGGTCTTTGGTTGTGCTGACTTAAAACCTACACTGTCTTCACGCTTGCTTCATGTAGGGCTGGAGAGGGGAGAGAACTTTCATGTCCAGTCTGTATGGGAAATAAGTGGTCTTTTATCTTGAAGAAAGATGACACTCTAGGAATGAAGGTGAGTAGTTTTGTAGGCTGTAAGAGTAATTCAGGGTTCTATGAACAAATAGGGAAATTAGTTTCACATTAGTTACATTTGCACCACACATGTGCAAAGTAATGACTATCTCCTACAAGAGAGGATCTTTTTTTAAAATTTAGAGTACCCAATTATTATTTTTTTCCAATTAAGGGGCAATTTAGCATCGCCAATCCACCTACCCTGCACATCTTTTGGTTGTGGGAGTGAGACCCACGCAGACACGGGCAGAATGTGCAAACTCCACACGGATAGTGACCCGGGACCGAGATCGAACCCGGGTCCTCGTCGCCGTGAGGCAGCAGTGTTAACCACTGTGCCACCGTGCTGCCCTTACAAAACAGGATCTAACCACTGCCCCATGACATTCAATGGCATTATCATTGCTAAATCCCCCACAATCAACATCCTGGGAGGGTTACCATTGATCAGAAGCTGAACTGGACTAGCCATATTAATACTGTGGCTACTAGGGCACGTCAGAGCCTAGGAACCTATGGTGAATAACTCGCCTCCTGATCCACCGAAGCCTGTCCACCATCTACAAGGCGCAAATCAGGAGTGTAATGGAATACTCTCCACTTGCCTGGCTGAGTGCAGCTCCAACAACACTCGAAGCTTGACACCATCCCGGACGAAGCAGCCCGCTTAATTGCTCCCCCTTCCACAAACATGCATCTCTCCACCACTAATGAACAGTGGCAGTTGTGTGTACCATCTACAAGATGCACTGCAGATATTCACCAAGGTTCCTTAGACAGCGCCTTCCAAACCCACAACCTCAACCATCTAGAAGGATAAGAGCAGCAAATAACGGGAACCCCACTACCTGAAGGATCCCCTCCTAGACACTCACTACCCATGACTTGGAAATATATCTCTGTTCCTTCACTATTTCTGGGGCAACATCCTGGAACTCCCTCACTAACAGCACAGTGGGTGTACCTACACCTCAAGGACTGCAGCAGTTCAAGAAGGCAACTCACCACCATCATCTGAAGGGCAACTAGGGATGGGCAATAAATGCTGGCCTAACCAGTGATATCCATATCCTGTAAATTAATTTTAAAAAAAAATTAAAAACAGCCATCTTTCAAGGATAGATTTATAATGACGTCCATAACGGGATTTGATATTAATGATGGTAAAAAGGTAGTGTCAATCCTGTGCCCTTTAGATAAAAGAAATGCATCTAAAGTTGTTGCGGTACCAGACAGGTGGAAGTCTGTTGTTAGATAGTCATGGGTTTAAGTCACAAGATGGCTGCTTTTTAGGATTAAGTTTCATCCATCCTCGGCCATTTTGGATATAGTGTCAACGTGTGGCAGGAGGTCAGAACAAATATAAAGTCGGAGCATCAAAAGTCACTGTTTTGTTAGACAGTCAACTATTAATATTGATATCCTATCTGAAGGAGATTCTGTGTCATCAAGCTGTGTCAGTAAAGAAAACGCCCCATCAAGCAGAGGAAATTTGACATGTATGTTGTGGATTGCAAGTCTGACCTTGAAATTTATAAAACTGAATAAACTATTCATAGCCAAACTGGCTGGAGGGACAAGGTGGAATTGAAATGAATAAGTTATCAAGTGCCATTCTTATGAACCATTTTGCAACTGGTTTTAGATCTGCAGAGACCATGTAGTCTTTCCAAGTAGTTACATTTTTTAAAAAACAGTTTATTTATCTGTTGCTTTTCATGGTATTGTACTGTCTATGATTTTTCGGTCCAAATAATCTTCACATTTTGCGGCTGGATGTATGAAACCCGCTCCCTGGGGACGCTTAGTGTCTCTAAAGCTAGCTGCCAAGAAGTATCAGTTATTAAATGGACATGTCTTTCCCTTTTCACCTGATCTGCCATAGCAAGGTCTCATATTGCTCATTCTCTGCCATCTGTTAATGAAGCAACAGTTGGGAAGAGGATTTTAAAAGTATTTCTGAAGAAAGAGACACACCGTTGAAGCTTTTTGTCTTGCACTCATCAGGACAGGTGGAAGACTGCCGAATTCAAAAGGGAACAACAATTTATATGCATGAGAAAAGGGTTGCTGATTAATTAGCAAGTCAGCTCTGATTACATACAAACCGAAGAATGAGGAGCAGGAGTAGGCCCCTCAAGGCTGTTCCGCAATTTAACATGATCGTGGCTGATCTGATTGTAACCTCGAGCCCACATTCCTGTCTTCGACCCCCCAATAACCTTTCACCCCCTTACTTATTAAGAATCTACCTCTGCTGTGAAAATATTCAAAGACTCCGCTTCCACCTCTTGTGAGGGAGAGCATTCCAAACACTCATGACTTCTCAGAAATAAATTCTCATCTCTGTCTTTAATGGGCGACCCCTTATTTTTAAACTGTGACCCCTAGTGACATGCAACAGTGACAAACAAATTTGTGAAGTGTTCCATATTTTTTGTGGGCGGCACAGTAGCAGTGGTTAGCATTGTTGCTTCACAGCACCAGGGACCCTGATTCAATTCCCGGCTTGGGTCACTGTCTGTGCCGGCTTGGGTCACTGTCTGTGCAGAGTCTGCAATGTTCTCCCCCATGTTCTCCCCATGTCTGCGTAGGTTTCCTCCGGGTGCTCCAGTTTCCTCCCACGTCCCGAAAGATGTGTTTGTTAGGTGAATTGGACATTCTAATTCTCCCTCCGTGTACCCAAACAGGCACCGTAGTGTGGCGTGTAGGGGATTTTCACAGTAACTTTATTGCAGTGTTAATGTAAGTCTACTTGTGACACTAATAAAGATTATTATTATTATTAGTTCTGGATTTACCCACAAGAGGAAACACCGGCTTCACATCCATCTTGTCAAGACCCTTCAGGATTTCAATTAATTCCAGCAGATACAAGCCTAACTAGTTTAAACTTTCCTCATTAGCAAGCTGCATATTCCAGGTATTGGCCCAGTAAATCTTCTCCGAACTGTTTCCAATGTATTTACAACGTTAATTAAGGAGACTAATACTCTGCCCAGTAGTCCAGATGTGGTCTCATTTCAAAATGTTGCCATGCCAAATGCACCAGGGAGCTTTTGTCCCTGTGCATTTGATTATTTGAAAAAGGTGCAATGTTTGGGCATGTTTCTTTTGCCTTCAGAGAACAGGTCTTTACATTCGAATAAATGTAATTTTTAGCAATAAATGTAGCTTCTAGCAAGTGTAAGTGAGCGACATTGTAAGCTTAACAATCCTTTTAAATTGGTTGTTAATGTAATTCTTAGCACACTCGGGATTGCGAGCGACTTGCCCTCTACAAACAAAAGGAACATGTCCAGACATTGCATATTTTTGAATTAACAAATCTGTGTGGTATAATAGCTCTGATGCATTTGCCATGGCAACGTCTCAACCTTTCAGAACTGACTCGCTGACCAATCAGAACCTCTTCTCAAGCAATATAAATCGTTCCCTTTGAAATTTGGCATTCTTGCACCTGCCCTGATGAGTACAAGACAAAAAGCTTAAACAGCATGTCTCTTTTCAGTAATATTCAAGTTTTGTACTAGCAAGTGACAATTTTAAAACTGGCGCTTTTGTATTATATTTGTTTCTTAGCTTGCATAAATTAAAATAAAATGATGGTCATGCATGAATTATAGATTATGCAGTTTCTATCATTGAATACAGCAGAACTATTCCCTTACAAATACATTTGTATTAGTAAATAAAGGTAGCACAAAAGTGGTTAGCATTGTTGCTTCACAGCCCCAGGGTAGCAGGTTCGATTCCTGGCTTGGATCACTGTCTGTGTGGAGTCTGCACGTTCTCCCTGTGTCTGCGTGGTTTTACTCCGGGTGCTCCGGTTTCCTCCCACAAGTCCTGAAAGACGTGCTGTTAGTTGAATTTGACATTATTAATTCTGTGTACCCGAACAGGCGCCAGAATGTGGCGACTAGGGACTTTTCACAGTAACTTCATTGCAGTGTTGATGTAAGCCTACTTGTGACAATAAAGATTATTTAAAAAAATTAACTTCCATTATTGAAAGTTTTCTGAAGAGTCAATATGTTGGTATGTTAAGATATAATCCAGTATTTTGATTGATAAATAATCTGGCTTTGAAGTGGACTAGAGAAGTCAAACATCTCTAATTATTGCTGTTTGACAGCAACATTTGTGACCATTATAAGATTAAGACACGAAAGTGCAAATTGTTATGAAATTGAAATATCCTATGTAATGTCCATATTGCACAGCACGGAAGTAACACTGAGTGAGGGAAGGGTGGCCATTGCACTTTGGGTAGGACTTTCAATGTCCATCACCAAGAATAACTTGGTAGAAGCACTTCTGACTGGCCGATTCTTGAAGGATATATAGTACAAAGGAAGACTGTTGCTATTTTGGAGGCCAGTCATCTTAGGCCACGGACCTTTTCGCAGGACTTCCTCGGGACTGCTTTATCAATTACCGTTGCCATCATAAAACCAGAAGTGTTCAATTCAATTTGCAACTTTACAAATATTGAAGCAGACAGTGTCCATATGAGGCAAGACATGGACAATGGGGGTGGGGGCTGTCACCGATAAACAGAAACTTAATTGGAACAGCCACATGAATATTGTGGCTACAAGAGTAGGTCAGAAGCTGAGAATGCTACAGTGAGTAACTCACCTCCTGACTCCCTAAAGCTTGTCCATCATTGATGGTACACTAATTGGAATGTAAGGAATACTGTGCATTTGCCTGGATGAGTAGAGCTCCAACAACACTTGAAGCTCAACACTACCCAAGGTAAAACTTGCTTGATTGCCATCCTATCCGTCACGTTCAACATTACTGGCCCGCCATGGTTGGAGTTTGAATCATCTTCAAAGTGCATTGCAGCAACATGCCGCTGCTTCCTCAACAGCATCACGCTAACCCATGAGTGATAGTCATGGAGTTTTTTTTACAACATGGAAAGAGGCCCTTGCCCCAACGTGCCTGCAATGGCTATCGAACACTTATCTAACCTAATTTTTCAGCACTTGGCCAATTGCCTCGAGTGCTCATCTAGAAACTTATTAAATGCTGTGAGGGTGCCTGGCTTTCCCACCCTTTTGAGCAGAGTTCTAGATTCCAACCACCCTCTGGGTGAAAAAGATTTTCCTCACATCTCTAAACCTCCTGCCCCTTAACTCTATGCCTCTGATTATTGTCCCCTCTGCTAAGGGAAAAGGTTCCTTCCTATCCACCCTATCTGTGTTCCTGATAATTATATACACCTCAATCAGGCTCCTGTCAGCCTTCTGTGCTCCAAGGAAAACAATTCCAGCCTATCCAGTCTCTCTTGAAAGCTTAAATCCTCCAGCCCAGGCAACACCCTGGTGAATATCCTCTCCAGTGCAATCACTTCCTTCCTATAGTGTGATGACCAGAACTGCACATGCTATTCCAACTGTAGCCTAACCAGTGTTTTACACAGCTCCATCATAACCTCCCTGCTCTTCAACTCTTATGCCTTGGCTAATAAAGGCAAGTATCCCATATGCCTTTTTAAACACCTTATCTACCAGTCCTGCTGTCTTCAGGGATCTCTGGGCATGCATACCATGGTCCCTCTGGTCCTCTACTTCCTAGTGTCCTACCATTCATTGTATATTGCCTTGCCTTGTTAGTCCTCCCTCCTCCCAAAATGCATTACTGACTTCTGTCTCAACAAAGTTGATTTAGCTCAGTGGGCTAGACAGCTGGTTTGTGATACAGAACAAGGCCAGCAGCGTGGGTTCAATTCCCATACCAGCTTACCCGAACAGGTGCCGGAATGTGGCGACCAGGGGCTTTTCACAGTAACTTCATACTTGTGACAATAAAAGATTACTACTTACAAGGGCAGCCCCTGGGAACATCACCACCTGAAAGTTCCCCTCTCAGTCAAACACCAACCTGACTTGGGAGGCATGTTGCCATTCCTTCATTGTCACTGTCAATTACCTGCTTTTTTCCCACTACATCATGGGAATACCCATACCACATGGAGTGCAGACATTGGAAGGTGGCTCATCCGATCCCCAACCTTCTTGAGGCCAGTTAAGGATAGACAATAAATGCTGCCCCTACTGACACACCCACACCACCACCGAATTTTAAAAAATTGAGGGAAGCAAACTATGTGCATTCTGATTATTATCAATTTAAAATTTGAGGCATTTACATTTTTTTATTTTAATGCAAACAAAAATTTGCTGATGTCTTCCATAGAATCCCCTAGAGGGAGCAGGTGCAGACACGGCGGGGCCGAATGGCCCCTTCCTGTGCTCTAAATAACAAGATTCCCTACAGTACAGAAGGAAGCCTTTCGGCCCATCAAGACTGCACCGACCCTCCGAAAGAGCCCCGTAACCCCACCTAACCTGCACATCTCTGAAGACTAAGGGGCAACTTAGCATAGGCAGTCCAGCTAACTTGCACGCCTCTGGGCTGTTGTTTTTTTTTAAATGTAAAGTTTCGGGTTCAATAGAGACTGGACGAGTAACTCGAGCACCGCGGGTTAGCATTGACCTCGAGCTGGCTATTGACAGTCTCCGGTACATTTTTTATTCCGCCACCCACCCAAACAGACAAGGACGGAACAGACAGATAGAGAGGGTGTGCATTGATGAAAGAATGTGCAGCATGGCACTTATTTCGAGACTGTCACCAGGGTGGGTGGGTCTCCCTTGAACTTGCAAACCCAAAAAGGGTGTTGCAGCCGGCCAGTTGAAACCCCGGCGACGCGCGTTGCACTTTAGCACGGTGGGGGGCGGGCTCGGTGTTGAAAGACGGTCTGGGTGGGGGGCGGTACATTCCGATTGCAGGGAAGTGGTGCAGGCGGCGCCGTGCGTGCGTGCCTGCCTGCGTGCGGCTCTGCATCGCAAACAATCCGTTGCTGCAAAACTGCGGGGGACACGCAAACCCCCCTAAATGCACATTTAAACAGGAGGAGGAGGAGAAAAAAAGGTGCATTTTAATGAGCTGCAAAGCGGAGAGGATTTAATTATTTTTTTTGGCACGGTGGGGTATGGAAGGAAAATTCCTGATTTTAAAAAGGGGAAAACGACATGACGTAAGGTGTTTTCTGGCTTTGGGAGTGCATGACGTCATATGCAATAGAGTCCTATAGAAAAATGGTGTCTTTTTACACGGGCTGTAGAGTGACTGAAAGTTATTTGGATTCACAAAATCCTGGGTGATGCATTGGTGATTTAGAGTAATGCTATCTCAAAAATGGATGTAGAGAAAGAGTCTGGACGAAGATTGGTCTGTAGTTTTTTGTAACGTAACGAGTTTTTAATGCCATATTAAAAGGGAGAGAGAGAGGATTTATGCAGCTACTAGTGATATGGAGGGGGAGCAGTCACCGTGTGACTGGAGCTGAAATGGCCTCTTGTTTGTTTTTATTTTGTGGGGGGGGGGCGTGTGGGAGGGTAGTAACTTCCTGTTTTATTTCTGAGGGTCAGTGAGGTGGGGAGGGGGCTTTTATATTTTTAAAAAACGTTTCCCCCCCCTCGCTTTATTTTTTAGAAAAAACATCTATTTTCCGTCCTAGGCACGGTTTTTTTCTCTCCAAGTTGTGAGGGAAGTGGCTGAAGTGAGTGGCTCTGGTGTGTTTACAGTGTCTGCGTGAGGAAGCGCTGCTTCCCGCTGGCCGCCTTCCATCCTACAACCCAGGCTCGACGGCCTAGTTTCACCCCCCCCCCCCCCCCCCCCAAAGCATCTTCACCACCCCCCCAACCACGGTTTCCCCTTACTCCCCACCCACTCCCTTCCTCTCACCTCCTCGAATCCCCTCCCCACATCTTCCCTCCGAGTGATGTTTTTGTTTTATTATAAGAAACAAAAAAACCCCAAATATTTCTATACCCCCGGAGACGTGCGGAAAAGCCCAAGACCGAAGGACTGGGTTTGTGCTTTTTCAAACACTTCTCGTATTCGCTCGAATCGGACGCCTAGCGACCAGAGAGCTGGCCAAAAAAAATGCCTATGTATGCAAAATCCTGCCGCTTCAAAAATGAGTTTTTTTTTTTCAAATGAGCAATCTGCAACTTCACTTTCCCGTTTGATTTCTGTTTTGTGCATTCCAGTTCACCCCCGCCCTAATTTTCATATGTCAGTGGTAATTAAAAAAATAATAATTCAAATCTCGCTGTGTGTTGGTGTGGCTCGGAAACTCGCCTCTAATTTGCTTGGACCGGGCTCCCACTTGGTCTAAGGCAGTCAGACCGTTAGCATTCGCAAAAGTATTGCACCAAATTGAATTCCAAACATCGTTTGCATCGAGATTTCACTTTTATGTCTGATCCCTTCCCGGACTTGAGCAAATTGTCGAGTAATATAACGCAGCAGGTCTGAAAGGTCCTTCAGCAGGATACAAAGTGTAAACAAAACCAGGCTGCTTTAGAAACTGGACCACGAGTTGTGAAATTGTTTCAACAGTTGCAGTTTTTGTAATTTTAAGAGGAAAAAAATGCACATAAGCACGTGTAAAATGCAAATGTACGAAGAAAGGACCGCGGTGAGACGGCTTCATTAAAATACATAAGAGTCATAAATATCTTTAAGTTGATAGATTTACAAAGTCCATTTATGATGTTAACGGTGCTTCAAATTCATCCTCCAAGTACTTAATGATGTCTTTGTATATGAAGTACGTCCTGTTCCTCAATTCAATGCGTTCATATACAAATGTAAACTTTGGTCGTGTTGTTTTGACTAACCCTGTTCAAAAATCGTGCACATTCATAAGGTTAAATTTAATACCTTAGCCAATACACAAATACAATGTTTCATTATGAGATCTAATATTTGAAATGGCTGTGGGTTCAACACTGATGTAGCGTTACATCCAGGTCTGGTTCTGTTCTGTTTATAGCGCACATTTTGTAGAAGGCGATATGACAATGAGGACCTCTCAGACGATGACATAGCCAGCATGAGGACTTTTGATGTGGAGGAAAAGCTTAGTATTGCCTCATACAATTCAAGTTACGTGCACTTTATGAAAGGAAAAGGTAAGAATTGGGAGAGAGGTGTATTTTTAAATGTACAGTAAATCACGTTTCGATCGCGACTGTAGCAGCAGTACTGCAGCTTGCCTGGTCAGAGGACTCTGCCTGAGTCTCGAATTTCCCGCCGTGAAGGCAGGCTATGACTTCAGAGCTTTACGAGTATCGTCATTATCTCACAAGCCAACTCATTATTTCGCCCCCCCCCCCCCCCCCTGTATGCATATTTTTTTTTGCCGTGCAATCAATTTCAAAATGAGATGACGTCTGAAAAACAGGAAAACCATTGAGACGTTTTATTTATTAAAAAAAAATACGGCTATATGTGAGAAAGGATAACCGTAATGTTATGTATGTAGCTGTGTGGATTGTAAATACTCTTAACCTAGCCACAAAATAAAATAACTATACGTAAACTTGCTGATATCGTTTATTTTCTTTTATAATTTGCATGTTGCTATTATGTGAACGGTCTGTATTTGCAACAATTCGTCCAACAGGGATTTGGCCAGCATTACATGCCGGGGGTGGGAGCGGGAGAGCGAATCAAAGCGACTGCCAATTTTAAAAAAAATAAACAAGTGGCCGTCAACCCAGGTTCAGTGGAGACGTTGTTAAACGGAGGCTGTATTGAGTTCTATGGATTCGTATGAAGAGCCACTTGATCTTAATAACTCGATTTGCATTTGCGATGTGAAAATGTAAAATAAAGAGTCCTGGGCAAATCCCTGTTCAAGCTAACACGGTGCCTATCGCTTTTTGATAAACTATATATATTGTTAGGTTGACTTTTCTCGTTTCTCTCCTAAAGTTAAGTTTTACTGTATGTTGCAACAGATTTTACCCTTGAATATGTGCAGAGAGAGACTATCCAGGTCCCCATTATCTTCAGGGACAAAGATGGTCTAGGAATCAAGTAAGTTTTCTAATACGTTTAGATTACATTTATTTAGTCATGTTTCCAAACATTTATAGCACATGCTATCAATATGTTATGTGTGAGACACGTAAATTTACCCCCCCCCCCCCCCCCCCCCCAAATGCCTTTTATTCGTGACCTGAAATGGCTTTATTCGTGCAGCGCTCGCGTGAGATATTAACAGGATCGTAGAAAACTTTCCCTCACCCCAAATCGTTATCTCCCTCCTTTTTATGCCTGGCATAAGAAGCAGTTGCTGTTGGAAACTGACCCTAAAAGCAAGATTAGGTATTTATCACCCCACATTCCCGGTTAAGTAATTGGATGAAGCACCAGATTTCCGCCAGCAAGCACACCGCATTGAAGGAATATCCAACCGTGATGCGGCAATTCTTCCGTGAAGCTTGGCAATTTGAATCTCCAGTTGCGTATCTTTCCGAGTTAGACGCTCTTTCAGCCCCCACAGATATCTCATTAACCCTTTTCCCGATCAGCCACACTGAAGAATGCCAAAGGAGATTTAGATACGGGAACTTTTTCACGCCTGTTTATTTTTTCACCGGAGCCAGCACTTGTAAAAGTTAACTACTGTTCAGCATTTTCATCGGAGAAAACTGCACCGAGTAGCCCGCCAGCCAGCTCCCCCCGCCCCCCGGGCAACGGAGACATATGAATGTGGGGCTTCCCTAATGGGATGAGAACGTGATTCTGGAGAGGGAGAGGTAACACGTACTTTCTCATCCCGTAACACACCTAAATCATGATCCCAGCAGCCTCCAAGATCCATGTGATCTGTCTATTCGAGGCCTTGCGGGCGTAGCACTGGCCACGATTTGTCTTTACACAAACAGTATGCTCGAATCGCATTCTGCTTTATGAAAAAATGAAATAGGTATATTGCAAATTTCTGTGCAGGTGACCAATAATTGTAATGCGGGGGGGGTGAGAACGAGACAAACTTTACATCCTGTTCGACTTCCGTGGCCTTACATTTGGTTTGGGGTGAAAGATCGTGTCAAATGCAGTGTTGCTAAGCAAGTACCACCTCCACAAGCATTCTGGTCTGCCCGACGAGATAGTCCTTGAAAGACAGTAGTTACAGCAAGTGGGGTGGGTGTGGGGACATGACATATTAAACACGGGCTTCAAACACCGGATGCAGCAAAATGTAGTTATTGATCCCACCTACCATGGAGGGTTATTGATGGGAATGGTAACGGGTAGAGAGAATCCGCGGCTGTCCTATTAAGTTTCCACACAATGATATGGTGAGCTCTGCATTCCAAAGGTGTATTTTTAAATCGAGAAATCTGTCACAAATATACGGCAGTCAATTTTCTGTGGCCGGCGGATGATGCACGCTAAATGAGTGTATTGGCTGACTTCGGAGATTTATTTTGATTGTACATATTGTCCAAGGGGAGTTTGCAAAGTACTGACACCTTTATGCCGGAATATGGCCCGATCAAATTGGAACATGAATTTGATACGGACCCGACCCCCCCCCCCCCCCCCCCAATCCCCCAGCCCAAGTTTAATATACATTTTGGATTTTGGTATTGAATGTTAGTACAAAGTGGAAAGATCGTATTTCATTACACATGCCCCTCACCTAACGGCAGACAGCTCTGTAAGGAATACGATTTATTGTGTTTATTTGACGCTTGAATTCACGTATCTATGTTGATAACAGCGCTACCAGATCAGCGAGTGTGCTTAGGGAGGTGGGATGGTGCACGGGCTGTTAAATCCTCAGATCGATTATGCAGCCTTTTGGTTCTTTGGAGCCCAGAGTTAAATCTCAGGTTCGAGTTGGAAACGTCCGATTGGACAAAACCAGCGCCCATCAATCAGTGCAGCGTGAAATTGTAAACCAATGCACAACTAAGCTGAAAATACAGCCCGATATCCTATTCTGTAAATATGCAGGACAGTAAGATATTGCTGTAATTATAATGGTGAAATATTGGGACTATTCCTTATTTTTCAGTTGGTGATTTCATGTTTCAAAACTTTTTCTTCATAACAAAAAAATGTGAGGCTAAATATTTAATTTCTTGTCTTCTAATACAGAACACCAGAAAGCGATTTCAGTGTCAGGGATGTAAAACTGTTTGTTGGTAAGTGACATTTGCAATATACAGGATGGAATTATTTTGTTGCCATGCAACATCTTGGCTTTAAGTATGCAGAACTGAATGCAATTTATCGTCATAAGTGAGATCAATTATATTAATTTTAAATGCATAAAAGTGCTTTGTCTGTAGGTACTCTACCCCAGGATTGTGCGTTTGACAAATGAAATCACCTTGAGCATTGTGCATGGAGCAAGACAGTGAAAGATGCATATTCAAGGTTATCATTGGGAATATGGTTCTAAAATATTATCTTTGTACTATTCATGGTTTTTGTCTCTGATGAGTTAAACACATTTAAATTTGTAATTTCATGCTTTTAAATGGAGGTTTAGTAATTATAAAGATGCTGCTGATTCTTCAGTAGAAATATCAACATCATCTTGTCTTGATCAGTCCCTTAAGTTTTGCACGCTCCTGAAATATTGATCTGTGTTTTATGCTTCCAGATTATTTCTAATGTATATAAATCTTGCTATATTTTGTGGCCATGCAGATTGTTTTTTTGAGTGTGTATTGGCACAGCAAAAGGAACAGGAGAACACCCCTTGAGTCTATCCTGCCATTCAGTTCGACCTTCGTGGCTTGTCTATGCTTCAACTCCATTTTCCCAGCTTTATTCCGTATCCCTTGATACCCTTATCTAAGTACAATTGTCTAAGCATTCACAGTCAATTCACTGTCCTTCGTGGGCAAAGGTTTCACTCCATTGTCACCTAGTTTTAATTTTAAGACTACTTCTGTTTGTTGCAGTTTCCCACACTAGAGGAAATAGTTTCTTTGTATCTGCTTTAATGGCTCCCTTGATGATGCTAAATGTCTTCATTACATCAATCTTCTAAAGTCTAAGAAATACAAGCCAAAGGTAATAATAATCTTTATCAGTGTCACAAGTAGGCTTACATTAATGCTGCAAGGAAGGTACTGTGAAAATCCCCTATTCGCCACACTCCGGCACCTGTTCAGGTACACCGAGGGAGAATTCGGGATGTCGAATTCATCTAATAAGTATGTTTTTCGGGACTTGTGGGAGGAAACTGCAGCGCCCGTAGTAAACCCACGCAGACAGGGGAGAACGTGCAGACTCCGTACAGACAGTGACCCAAGCCAGGAATCGAACCCGGGTCCCTGGCGCTGTGAAGCAACAATGCTAACTACTGTGCCGCCCATGTAGTAATGTAACATGTTCTGATAAGTAAGTACTGCAACATGTCCTGATAAGTAAGGTAATGCAACATGTTCCGATAAGTAAGCCCTGGTTCACTTCTGGTTAATCTGCACTGTACCCCTTCCACCACTTCCAAGGCTAGTATATGTACCCAAAACTGAATGCAGTATGCCTGATGGGGTCTAACAAGGCACTGTACAGTTGAAATGGAATGAAAATCGCTTATTGTCACGAGTAGGCTTCAATGAAGTTACTGTGAAAAGCCCCTAGTCGCCACATTCCGGCGCCTGTCCGGGGAGGCTGGTTGAAGCACCATTTTTTCATTTTTGTATGACAGCACCTTGAGATAAAGCCCAACATTCCATTTGATTTCTTTTCTGTGCCTGTGCCCTGGCTTTTAGAAACTGGAGACATAACTCTGGAGTTGGGTTTTGGTCCAACTTGCGAATGAGCTAAAGCCAAGGAATGTGACAGTCCCATCATCCCATTTTCCCCCTTTCCAACTCTTGGGTTTGGCATTATGCAGTGTATTGCTACCATGTGGTATGCAGCTGAATGGGCTGCCTGTGCATTTCTAAAGTCACCGAAAATTATTTTTCATGCTCAAGTGCTGATAACATTAAAAACAGTAGCTGTAAAAATGCAAACACATATATTAAGCCCTCTTAGTGGGCACATTGTGACAGGCATTCCACAATGTAACTGCTGGTCTTAAAACGAAGATGCAGTATCATTGCATCTTTAAGTAAACTGCATTTCAAAATGTTGCATATCAGTCTAGAATGAATCTACATATGATAACTGGAAAGGTTAGAAACAAAATGAAAACTGGATTAAAGTCTTCTAATCTAATCAGAATGCTTAAGTAGTAATGCTACTTAGCTTGTAAATGCTGGCTTGTGGATGTGTAATTTAGCCATTTTATCAATTCAACTGGATTTGGTTGCTTATGTTTTTCGTTTTGTTAAAATATTTTTATTCAGAACACTTTTTTTCAATTATAATAAACAGTATAGTCCAGCAAATGTATACAACATTTATAAAAACAGCTCCACCTAATCCTGAACCCCCTCCACCCCAATCTCCTGCCCCCCGCAATCGCTGATGATAACCAGATCCTTAAAGAAGTTAATGAACGGCATCCACCTCGAGTAAAGCCGCTCCTCGATGCCCAAATTACGTATTTAATTTTTTCCAAATGCAGCAATTACGAAAAATTCCCTAGCCATGCGGACGCCTTGGGTGGTGCTGATGTCCTCCATCTGAGCAATACTCCTCATTGGGCTATTAGAGAGGCAAAGGCCAAATGGGGTTGCATGGTAGCACATTGGTTAGCACAGTTGCTTCACAGCTCCAGGGTCCCAGGTTCGATTCCTGGCTTCGGTCACTCTGTGCGGAGTCTGCACATTCTCCCCGTGTCTGCATGGGTTTTCTCCAGGTGCTCTGGTTTCCTCCCACAAGTCCCAAAAGTTGTGCAGGTTAGGTGGATTGGCCATGCTAAATTGCCCTTGGTGTCCAAAAAAGGCTAGATAGGGTTACGGGGATAGGGTGGAGGTTTGGGTATAGGGTGGAGGTATGGGCTTGGGTAGGGTGCTTTTTCCAAGGGCCTGTGCAGACTCGATGGGCTAAATGGCCTCCTTCTGCACTGTAAATTCCATGATTCTATGACATCGGCCTTCTCCCAAAATCTCGTACATTGTTTCAAAGAAGGAAACCCAGAACTTATTTAAAAATAAATTTAGAGTACCCAATTCATTTTTTCCAATTAACGGACAATTTAGTGTGGCCAACCCATCTACCCTGCACATCTTTGGGTTGTAGGGGTGAAACCCACGCAAACACGGGGAGATCAAAACATTTGAGAATGGTTCACCAGTCCTCTTGACCAACACTCACATCTATCCTCTACACCCGGGAAGAACCCACTCATACGTGCCCTGGTCAGGTGCACCATTTGTGAAGCCTTCTCCATTGCCACCATCTGCCCATATATGTCTGATATGTTCCCTTTCCCTGTCTCGTCAAGAGACAACACCTTGTCCATAAGTGAAGGCGCCGTCAACTCAGGAAATGAAGAGACCGCCTTACAAGGTTTTGCACCTGCAAATACCTAAAATCATTCCGTCTCGGGAGTTGAAACTTCTCCACGTGACTCCTCCAGCTCAGCAAACCTACACTCAACGAACAAATCCCTAAACTTCTCAATCCCTTTCCCCCTTCTGTCAAGTTCCCACAGATCGGTGCCAGCAGCGACATGGACCCTATTTTGAATTCATTCCATATCCTTAAAGAGGCTATTACCACTGGCCGAAGAGAACAGAAGAGGAGTGCCCTCAAACGCAAACCTATACAAGAGCCTCCTCCATTGGCCACCATTCCGACTCCCTGAACCACCCCCACACTTTCTCAACATTTGCTGCCCAGTAATAGTACATCAGAGTAGGTAGCGCCAACCCGTAACTCAATCCATTGGTACGGACACTCGCAATGGGTGCCCTTATCAAAATCGTAATCCACAAAATGAATTTATGCACAAAGCCAAATTGCCCCAATACCTCAAGTACCCCCACTCCACTCGGTTGAATGCTTTTTCAGCGTCCATGAAGATGATTACCTCTGGATCGACCCTGGAGGAGGGCAACAGCACCACGTTCAACAGTCTCCTAATGCTGGCAGACAGCTGCCTGCCCCTAACAAAACCCGTCTGATCCTCAGAAATTGCACCCGATAGGCACCTCTCCAAACGGGTTGCTAGCATCTTAGTCAGCAACTTTACATTTGCATTCAACAGCGAGGTGGGCCCATATGACCCACACGCCTTATAATCTTGTTGTTTTTCAAGATCGGGGAGATCGATGCCAGTGCAGAGTGGCCGGTAACATCTAGGTGTGGTCGCAACACAGTCGCAAACCATTTTTAAAACTCCGCAGGGAGTCCATCCAGGCCTGGTCCCTTCCCCGATTGCGTTGAACAAATACATTTCATAATTTCCTGCAACCCAAGCTGCACCCCAGCTCATGCCTTCTTGAATACAAGGTTCAGACTTGTATAGCCCCCAGTAAAAGTCTCAAACACCCGTTGAACTTCTCCAGCGCATAAACCAACCCTTCCCCTGAGTCCTTAACTTGGACATCTCCCACAAGGTCGCCAATCCTCTCAACTGGTGAGCTAATAAATGGCTAGCCTTCTCCCCATGCTCATAAAATGTCCCTCTTGAACAACAAAGTTGGCTCAGTGCCGTCCCCGTCGACACTAACTCAAACTCCATCCATAGCTTCTTCCTCTCTGCTAACAGCTCCGTCATTGGGATAGCAGAGTATTGACGGTTCACCTCGAGGATGGAATCCACCAACCACGGCCTCTCCACCTTACCAGACTTATCTCTATGGGCCTTAAATTAAATGATATGCCCCTTCGCACCCCGATAATTGCCTTCAGTGTTTCCCAAAACGTGGCAGATGAAACCTCATTCTTAATAAATTCCACATACTTTTGAGTTGCAGGAACTATCCTCTCATAAAACCCTCATCTGCAAGCAGCCCCATGTCCAACCTCCACAGGGGTCTCTAAAAGCGGCCTCTTTCCAACCACATATCCGCATAGTGTGGGGTGTGATCTAATATTACTATCGCTGAGTACCCTGCCCCAAAAAATCTAAAAACTCAACTCAATAAAAACATTTAAAAAAAAGATGGACAACGCCACCAACCTTAAACCAGTACAACATCAAAGAACCCTTCATTGTCAGCAATCTCCCGAGCACCAAATAGCCCATCCAACTACCAACAGCCCCTACCCCCTCCCCATCTCAAACAAATAAAACCCAACCCCCCCCTAGGCTTGTTAACTTACTGAACAAAATAAACAACCCCCCCCGGATAATCAGCCGTGGCTCTCCCCCACTACGCTCCCGTTAACTAGCATAACTGCTAGCAGGGTGGCCAGAATCAAAGTTTTTAGACCCAATGAATCAGCAAACAGCTCCCCTACCCAAACCCAACTTTAATAACAAATAATCTAAGAAGGAAAAACCCATACCAACAATTTCCACAATACAATAATAAACATGACGCCAATAATCCAGAAAAAAGACAAAGAAATAACAAAAACATACGAGAATATAAAGAAAAGCCAACACTCCGGTGTAGCCACCAATATCATTCAATCCTCCCCAAGTCCATGCTTCTTTACAAAGTCATTGTTCAGTCCTGCGCCTCCAGCCATTGCTCCACCCTGTCTAAAATTACACGAATGGGTGCCACCGGCATCTCATTTGCCTTCGTCAGTCAGATCAGCAGAGACTGCTTGTCGTCCTCCATTAGTAATTCCACCAGCCTCTTAGTAGTCCACTGAGAGAGTAATAGTGGCACAGGGGCCTCCGCCATATTCTATACTGCGACACGAGGGCCTTCCAAGTCAGACAAGGACCCTTATTCAACTTGTTCCTCATATTATAACCTCCAGACATCTCACGCCAGAGGAACCAAAACTCTCAAATTACACCACTTTTCTTTCTAAACAGCACCCATTAAATGGGCAAAAAGTGCCAAAAATCGAATCCCCAAGCAGGAGCCACTATATGTGTGACCGTTCACCTCATAGCCGCCACCAGAAGTCGTTAGTTATGGTTTTCAATGGTAATGAGATACTATCAGCAGTTAGCCCAACATTTGTCACTGGGAAAGTACTAAAATCCATTACTTTTTGGGGAAGTATTTAATTTTTAAAAAACATTTTAGCATTTAAATAAAACCAACATTGAACCCGTCAGATGCGACGTATGCACTACCTTTTAGCTGTATCAATCAACCCCAGCCTTCCGCACAAGGTTGAGGCATTCGCCCTCTGCAACACCTCCCACCACAGCCCTCCTCCCACCACAGCCCTTTCTCCAGCGCCATTCTCAACACCACCTCCCTCTTTGCCTTAACCCCCTCCAGAGACACCATGCCCTCTCCCAAAATCCTCCCATAGATCACTCAGGTAATTGACAAAAGTATTACAGCTCTTTGAGGATGTAACAAGCAGGGTGGTTAAAGGGATACTAGTAGCTGTAGAGTATTTGGATTTCCAAATAGCACTTGTTAAGGTGTCTCAAAAGGTCACCACACAAGATGGTGTTGGGGACAGCATATCAGCATGAATAGAGAATTGGCTATCTAACAGGAAACAGAGAATCAGGATAAATGGATCATTTTCAGGTTAACAAAAAAGTGGAGTGCCACATAATCAGTGCTGGGCCTTCAACTATTATCTATACTAATGACTTGGACGAAAGGATTAACTGTATTGTAGCAAAATTTGTCGACGATAGGAAAATGGGTAGGATAGCAAGTTGTCCTACTGGCTCCCTAATAATGGATCTTTGCATTTTCCCAATGACAAATGTTAGGCTAACTGTTTTCTATCTCCTTTCTGATGGTTTTCCAGTCTCCTGCAACCTTTCAGAATCTAGAATTTTGGAAAATTACATTAATGCCGCCACTATCTCTGTAGTTGTTTCTTTTAAGGCACTCGGCTGTGGGCCACTAGATCCAGGGGACGTTATGCCCTTTGGATTTCTTATTACCTTTTCTCTAATGATATTTGTTGTTTAAGGTCCTCCCTCTCGTTTGCCTCTTGACTTTTCTATTAATGTTGGAATGCTTTTTGTGTCTTCTATCAAGACGTGCAAAATACTTATTCAAAATCTTTTCCATTTCCTTCTTTCACATGATTAATTTGCACTCTCCTCTAAACCAGGGGCTTGTCTAGCACAGGGCTAAATAGCTGTTTTTTAAAGCAGACCAAGGCAGGCCAGCAGCGCGGGTTCAATTCCCGTACCAGCCTCCCCGAACAGGCGCCGGAATGTGGCGACTAGGGGCTTTTCACAGTAACTTCATTTGAAGCCTACTTGTGACAATAAGCGATTTTCATTTCATTTTTCATTTCGGGGATCAATGTTTACTTAGCTACTCTTTTTTTACTTTGAAGCTTTTGCTGTCTGTTTTTATTTTCTTTCTTGTTTTCTCTTGTACTTTAATTTCTCCCACTTTCATAATTTTTTCATGATGTGGAGATGCCGGCGTTGGACTGGGGTGAGCACAGTTAAAAGTCTTACAACACCAGGTTAAAGTCCAACATGTTCGTTTCAAACACCTAGCTTTCGGAGCACTGCTCCTTCCTCAGGTGAATGAAGAGGTATATTCCAGAAACATATATATAGACTAATTCAAAGATGCCAGACAATGCTTAGAATGCGAGGATTTGCAGGTAATTCAGTCTTTACAGATCCAGAGACAGGGGAAACTCCAGGTTAAAGAGATGTGAATTGTCTCAAGCCAGGACAGTTGGTAGGATTTCACAAGCCCAGGCCAGATGGTGGGGGATGAATGTAATGTGACATGAATCCCAGGTCCCGGTCGAGGCCGCACTCATGTGTGCGGAACTTGGCTATAAGTTTCTGCTCGGCGATTCTGCGTTGTCGCGCGTCCTGAAGGCCGCCTTGGCGAACGCTTACCTGGAGATTAGAGGCTGAATGCCCTTGACTGCTGAAGTGTTCCCCGACTGGAAGGGAACATTCCTGCCTGGTGATTGTCGCGTGATGTCCATTCATTCGTTGTCGCAGCGTCTGCATGGTCTCGCCAATGTACCATGCTTCGGGACCTCTTTAGTTTCTGAAGAATTCCCAATCTACTGACCTACCACTAATCCGTGCAGCATTGTATGCCTTTTCTTTCAATTTGATACCATCCTTGACTTTTTAGTTGGTCATCCATTGTACATGCTTCTCATAGTCTTTCCTTCACTGTAAATGAAATACATGCGAGCAGGGCTCTGTATATACCTAAGCACTGCAATCTACTTACCTAGCAGAGCATGATGGAGAACCAACTAAGAAACTGTTAAGTTTCAAGCTACCATAGATATCAGTGGGTAGGTTGGCCTTTGAAACCTCCAAATGTCGTTTCAAAAATGGGAGTTAAATTTTAGGCCAAGTATAAAATGTGAACTGCCGATATGGGTGGTTGCCATTTTAACATGTGAAAATAAAATATAGCACTGGTATTTCATGTTAAATTAATGTGGCAGGGTTTATTGAATAGATTGATTGTATGAGGATGCCTTTAACCACAATGAAAATACTTTAAACCCATAAAATTCATTGTCTGTCTTTCTCACCATCCCTCATTTTCTGAACAATCTGATGACACTGTGCACTAATAGCATCCCACAATTTGATGACAAAATCACACACATCATGTGGGGTAGTGCACATATTTCTACTTTGTGAAGGTTTTTATCGGTCAATCACTCATCCACCTATTTCATGTGCGTCAAACATGGTTCTTGAATGGCTTGTTGAAAGACCCATCCAAAGGTTGAACTGTGGACTAGACTCCCTGGTATAACTGCAATGTAAGGGCTATTTATTCATGGGCATCTCTTTATTTCATTGAACATGTCCCACATGAATAAGCTGCATTCTTTCATTGGCCAGTGAGAAACCTACTCCACAGATTATTGATCAATAACTTCACTCCATCCCAACCCATCCAACTGTTGTCACAGACAACAAACTCCTCCAGGAAATTTGCTTTTCGGCATGGTTTAATGTTTGAAAATTACCATAGGCTTTACTTTTGTTTTCTAGCCTGCATGGCCAAGTAACACTGTGAATCTTGTTCTCTCGAGAACTGCATTGAACTTTTCCAATCCTTTTGACTTTTGGTAGTCTTTAAATTATTCTGGTCCTCTGCAACACAAGATATCTTTGTTCCATAAAACAGCTACACCAATGAGCTGTTGCTCTGACATCTTTGCCAGACTCGTGGTTTGATTCGGCTCACTTAGGTGCATGCATTTCTGGTGACAATGATACTATTCTGAAGGACCCATTTGGATGAATGCTTCTTAAGATCAGGCCAGGTGGCTGGTCTCTGTTCTCAGTGGGCATTTGGCGTAGGACATCAGGTTCAGAGCAGATTCTGCCTCCTTTCAATCTTGCACCAGTTTTTTACTGACACTGAATTTCCAAACTATTGGGCAGTTGTTTGACTAGTCAGCAAGTGTTACAACTTTTTAGCTTGAAACCAGCTTCATGGGGCGGCACGGTGGTGCAGTGGTTAGCACTGCTGCATCACAGCGTTGAGGACCCGGGTTCGATCCCAGTCCTGGGTCAGTGCCCACGTGGAGTTGGCACAACCCCCACAACCCAAAGATGTTCAGGGTAGATGAATTAGCCAAGCTAAATTGTCCCTTAATTGAAAAAAAAAAAATTGGATACTTTACATTTATAATTTAAAAAAAACAGCTTCATTGGTTAAATTGGAAGATTAATTCCTCTTTGTTGTTCACTTTGTGAGGTCTGCTTTGAGTGGACATGTCTTCACCTCCAACGTATTTAGCTCAGTGGGCGAGACAGCTGGTTTGTAATGCAGAACAAGGCTAGCAGCAGGGGTTCAATTCCCGAACCGGCTTACCTGAACAGGCGCCGGAATATGGCAACTAGGGGCTTATCACAGTAACTTCATACTTGTAACAACAAAAGATTATTATTATCTTCGCAGCACAGCCCAGGCCATCAGCTTTATCCCTTGTGCCCACTTTTAGTATAAGTCAAACATGCGTTTGTGGGGCAAAAAACTGAGGCTGACTTCAAATGTGAGTAATGGCCTCCTTCTGCACTGTAAATTCTATGATTCTATAGCATGTCGTGGCTGAAAAAGAGGTCGACTTAAATGTTGAGTATACATAAAAGTAGTATTTGTAGTGCCAGAAAAATGGGATTGGTCAATATGCTGGGTTGACTAATGTGCCTGCGGTGTAGGTACCCGCACAGTGTTGTTAGGGAGGGAGTTCCAGGATTTTGCGACAGTGAAGGAATGGCGATACACTTCCAAGTCAGGGTGGTGAGTGACATGGAGGGGAACCTCCAAATGGTGGGGTTCCCAGGTGTCTGCTGCTCTTGTCCTTCTAGATGGTAGCGGTCGTGGGTTTGGAAGGTGCTGCCTAAGGATTCTTGGCGAGTTACTACAGTGCACCTTGTAGATGGTACGCATGGCTGTCACTGTTTGTCGGTAGTGGAGGGTTTGGCAGCATGGTGGCACAGTGGGTTAGCTCTGCTGCCTCACAGCGCCGAGGTCCCAGGTTTGATCCCGGCTCTGGGTCACTGTCCGTGTGGACGTTGCACATTCTCCCCGTGTTTGCGTGGGTTACGCCCCCACAACCCAAAGATGTGCAAGGTAGGTGGATTGAACACGCTAAATTGTCCCTTAATTGGAGAAAAAATGAATTGGGTACACTAAATGTATTTTTAAAAAAGGTAGTGGAGGATTTGAATGTTTGTGGAAGGGGTGCCAAACAAGCGGGCTGCTTGATGGTGTCGAGCTTCTTGAGTGTTGTTGGAGCTGCACTCATCCAGGCAAGTGGAGAGTATTCCATTACACTCTGACTTGTACCTTGTAGATGGTTGACAGGCTTTGGAGGGTCAGGAGGTGAGTTACTCGTCGTAGGAGTCTAAGCTTTGACCTGCCCTGGTAGCTGCAGCATTAATATGGCTAGTCCAGTTCAGCTTCTGGTCAATGGTAACCCCCCAGGATGTTGATTGTGGGGGATTTGGCAATGGTATTCCATTGAACGTCAAGGGATGCTGGTTAGTTCCTCTCTTGTAGGTGATAGTCATTGCTTGGCACTTGTGTGGCGCGAATGTAACCTGCCACTTGTAAGCCCAAGCCTGGATATTGTCCAGGTGTTGCTGCATTTGGTCGTGAACTGCTTTATTATTTGAGGAGTCGCGAATGGTGCTGAACATTGTGCAGTCATCTGAGAACGTCCCCACTTCTAACCTTCTGATGGAAGGGAGATCATTGATGAAGCAGCTGAAGATGTGTAGGCCTAGGTCACTACCCCGAGGAACTCCTGCAGTGATACCCTGGACCTGAGATCATTGACGTCCAATACTAATAATCCTTATTGTCACAAGTAGGCTTACATTAACACTGCAATGAAGTTATTGCGAAAAGTCCCTAGTCGCCACACTCTGGCCGGCGCCTCTTCAGGTATGCTGAGGGAGAATTCAGAATGTTCAATCCACCTAACAGCACATCTTTCAGGACTTGTGGGAGGAAACCGGAGCAAACCCATGCAGACATAGGGAGAACGTGCAGACTTCGCACAGACAGTGACCCGAGCCAGGAATTGCACCTGGGACCTTGGCACTGTGAAGCTATTGTGCCGCTGATAAGCTACCATGCCGCTGATCACCACAATCATCTTCCTTTGTGCCAGGTATGACTCCAATCAGTGGAGAGTTTTCCCCATGATTCCCATTGACTCCAGATTAGCTTGGGCTCCTTGATGTCATACTCAGTTAAATTGCTGCCTTGATGTCAAGGGCAGTCACTCTCATCTCACCTCCTTTGTCCATGTTTGAACCAAGGCTGTAATGAGATCACGAGCTAAGTGACCCTGATGAAACCCAAACTGAGCGTCCGTGAGCAAGTTATTGCTGAGTAAGTGCCACTTGATAGCACTGTTGATGTCTCCTTCCATCACCGCTGATGATGGAGAGTAGACTGATAGGGCTGTAATTGGCTGGGTTGGATCTGTCCTGAATCTTGTGTACTGGACACACCTGGGCAATTTTCTACATTGCCAGGTAGATGCCAGTGTTGCAGTTGTACTGGAACAGCTTGACTAGGGGCGCGGCAAGTTCTGGAGCACAAGTCTTCAGTACTATTGCTGTAGAATAAATACTTTTTTCAAAACAGGGTTACAAATACTCCACACAATGTTTCTTTGTCTTTGGAGAGCAATGGTTTGACTCTGCTTCATTGTTATCTAGTTTGGGCTGATGGTTGCATAATTGCAATCGTCATCTATTAAGGAGATTTTAAGATGGCAGCTGCAGACTTGAGGTGCGACAGTTCACATCTACTGAGTGTTCAAGTGTCCTTAAAGCTTACAACCATAGAAGGTTTATGATGCACAAGGTGGTCATTCAGCTTGTCTCTGCTGGCCAAAAAATAGTAAAACAAAACAGCCACTCATTTTAAGCCCACTTTCCATCACCTGGTCCTTAGCCTTGCAGGTTACAGCACTTCAGCTGCAGCTCCAGGCACCTTTTTTAAATGAGTTAAGCTTTTCAGCCTTTAAAATAATTTTAAGTGCCCAATTCTTTTTTTTTTTCAATTAGCTAGGCCAATCCACCTACCCTTCCCATCGTTTTGGTTTGTGGGGGTGAGATCCACGCAGACAGGGGGAAAATGTGCAAACTCCACACGGAGAGTGATCCGGGGCCTGGATCGAACCCGGGTCCTCGGCGCCGTGAGACCAGAGCATTTATAATTTTAACAATTTTAAACATCAGGTTTGAAAATGAAAATCGCTTATTGTCACAAGTAGGCTTCAAATGAAGTTACTGTGAAAAGCCCCTAGTCGCCACATTCCGGCGCCTGTTCAGGGAGGCTGGTACGGGAATTAAACCGTGCTGCTGGCCTGCCTTAATCTGCTTTCAAAGCCAGCGATTTAGCCCAGTGTGCTAAACCAGCCCCTGGAGCTGGTTTAGCTCAGTGGGCTAGACAGCTGGTTTGTGATGCAGAACAAGGTGTTGTTGAAAACTCACCACTATTCTTAGAATTCCCCCTATACCAAAAAGGGCTGATATTCAAAATGGTGAACAGGGATTCTCACTCCCCGACTCCGATGCAGGCTTTGGTGGGTGCTATTCAGGTCAAACTATATTTTCAAGTTATCCCTCGGTATAACCCATACCTTCACCGAAGATTTCATCTACTTACCACTTAGTAGCATCGATCCTGGGCCCCGCATTGCTAAGTAAGTAAAGTAGACTTAGGAATAACCATTGTTTCAGGTTAAATTAAGTTATTTTATTATTTTACTTTTTCTTTTAAAAGCTGCAATCACTTTACAGAAAGGTAAAAAGATCTTGCTTCTGGATCGTTCTGGTTGGTTGACGGGACCTTCAGGCCCACTTTGACAATCTATCTTCTTTAAAGTCTGGTCTTCTTTAGATGTATTCGCTGGTGAGCTCGGCTGCTGTGTCTTGTCTTTCCCATGACCGAGCTGACTAAGCTGAATATGCTTGCTTCTCTTGTTCCTTTTCTCCTTCTCTCTGAGTTCTGGTTCTGCTTCTGCTAGTTCCTGCTCTGGTCTCTGGGTTTATATTCTCTTTCTAACAGTTATTAAGTTTTTATGACCTTATTGTAAAGTAACTATTATTCCACTTTGCTTGTAAAAACTATCTTTGATCTAAAAATTCTAATACAACTAAGTATTCATTTTGACATGACCTCACCTCTCGGGTCTCTGATTACATTGTTTCCTTTGTGATGTTCAAAGTTCCTTTGTGATATTCAAAAATGCTTTGGTATCAAGAGGTGTTACTTTTAATTCCTGTCATTTCTATAGTTTTATTTTCCAATTGTGTCCCCAGCTCATAATTTTGACTTTGATTTTGTCTTTAAATTATGTTTCTTGTAGACAGGTTGTCTCCAATTTGTCTTTAATTTACCTGATATCGGCAGAACTTCAAACTTAGAATTGTCAGCAAATTCAACTGAACCTCATCCTTTCCTTTCCAGCTGTTTACTAAAATAGTTAATTTCAATGAAGGTGTGAAACATTGCTTTTAGCTGTATTCTAAAAATTAACTTGGTTATAACTTGAAAGGTTTACATTTATCACCTAACTCAAGTGAAACTCTCATCCATGCTTTTCCAGATGCTTACTAAGAATTGTCCAAAATTCTATGATTAACCTAGGACAAAAGTTCGGCGCAACATCGTGGGCTGAAGGGCCTGTTCTGTGCTGTATTTCTCTATCTATCTATCTATCTATCTATCTATCTACCTATAGTTTCAATGAAGGTGTGAGCCATTGTTTTTAGCTTCATTAAAAAATCCTGTGTGTTTGCTAAGCCTGCTTGGGAGAAAGAATCTGCATTTTATAATCCTACTCTTTGCAGCTGCTGTTAACCCTTTTTGGGATCTTTTCCTGTATCCTCTCATGTTTCTCTCAGACCAGATATTGCCAGACTTCCATGTTTCAAATGACACATCTTTCCATATTTTCAATTACAAATGCCAGCAGCATGGGTTCAATTCCCGTACCAGCTTACCCGAACAGGCGCCGGAATGTGGCGACTAGGGGCTTTTCACAGTAACTTCATACTTCTGGCAATAAAAGGTCTCAACAAGGACAAAACAATGATATAAACCCCCCCCCCCCCATTTTAATTCGTCTACCTTTGTTTTGTTTTGTCTTTTTTCTTGTCAGACGTGTTCTGACAGCCCAGTGATATTTATGTATGCCTGTACTGACAATCCCTGTTTTGTTCCAAAACTTTAATTTGTGCAGGACGCCACCAATTTTGAAAAGAGTAAAATAATGCAAAAGTGAAGATTAGGGAATGGTAACCTGAGATTGTAAAGGCTTGGATTATATGAGGAAGGAAAGAGAATTTAAGACTTTTAAAAAAGCATTTTAAGAATTGTTAATGAGACAAAATATATTCTTAATAAAACTTGCATTTGTAAGAGTTAAGAATCTTGAGATTGCACACCAAGTTTGAACTCCTCACAGTGAGGGTATGGGAGAACAGTCTGTCAGATTGCATATTAAAACTAAAAAGGAAAAAGGGAAAGTGACCACTGTAGATAGTCAGCAAAACATAATTAGCAATCGCAAAGAAGAGACTAATTGATTTTAATTTTGAAACAAACTGTGACAGCTGAAATTCCTTTGAGATCACAGACCGTCACAGGAACCAATTAATAGCAGGTCAGGTAATTAACTTCAGTCACCTGGGACGAAGTGTTGAAAACATTGTCTCTGGGTTTACATTCCGAGAGCAAGTGGAAAGTATTTTGATGGAATCGAACCACTTTGGTGCTTCCTCCATTTATTAGAATTTCATGAAACCAGGATTTAAAATTTTCCCTGAGCTATTAAATCTGTACTGAATTATTTTGTAATTTTGAGTGATTGAGATTTGAAAGTTGTCTTGTTGGTGCATGCACACTTAATTATTGTACAAAGCCTCACGGTAGCATGGTGGTTAGCATCAATGCTTCACAGCTCCAGGGTCCCAGGTTCGATTCCCGGTTGGGTCACTGTCTGTGTGGAGTCTGCACGTCCTCCCCGTGTGTGCGTGGGTTTCCTCCGGGTGCTCCGGTTTCCTCCCACAGTCCAAAGATGTGCGGGTTAGGTGGATTGGCCATGCTAAATTGCCCGTAGTGTAAGGTTAATGGGGGGATTGTTGGGTTACGGGTATACGGGTTACGTGGGTTAAGTGGGGTGAGCATTGCTCGGCACAACATCGAGGGCCGAAGGGCCTGTTCTGTGCTGTACTGTTCTATGTTCTAAAGCGATCTTGTGTTTAACTAAAAAGTTACTTTGGAGGAATGGAGAATTCAGATTTGTTTAGTATCGAAGAATTTTGTATTTAAAATAAACTTGCACAGAGATGACCTCATTGTATAGGGCATGTAAGGAGCAAGGTTGGAGGGGATTGAAAGTCAGTTCCCTTATGATCAACGACTAAAATAATGCAAAGTCACACCCATGTCTGTGACCTTGTTGCTGCAGCCAGCAGTTTTGACTTTGGTAGCTATGTTATAATGTAATTGGCGGTGGTTTTGCTTGCACTAGAGGAGCGGAAAACACTTTCAGTTGTTGGAGAAAGCAGTTAATGTCAATGGCTTCTGGTACCCGCACGGGTAAGCACCTTTTCTGCTTCCTGGCCCGTACAGAACTCTTAAGTCATGAGGGAAAGTCCGCTGGTAGAAAATGAAAATTGCAAGTTTGCACGTGTTAAGTTGTTTTGTGTTGTTGCCCTTGCTGTGGACTCGACAGTGCTAGCAGTCTTGGCTTAATAAAGAGTTCTTGTAACGTGAAGTTAAAATCGAAGATTTGATTGCAACTTAGTGGGGTGGGACGGAGCTCCATTAAAGCTGAAATGAGTCGTCTTAAACTTGGAAAAATCATCAGCTGAATTTCCGTGCAAAATAATTGGTCAGTGATATCCCTGTTTTTAATAATAAATCAGAACATATATCTGTCCTTTCTTTTGCAAATGCAAATGACAAAAAGTAAACTCTGACCATTCGTGAATTATGTGTGTGCCAAAGCTTGTCTGATGAAAACCCCCTTTCAACTCAAATTTTTCATGGGCAGCAAAGGGTGTTTTTCTTCGAGTGTACTTGAAAGAGCAACGGGTGAGTTATATTTTGCAACAAAAGATGAAATAGGACATATTTTCCATTACTAATTTTGTATCACATTTAGGAGTGGTATGATGATGTGCTTGTTTTGGTATTAGACCAGCAAGCTGGTGATGATGGGTTCAAACCCCATAATGACAATTTGTGAAGTCATTGGGGAAATTCTGAATTCAATAATTTTGGTACTTTGTGGGCTAGCGACAGAAAAAAATGGCAGGAAAGGTGCTAGATTGTCATTTTTAAAGGCGAGGTTGGTTCATTATGCCAACCCTACCCAGCCTGGCTCACTCATGACTGCAGTTCATTCATTTCATTTTCAGTGTCACATTACGTGGGGCAGCACGGTAGCATAGTGGTTAGCAAAGTTGCTTCGCAGCTCCAGAGTCCCAGGTTCGATTCCCGGCTTGGGTCACTGTCTGTGCGGAGTCTGCACGTTCTCCCCATGTCTGCATGGGTTTCCTCCGGGTGCTCCGGTTTCCTCCCACAGACCAAAGATGTGTAGGTTAGGTGGATTGGCCATGATTAATTGCCCTTAGCTAAGGTGGATTTACTGGGATAGGGTGGAGGTGTGGGCTTAAGTGGGGTGCTCTTTCCAAGACCAGTGCAGACTCGATGGGCCGAATGGCCTCCTGCACTGGAAATTCTATGATTAAGTGGTTGACTGTTAAATACCCTTTGTGGTCACTCAGCCAGGGCAAGTAGGGGATGGACAGTAAATCCACCTTTGCTCATGTCCTGAGAATAAAAACATAAATAGATCCTGTTTTGAGCCCAAGAGTCGCAGTATTAGAGACGGAGCGGGGTTTTCCCCCGGGGATATCCGGCCAATTCCGCCCATGATATGCGAGCCTTTGCAATGTGATCTGGGGAAACCCACTTGGGGGGGGGGGCGGTGCTTGGGGCGGACGTTGCCATGGTGAGCGAGCGCGTGCGTCGGTGGGTGGGACTAAAGCCCCCGCCCCCCAGAAGCTGCGGCTGGAGATGATGTCATGCAGAACACCTAAAGTACAAGGCCACAGAGGGCAGTGGAGGCCGGGACATTGAGTGTCTTTAAGACAGAAATTGATAAATTCTTGATTTCTCGAGGAATTAAGGGCTATGGGGAGAGAGCGGGTAAATGGAGTTGAAATCAACCATGATTGAATGGTGGAGTGGACTCGATGGGCCGAATGGCCTTACTTCCACTCCTATGTCTTATGGTCTTATGGTCTTATTAGTTCCAGCTGAGGAGTACCCCATTTATAACAGTTAATTTGCTCCTTGAATTGTCTAACAATCCTGGCAATATTTAGAGGAGGGTGATGTGAATTGGTTCTGTGTGGTACACCATTGTAGCTTTGCATTGTACTGCTTGTTCCAAAGAGCAGCAGCTATTGAACCCAGTCTAAGATTATTTTAGTGTTTCAAAAAATCAGCAAGAGATAAAACTGGAACCATGAGGACCTGAAAGTGAGCACAGTGTCAGAGTCAGCTGGGCAGGTTGAAGACAGCTGGTATGCCTGTGGGAAATTAAAAACATAAAAAACAGTTTATGTGGGAAGGGGGGGGGGGGGAATACAAATTATGAACAACAGCAATAAGGGCTGAAAGGAAAGTGGGACGCGGCTACAGCAGGAAACTCCGACAGAAACCCAGGCGCATTAGAAACAGTGAAGCAGAGAACATGATGTGAAGACAGAAAGCATCTGCAGTGATGTTGGAAGAGAGACCTGCGTTGAAATCAAGGAAGCCAGCCTGAACAGGTATCCCGCACAAAACTATCTAGTGGTATTGGAAGAAAGGCCTGCGGTGGAAGCAAAGAAGCCAGCCTGAACAGGTATCCCGCACAAAACTATCAGGCAAAGAAAGGCAAAAAGACGGACAGGAAAGCGATATGTAAGACCAGGGAAAGCATGAAGGAAGCTAAATCAGGTGGGGAGGGGGTGATGGGGCAGGAGAAATGGAGAAAGCAAGTGGAAGAAAAGAGAATGAGAGATACAGAAGTAAAAGAAGGGAGGGAGGAAAACCAAAATAAACAAGATTATTTTTGTGCAGACTTGCCATTACTGCTCTGTGTAGTCAGAAGGTAATTTGAAGCTGAAAGTTTTCACATGTGATATGATACAGATACGGGCCATTTGACTCAACCATTCTGTCGGTATACCATCTGTGCATCCAAATAGTTCTATTCACTATTATCTACCCGATTTCCATATCCATTATCTGTTTTCCTTGTACTGCCTATCCACCCTACTGTTGAACATTAAAATGGTTTGTGTCTTGAGCACTAACCCTGGAAGTTGAGGAGGCCTCACAATTTCTGTGTGAAGATGTTTCTCATGCTCTCTCTTTGAAATCTCTTCGATTTTGTATCTGTGTCCCTTGTTCTGACCCCATTAGAATTACCAAAAGTCTATCTTGTCTCAACTTTTCTGAATATTAATTACTGCTATCATATCACTCCATGAGTCATTCCTAGAAAAATGCCTAGTATTTTCAAGTCTTTCTTCCAATTTTCTTTATACAGGTACCAGGCAGTAAGTATCCTGATTAACCTGTGTTGTACCTTCTCTGCAGGCTTAATAACATTTCTATAGTTTGGAGTCCAGTACTACACACAGCACTCCAACTGATGGCTTGTTAAGGTTTTAGAAAGGTTGTCATTACCTCTTGGCTCTTATACTTGTGACAAAACCAAGGTGGTAATTTTAATCATGTACTTCTGGTGGGAAACTGATGAGACACATTCGGCTGCCTACAATATAATAATAATCGCTTATTGTCACACATAGGCGTCAATGAAGTTACTGTGAATAGCCCCAAGTTGCCACATTCCGGCGCCTGTTCGGGGAGGCTGGTACAGGAATTGAACCCGCGCTGCTGGCATTGTTCTGCATTACAAGTCAGCTGTTTAGCCCACTGTGCTAAACCAGCCCCTCTGTGCCAAACCAGCCCCAATGTCATCTGCCCTATTTTACTTTACATTGACTTCAGGATGTAAAATGGGTGGTCAATTTAATCCCGTCAAGCTCCCACCGAGTGGGTTAGGTTAAAATAACCATGCTGGAATTCCATCAGCAATTTTTCTTAACCAAGTTCAAAACATGTTCTGACCCACCGGAACAAATATTCTATTCAAATATATTGTCAAATCGACCTACCATTATTTTCTGTGAGATTGTGAGATATGTTCGGTTATATTACCTCTCACTAAAAGATGTTCTTTGAGAGAGCTCTTAAATAAATTTGTGTTCAAACCCCACCATAACCCTCCTACATTTTTCAACCTCCTGTACACACATGATCTGAGGGCTCTGCATTCCCTCAATTCATAGAATTTACAGTGCATAATAATATTTGTTATTGTAAGTAGGCTTACATTAACACTGCAATGAAGTTACTGTGAAAATCAATGAGGCCAGTAGGCCCACCAAGTCTGCACCGGCCCTTGGAAAGAGCATTCTACTTAAGCCCACCCCTCCACCACATCTCCGTAACCCAACCTAACCTTTTGGACACTAAGTGGCAATTTATCATGGCCAATCCACCTAACCTGCACATCTTTGGATTGTGAGAGGCAACCGGAGGAAACCCACGCATACACGAGGAGGAAGTGCAAACTCCGCACAGATAGTCACCAAGGCCGGAATTGAACCTATGTCCCTGGAACTGTGAGGCAGCAGTGCTAACCACTGTGCACCATGCCTCCATCTGGCCTCTTTTGCATCCTCCACATCCTTCACCCTACCTTTGGTAGCTGTCCCTTCTGCTGTCTGGGTCTTAAGCTCTGGAATCCCCTCCTTCAACCTCCCTACCTCCTCTTAAGACATTCCTCTGTTGTGTTAGACATGCCCCAGGATGTCAAAACCAAGTGAGATTCTTCCAGGGGATCTCTCAGCAATTTTCTGCTGGGTCTGGTTGTGCTCTCACTCCAGATTTATGTTGTAACTTCGGCACATTCCAGATCATAGTAATATTAAAGTTGCTGTACAGTACGTGCTTGCTTTAAGTTGCCCCATTTTAATTAATTTCCATTTAATGTTGGTCAGTTATTGGGGTGGGGACATATGTTTACCGTTGGGTGTTCCATTATGATATTGTGCTGGGTGTGATTTTGGGTCATGTGACCCAATTGGGCACCATTTGGAATGACCTCTCCCACTCCCCTACCCTCCAGCTTTCGACTGACCCTCTCTCTCCCTCCCAAATCTATCCACCCCCTCCACCAACAAGGCGTTCGCTGGTTGGCCCTCCCTGTCCCCCAGTCCTCCCTTTCTCCACCTCTCCAACTTGCGGCTTTCCTCCACAAACCCTGCAACTTGAAACTGCTCTCATTCCGAAGCTACTCTTCCTGCCTCTCACTGCAGATCTGTCAAGCCCTTGCTTACAGCAAGGGTTCGGGAGAGGGAAGTAATGGGTGACTGAGACAGGCGAGCGGCCAGGAGGGTCAGGGAACATGATGTACAACAAGCACAATCGGCGGTGACCAGGAGGGTGGGGAACTAGAAAGATGAGGAGCCGGAGAGGTTATGTGCAGGTGATAAGTAGAGCATATTTCTTTTATATATTTTAAAATTTAGTTCAAACGTTTTAATTTTAGAATGGCATGGTGACGCAATGGTTAGCATTGCTGCCTCATGGTGCCGAGGATCCGGGTTCGATCCTGGCTCTGAGTCACTGTCTGTGTGGAGTCTGCACATTCTCCCCGTGTCTGCCTGGGTCTCACCTCCACAACCCAAAGATGTGCAGGTTAGGTGGATTGGCCACGCTAAAATTGCCCCTTAATTGGGGAATAAAATGGGCACCCTAAAAGTTATATTATTTACAAACATAATGCAGTGCGTTTCAACTTACAGGGCATAATGCTTCCATGTTCTTTTCTGCAGCGGAAGGGGTCCTGTACAGTTTTTAGATTAGTTGATATGGGAAAATCCGATTCACTTAACGTTGTTTCCGTCAATGCCTGGGTCTGCACTGGCAATTTTGTGGGCCCGATTCTGTGTAGCCACTCAGGCTTCCCTGCTCTGAGGCTGAGGATTCCTTTTCCCCACTTTTTTGTTGTTTTACGGCTGGATTACTCTCTTCCTCCGTATTCTGGCTGGCACTGTAGTTGATATTGGGGGGGGGGGCTGTTTGGGAGAATTTTGTTGTTTTTAATGCCCGTTTGATGGGGTTAAAAGGCCTAAACCAGAGTTCCTAGACGAGAGCCACTTTTAGTGCGACCGCTCAGCTCATGGCCGTGACTAGCAGTCCCATTTAACATTATTTCACCTAAAGGTCCCTTTCAGGAGCGCATCTACATTGTTAACATAGAACATACAGTGCAGCAGGAGGCCATTCGGCCCATCGAGTCTGCACCGACCCACTTTAAGCCCTCACTTCCACCCTACCCCCGTAACCCAATAACCCCTCCAACCTTTTTTGGACACTAAGGGCAATTTAGCATGGCCAATCCACCTAACCTGCACGTCTTTGGACTGTGGAAGGAAACCGGAGCACCGGGTGGAAACCCATACAGACATGGTTAGAATGTGCCGACTCCACACAGACAGTGACCCAGCGGGGAATTGAACCTGGGACCCTGGTGCTGTGAAGCCACAGTGCTAACCACTGTGCTCCCGTAAAGTGAGGACTCACTGTGTGAACACAGAATGAAAAAGTAAATTTGAATACAAAGTGTTGTTACATTCAAAATTAGCGAACAAGTAGGAAAATAGTCAAACATTTTGCAAATATTCAGTAAACCAAGTAAAGTTGTAAATTTTTTGTAATGTTAAAAATAATTTGGTACATTTGAAAGACTTTCCCTGAAACAAGTATGAGTGATTCTTTTAAGATGGTCCCTTTGGCCCGAATGCTTCTAAAAAAAATTTAGAGTACCCAATTCATTTTTTTCCAATTAAGGGGCAATTTAGCATGTTCAATCCACCTACCTTGCACATCTTTGGGTTGTGGGGGCGAAACCTACGCAGACACAGGGAGAATGTGCAAACTCCACACGGACAGTGACCCAGAGCCGGGATCGAACCTGGGATCTAGGAGCCATGCTGCCCTCGGCCCGAATGTTTTGATGAACAAATGTAACAAAGGTGTGTGTGCAGTGTGTGGCTTCTGAGTCATAAAAGTCAACAGCACAGAAAAGGTCCTTTGGCCCATCGTATCTGTGCTGGTCAATAACAATGACCTAACTATTCTAATTCCATTTTCCAGTACTTGGCTCATAGCCTTTAAGCTTCGGCATCGCAAGTGCACATCTAACTACTTTTAAAATGTTAAGAGAATCTCTGCCTCCACTACTCTTTCAGGTAGTGAGTTTCAGGCTACCACCACCCTCTTAAGGTTTTCCCTTAATCCCCTCTGGACCACCGACCCTCTAAATCCATGCCTCCTGGTCATTGTTCCCTTCACCATACTATATTTATGCCGCTCATAATATTATGCATCTCAATCATGTTCGCCCTCAGTCTCCTCTGCTCCAAGGAAAACGACCTCATCCCATCCATTCCCTCTCCATAACTAAAACTCTCCAGCCCAAGCATCTTCCTGCTAAATCACCTCTGCACCCTTTATAGCGCGATCACAAATCACCTATAATCTCCTCTGGCAGCACGGTAGCATTGTAGATAGCACAATTGCTTCACATATCTAGGGTCCCAGGTTCGATTTCGGCTTGGGTCACTGTCTGTGCGGAGTCTGCACATCCTCCCCGTGTGTGTATGGGTCACCTCCGGGTGCTCCGGTTTCCTCCCACAGTCCAAAGATGTGCAGGTTAGGTGGATTGTCCATGATAAATTGTCCTTAGTGTCCAAAATTGGCCTTAGTGTTGGGTGGGGTTACTGGGTTATGGGGATAGGGTGGAGGTGTTGACCTTGGGTAGGGTGCTCTTTCCAGGAGCCGGTGCAGACTCGATGGACCGAATGACCTCCTGCACTGTAAATTCTATGATAGCTCTACAATGTCGATTCCAGAACTGCACACTACTCTAGCTGTGGCCTAACCAATGTTTTATACAGTTCCAGCATAACCTCCTGGCTTTCAAACTGTATGCCTCGGCTAGTAAAGGCAAGTATGCCACATGCCTTCTTAGGCACTTTATCCTTCTGCTTACATGTCGTATTAGGCTTGCTTGAAAAATAATATATAGTGAAGCCATACGAATAAGCGCGCATGTTTATATGCACAGTGCAACAATGGACATGTTTACGACACTTGCACAAATCTTAGTGCTGTAGTTCTTAGTTCTTATATTTACTAAACATTAATGGTTTTGGATTGATAGGAATAGAAACTGCTCTCATCGTTTTATATTGGCTGATTAAAATTTTTATTGGCTTCGTGTGTGAACTGTCTTGCAGACACAATATGGTAAATGGGTTTTCCGCCTTTGTCAGATTTTACACAGCACAGCCATTTTGTATGTGTTTATGAATTTTTATTGCCTTTTTCTGTAAGAGTAAATTAAAGTGATTTGAAACAGTTTTATTTGCAGTTAATATTTCAAGCTAATTTCGATGGGATTTTGTGCACAGCCTCTAATAAATTTGTCTTTGCACGTTTTAAATGTCTATTTCATTGGATGGACTGCTGTAAACAATTTTATGCGTTTTGTCAGCTAAGTATTTCAACTGCTTGATTGGATTTAATCTAAATAGAATAACTGCCTCTCATTAGACTGCCTGTGCCTTAAGTGGTTTTGCTTGGCATTCAAAGAGGAAAAATAGTCCAATACAATATGTCAGAGTGGTGATAACATGCAGCTTCACTCAGTTTCTCGTGAAGGGAATTCCTTTTTTAAAATATTTAGAGTACCCAATTATTTTTGTTTTCCAATTAAGGGGCAATTTAGCGTGGCCAATCTACCTAACCTGCACATCTTTGGGTTCTGGGGGCGAACCCATGCAGACATGGGGAGAATGTGCAAACTCCACATGGACAATGACCCAGGGCCGGGATTCGAACCCGGATCCTCAGCGCTGCAGTCCCAGTGCTAACCACCGCACCACATGCCGCCCCTTCGTGTAGTGAATTCTGATGACTAACAGCAAATGAAATCAAGGCCCATTTCACAAAAAAGATAAGAATGTGTCAGCTTAGATTGCCTAACTCTATTAATTAGGGATGGAAATATGTGTATATTTATTTTTTTAAAAACTTCCAACACTCTAACTTTGGTGTTTAATAGGCATAATTGAGATTTTTTTTTTAAAAAGGCAAGCTGTACTGAATTTGGCATGAAAAGATCTGTGCAGCTTCTCCAAACAACAGGATGAATTTGAAACTTGCTCTCAGAAATCTGCTGATGCTAGACTTCATGTTGCCATGAGGAGATCCACAGTGATGATGACTTACAATAGCTGACATCACCTCTGCAACCCAGTTTCCTTTTTCCTGGAAAAGCACCCAGTATCTGATTGATTCTTGGGATGACAGGACTGACGTATGAGGGGAGATTGATTTGGTTAGGATTATGATTGCTGGAATTTAGAGGAACAAAGGGTAGGGGGGTCTTTCAGAGACCTATAAAATGATAGCAGGATTAGTCAGGATGGATGTAGGAAGGAAGTTCCTCATAGTGGGTGAGTCCAGAACTAGGGGTCACAGTCTAAGGATACGGGGTAAACCATTTAGGACTGAGATGAGAAGAAATTAGAAATTTCTTCAACTAGAGAGTTTGTGGACTGTAATTTTTCTTTGTACTTTAGAAAATAGGCGACAGTTTTAGATAGAGGATCTGGATCGGCGCAGGCTTGGAGGGCCGAAGGGCCTGTTCCTGTGCTGTCATTTTTCTTTGTTCTTTAGAAGTCGCTACCACAGAAAGCAGTTGAGGCCAAAACATTGTATTTTTTCTATAAAGAGTTAGATATAGCTCTTGGGCTAAGGGGTTCAAAGGATTGGGGGAGGGAGATGTCGGAACAGGTTACGAGTTGGATGATCAGCCATGATCATAATTAATGGTGGAGTAGGCTCGAAGGGCCGGATGGCCGCCTCCTATTTTATATGTTCACCATCTCCCCATGATGGTATAGTTGAGATTAGAGACTGACTTTTGGGGAAGTGTGGCCACAAACCAATATCCTGCCCTTCTGTAGCCCATTGTTCTGTAGATCTGTGTGATGGTATGCAATTTTTAAAAAAAGGAGCATTAATTACAAGTAGAGTAACAGACTTAATCAGGATTGCTGGTTGATGAATCATTTTCAAAAATGCTTTTTGTCATGTTAATGACCAGTCTTGTTGAATTTATCTTTGCTAAGAGTGTGCAACATCCTCAAATTGTTCCTGTGCATTTGGACAACGCTAATCTTATTTAGATGCATTAATTTATACCTTGAATAAACATCGCCTGTCTTCAATTTAATGCATTTATGTTTCTTTCTGTATGCTGACCATTGTGAGCAGGAGCAATGTTTTTTCAGTTTGGTTATTCAAATACTTCAGTCTGCCAAGTTGGTCTGAAATTCCAGCTGGTTTTGTTGTAGCAGTTGAGCCAATAGATGCTTTTGCTTTTATTATTTTTTTTCATCATTAGTTTTTAAATTTGGAAGACTTCCAAGATTGTGCATAATGTTGCATGAAACATTTAACAGTCTGTCCAAAATGGTCTAAATGCGCTGATCTATTATGCTGTGGATGTGATACGTGCATTACCTCTCGAGATTCTTCATAGCAGTAATATCCTGATCTCCCTCAAGGGGAGATCTCGGAGATCACACATTTCCACTGATTACAAGGCAACAAATCAACACTCACTGTGGACACATACCTCCTTGTGGCTGGACAAGGACCTGCACTGGGAAACGCCTGTGACAATGTTGCTTGGAAATGTTGCAGTTGAGGGAGAGACTTGAGGGAGGTTGCCTTTGTTGTTGGAAAATGTTATATTCTGTATTTGAATTGAATTTTGTTTATGCAAAGTTGATTTGGCAAATGTTAATATGTATGGCCCTCGAGGTCATGGGAATAAAATTCAATTTATAAATGCAATCTCATTGTGCAGCACAATAACAATACGATTTGTCAGGAAAAGCAAATCGCCTCAGATTTTGTGTGTCTGTGCGATTGGTGGAAACCTGCCATTTGCAAATTGGCAGTTATTTCCTGTATTAAAAACCATAAGTATACTTCAAAAAGTATTTAATTGGCTTTAAAGTACTTTGGGATATTGAGCTTGTGTCAGGTGCTATATAAATGCAAGTCTGTATCCATTGTAAGTCTGCACACTTTGGTTTCTAGTGAAGAGAACATGACAGAAACAAAGTTGTATCAGTTCTTGAGGCGATTTGCTTTTCCTGACAAATTGTCTCGTTATTGTGCTGCACAATGAGATTGCATTTATAAATTGAATTTTATTCCCATGACCTCAAGGGCCATCCATACGTTAAAATTTGCCATTGTCAAAATCTTTGCAGGACTAGCTAATCAGGATAACATAACTTGCTAACATGTCTCTCTGTGGCTATCTTCCTTGGACCTACATTTAAAACTATTAACAGGTTTCATTAGAACAATATACACTTGTTATGCTGATATTTTGGGATTGGATTGGTATCGCTCAAAAATGACTAGTTATTAAAATATCAATGTACATAACACTGAATTGATAAGTCATTTAAAAATTCTGATGATGGAAAGGAAAGCTATACCAATTGGGTTAGATAAAGAGCGGTGGGAGGAAACATGAATAGCATAAATACTGTGGTGCAGCAGTTTGGCTCAATATGCTGTACATTCTATAATATTTGTATTTCATGTAATTTCTTCAGTATAATCATTTGATGGACATCCACTTTACAGAGCGCTTTTCATCTAGCCATATGTTTTGGTTCCCGTAAAGTTGTCAGGCTAGGCCCATCATTGCATCATCTAAGTTGCCATCTGGTTATAGTTAGTAGATGGTTTTGATGTAATCTTCTGTTAATTGCTTCCATTTATGGTTTATTTCTCAATTTAAAGAAGAAAATTAGGTGAAATGCTTAGTACAGTTTAAATGCTGCTTTTTAGGATAATCTACAGTTATTAACTCGTCTGAAAACTACTTCCGACAGTTTCAGGCCTTTATGAAAGGCACAAATAAAGTTAATCATTTTTGTGCAGTTGAGTTTTATGTTTAATCATCTTTATAGGTGAATCCTTAAAAGACTGGATGATTCATGCAGGTAAATTGCAGTAGTGATGTGCCATGCAGTGTGAAGACATGAAGTGGTGGGGCACAGACTTAATTTTCTATTCATTAGCATGGACAGTGATAGTTTTTTTTTAGAAAATATTTTATTGAAGCATTTGTAATTTTCACAGTTTAACACATTAACATTTCTTAAACAACAGCACGGGCCGACACACGCAAAACATTGAAACAAACAGAAAATAACGTCCCTTAACGCCCCCGCCCTATCCCTTAATGAAATGAAAATCGCTTATTGTCGCAAGTAGGCTTCAAATGAAGTTACTGTTAAAAGCCCCTAGTCGCCACATTCCGACGCCTGTTTGGGGAAGCTGGTATGGGAATTGAACCCTGCTGCTGGCCAGTCTTGGTCTGCTTTAAAAGCCAGCGATTTAGCCCAGTGTGCTAAACCAGCCCCGTGGCCGTATACTAAGTTCCTTGTCCTTATCTAACATTGCCATGCCTCCTGTTTTCCTCCACCCCCACTGCTGACGTTTGAGTTTCCTTGAAGAAATCGATGAATGGTTACCATCTCCGGACGAACCCCTGAATTGATCCTCTATAGGCGAACTTGATTTTTTCCAGACTGCGAAACCCTGCCATGTCGCTGACCCACACTCCTGCTTTTGGGGCTCCGAGTCCCTCCATCCCAGCAAAATCCGTCTCCAGACCACCAGGGAGAAGAAGGCCAGGACATCAGCCTCCCTCCCACCCTTGGTCCCTGGATGGATCTTCCGAAACCCCAAATATTGCCAATTCTGGACTCGGAGTTACCCTTCCTTCCAGGACTTCTGACATAACGTCCGTGAATCCCTGCCAGAATTCCCTTCAATTTCGGACATGCCCAAAACACATATACATGGTTCGCCGGGCTACCCCCACTCCGCCCACATCTGCCCTCCACCTCCTCAAAGAACCTGCTCACCCGGGCTGCCGTTAGATGGGTCCTGTGGACCAACTTGAACTGGATCAAGCTAAGTCTGGCACACGCTGAGGGTGAATTGACTTTCTTCAATGCTTTTTCCCACAGTTCAAGCTCACCTGCCAGCTCCTCTTCTCACTTCCTCTTCACCTCTCTGACAGTGGCCCCTTCCCACTCTTCCTTTAGTGCCTACATGGTCGGAAAGTCCTCCTGGATGAATAGGTCCCCAAATCTCTCAATTCCTGCCCACTGCTATCTCTAAAGCCCCCATCCAGCCCCCTTGGGGCAAACCGGTGGTTGTCACAAATCGGTGACCACATTGACACCCCCTCCAATCTCATGTGCTGCCTCCATTGCCTCCACAACTTTAGGGCTGCCACCAGCACAGGACTTGTAGAGTACCGAGCTGGTGAGAACGGCAGAGGCGCCGTTAGTAAAGCCCCCAAACTTGTACCCTGGCAGGATGCCGCTTCCACCCGCTCCCAGGCCGACCCCTCCCCCACTACCCACTTTCTGAACATCGATTACCACCCAGTAATAGTTAATAAAGCTCGGGAGGGCCAAGCCCCACTCTCCGCGACCCCGTTCCAGGAGTGCCTTCTTCACTCTCGGGGTTTTATCCGCCCACACAAAACCACATTCATTTTCCTGAAAAAAGCCTTTGGGACAAAAATCGGAAGACATTGAAAAAAGAAGAGCAGTCTCGGAAGGACCGTCATTTTCACTGTCTGAACCCTCCCCATCAGTGGGAGCATGTCCCATCTGCGGAAGTCCCTTTTCATTTGATCTGGAGTGATGGTTGATGTGCGCTCATGTAAGAAAGTTACAGACTCGGAATATGGAATGATCCATCCTAGCTTATCCATCTGAGGAGATCTTCTAGCTTCCCCATCACCACATCCAAGAATGTGTTTTTTTGATAATTGCATGATTATTTTCCTCCACTACTCTACATGGAAATCTAGGCTGTTCAAAGCTTGGCTTCTCTCCAAGATCATTTGGCGCTCTCTTCCTAATTTTATGTAATTTGTGAATTTGATGAGTTTGCATTAAACTTCCGAAACTAAGGCATTGATTTAAATTAGAAACAATGAAGTTTCAAACACAAGTCTCTTGGAAACCTGTCTTGTCACAAGCTCACCCTTCCTGTTAATCAACTTGCATTATAAGTAGTAAATTGCACATGCCTTCCCTAGTGACTACTTGAAGGAAGTACTGTTCTAGTATCTTCACAGCTTGTGTTTATTCTCATTTTTTTGTCCAGTTTGCACCCTTCAGATTTCTCACCTCTAACTGCTGGATCGGCTACTGATTACTCTTGCTACTTAAAATGTGATACGTATCAGACTCTCTATCCTTGTTAGTGACAAGCTCTCAAGTATCGCTCTGTGGATTTAAGATGGATATCTTCTCAAGCTGAAGATTTACACGGAGATTGTTACTCTCCAATAATGCACAATGTCATATTCTTTTTAATGTAATTATTTGAACCGTCAATGACCCAGCACTCCCTGGATCTTGAGCTACAATACCGACCTAGTTTAGGTGCTCTCGGCTTTCGAATAAGGCAGGCAAGCACAACCCTCTGACTCTGGGGCAAGGGTTCTACTAGCTGATTCCTCTGCTGCAGCCTTGTGCACACAAACACTGTGATTAGACCCGGTCCGTAGGACTCAGTTTTTCAATGTATGAGTCGCTGATTCATCTTTGGACCTTTTATGCATATTTTGATCTCGTGAGACGGCATTTGGATTTCAGGAACCAGAGGGTAGGGATTTGATTGGTGAATACAGGCAGGCATTTGAATCAGCATTAACATGAGACCTATCTCTGATACGGAACTCATTGATGTGTTGCTAACTTTAACTCGGTACTTTGGGTCATTAATAGTGGCAAACAGAGGTCAGATTCCAGGATTAATGTATTCTCCTTTTGGCACAACAGACAAGGTATCAGTCACTTTAGCTGTTCAGTTGAAAGCAAAGGGCAACTCTGGTGGATTTGGAGGTGGTTTCATTCATTGTTGCTTGGTAGCCACAGTTTGTGATGATTTCTGCTTTGACAACACTTGCTGTGTATTTCCTCTAAACAGGCAGTCTGCAGGCAACTCCAGAACAGTCATTCAGTAGAAATACTCTCCCAGGAGAGGGAAGCTTCAAACCAGAGTATACAACATGTTTATACTAGTTTATATTCTCACAATCTGTTTCCCTCCGCAGCGCACACATTAGTACTTCTAAATTATACACACATTAACTTTTCTGAAAGTTGTCCAAAATTCCCAGTTTCCTAAGGAATCGTTCCAAAAGACTTCATAAATGTTTCTCCCCTCCCAGTATTAAAGGTCACTGAGACAAATGTTTTCTTTGGCAGTGTTCAACTGATCTTGTCAGAATTTTGCTGCTCTAAAATGCAAGGAAAAAAGTAACCAAATACAATCAAAGTGAGTAAAAGTGTCCAAAATGGGTAACTGATGAAAATGTTTTTTTTAATCAAGACCTGTCCCTTTTCACGTTTTGTGACACAAGGGTAGCATCCCTACTTCTGGGCTTGAAGCCCCACGTGAGGACTTGTTGGTCACGGAAGGAATGTCCATTACACGATTCAATGGGCTGATGATCAGCCTGGGAATCATTCCACCACTTGCCCAATATTCCCCAAAGGGGGAAAAAAGTGTGGGTTGTGAAGATGGACTAAAATAAATTGTTGCCATGCCTTCAGTTCAGGGATTTCTACCATGCCTGCAAAGTTGGGTGAAGTTTTTATATTTTTATACTTTTAAAAAACATTTTTTACGGGATTTGGATTTTGCTGGCTAGACTGGCATTTGATGCCCATCCCTAATGGCCCATGAGAAGGTGGTGGTGAGCTGCCTTTTTTAACCACTGCAGTCCATGTGGTGTAGGTGCACACACTGTTGCTATTAGCGAATGAGTTCCAAGATTTTAATGACAGCAACAGTGAAGGAATGGCAACATAATTCCAAGTCAGGATGGTGAGCGACTTGTAGAGGAACTTCCAGATGGTGGTGTTCTTGTGTATCTGCTGCCCTTGTTTCTTAGAGCAAGATGTTATGGAGCCAACCAGGGAGCTGGCTATTGTAGATTTAGAATTATGTAACGACGAAGGGTTGATAAATAGTCTTGTCATTAAGGATCCACTTGGAAGGAGTGATCAGAGCATGCTAGAATTTCAAATTCAGATTGAGCAAGAGAAGACAAGTGTGCCATACTAGAGTTTTAGTGTTGGTCAGAAGTAATTATACAGGCCTGATGAAAGAGTTGACCCAAGTAGATTGGGCACAAATAATTGAGGGGAGGAGAGTTAAGGAACAATGGCGGATGTTCAGGGAGTTATTAAATGTCTCTCAATTAAAGTAAATTCCTGAGAGGAGGAAGGAATTTGTAAAAGAGAGAAAAATGTTCCACGACTAAACAAGGAAGAGAAGGAAGATGTAAAGGCAAAATCTAGGGCATACCATGCTGCCAAATCTAGTGGTAAGTTGGAAGATTGGGAGAAATTTAAGTTTCAGCAAAAGGCTACTAAAAATAATATTAAACGGGCTGAAGTTGGCAAGTCATGTTGCAGCTGTATAGAACCTTAGTTAGGCCACACTTGGAGTGTAGTGTTCAATTCTGGTCGCCACACTACTGAAGTATGTGGAGACTTTAGAGAGGATGCAGAAGAGATTTACCAGGATGTTGCCTAGTATAGAGGGCATGAGCTATGAGGAGAAGTTGAATAAACTTGGTTTGTTCTCACTGGAGCGAAGGAGGTTGAGGGGCAACCTGATAAGAGGTCTACAAAACTGTGAGGGGCATAGACAGGGTAGATAGTCAGAGGATTTTTTCCAGGGTAGAGGGGTCAATTACTAGAGGGCATAGGTTTAATTTGCGGGGGGCATGGTTTAGAGGAGATATACGAGGCAAGTTTTTTTTTACACAGAGGGTAGTGGGTGCCTGGAGCTCTCTGCCGGAGGAGGTGGTGGAAGCAGGGATGATAGTGACGTTTAAGGGGCATCTTGACAAATACATGAATAGGATGGGAATAGAGGGATACGGACCCCGGAAGTGTAGAAGATTTTAGTTTAGACGGGCAGTATGGTCGGCGCAGGCTTGGAGGGCTGAAGGGCCTGTTCCCGTGCTGTACTTTTCTTTATTCTTTGCTCTTTGTAATGAACTATGAAAGGAAACTAGGAGAAAACATAAACACTGATACCAAAAGCTTCTATAAGTATATAAAGAAGAGAATAGCTAAAGTAAATGTTGCCCCTTTAGAGGACGGTACTGGTGAGGTAATAATGGGGAACGGCGGAGGCACTGAACCAATATTTTGCCTCTGTTTTCATGGTAGTAGATAATACATTTCCAAAAACTACAATTAATGCAGAGGAATTTGGTGCAATAAACATCACTAGGGAGACAGTATTGAATAAACTGATGGGATCAAAGACATATAAATCTCTGGGACCTGATGGCCTGCACCCCAGGGTATTAAGGGAGATGGTAGCAGATAGTGGATGCATTGATTATGATTTTTCAGAATTCCCAGGATACTGGAAGAGAGCCCGTGGATTGGAAACACGCTAATGTGACGTCGTATTCAAAAAGGGAGAGAGGCAAAAAGTAGGAAACTGTAGACCAGGTAGCTTGACCTCTGTGGTGGGGAAGTTGCTGGAATCAATCATTAAGGGGGAGGTGACTGAACGTTTGAAAAGACAAAGCTCAATCCACCATTGTCAGCATGGTTTTATGAAGGTTAATCCATGCTTGGCAAACTTGCTTGACTTCTTTGAGGGTGTAATCAGCGAGGTGGATAATAGGGAACCTGTGGATGTGGTGCAGACTTCCAGAAGGCATTTGACAAGGTGCCGCATAAAAGACCTATCCAGAAGGTGAGATTGCAGGGGTTTGGGGGTAGAGTACCAGATCGGATTAAGTATTTGCTGACTGATAGAAAGCAGAGAGTTGGGATAAATGGGTCCTTCTCTGGCTGATGAACTGTAAATAGTGGGGTGCCGCAGGGCTCAATCCTCGGAGCTCAACTGTTTACAATCTATATAATGATCTGCAAGCAGGAACAGAGTGTAAAAGAACAACATTTGCGGGTGATATTAAAATAGATGGAAAAGCAGGCAGTGAAGAGGAGATAAAAATGTTACAGATAGATATAGATAGGCTAGGAGATTGGCGCCACGGACCGGGTTTGATTCTTGGCTTGGGTCACCTGTCTGTGAGGAGTCTGCACGGTCTCCCGTGTCTGCATGGGTTTCCTCCGGGTGCTCCGGTTTCCTCCCACAAGTCCTGAAATACGTGCTGTAAGGTGATTTGGACATTCTGAATTCTCCATCTGTGTACCCGAACAGGTGCCGGAGTGTGGTGACTAGGGGATTTTCACTGTAACTTCATTGCAGTGTTAATGTAAGCCTATTTGTGACACTAATAAAGATTATGATAATTAAAATTTGGCAGATGAAGTTTAATAGTGTGAGGTTATCCATTTTGGCTGAAAAGGTAGAAAGACAAGTTATTTTCTAATTGGAAAGCAGATTCAAAATATGTCTGGGCAGAGGGAACTAGGTGTCATTGTTCATGAATTGCAGAAAGTTGGTACACATGTACAGCATTTAATTAAAACAGGCAACTGAAATGTTAGCATTTATTGCAAAAGGGCTGGAGTATAAAAGAAGAGAAGCGTTGTTGCAATTATGTAGGGTGTTGGTGAGACCAGATCTGGAGTATTGTGTCCAGTTTTGGTCTCCTTATTTGAAGAAGGATGTGATGGCATTGGAGACAGTTCAGCGGAGCTTCACTAGATTGATTGCGGGGATAAAGGGGTTGACGTATGAGGAGAAATTAAACCGTTTGGGCTGATACTCGCTGGAGTTTAGAAGGATAGAGGGGATCTGATCGAGATATCTAAAATACTAAAAGGGATTGATGAAGTAAATGTAAACCAAATGAAAAATGAAATGAAAATCGCTTATTGTCACGAGTAGGCTTCAATGAAGTTACTGTGAAAAGCCCCTAGTCACCACATTCCGGCGCCTGTCCGGGGAGGCTGGTACGGGAATCAAACCGTGCTGCTGGCCTGCTTGGTCTGCTTTAAAAGCCAGCGATTTAGCCGAGTGAGCTAAACCAGCCCAGTTTCCCCTGTGGGGCAATCTGGAACGCGAGGTCACAGACATAGGCTGAGAGGAGGTAGATTTAGAACTGAGTTGAGGAGGAACTACTTCTCAGAAGGTGGTGAATTTGTGCAACTTGTTGCCCCATAGTGCAGCGGAATTGCAGTAATTAAATGGTTTCAAGAAAGTGATAGATGTATTTCTGATAGAAAACGGGTTAAAGGGATATGGGGAACAGGTGGGGAGGTGAATTTGAGACCAGGAAGAGATCAGCTACGATCTGATTGAATGGCAGGGCAGGCTCAAAGGGTTGAATTCCCTACTTCTCCTAATTCCTGTGTTACCCACCACAGGATTCCTATCTTCTGACCTTCTCTTGTAGCCAAAATATTTACATGGCTAGTCCAGTTCAGTTTATGGTCAATGATAATCCCCAAGATGGTGATAGTGGGGATAACTTCTTCATCTCTTTTATGTTCATGTCCCCTTTTTCATTGTTGCCTTCTCTGGAGTTTGGTTGAAGATTTTAGTGCATTGTCCTTTCCGTGCAGTCCTTTCTCTTGCTGCTTCTTCCACTTAGTGGCTCTTCACTTGCTCCTTTGTCGTGTTTTCCACCATCTGTTTATCGTTGTGGTCCTTAATTGTGGTAGTTGTGCTGTTAGTATGGGTTAATAAGACAAACTAGGAATGTGTATTCCAATGTTCCAATCTGGATTTACAGATAATTACCATAGAATTTACAGTGCAGAAGGAGGCCATTCGGCCCATCGAGTCTTCATCGGCTCTTGGAAAGAGCACCCTACCCAAGGTCAACACCTCCACCCTATCCCCAAACCCAGTAACCCCACCCAACATTAAGGGGAATTTTGGACACTATGGGCAATTTATCATGGCCAATCCACCTAACCTGCACATCTTTGGACTGTGGGAGGAAACCGGAGCACCCGGAGGAAACCCACGCACACACGGGGAGGATGTGCAGACTCCGCACAGTGACCCAAGCCGGAATCGAACCTGGGACCCTGGAGCTGTGAAGCAATTGTGCTATCCACAATGCTACCGTGCTGCCCTGTTGGTCAACTTTACATTTTTATTGAAATTAGGCTGATTATGCACAATACAGACTCAGTTCTTTGTAGAGCCTCGTGCCACCTTTTCATTGCCTTGCCATGTGATATCATGTCACTGTTAATGTAGACTATTTACATATTTAACATTCACCGTTTGTACGACAGAATAATCTTCCGATACTGGTTTTGGAAATATTTGCATTTGTTCAATCATTGATTTCTTATTTTAGTTGGTTGACTTTACCTTGCATTCCCCATGTGTGCAGCACTTCATCTATCTGCATGGATAGAGCAGCCTACTCTACTGCTCTGAAGTATCACCTGTTGACTTCATGGTTTATATGTATTTGAAGAACATTTAGATAAGTTATTTTCTCCACATATTTTGTTTGTAAGTGTTGTGCATCATGTTGAAAAGAGGCCATGTCATTTGATATGTTGGATGTTTTGGCTACATGTCTTCTATGCACCTGGCAAAGTAAGTAGGGATCTGCTTCTATTCATAGTGTACTAATGGTAGTGCTGCAGTAGAACAAGCTATTACACCGAGGTATATATACTTTCAAAAATTGAGCTACACCCTGCTTAAGAAACCATCTCAATGATTAATATCATGTGCTGTTATTATGGGTTAATAAGGTGACTAGGAATGTATATCCCAATGTTCCAATTAGGAGTGACTGTGCCCAGTTAATATCACAGAAATACTCAAACAGCTTGAATATATTTGAATTTTTTCTGCAAATATTTACATGATGACAGGTGCAGAAGCGACCATCAGCGAGTGTTTCCACCAAGCCTGGTTCCAATGTAAATCGGCTCCCCTGAATTATTGATGCCACTGTAACCCACCATATGAAACGTTCAGTGCTGTAAGGATCAGATGATCTGGGTCGGTATGTGCTCCCAGTTCAGCACATCTCCATGGTCCATCTTCAATACCCAGTGTCCATATGTGCAATGAGCTCTCTTTAGTGCAGCCTAATTTTATTCTTGGAAACATGCCTCTACATGCTTCTTCAGTTGTCTTACCTAAATGTGACTGCATTTCAACATTTCTTCATTGGCTGTAGAGTGCTGTAGGATTCCTGAATTAGTAAAAGATGATAAATAAATGCTTGTTTTTCTTTTGTACCTATGATTTCTACTTTTTTCAATGAAACTGCTACTTGAAATGGAAATTTCCCCTGTTGTTTGCTATTCTACCGTAAGCCCATTTAGATGGCTTAAATTCAACAGATCAATTATCACTGGTGGATGGAATTATTTTATGCTTGTGAGCACATATATTCTAATCCAGGGGCAAGATTTTCTTGCCCCACCATCTGAAGAGTCAGCGGAAAATGCATCCCTGCAGCACTTTGATGCTCTGAGGGATTTCCACCCTTCCCTCAGGAGGAAATCCTGCCTCCGAGAACCGCTGACCATTCTGTTTGGCCGGCAGTTCTGCAGTGTTACCTTGAGCAGTATCCACTGCTGAGACTACAAGCAGTCCACCAGTCTAGGTGCTGGAACCCCCAGAAACTAGGTGCATGCGGGGCCAAATAGGAACATAGGACCCAGCAGCAGGATTCGGCAATTTGGTCCTTCGAACCTACGTCACCATTTGATAAGATTGTAGCTGATCTGATTGTGGATTCAACTCCACTTTCCTGTTTGTCTGCCCCCATGACCCTTGTCTACCAAAAATATATCTAACTCGGCCTACCTACCGGCACATCTTTGGGTTGTGGGGGTGAAACCCACGCAAACACGGGGAGAATGCGCAAACTCCACACGGACAGTGGCCCAGAGCCGGGATCGAACCTGGGACCTCGGCGCCGTGAAGCTGCAGTGCCAACCCACTGCGCCACCATGCTGCTCTGAAACGCCTTATTTTTAAATTGAGTCCCATAGTTCCAGTCACCCACAGGAGGAAACATCTTCCGGGTATTCACGTTATCAAGCCAAGGGGCCAGATGCCCACTGGTGGTGAGGAGAGTGGGGTGGGGTCATGATGAGAGGACCTGATGGGGAGGGAACATTGGAGGAGGTGGGTTGAGAGTGTAAGGGGAGCTGCTCGGTTTGGAAAGGGGACACCTCCCACTTTCTGCCCAATGCCCCAGCATGGTGATCTTCTGTGCTTCCCAGCACGTTCCTGAATTTCTCCCACCGGCTGAAAAATTGCAGCCGGGAGGGAAGCAGCTCAATGATTGAGCTTCGATTGGGGTGAGGGCAGGCAAGCTGCCTTAGACCTTGCCTGCCACTCTCTCTCTCTCTGTGTGGCCAGCAGGAAGATCTCTCATAATGTGTCGAAGAATTAAATCTTTTTTTTTTAGAGGAAGGTTGTTGTGGGTAAAATGAAGAGGTAGGTTCCAGAAACACACATATAGACAAAGTCAATGATGCAAAACGGTACTTTGAATGAGAGTCTTTTCAGGTAATTAAGCCTTTATAGGTCCAGACCGAACGACTGGAGAGAGGGATAATAACTTGGAAAGACTCTCATTCAAAGTATCGTCTTGCATCATTGACTTTGTCGATACATGTGTTTCGGAACCCACCTGAGGAAGGAGCAGTGCTCCGAAAGCTAGCGATTCGAAACAAACCTGTTGGACTTTAACCTGGTGTTGTCAGACTTCTTCCTGTGCCCACCCTAGTCCAATGCTGGTATCTCCACATCATGGGTAAAATACCAGCAGAACAATTTAACACTGTTTAAGATAATAGGACTTCAAATGGAACTCTTAACCTTGCAGTGTTGTTGTAGTCTTCCTGCTTGATGCCATTAAGTTGGTCGTGTTGTAACTTTTTTTTGTGGCAGTCCAGCTGCTACACATGTCAAGGCTGTGTGTGCTCATGTAACAGCCCAGTGCAGAAATGTTGGAGCAAAATGACCTTGTGTCATTTGAATAATTATGTTGGAGGGTTTTGTTTTGCACTAACTACTCTGCAGCCACAGGTCACAATTTTCATGTCTCATTTTACTCAAAGTGATGTTAAGCGTACAGTGCAGGTTCTATCATACACGCATACAAATGAATAAATCTTCCCACTTTTGTGGTGTTTTTTTAAAAAAAGCTCAGCAGACAGATCAATGAGTTTGATGTTATTTTTGAAGTAGTGGTATACAGGTTGTCTGCAAGTGATTAATTTCTCCCCGCCCCCACAACGTAGTCTGGCTTCAGACAGCAAAACAAGCTGACCTAAACTTTCGACGTTGCTTTGTGGTCGACAAGAGGCATGCAGATTTATTTTGTCCTTTGTGTTGAGATGGCTTGGTGGTTTTACCAGAACTGATGAAGCATTCTGCTCTTAACAAAGTGCTATAAAATCCATTGCATCCACACGACTGCATATGGGGCCTGCGTTTAACACCTAATTTGATAGAAAATACAATGCAGCAGTACTCCTTCAATACTGCACAGAATGGACAGCCTAGATTATCTTCTGAAATCTAGGGACTGGGGCTACCACTGACACAAGATTGATGTATCTGCATTAGAGTTGGTGTAGAGGAATGTGATTTTTATGGGGATAGAAGACAACACAGTGGCACAGTGATTAGCACTGCTGCCTCATGGCGCTGAGGTCCCAGTTTCGATCCTGGCCCTGGGTCACTGTCCGTCTGGTGTTTGCACATTTTCCCGTGTTTGTGTGGGCCTCGCCCCCCACAGCCCAAATATGTGCAGGGTAGGTCGATTGACCACGCTAAATTGCCCCTTAATTGGAAAAAATAAATTTAGACTGTGGAATCAAGGTCAGGGGCATATATTTGCTGTTGAGATGCAAAAAGGTGACTTTTGTTTTGCTCATAAAAAGCTGAAGGAGGGCAGCACGGTGGCGCAGTGGTTAGCATTGCTGCATCACGGCAACGAGGTCCCAGGTTCGATCCCGGCTCTGGATCCGTGTGGAGTTTGGACATTCTCCCAGTGTTTACATGGGTTTTGCCCCCACAACTCAAAGAGTGCAGGGTAGGTGGATTGGCCATATCTTTTTATTAAACAGCAAAAAATTTATACATGGCCAAACAGTACAAACACTAATTTTGTGTTGGAGAAACAGGGTTCCCTCCCCTCAGTACCAATGTACAGAAACCAGATACCCTCGCCTCTGTACCAACAGTAGGGAAAGGAAGGGGGGTGATGGGGAGAGAGGGGAAAGCAGGGTGGTGGGGAGGGAGGGAGTCGGGGTGGAGGGGGGGGGGGGGGGGGGGGGGGGCAATAAGGCACTGCCTGAGCTATCTGCGGAGGTACAGAGCTCAAGTGGACCAAAATCTTGGAAAGATTTATCAGCAAGGACATAACATTGTATTTTGTCGCAAACAGTGCTGATATTGCAATTGCCCCTGTCTGGGATTTAAGAGCATCATACCTTCAGCAGTTTTGTACTCCCCAGTGTAACATTTTATTACATTCTGAACTCCAGAGTTCTGCCAGAATATTTATTCTTGTTTTATCTAGATTATAAGTGTGAGGACATTTTCGGCATTTCAGTGGGCCGTGGTAATCTTATTACTATTGATATACTACTGTCAGTCTCCTAGTTACCGCAGCTAATCAGATTTAAGTCCCCCATTCCGTATCATACCCAATGTTTAGCTCACTTATGCATGCTAAACGCTACATATATTCATACATGGGGCTCTGTCCTTCTTAAAGAGCATCTTCAGGCATTGCACCTTTTTTCAGCTACACAAAAGCTTGGGGGATAGCTGTTCCCTGAAGCATTCTCCATGGTGATGCCTCTGGTCAGAGTTCACTTGCCAACCATTTTCTCATGCGGTATAAATTATTGCTCCCTCAAAAATTTGGTATTCTTGCTACTCTGTCCTGATCAATTCAAGATGAAAACCTTCAACACCCATGTTTCGTTTTTCAGCAATACTCAAGTGAGAAAGTTCTGACTATTGAGATTTGTGAAGTGGAAAAAAAAATACCCTGAGAAAAAAATCCTGCATTTTTTTAATCATCGCGAATTGTGGGTAAAGTCATCATTCTAAAAAGGAGCGAGGGCGATTTGTTTGTCTTTCTATCTGAACCGTTTTGTGATATTGTCATATGGTCAGCAATGAGTGAAGGAGAAATCTCTCTGTAAAATATTATTGCATCCATTTTGTGATTTGAGCTTAAATTATTTCTGAGAGCAAGTTTGGGTACTTTTTGAGGTAAAGAATCAGAATATTTTGTTTACTTTAAGATGATGGAAAAGCTGTATTGATCATTTATCATGAATTTGCATCTTGCAGATTCGACCAGCATTTGGGTGAGGAAAATATCAACAGAGTTCAATTTGAAATAATCTGATTTATTTTACAGCGCATTATACCTGAGGGATCATAAATGCAGGTCAGTTGAAAAGTGCATCAGTGGTGGAATTAGACCCATCCATCCAAGTTTGTAACGTGCTCTCCTAATGGAGGAACCATTCATTTTCCCATCCGTTGCAACTGTTGTTTTGTTATAGCAAACACAATGGGCATGATTCTCCGGCCTCGTTATGTTCTCGCTCAAGCGAAACGAGGCTGGTGAACAGCGGCAGAGGCCAAAAACGAGAACCGCATCAAACAGTTTGCAATGCAACCGGCCCGCTCCCTGAGGCGAAATCAGAATCTCGCCATAGTGAGGCGAGAAACCAATTATCACCACTAAAGCTCCATTTCCATGCAATTAACGAGAACCACCCCATGTCTAACCCCATCATTCAGCGGCCTCCCCAGCAAGTGGTCACGGTGCTGGCGCCGATTAGTACTCCTTTTGAAAAACGCGAACCTGGCGGGAGGGCATCTGTGGGGAGCCAAGGAGGGGAGTAGCCATTTTTGATCACAGCCAAAGAGCTCAATCACAGCCAAAGAGCTCAGGGGTGCTAGGCTTGCCACCCCAGTGCTCAGTACGGGTTGGGGGACCCTCCGCAGGGTGGGCGGGGGGAGAGATGGGACGACAACTAGGGGACAACCGCACCACCGCGTCAGCCCCTGGATCGTATGTACCCGTTTCTGGGGCAATCCTGGTCCGTGCCCGTCTGCCCCACCGACTACCCATAAAGCCCCTCTGGCCGCGCGGCTGAACGCTGTCGCTAATAGGGAATTGGTAATTGTGGTTAAGTGAGCACTTCAGACTACCCAAGTGGATTCCCATTGGTGGGCAGGTCATGTATCATGTGGGAGTCATTACCTAGCATCCTAATCACACTTTGCCTGGGACCATCACACGCATAGCCAACATCCGAATACCCAGGGGATGGGGCACAGCTCTGGGGACATGTCCACGGGGACAGGGAGGGGGAGATGCCTGGAGAGGTGGGCCAAGGGTTCGGGGGTCAGCCTGCATCACTGAAGAAGGTGACAGAGGCATCATACTGGTTGTGCACAAAGGTGTTTATTGTGTTTGGCAATTCCCCACCCTCCCGATGGTGCTGTCCACCCCCTCAGTGATGCTTAATGTGCTTTGCCCTCCTAGCTCTACCGCTACTTAATAAAAATGTTTATTGTCACAAGTAGGCTTACATTAACATGGCAATGAAGTTACTGTGAAAAGTCCCTAGTCGCCACATTCCGGAGCCTGTTCGGGTACACAGAGGGAGAATTCAGAATGTTCAAATTACCTAATAGCATATCTTTCTGGACTTGTGGGAGGAAACTGGAGCACCCGGAGGAAACCCACGCAGACACAGGGAGAATGTGCAGACTCCGCACAGACAGTGACCCAAGCCAGGAATTGAACCTGGGACCCTGACGCTGTGAAGCCATAGTGCGAACCACTATGCTACCGTGCTGCCCACTTCTAGTTGTAACCCCAGGATACACATCTGAGGTGGAGGAGCCGGCTCCTTCGCTTGTCCCGTGGCCTTCGATGCCCCTGGTGGGTGTTCTCGGGGGGGTTCTGAGGGCCCCCAGAGGACACTTGTTGGCAGCACATGCCACCTTGTCCCGTGTGCTGGCTGTGAGATGCGGCCTCATCAAAGGGTTGGAACTCGGGGGAGCTGATGGCCACCATCCCCAACCCTGGGATGGGTCCCCACTAGGAACTCAGGCCCCCTCTTCCGGTGTCCATAAGGCCAAGGAATTGGGGGGGGGAGGGGGGGGGGAGGAGCTGGTTCAAGCCCCGGCTGCCCCAGCCCTCAACATACTCCTCCGTGACTGGGCCATGCGCTGCAGCGCCTCGGCAATGCCCACCTGCAACTGGGCTATTCCCATCTGAGAGTAGGACATGTTCCGCAGAACCTCATCAAGGTCAGCCTGGTACTGGGTCACATCCCCCAGCAAGTCAGACATTCTGCTGAGACCCTCAGCCATGGCCAACATGACTACGCGATGCCTTGAACTCCTTCACTAATGGTGCTGACGTCGTGCACAAGGCTCTCCACTGCGGTCGCCACCGTAGCAGTGCTGGCCTTGGTGCCACGAATTGCCGGCAACCTTTCCTGCGCCAGTAGCCTCTGGGACTCCCCCAACTGGCTATGTGTCTGCTGGAGTATCGCTGACAACTCCCTTTGAATGTCCCGGCCACTCCCTATCGTTGCCATCAGCTCCAGGTAACCATGTTGTATAGACTCAACATCAGGCTGAGACCCAGCTGGGTCCTGGGATCCAGCAAACCTCCGACTCCCGTCTCATCTGGGGGTTCCTGCCTCCACCTGATGTACATCAGCAGCAGTGTGGTGCTCACCAGATTGTGCCCCAGAAGTTTGACCACTAACATTTCCAACCGAGATGTGTGTATCTGTGCTGGTGGATAGTGGGGATGACAGCTGTGCCGTGACTATTATGGTGGCATCCTTGGAGTTCTTCTCTGAGGTGGCGCCCGGGATGGGCCGCTCCGTCGGCTGGAGGACCTGTGGGAGAATGAACATGTGGTCAGTGGGAGGGTTGGAGCCCGGTGGGTCCTCACCCCTGCGGCGTCCGCCAGCCTTTGTGTTGGTGACCGCTCTGTCCTCGGGCCACCCCAGTGACCTCCAGGGCCCATTCCTCGAAGGTGGTGAGGATTCTTAGGTCCGGCAACTCTCCCCTGCCATTCTGGGCCCTCACCCGACGATTGTGGGAGAGCTTTTCACAGAGAGGGCATCGTTAGCCGCACGCGTGGGTCATAGTGGGGGGGGGGGGGGAACGAGGGGCTGGGGAGGGGGGGGGGTTGAAGGGGGAGGATAAGGAGGGGTTGGGGTTGAAGGGGAGGGTGTGGAGGAAGGGTTGGGGTGGTTGAAGGGGGAGGGGGTCGACGCTCCCATGGGGGTGCCCCCCCCCCCCCCCCCCCCCCAAAGCTCTCTGCTGCCGCCACCTTGTCCCAGACAGCACTGGCTGCACTATCGCTAACCTACCTGTGCCCTTTGGGGAACAGGACATCCCTCCTGGCCTCCAATACGTCTGTCAGACTCCCCAGGTCAGCACCCCAAATCTTGGGGCCGGTCTCCTGCGCACCATTGTTGCGAGCTGGCTGAAGTGCAGCTTAAGTGCCACTCGACCTTGTTAGCAGGGGGCTGGTGAGTGCGGTCCTGCTGAATCAGCTGGCGAGCCTTGGGCGAGAAGCCCGTGAGGCCTCGTTAAGCGGACCAATTAACGTTGAATAGAGCTGCAGGGCCGATTGCCGGGAAGCTCGTGGCAATTCCTGCTCGCTCAGCGCTTCGAAATTTTTCCAGAGAATACCGCCCAATTTTTCTGTTGTAGGTTAGTATTTGCATAATTTCCACTAACAGTAACAAAATTTTCATAATATGTTTGCATTTTCTACTGTTGCTGGGTTTTACTGATGGAATTACATTTGGAGCAAGGGAGCAAGCTATAGTATGTGAAATGAGTTTGGGATAATAACATGGATGAGTATGATGAAAATGTTGAGAGACCTGTTATGAATACTACTTCAGGGCTATTTCTTGCTATGTTACCAGATTTTTGACAATTGTGTCTTTTATTTGCTTGCAAATGTCGAGTTATGTTTTCCTAGGTTTTTTCTACGTGCATTTAAGTTGTAGAAATTGGTGTTCCCTTGCATGAGAGTGACTCTTGTAAAATATTTACTATTCTGCACTGTGGCCGAGGAATCTATTTGCATTTGATTTAATAATTAGCAGATAGTGCATGAGACCCAGCTATAATTTATATCCTGATGTTGTGTTCAATCAAAATGCACAACCATAATTTGTTTCTGTGCTATATAGTGGATTCATGATAAAGATGTCACATTAGAGAGATATTCTAAGCCGCTCTTGCAAAGGTTCATTTATTTTAAAAACATAATTGCGTGTTTCATTATTTGGAGCAAAAGCCTTCTGTTTGCAACTAGTATCCTCTCATAATTTGAAAACATATTTGTCACAATCCAGCACTTTGCACTGCAGACTTCTTTTTATCTGGCATCAGTTTTGTGGGGGTGAGGAATAGGAAGGAGTAGATCTGGAGGGCAAATTTCATGTCTTCCCTCCAAGTCTTGACATGATGTTATTGGCAGGATAGTCACCTGATGATGAGTTCCAGAAGAATTATTAAGTCTGTTTATTAATTGAACAGCAAGACTTTGGCCCTGTTGCTTCACCGGCATGGGGCCGGCTGGAGGCGGCGTCATGCATAGGCACCAGCCTCGGGGGACTAGTCACGGCACCGCTGCCGTTCTCGCCGGCGCTATACACCACAAGTCCAGCGGTGACGGCGGCACTGAGGATTTGGGGGCAATGGAGAAGGCATAGGCAGGAGGAGGGGGCCTCAGTGTGGACCCCGATACGGAATAACCACAGATTTGCTCCGGGTAGGATAGGATAGGTTCCAAGGCTGGTATAGGGCAGGCATTAGGAGAATGGGAGACCTGTTTATAGACGGGACTTTCACCAGCGTGCTGGCACTGGAGGAGAAGTTCGGCCTGCCCCCGCGGAATGCATTCAGGCACCTCCAGTTTCGGAACTTTCTTAAAAAGCAGGCGGGGACATTTTCGCTGCCGCCCCCATGTAGGATACCGGACAGGGTTGTGCCTGGCATCTGGGTAGGGGAGGGCAAGGTGTCGGTCACATATCAGGAACTGCAGGAGTCGGAGGAAGCCTCAGTGGAGGAGTTGAACGGCAATTGGTAGGAGGAGCTGGGCGAGGAGCTGGATGAGGACCTGTGGGTTGATGCCCTGGACAGGGTAAATTCCTCCTCATCATGTGCCAGGCTCAGCTTAATTCAGTTTAAGGTGGTGCACGGGCTCACATGATGATGGCGAGAATGAGCCAAGTTTTTTGGGGTAGAGGACAGGTGCGCGAGATGTGCAGGGAGTCCAACGAACCATGTCCATATGTTTTGGGCTTGCCCGGCGCTTAAGGAATTCAGGCAGGGCTTTGCGAGGGCGATGTCAAGGATTTTGGACACTCGGGTGCAGGCGAGTCCAACAATAGCGATATTTGGGGTGTCAGATGATCCGGGAGTGCAGGAAGCGAAAGAGCGTGGAGACCTGGGTTAGTGATATGGCTGGGTTCCTCAGCCTGGAGCGAATAAAGTTCACCCTGAGAGGGTCCTTGATGGGGTTCTCCTGGCGGTGGCAACCTTTCCTTGACTTTCTAGGGGAGCAGTATGTATCAGCAGCAGCAGTATCCCGGGGGGTGGGGGGGGGGGGGTGTGTGTGTGTGTGTGTGTGTGTGTGTGTGTGTGTGTGTGTGTGTGTGTGTGTGTGTGTGTGTGTGTGTATGGAGAGGACGAGGAGGAAGTGTTGATATAATGTGAACTTTGTTTTGTATAAGGATAACACCCACCGAACAGGCGCCGGAATGTGGCAACTTGGAGCTTTTCACAGTAACTTAATTGCAGTGTTAATGTGAGCCTATTTGTGACAGTAAAGATTATTATAATTATATGGTTGTTTGAAAAAAAAAATCTTAGTGATACTGTGGGGTAGATCTATATTGTAATACACCACTGCTGTTTGGAGTGATATGACTCTCTTGACAAGTTTATTGGTCCTTTTGAGGAAGTGACGAGGCAAATGAACTTTAGGAAGTCCTACAACAGATTCCCATCACCAAATACATCTTCTCTTTCTCTCCATGAAACCCCAGTTTCACCATCTGCCCTTCACCTGGCACATTCCTATGCTAATATAGGAGAGACTATACCTGTTCATTTCTGCTATATGGTTGTCTAAGGCTCAACTTGTCCTATGTGTACTTCCTGTAAGCTAGTGCTGTACTTGTTACTCACAGTAACTTTACCTTCGGAAACCAAATGCAGATTAGGTAACTGCTTTACCAAAAGTTTCCATTTCATTTGCCATTAGAAGGGACATGGTTCCTTATTTAATCTGTTATCTGATATTCTATTTAATAACTGGGATTTCATTACATTGAATGGATGGCGCCACGTATCATTAAAATTTATGGAAATAACAGATCACATATTTAATGGGATTTAATTAAATTTAATTTAGCACGGTAGCATTGTGGAAGCACAGTAGCATTGTGGATAGCACAATCGCTTCACAGCTCCAGAGTCCCAGGTTCGATTCCGGCTTGGGTCACTGTCTGTGCGGAGTCTGCACATCCTCCCCGTGTGTGCGTGGGTTTCCTCCGGGTGCTCCGGTTTCCTTCCACAGTCCAAAGATGTGCAGGTTAGGTGGATTGGCCATGATAAATTTCCCTTAGTGTCCAAAATTGCCCTTAGTGTTGGGTGGGGTTACTGGGTTATGGGGATAGGGTGGAGGTGTTAACCTTGGGTAGGGTGCTCTTTCCAGGAGCCGGTGCAGACTCGATGGGCCGAATGGCCTCCTTCTGCATTGTAAATTCTATGTAATATGTAATAGCAAATGTGGAGGATGGGAAGAACAAAAATAATCAAGTGTCTCACTTTCCTAATTAGTACTAATTACTTATTCATTTCAAATATAGGTGATGAAAATTATTGGTCAAGAAGTGGATTTTGTGCCAGATGACCAATTCCAGTTGCTAAGATATCAATTCATCTACTATTCTAGTGTAATTTAGTATGTACATTGCTTAATTTAGTTTTTAAACTGTCCTCAGCCACTGCCTTTATTTATGTAACAGCTAAATATGCACCCATAGAAATAACATATATTTATAAATAAATAATCAAAAACTATTCTGAAGAAAATGTCATTAAAACAAGACATTTAATTTAAAAATACCTCCCAGGAATTTTCATCTGGGGTCCTCTCTTGGAACATAGGACTTGGCGTCTGCTACATTCCTGAGGTCCATTGTGCATGTCGGTCTTCTCTTATTGGAGAGACTCCAGTAAGTATTGGTCTCCCACTACCAAGTACCACTGTTACTCTGTGCAAGTCACACCTATGGACCACAGCACCCAGAATACAGTTGAAATTCTTCCTTTATCTCTTTAATGCATTTTCCCTCAATAGGGAAGTAGGGCGTACAAATAGGAAGTCTATTGATAATAATAATCTTTATTATTGTCACAAGTAGACTTACATTAACACTGCAATGAAGTTACTGTGAAAAGCCCCTAGTCGCCACACGCCTGTTCGGGTACACAGAGGAAGAATTCAGATGGTCCAATTCACCTAACAAGCACGTCTTTCGGGGCTTGTGGGAGGAAACCGGAGCACCCGGAGGAAACCCACGCAGACACTGGGAGAATGTGCAGACTCCTCACAGACACTGACCCAAGCCGGGAATTGAACTTGGGACCCTGGCCCTGTGAAACCATGTCGCCATATTGTTGCCATCCCTACGGGACAGACAAAAATAACCAAATTTACTGAATGACTCCCAACTGAAATAACGTACAAGATTCCACTTTTAGTAGCTTTCCAGGTCAAAGGTTGTCACACTAGAAATCATTATTTTTGTTGAGGAATTTTGAATGAACAAAGGAAAAAAATTCTCTGAGCAGTCTGATTAAAAAAATCATTTATACTTGGGTCCTATCACTGTTGCCACACCTCTTGGTGCTGTTGAGCAGTAAAGCTGCCGCTTCTATCCATGTTCAGGGGTTTTAATTTTTTTTAAAGTGTGCCCAGCTCTCCGACTGAACTCCTCCCGCGTTGTTATTCTTCAGTTCTAGCTCAGAATGCAACGGTGCTGAACATCGCAGCTACTCTCCATATCCCAAACTATCTGTGACCAATGTCACAGGAAACCAACTAACCTGTAGAGAGAGGTTAACGTGGAGGGGTGATCTAGTTAATTATTGTCTCCCCTTTTCCTGCGCAAGCCTTCCAGTCTTGTCCAACCTGACGTGCTGCATTTTTCTCCCTTTCCAAGGATTCTTACTGCCTTAATATTCCTAAATATGATCATCAGCTCTGAAGTTTTTTCAAACATGATCGTCGCCAAGGCTGGTTTGAATAAAGAAAACAGCAATACCATTGTTGTGAATGTCATTTATAGTTTTAAGTAGCAAATGATTAGATGGATGGTGTATAAACACTCCGTAAACTCTGGGCAAACTCAATATTCAGTTTAACAGAAAGTTCCATGTGTTTTCATTATGCTATTTAAGAAAAATGCCATTTCAGGGCAGCACGGTGGCGCAGTGGGTTAGCCCTGCTACCACACGGCGCCGAGGTCCCAGGTTCGATCCCGGTTCTGGGTCACTGTCCGTGTGGAGTTTGCACATTCTCCCAGTATTTGCGTGGGTTTCGCCCCCACAACCCAAAAAGATGTGCAGGATAGGTGGATTGGCCAATCTAAATTGCCCCTAAATTGGAAAAAACTAATCGGCTACGCTAAATTTAAAATAATGCCATTTCAATCTTACTGAAAGGAAATAGCATTTTAATTTAAACTTCAGAAATTATTACTCTTTTTCTGTGGATAAAAGCTCGAGTCTGGATTAATTGTCACACCAAGCTGATGGGAAAGTTTAGAGTGTCAGCTACGATACTGACTTTTCTTGCCTGTAACAGATGTGTTTGACAGGCCTGTGTTTATAGAAATAATAAACTATTTGCATAGCAACTTATTACATTTCAGAAGATGACCCAATGTGCTTCGCATCAGCAAGTGAAACGAATGCTGTCTAAGCAAATGTGGCAGCCAGTTTAACTGTAGCAAATCCTGCAAACAGCAATTGTGCAATTAACTGGTTTGATTTAGTTTTGAGGGAGGAGTTACTCCCAGGAGGACCACCTTGCCTTCAGTTGGTGCTGTAGGATTTTTAAAGTTCACCTGAGTTGATGGAGCAGGTAGTCTGGGTCATGGTTTAACATTTTACCTGAAGCATGGCACCTTGAAGAGCTCCATTAATGTTGGATTGGAATGCCAGGCTAGTTTCATATACTGCAGCAGAACTTCACCTTTCTGTTCAGAAGCGTGTGCTAGAAACCAAGTTGCCACTGGTAATAAAGTCATACATTTTTCCAACTTTGCTAAATCAGGAAAACTTTCTAAAGTGGCAGTGATTTCACAAACATCAGAAGGGCAAATTTTCATGAATGCATCATCAGGATAAACTGATAATATAATAATCTTTGTTATTGTCACACGTAGGCTTCCATTAACACTGCAATAATGTTACTGTGAAAATCCCCTGGCCGCCACACTCCAGCGTCTGTTCGAGTACACCGAGGGAGAATTCAGAATGTCCAATTCACCTAACAGCACTTCTTTCGGGACTTGTGGGAGGAGACCGGAGCACCCGGAGGAAACCTACACAGACACTGGGAGAACGTGCAGACTACACACAGTGACCCAAGCCAGGAATCAAACCTGGGTTCCTAGTTCTGTAAAGCAACAGTGCTAACCACTGTGCCACACTGGTGCCAAGGCCAAGATGTCACTGAACGGTTGCAGGGCATCCTGAAGGGGGAGGGTGATAAGGCAAAGGTCACGGGACATGTTGGTACCAGTAACATAGGTAGAAAGAGGGATGAAGTCTTGCATGAACAATTCAGGGAGTTAGCCGATAGACTAAAGAGCAGAACCGCTCTGGTTGTAATCTCTGGATTACAGGAATTTAGATTCCTGGGCCATTGGGATCGTTTTGGCATGTTTGTCCACAGATTTCTGAAGGTAGAAGGGCAGGTTAATAGGGTGGTGAAAAAGGCTTCTGGGGCACTCGCTTTTATCAATCGGGGCATAGATTACAAAAGCAGGGAGGTCATAATGGAGTCATATAGAACTTTGGTGAGGCCACAGCTGGAATACGGTGTGGAATTTTGGTCACCATGTTACAGGAAGGATGTAATTGCACTGTGGGGGGGTGCAGAGGCAATTCACTAGGATGTTGCCTGGGATGGAGCATTTAAGTTATGAAGAGAGGTTTGATAGGCTTGGGTTGTTTTCCCTGGAGCAGCGAAGATTGAGAGGCGACCTGATTGAGGTGTACAAGATTATGAGTGGCATGGACAGGGTGGGTAGGGAGCAGCTGTTCTTCTTAGTTGAAGGGTCAGTTACGAGGGGTCACGAGTTCAAAGTGAGGGGTGGGTGGTTTTTGGGGGTATTTGAGAAAAACCTTTTTTACCCAGAGCATGGTGACGGTTAGGAATATACCACCTGGGAGGGTGGTAGAGGAGGGATGCCTCACATCCTTTAAAAAGTACCTGGATGAGTACTTGGCACGTCTTAACATTCGAGGCCAAGTGCTGGCAAATGGTATTCGGTAGTCAGGTCAGGGCCTTTCATGTGTTGGTGCAAACTTGATGGGCTGAAGGCCTCTTCTGCACCGTTGTATTCTGTGATTCTATGAGAATAAGCCTTGTCATCCTACAAGATATGTTATATTTACATGAGATTTTATGTCCATTATTGAGACTGTTCATGAATTATGCAAATAGTTAAATGTGAGCTGGAACACCTGAGAGGAGAATATAGTTAGTACAGGATAAGCAGAAATTGTCAAGGATACTTAATAAGATGGGTTGAATGACCCAATAAGATGGGTTGAATTACCCACTATGCTTCAGAGCTCCAGGATCCCAGGTTCGGTTCCCAGCTTGGGTCACTGTCTGTATGGAGTTTGCACGGTCTTCCCGTGTCTGCGTCAGTTTCCTCCCACAGTCCAATGATGTGCAGGTTAGGTGGATTGGCCACGCTAAATTGCCCTTAGTGTCCAAAGAGGTTGGATGAGGTTACTGGGTTACAGGGAGAGGGTGGAGGTGTGGGCTCAAATAGGGTGCCCTTTCCAAGGGCCGGTGCAAACTCGATGGGCCTAACGGCTTCCTTCTGCATTGTAAATTCTATGATTCTATGTTGTATGATTCAAAGTACTTTACTTCCGTGTACAAAATGAAAAATTGGCAGAAAGTTAAATCTGAAGTTGATTGAAAGTATTACAGAAGTTCATTAAACTGAAGGAGGTCATAATGCCAGGAAGGAAAGTCTGGGAACTATGTTCAGGCCATCTGCTCAGGAAGAAAGAACGGCGACAGACCCTCAATGCTGCGCTCTTAAGGAAAATGTATGAAGATCAATGTAAAATCATGCATCACACATGTCACACCCCAAACAACCTCCCGAAATACCACTCTTTTGTACCAGCTGACCGCTGGACCAGCTTTGACCAGAAGGTCACTTTTCTATATATGATTTCAACAGAATCTGCTGCCCCACTCTCCCCAGATGCAGCATCCCAATCTCTCTGACCATGACATGCCTCGCCAATCTGATCATTTAGCCTGAAGCCGCCCTTTCCTCACCACCACCATCCCCCACATAACTAATCCTTAGCAACTAGGATGCCCTGCTTTAACTCCATGATCTACATTGTTCCTAGTGCAAGCGCACTCAATGCTTACAAGGCGAGTGTACGGGTACATCTAGGTTTCTCTGCATGACTGTTTTGTAATCGCTCAACTGAATTGCAGAAGTGGTTGAATCGCAGACCGCGTTTCCTAATTTTCGTTAAACCAGTGTTTGAGTTTAAGGCTTAGTGAACTGATATTTGTTTCACTGGATCAACATTTTATTCACTGCACTATTTTTCCACTGCTACCATTGATTTTAATTTAGCTCTGTTTTTCCTCCACCAATCTTTTATGCCAAATGCTCCTCCACCCTTCGCACAATTCCTTACAGTAGATTTTGGAATTTGAGGTAAAGAGTTCAATCTGTTTCCAGGCCCCTGCTAATTAATATATTAATCACTAATGATCATTTTGCTTTGTCAATATATCATCGACAACACAGATATAGTATTCCCCCAGCAGTCTAAAATATGCACATTCTTTGCTTCTGACGCTGGACACATGAATTGTCTGGGTAATGAGAGCTGCCTCCATAGGTCAAGCTGAAGTGGGCTTTCATCCTCTTTGGGCATGCGGCACATTTGGCTTAATGGCCTGATGCAAGTAAAAATGAGAGTATGGCATTGATTTTTCTACAATAGTGCCCTGATGACAATTTACAATAGCTTAAGACTTGTGTGAGAATGTCATGAAGTCTCTGCCTCTTTCTCCCACTTCCCCAATGACCACTCATCATTTGCTGAATCTATGTGTTAAACCCCAGTCTGTGGCATGACAGATATCCAATATACCTTTGTTCGGTTATTTTATTGAAGATTTTGTTTGGAAGAATTCCACAGAATTGAGCATTTATGCAAGTTGTGTTTGAATTTGTCTCCATTTTGTTGCAGGCATTAGCTTTAAGGGAATTAATGGATACCATAGAATCCCAGTGCAGAAGGAGGCTATCCGACCCATCGTGTCTGCACTGACACTTCAAAATACTACCCTACCTAGGCCCAATTTCTCGCCCTATTCCTGCAGCCACACCCTAAGGGGCAATTTAGCATGACCAAACCACCTCATCTTTGGAATGTGGGAGGAAACTGGAGCACCTGGAGGAAACCCACGCAGACACGGGGAGAAGGTGTAAACTCCACACAGTCACCCGAGGTCAGAATTGAACCCGCGTCCCTCGTGCTGTGAGGCAGCAGTGCTAGCCACTGTGTCCCTTATGTAGAAATGACGTGGGAAGATGCAGTATAGATAGAAGACCAGCCATGGTTGTGTTGAATGGCCGCTCAGGCTCAATGGGTCGAATGGCTTGGTTGTCCTATTTATATTTTTCTGTTTAGTTGTATGCTAATTGCATAATTCATAGAACATGGAACAGTACAGCACAGTACAGGCCCTTTAGCCCATTATGTTGCGCCGACCATTTATCCTAATCTAATTCAAGGTCTATGTTTGCGTGTCAGGTGTACTAAGAAATTGCAATACCTTTACAAATGGTCTGGAGTTTTGGAGTTGATTATTTATTGCATTGTCAGATGGCGCAGATAGAAAATGGCACAGGCAGACTAGTAACCAAGTCCAGAAGAGGACAACTGGGCGTTTGAGACCTTCTACCGAGGACTGTACACCTCTGAGCCCCTGATGGGGGCGTGGGGATGAAACAGTTCCTCGATGGACTGGACATGCCAGTTGTGGAGGAGGACAGGTGGGGGGAACTGGAAGCGCCAATAGGTCTGGGAGAAATCATGGAGACATCAGCTCCATGCAGGCGGGGAAGGCGTCGGGACCGAATGGGTTCCCGGCGGACTTCCATAAAAAATGTGCCCCAGCCCTGGCCCCAAACCTAAGGGATATGTTCGCAAACTCGCTAGCGAGGGGCACTCCTGCCTCCTATGCTAACACATTGCGTTATCGCTGACACCCAAAAAAGACAAAATCGTGACGGAATGTAGATTGTACAAACCCATTTCGCTCCTCAATGTAGATGCGAAGATACTTGTGTAAGTCCCAGTGAAGAGACTGGAGAGCTGCGTGCCAGTGGTGGTCGCAGAGGGCCAGATGGGCGTAGGCATCTAACTGTGGACATGAGGCGGCTGATATTCCCCTGCGGAGGAAGTTAAAAAGGACCCACAGAGATGGGATGCACTCCCGCTCTCCCTGGCGGAGAGAATGCAGACGATCAAAATGAATGTTCTGCCGAGGTTCCTCTTCCTGTTCAGATCCATACCGATCTTCATCCTCAAGGCCTTCTTCCACAGCATAGATAAAATGATCATGCCGTTTGTTTGGGGGGGGGGGGGGGGGGGGGGGGGAAGAATCCTAGAATCCCAAAGTCAACACTGCAAAGGAGGAAAGTTATGGCGGCCTGGCACTGCCGAATCTACAATACTATCAGCAATGGCGGAAAGAGTGAGGGGATGGATACTTGAACCCACCGTGGAATGGGTGAGGATGGAGGAGTCTTCCTGCAAGGGAATGACTCTCCGGGCCCTCCCCACGGCAGCACTCCCATCTCCCCCCACCCCCGTAGAAATATACATACTGCCTAATGGTGGTAGCCGCACTGAACACATGGAATCAGATGAGGCAACATTTTGGTCGAACCGAGATGTCCCCTGGCCCCCCTTAAACCACAAATTCCCACCAGCCATGCTCGACACCACCATTTTAGAAAAATGGAGACAGGATGGGCGACATTAACAGTTAGGGACTTTTACATGGGGACAGACTGGCAACTCTGAGCGAACTGATGGAAGACCTGGAACTTCAGACAGGACAGGAACTCGGGCACCTTCAAATCAAACACTTTCTCCGCAAGGAAACGGTAGGATAGCTCAGGGACCGTAAGGGAGTGGAGAACTGCGCGAACATTTATGGACAGTTACTGGGCAGGGCAAGACTACTAGTGGGCGAAGCGAGACGAAAATGGGAGGATGAACTGGGGACGGAAGTGGGGTGGGGACTCCGGAGTGAAGCACTGAGCAGGGCCACCACCACATGCCCCTGCGAAAGGCTCAGCCTCACGCAGTTTAAAGTGGTGCACAGAGCACACCTAACCAGAACCCGAATGAACAGGTTCTTCCCGGAGGTGGAAGATAAATGTGAGCAGTGCCAGGGAGGCCCGGCCATCCACACCCACAGGTTCTGGGCTTGCCCCAGACATGTAGGGTTCTGGACAGCCTTCTTGGCAATGTCCAAGGTTGTGGGGGTGTGCAGGTGCCGTGTGCAAGAGTGACAATCTTTGGGGTATCAGAGCAGCCAGAGCTACACATAGGGAAGGGGGCCGACGCCCTAGCTTTCGCTTCCCTAATCACATGCCGGAGAATCCTGCCAGGTTGGCGATCAGCAGCACCGCTCAATGCTGCAGACTGGCTGGCAGACCTGGCAAAATTTCTGTACCTGGAGAAGATTAAGTACGCCATCCGAGGGTCGGAAGAGAGCTTCCACAAAACGTGGGGGCAATTCGTCAGTCTGTTCCAAGACCTGTTCGAGGCCAACAGCGACTAGGGAAAGAGGGAGAGACGGAGGAGAGCAGACTAAATCACACACTACAAGGAGGTACAAAGGGGGAAGGGGAGAGGAGATGAGGAGGAACCCCAGGTGTGTCAGAGGGAGAAGCATGGAGGGGGGAAGTGGGAGGAGAGGGGTCAGGAAACCCCCCCCTCCCGCCCTCCAACCCACAAGGCCTGCAACAAAAAACGCAGAAGGGGGGGGGAGAAAAAAGAACAGGAGCTCAGTGATAGAACACCCAGGGCGGAAGAGGGGGATACTGGACAGGGCAACGGGGAAGGAGGGAGGGGGAGAAGATATACCAAGAAAGATGTATGTAAATAAGAAACTGTATAAATTGTAAATACCGGACACAAAAGTTGCACTCTGGAAAATTGAAAAATGCCAATAAAACATTTCAAATTTTTTTAAATTGCATTGTCTGCAACTATGAAATCTATTTCAGAAACCGATGTTGAATAATATAGTCTGCGGCACTGTCATCTGAAATGGCATTTTGTTGACCTTTCAGACATGTTTCCACACTTAGATCCTGGCTGAAAGTCAAGGTCATACAGTTCTGCACAACAGCCTCGGCCTGATTATTATCAGGAACAAGCCTTGGCTGCGGAAAGTTTTGCTGAGTGAGTGCCAGGTTCCATTTCCCTTCCCGGCACATTTAAAATGTTTGTTAGTAGGATTGTGAACCAGATGTATCTAGGGGTACTTCAGTTGGAGGCTTTTTTTCATGTAAGTTATCACTTATTTATGAAATGCACAAAGAGAATTGAGTTTAGTGAGGTGACTTAAAGAACAAAATGTGTTCAATAATCATATTGTGAAAATAATACTTAAAAAAAAATAAATTTAGAGTACCCAATTATTTTTTCCCCGAATTAGGGGGCAATTTAGCGTAGCCAATTCACCTACCTGCACATCTTTGGGTTGTGGGGGTGAAACCCACACAGTGATGGGGAGAATATACAAACTCCACACAGACAGTGACCAGGGGCTGGGATCGAACCTGGGTCCTCAGTGCCGTGAGACAGCCGTGCACACAGCTGCCCATGCTCGGCAATGGCAACAAAGGCAGCCTTGAAAATATTATGGAATAGATGCATATTATTAATAACCCCCTTGTTGCCCACTGGTAACAAGACCTGAAGCAATGCTATATAGCCAGAATCTGTGCACCCCAACTTTCCTACCCTCATTCCAGGAAATGTGCTCAACCTGCACAACCGTATTCCGTTCGACAAGTTTAAATCTCAAAATCAGTTCATCACCAAATCTGTTCCTATTGTACCCATAGTTACCAAAACCCTCATCATGCCGTTTTCATTTCCAGGCAGCATTTACAATGCACTCTTCACAAGCTCCACGTTCCAGCTCATCCAAAATGATGGTGACTGCCTTCTGCTCTAATGACTAATCCTGTCTAATTTTCCTAACCTCAACATTAAATTCCTTAATTTCTAATCCGGCATGGCCTTACTCTTCTCTGCATTGCAACCTTCCACAGGCCCATGTCTCTGCTTTTACCAGTGGCTTTTCTAGTTTTTGAATACTGTCCATTAACTTTCTCCTGTCTGTGATGAACGGCAGAAACCCCTGCCATATAGGCCCCAGGCTTTGAATTGCCCTGCTCTGTTAGTTCTCCCTTTATTAAAAAACATCCTTAATATCTACACCATCAAAACTACCTCTCCTTGCCTTCCTCTTACTTCCAGTTAATTGTGACCCCTCTCCTCCGTTGTAAAGTATTTTGGGGTGTTTGGCTAAATACAGGATGTTGTGTTTGTAAGTTCTCATAATATTCCTCCTAAACTCTGAAATTCTCTCCCTGAACCTTGCTGCCACTCGTCTTCTTTTTCCCTTTCATAATAATCTTCAAGACGTTCCTTAAAATTTTCCTCTTCGACCAAGCTTTTCGTTGTCTGCTTTGATATCTCATTATGGGGCTCAAGGTTGGATTTTGTAGTTTTTGTAGTGCACCTGTGAAGCGTCTTGAATGCTTTCTTTTTCTTTTTAATAAATTTAGAGTGTTCAATACAATTTTTCCAATTAAGGGCAATTCAGCATGGCCAATCCACCTACCCTGCACATCTTTGGGTTGTGGGGGTGAAACCCTCGCAAACACGGGGAGAATGTGCAAACTCTACATGGCCAGTGACCCAGAGCCGGGATTGGACCTGGGACCTCGGTGCCGTGAGGCAGCAGTGCCAACCATTGCACCACCGTACTGCCCATTGAATGCTGAAGGCAGTTGCATGAATGAATATAAGTTGTCGTTGCACAGTCATTAGGCCAGGAAAAATTACCTCGACTTTACAATGTGGTTGATGTCCAGGCATCCTTGTATATTTGAATATTATATTAAGACATTATAGACTTCAGCTGTGGAACCGTGACCTGTAATTAATATAGGGCAAGAAGAACAAATATTTCCTTTAACTTGCACAAAAGATCTGTTAAGAATAAACCCAAGTTCAAATTTCTCATGCTTTCACTTCCTCTCCCTGTCCTCTGGACCCTGCTAAGAAATATTCTTTGAAGAGTTGTTTTGCAAATTAATGCATTTTGAGTTCCCAAGGCAAATCAAGCATTCTTAATGTACATTATCTCTCCATCCAGAAACAGAGCTGGTTTGACAGGGAAGTGGCCCTTGTTATCCAACATAATTGAAAACATTTTCTGATCTGGAGCATGTATTTTACTCAATGCGGCGTTGGTTCTCTGCTTTACACTCAGTTATACTTTTCTGTGAGCAGGAAGCTGAGAAAAATGTAACCGCAGATTTTAGTGATATCAGTTGTTTCATGTGAAATTCACACTATTGAAAGCAGTAACAATTTCTGAGAGACCAGGTTTTTTGATGATTAGCTCTGAACAGCTGACCTTTCCTTGGTAGCAGCTGATCAGATATCCTGGCTGCAGTTCAATTTTGTATTTCGTATTTATTTTGTGAATTATCTATGGAACGTCTTCAACATGTTTCCATGCATTTGACAGAGATTTTAATGGTTTAATGTGCTAATTTTTTACGCTTACATTCTTGATAGTACAGATCAATGCAGAGTCGTCCAGCAGATACAATTTTTGTCTTGCAAAAGCATTTGTTGCAAATGAATGTAATCTGAAGTTGTTAATCACGTTTGAGCCTCTTCCATTTTGCTCTACTTTTGTTTTAATGATGTATTTTTGTATGTTTATATTCTCGATGGTCTGTGGGAAACGTGACCATTTAATGTGGATCATGTGTTTAATGAAAACCATTTACAGTCTTCAAATTCAATGGTTTCCTGGTGTCACCTAGATTGATAAGAATCATGGTGACAATCTCTGCTGTGACCCACAATGGATTTGTTCCAATTGGCCAATAGAGTCACCTCGACTCTCTGTTGCTGTCAGACCCGCTTTTTCAGATTCCAGCATCCGCAGTAATGTACTTACCTACTTCTGTCTTAAAGATATTCAAAGACACTCCCCCAGCTACCTTTTGGGAAAGAGAATTCGAAAAAGTGTCTCAACCTTCTGAGATACTTTCCCCCCTCATCTCCATCTTAAATTTGATTTGATTTATTGTCACATGTACTGAAGTACAGTGAAAAGTATTTTTCTGCGGCTGAGGGAATGTACACAGTACGTATATAGTAGACAAAAGAATAAGCAACAGAGAATATTGACAAATGGTACATTGACAAACAGTGATTGGTTACAGTGCGGAACAAGGGGCCAAACAAAGCAAATACATGAGCAAGATCATCATAGAGCGTCGTGAATAGTGTTCTTACAGGGAACAGATCAGTCCGAGGGGGAGTCATTGAGGAGTCTAGTAGCTGTGGGGAATAAGCTGTTCCTATGTCTGGATGTCCGGGTCTTCAGACTTCTGTACCTTTGCCTGATGGAAGGGTCTGGAAGAAGACAATGCCTGAGTGGGAGGGGTCTCTGATAATGTTGTCTGCCTTCCTGAGGCAGCAGGAGGTGTAGACGGAATCAATGTGGGGGTGACAAGCTTGTGTGATGCATTGGGCTGAGTTCACCACACTCTGCAGTTTCTTGCGATCTTGGACCGAGCAGTTGCCATACCAGGCTGTGATGCAGCCGTATAGGATGCTCTCTATTGCACATCTGTAATGGGCAATTTGCACCTTCTTGTTAAACAGTGGCCCCCTAATTCTAGATTCTCCCACTAGAGGACAAATCCTTTCCACATACACCTGTCAAGTTTCTTCAGGATCTTGTATGTTTCAATCAAGTAGCCTCGTACTTGTCTTAACTCCAGTGGATACAAGCCTAGCCTGTCCAACCTTTCCTCATAGGACAGCCTATTCCAGATATTAATTAATTAAACCTTCTCTGAACTGCTTCAATTGCATTTGTATCTTTCCTTAAATAAGGAGACCAGCATATAACACAGTAATCTAGATGTGGTCTCACCACTGGCCTGTATAGCTGAAACATAACCTCCCTACTCTTGTATTCAATTCTGCTTGCATTAACAATAACATCGTATTTGCTTTGCTAATTACTTGCTGCACCTGCATAATAACCTTTGTGATTCATACACTGGGACACCCAGATCCATCTGGATCACAGAACTCTGCAATCTCTCACTATAGATAATATGCTTTTTTTATTATTCCTGCCCAAATTGGATAACCTCACATTTTCCTAGATTATAGTCATTCGCCAGATCTTCACCCACTCACCGAACCTATCTATATATACATCTTTTTGTAGCCTCCTTATGTCCTCTTCACAATTTACTTTCTCACTCATCTTTGTGTCATCAGCAAATTTAACAACCACACCATTGGCCCCTTCATCCAAATCATTTACATACAGAGTTGGGCAGCGCCGGTGGCGCAGTGGTTACCACTGCTGCCTCACGGCGCCGTGGTCCCAGGTTCGATCCTGGCCCCGAGCCACTGTCTGTGTGGAGTTTGCACCTTCTCCCCGTGTCTGCGTGGGTCTCATCCCCACAACCCAAAATACGTGCAGGTTAGGTGGATTGGCCACGCTAAATTGCCCCTTAATTGGAGAAAAAAATGTATTGGGTACTTTAAATTTATTTTTAAAAGAGTTGAGGTCCCAGCACTGATTCTTGTGGTACACCACTCATCATACCCTGCCAACCAAAAAGTGGACCATTTATGTCGACTCTCCATTTCCTGTAGCCAGCCAATCTTCTATCTGTGCCCAATTCATTTTTTCTAATTAAGGGGCCATTTATGGTGGCCAATCCACCTAGCCTGCACATCTTTGGGTTGTGGGGGCGAAACATACGCAAACACGGGGAGAATGTGCAAACTCACATGGACAGTGACCTAGAGCCGGGATCGAATCTGGGACCTCGGGGCCATGAGGCAGTAGTGCTAACCACTGTGCCACCGTACTGGCCATCCTTGTACAACTCTATGCTTTTTCTTTATGTTTGATATTATCTTGAACTTTTTAGTTAACTACCATTGGTGGGTGCTTCCCTTGGAATTTTTCTTCATACAAACATACAAACATATAAATTTAGTGTACCCAATTAATTTTTTTCCAATTAAGGGGCAATTTAGCATGTTCAATCCACCTACCTTGCACATCATTTGGTTATGGGGGCGAAACCCACACAAACACAGGGAGAATGTGCAAACTCCACACAGACAGTGACCCAGAGCCGGGATCGAACCTAGGACCTGAGCGACGTGAGGCAGCAGGGCTAACCCACTGCGCCACCATGCAGCCCTCAATAAGACCATGATTGATCTGTTTCTGTTTTGAATTCCGCATTTCCATCTACCCATAATAACCTTTGATTCCCTTGCCTAGCAAGAATCTATCTACATCCACCTTAAAAAATATTCAATAGCTCCCACCTCCACCGTTCTTGTGGCAGAGAATTGCAACGTTTCATGAATCTTTGAGAGAAAAACTTTCTCCTCATCTCTGCCCTAAAAGGGTGACCTCTAATTTTAAGTGTCTCCTGGTTCTGGACTCACCTGCGAGAGGAAACTACTTTCTATGTTGTTGTTCATTCTTGTCTGGCGCAAAAATAAGACCGGAAAGGTGGCCAAACCATCACTTACAACAGAAATTATAGATAGTATTAGATCCAAGGAAGAAACATACAAATTGGCCAGAAAGAACGGCGGACCTGAGGATTTGGAGCAGTTTAGAATTCAGCAAAGGAGGACAAAGTGATTGGTTAAGAAGAGAAAATAGAGTACAGGAGTAAACTTGTGAGGAACATTAAAACAGACTGTAAAAGCTTCTATAGGTATGTGAAGAGAAAAAGATTGGTGAAGACAACTGTAAGTCCCTTACAGTCAAGCTGGTGAATTCTATAATGGGGAACAAAGAAACTGCTGACCAACTAAGTACATACTTTGCTTCTCTCTTCACAAAGAAGGACACAGATAATGTACCAGAAATGTTGCAAAACACTCGGTTTAGAATGAGGAAGGAACTAAAACAAATAAATACGGAAATGGTACTTGGGGGGGGGGGGGGGGGGGGGGGGGCATTGAAGGCCTATAAATCCCCAGGGCCTGATTATTTACATCCCAGGGTACTTAAGGAAGTGGCTCTAAGAATATTGGCTGCATTGGTGGTAACTTTCAAGAGTATATAGACTCTGGAACAATTCTTACAGATTGGAGGGTAGCTAATGTAACCTCACTATTTAAAAAGGGAGGTAGTGAGAAAAACAGAATTATAGGCCAGTAAACCTGACATCAGTAGTGGAGAAAATGCTAGAGTCCATTATAAACAATTTAATTTAAAAAAAATTAAATAAAAAAATAATTTGCTTACTGTCACGAGTAGACTTCAATGAAGTTACTGTGAAAAGCCCCTAGTCGCCACATTCCGGAGCCTGTTCGGTGAGGCTGTTACGGGAATTGAACCGTGCTGCTGGCCTGCTTGGTCTGCTTTCAAAGTCAGCGATTTAGCCCAGTGTGCTAAACAGCCCCTGTAGAGAAGGCAGAATAGCAGAGAACTTGGATAACAATGGCAGAATCAGACAGTCAGCATAGATTTATGAAAGGGAAATTATGCTTGACAAATATACTGTAATTCTTTGAGGATGTAATGTTGCATCTGTTCAATTCAAATACTTCGACCAGCTTATTTACTCAAAAGCTTTATCCAGCTTTATACTACCCGTAAAGAGGGCTTTGATTGAACCGTGGGTCTCATTCTCTGAGTCTCCCAGGTCTGTAGTCATTCATAGATACATAGAAGATAGGAGTAGGAGGAGGCCTTTCTGCCCTTCAAGTCTGCTCCACCATTCATCACGATCATGGCTGATCATCCAACTCAATAGCCTAATCCTGTTTTTTCCCCATAGCCTTTGATCCCATTCTCCCCAAGTGCTATATTCAGCCGCCTCTTGAATATATTCAAAATTTAGCATCAACTACTTCTTCTGCAATGAATTCCACAGGCTCACCACTCTTTGTGTGAAGAAGTGTCCCCTTATCTCTGTCCGAAATGGTTTACCCTGAATCCTCAGGCTGTGACCCCTGGTTCTGGACACACCCATCATTCATAGATTATCATAGAATTTACAGTGCAGCAGGAGGCCATTTGGCCCATCGAGTCTGCACCGGCTCTTGGAAAGAGCACCCTATCCCCATAACCCAGTAACCCCACCCAACACTAAGGGCAATTTTGGACACTAAGGGCAGTTTATCATGGCCAATCCACCTAACCTGCACATCTTTGGACTGTGGGGGGAAACCGGAGCACCCGGAGGAAACCCACGCACACACGGGGAGGATGTGCAGACTCCGCACAGACAGTGACCCAAGCCGGAATCGAACCTGGGACCCTGGAGCTGTGAAGCAATTGCGCTATCTACATTGGTAACATCTTCCCTGCATCTACCCTGTCTAGTCCTGTTATCATTTTATAGATCTCTATGCGATCCTCCCTCATTCTTCTGAACTCCAGCGAGAACAATCCCAACCTAGTCAATCTCTCCTCATATGACAGTCCCGCCATCCCTGGAGTCAATCTGCTAAACCTTTGCTGCACTCCCTCGAGAGCAAGAACATCCTTCCTCAGAGAAGGAGACCAAAACTGCACACAATACTCCAAGTGTGGCCTCACCTAAGGCACTGCACAATTGCAGCAACACATCCCTGCTTCTATACTCGAAACCTCTTGCAATGAAGGCCAACATACCATTAGCCTTCTTTACCGCCTGCTGCACCTGCATGCTTACCTTCAGCGAATAGTGCACAAGGACACCCAGATCCCGCTGCATGCTCCCCTCTCACAATTTACAACCATTCAGGTAGTAATCTGCCTTCCTGTTTCTGCTTCCAAAATGAATAACCTCACACTTATCCAAATTATACTGCATCTGCCATTGGTTTGCCCACTCGCCCAACCTGCCCAGATCATGCTGTAGGATCTCTGCATCCTCATCACAGTTCACACTCCTACCTAATTTGGTATCATCTGCAAACTATGAGATGTTACATTTTGTTCCTCATCCAAATCATTAGGGCAGCACGGTAGCATAGTGGTTAGCATAAATGCTTCACAGCTCCAGGGTCCCAGGTTCGATTCCCGGCTGGGTCACTGTCTGTGCGGAGTCTGCACGTCCTCCCCGTGTGTGCGTGGGTTTCCTCCGGGTGCTCTGGTTTCCTCCCACAGTCCAAAAATGTGCGGGTTTGGTGGATTGGCCATGCTAAATTGCCCGTAGTGTCCTAAAAAGTAAGGTTAAGGGGGGGATTGTTGGGTTACGGGTATAGGGTGCATACGTGGGTTTGAGTAGGGTGATCATGGCTCGGCACAACATCGAGGGCCGAAGGGCCTGTTCTGTGCTGTACTGTTCTATGTTCTATTAGTATATATTGTGAATAGCTGGGGTCCCAGCACCGATCCCTGTGGTACCCCACTGGTTACTGCCTGCCAATTTGAAAAGGACCCATTAATCCCTAGTCTTTGTTCCCTCTCTGCCAACCAGTTTTCTATCCACCTCAATACATCTCCCCCAATCCCATGCGCTTTAATTTTGCACAATAATCTCTTATGCGGGACTTTGTCAAATGCCTTCTGAAAGTCCAAATATACCACATTGACTGTCCCCCTTGTCAACTGTACTGGTTACCTCTTCAAAGAATTCCAACAGATTTGTCAAGCATGATTTTCCCTTCATAAATCCATGATGACTCTGACTGATCCTGCCACTGCTCTCTCAATGTTCCGCTATAAAGTCAATCATTTTCCCCACTACCACCACTGATGTTAGGCTTTGAAGGTACATCTAGCTGGCAGCTTTCTTCCTTCCTTCTCTGGTCATCTCGCATGTTCAGTCTTTGTTGCTAATATCTCTTGGGCATCTACCTTTATCCCCCTCCCTTTGTGCGTTTCCAGAAGCTTCTTTGGCTTTCTGCCTCAACACCCAATGAATGAGGTGATGTCCACTTGACAGGACACTGAGGGCCCGCCCCAGGTGCCATCTCTGGTGGTGTGGTTTGCATGTACCTTGTTGCCATATAAGGTAACAATGGGAATTCTGGGCGCCCGAAAGTCTGACTTGATCTGGGCCACCCACAACAGATCGGTGCATATCAATAATTTTCCGATCCATGATTGGACATGTTCCGGCAGTTCGTCTGTGAGTTGCATATTTGACTTTGGTCAAGTCTAAATTCCCATCAGCCTGATGAGGTTTGACTGCAGTTTGATTTAAAGTGCACAATTCTTTAATTTAAAATATCTGTTTTAATCGAGTGGCACAGTGGCTACCTCCAGAAGCCCGTGTTTAATTCCAGCCTTGGGTGACCTAATGGATTTTGCACTTTCTCCCTGTGTCTGCGTGGGTTTCCTCTGGGTGCTCCTATTTTCTCCCACATTCCAAAGATGAGCAGGTTAGGTGGATTGGCGGTGCTAAATTGGCACTTTAGTGTCCAGGTGTTAGGTTGGGTTACGGGGAAAGGGTGATGTGGGCTTACATAGAGTTGTATGGGGGTGGTGCAGGGGATGTGGTTCATTTGGACTTTCAGAAGTCTTTTCATAAAGTTCCGCTTAAGAGATTAGTGTATAAAATTAAAGTGCGTGTGATTGGAGGTGGCGTATTGAGATGGACAAAAAAACTGGTTGAAAGACAGGAGTGACTAGCGGGGATACCACAGGGATCAGTGCTAGGGCCACAGCTATTCATACTATGTTAATGATTTAGATAAGGGAACTAAATGTAAAATGTCCAGATTTGCAGATGACACAAAGCTGGTTGGGAGAGTGAGCTGTGAGCAGAGATGCTGCAGTGTGATTTGGTAAAGCTGACTGAGTGGGCAAATACATGGCAAGTATAACGTGGATAGATGTGAGGTTATCCAATTTGGTATCAAAAACAGGAAGGGGGATATGCAAAGAGACTTGGGTGTCCTTTTACACCAATCGCTGAAAGTAAGCATGCAGGTGCAGCAGGTGGTAAAGAAGGCAAATAGTATTTTGTAGTGAGAGGTTTTGAGTACAGGAGCAGGGATATCTTGCTGCAATTATACAGAGACTTAGTGCGGCCACACCTGGAATATTGTGTGCAGTTTTGAGCTCCTTATCTGAGGACGGATGTGCTTGCTACAGAGGGAGTGCAGCAAAGGTTTACCAGGCTGATTCCTGAGATGGCAGAACAGGCATATGAGAGACTGTATAAGGAGAGATAGAGTTGGTTAGGATCACATTGGCTGGAGTTTAGAAGAATGAGGGGGATCTTATAGAAACCTGTTAAATATTGACAGGAGTAGACTGGTTAGATGCTGAAAGAATGTTCTGAATGGCTGGGGTGTCCAGAACCAGGGATCGCAGTCTAAGGGTATGGGTTAAACCATTTAGGACTGAGATGAGGGGAAACTTCTTCACCCAGAGAGTGGTGAGCCTGTGGAACTCTCTACCGCAGAAAGCAGTTGAAGTCTAAAGATTGTGGCCAAAATCCTCAGTGGTTGTGATTCCCTTTTCTCGCTGGCAGTGCACTCCCTCCCGCGGGTTTCCCAGTGGTGTGGTATGTTTTTAATGGGAAATCCCATTGACAAGCGACGGAATCCCACTGGCAGCAGAACGGCACACTGCCGAGAAACATGATGCTGGGGGACCGGAGAATCCCACCCTGTATGTTTTCAGAAGGAGTTATATATAGCTCTTGGGGCTAAAGTGATCAAAGGATATGGGGAGAAAGTGAGAATATGTTTCTGAGTTGGATGATCAGCCATGATCGTAATGAATGGTGGGGCAGGCCTGAATTCCCCCACTCGCTGTAATACAGCTCCCTGTGTCCTTTCCCCCTGGCGCTGTGATACTGTTCCCAGTGTAGATTCCACTCGCTGTGCTACAGTTCCCAGTGTTGATTCCCCTCTCAATGTGATTAAGTTCCCAGTGTCGACTCCCCTTCTCGCTGTGATGCAGTTCCCAATGTAGTTTCCCCCACTCGCTGTGCTACAGTTGAGGGCGGCCCGGTATCACAGTGGGTAGCACTGTTGCTTCACAGTGTTATGGTCCCAAGTTTGATTTGTGACTTGGGTCACTGTCTGTGGGGAGTCTGCACACTTCCCCTATGTTTGCATGGGTTTCCTCAAGGTGCTCCGGTTTCTTCCCACATGTCCTGAAATACATGCTGTTAGGCGAATTAGATACTCTGAATTCTCCCTCCGTGTACCCAAACAGGCGTCGGAATGTGGCGACTAGGGGCTTCTCACAGTAACTTCATTGAAGTGTAACTGTTAGCCTACTTTTGACAATAAAGATTATTTTAAAAAAAGAGCCGAATGGCCTACTCCTGTACCTATTTTTAAATTTTTCTATGTCCACCTTGTCAAGACCGTTCAGGAATGCATATACTTCAATCAAGTTTCCACTCACTCTCCTTAACTCCAGTGGAAACAATCCCAATGTGTCCAATTTTTCCTCATAATACTTAGTTGGAATGTATCTATTCTGTGTATGCAGGAATATCCCCTTAAATATCTGCCACTGCATCTCTTGTTGCTCTATTTATTTATCTCAGTGAACCATAAGCCTTCCCTTATATCAATCAAATGACCACACAACCAGTTAGTTAGTTCAAAAGATAGTTTATTTACATACACAAGAGTTATCTCAACATGCAAACACAATATCTACTACGAGTTAAACTACATATATCAGCTACAGTAACCTATACTTAACTTCAGGGCGACCAGCACTGTGCAAATGAATAAAGGCCGTTATCTGGATTTCACTTGGCTGGTTTGAAGACAGTGGCTCTGTCTCTGCTGGGCTCCTCCGTCAGGTAGCGATCGTTGGTCTTGAACTTAGATGACTGTTCCTGCTGCAATTGGGTGGCACAGGCCGGATCCAAAAGAGACAGAACACATGGCTGTGTCCTCTTTTATCTCTCTGGGATTTTGCGCTCTTTGGGGCGGTTCTTAACCTTGGACCCAATAGTTCAACAGGGCTGTGATCACTCTCTTCGGTTTCGGCCAATAAAGGGGTGGGTGCCTTGGTAGCTGGGTGGGTCCTTAGCGGTCATTGACTTTGGCACTTGTGCTTTCTGTGCAAGGGAGTGGTGCCGATCAATCTGTGGCTCTACCGGTTGCTTGATTGGAGTACTATTGTCCTGGGAAAATGGGCCATTAAAATGTAAACAAGCAGGGGTTTCGGTTAGATCTGGTTACCTGTGTTTTAGATACACATTGGCTGTGTATCTATCTGCGTCCTGGGTTGGCCATAATTCCCATGGTCCTTTGCAGATGGCCACCTTAGATGGCTACACTCTATTGATCTATCCCTTAACCTAAATTGCCTGTTCACTTTCACTGCATTCGTGCCCTCATAATTGCCCTTATTTAATTTTCAGATGCTAATGTTAGAGCCACTCCTCTCCCTTCATCTCAATGTAAAGTTCAATCATATTATGATCACTGCCACCTCGGCTTAACCTTCAAATGACGATTGCTCCATTCGAGGTTCCCTAGCACAGCAGCATACAGAGTTATGGTGCATAGCTGGAAGAAGAGATTTATCTTATTATTCTCCTTTCTCTCCCAGCTAGTTAGCTACAGGAAGATGGTGATTGCTATCTGTTTACCTTGACTAAGATTAAGAACATACAGATACCCCAGGTTCTAGACTTGCTTTTGAGTTGCTCCAATTGGTGGGATTAGGGACAAAGGTTTCCAGTTCTGGTCAGTATTCAATGTCCTTGCTTCGAAAACTGTGTGGGACAGAAATTAAGGCAGGATTATGGTTTAATCACGCAGTGGTTAAACATCTGCTGGCACTCCTTGTCCATGATCACACATGAATAATGGTAATTTGGATCAGGTGCTGGATGATGGCCAGCACAAGTGAAACCATAGCCTATGAGTCAACATCTTCAGGAGAGCAGGGAGGTGCAACATTTCATTTTTAAAGAAAATAAAATAGAAGTTCAGTGTTAGTTAATATTGTTGAGACCCAAACTATCTAATCTATGAGTAATTATTTGCATTCCTGCCTTTTTACCAAGGTTCCCTTTATCATTGACTTTTAGGATAAGTTGTGTGTGTGTGGTGTTTTTTGGATAGGTGCCAGAGCTCCTGAACTGTTACATACTTCTTCATTCTTAAGAAGTTTTAAAGTGTGTACTTCTTCCAAAATAGGCATTATAATAGGAAGAGGTCCTTCATTTTTTTCAGACATGCCATAATTTGTACCTAGGTTTCGCTGAAGCAGTAATATTTCTTGGTTACACTTTTATAAACATTTATTACATGCAATTTATTCCATATATGCTTTGTTTAATTGTGTCCTACTTTTAATCTCAGTCAGAGAATTTATGCATGAGTAAAACTGGAAAGTTTTAATTATTTTAAAAAATAAATTTAAAGTATTCAATTATTTTTTCCCCCCAATTAAGGGGCAATTTAGCATGGGCAGTCCACCAGCCCTGCACAACTTTTGGGTTGTGGGGGCGAGACTCGCGCAGACACGAGAAATCTTTTTATTCTTGCCTCACTACTTTGGAATTGTTTTAATCCCGGCCATTGTAGAAAGTGGGTACCACTGGCCCACAACTCGTGGTTATTGCCAGTGGCACAAGTCCTGCGCTGGGTAGCATGGTGCAGTTGTGTCTGAATGACCATAGAAAAGCAGCTTTGGAGTAAGTTCAGTCCTGTGAGGATGCACATGCTTGTTATACCAACATCAGACAATTGAATATGTCTGAATTGAATTGAATTGAATTTTACTATTCAAATTTAGTGCTATATGTGCCAGTATACACTGGGGTCCGAGCATACATCTGTTACCTATTTCATAGTTGTTTGACAAGAGAAAGTATTATTTGAGAATTATTTTTTTTTTTAATTTAGATTACCCAATTATTTTTTCCAATTAAGGGGCAATTTAGCGTGGCCAATCCACCTACTCTGCACATTTTTGGGTTGTGGGGGCGAAACCCACGCAGACACGGGGAGAATGTGCAAACTCCACACAGACAGTGACCCAGAGCCGGGATCGAACCTGGGACCTCAGCGCCGTGAGGCGGTTGTGCTAACCACTAGGCCACCGTGCTGCCCTGTTATTTGAGAATTATAATGGAAATGAACAGGAATAACCTAATTAAAAGTATATGATATGAACCTAATAGTCTGAATTTTTGATTTGAAAGAATGTTTGGCAATGAACTTTCTTCGTAGTGTAGTATTTGAGAATTATAATGGAAATGAACAGGAATAACCTAATTAAAAGTATATTATATGAACCTAATATTCTAAATTTTTGATTTGAAAGAATGTTTGGCAATGAACTTTCTTCGTAGTCTCGCTGTGCCCATGAAGCTGATCTCTGAAAGAGAACAAATTTCCAGTTGATCAATGACCTCATGTGGCCAACTTTAAAATTACATTGCTTCCTCGTTTTCACCTGCAGTCATGAGTTTAGAGCATGCACCGTGTGGCACAGTGATCAGCATCCATTTTAAAACAAAGTTTGGAATTACAATAAAGGAACTGCATTAGGTGAGCTCTCGTGTAAGTGGTAACTGAATTAGCATAAACAGAATGCCACTATAAAATTGGGGCTTCCATTGGTGCAGTGTGCAACTGGTGGATTAATGACTGGCTGACCATCAGTGCCGAACAGCCCTATTTATTCTATCTTCTTCAAGTTGTAGTAATGCTTTCTTGCGTGATTTAAAAAGAAAATACTTTGCTTTAAGTACAATGGATGTAATTAGCCCTCTGTTCTCCACCTTAATCTAATTCATTCCAAACGACACGACTGGCCACACAAAGTAAGCAAAATATCCATGTTTTAAACAGCAAACACTCAATTCTAATACAGCTGCACAGGGAAATCATCTCCAGAACAGAAAGAGGTTTTCTGTCTCACGTATGATTTTCCACCGCCTGAATATGTGGATTACAATTCCAAAGTGGCCTGGCTGTTTCGATCTCGCTACTTAGCTGTCCCTGCCGTGTTTGTGTATATATCTTTGTCTATCACTACATTTTACATTCACTACTTGTGTCCAGGTTTAGTAGGCAGTACAAGCAATAAGGTAGGGGTTCCAAGAGTCTTTTCAGAGCTGCAACAAATGTCTCTTTCCTAACAGGACATAATGTCATGATGAATTCAAGCGTTTCAGTTATGAGTAAAAAGTAAAAACCTGCAGATACTGGAAATTAAGGCATTGAAATATTAGAAATGCACAACAGACCAGTCCACATTCTGACAAAGGACTTGCACCATAAATAATATTTTTTTCCTTTACTGACTGAATGTTTGCAGCATTTTTTCTTTTTCTTTTACTTGTTTCCTTGTTGTTCTCTCTCTCTCTCTCTCTCTCTCCACCCCCACCCCCCATTTTACAACCATAATTTGAAATCATGGGAGCGTTCATCAGTAATTGTACAGAAAACCTTCAGGCTGCTTAATTGGATGTATTGCATTGACCTTGGACAAAACTCTCCTGAAAAGCCAAGGTCGTAGTCGCAGTTCTGTGAGAGTAAAAAAAACAAGCAAATTAAATGACTGTTCCTGCAATTCAATCCACTACAAGGAAGGAAACCCTTAATTAGAAAGGTTTGTCTTCAGATGGATCATTGCAGAGCTGAGAAGAATGCTTGCAACTGGAATTCTTTATTTGTGCAAATTGGCTAATTTTTCAAATTTGATTTTGCTAGGTGGGGTAGTTATACTCTGCCTCATTATGGACATTAGTTTTTCCTAAGATTTGGCAATTTTAAGCTAAGCATTTTCTTTAACCGCTGATCCCAGATGACTAATATGTAACATTCTCAGAATATTGTTTCCTCGCTGCCCCAATTTGAATCATTATTACAAACAACACAGGAAATTTTATATTTCTTTCTTCAGCGAACACTCGCTAATGAGTATGATTGTCCATGTAAGAAACTGTGTGTCACTGGTCATGGGTTCTGTGGGTTTTTGGATGGCTGATGAGTGCGAATCTAGAGTTGCATCTTCGACCACACACTTGACAGGTATTTCTAGGAGGTGGGATTAATCCTTGACCTCTAGGTCACTGGTATTCCTTTCTCAGGCTCCTTTTCCAGGCCTCCTCTTGCCATCCTGTGCTGGTTTCCTTTAGGTAGATCCTGGTGCGAGGCATCTTTTAACATGGGTATTGCATATCAGCAGACAAGAGGTCCTTGACAGGAGGTAGGCCCAGTTCCAGTGGCAGAGGAACCTTGATGATCTTCCTACTGCTGTGGGCTTCATCCGCCATCGCAGCCGTTGATACCATACACGTATCTTCCACCTGAACCACCATTGAGGATTTGTTTTGGATTGCGCTTTTCATGGTTCCTCCCCTCTGATATTACTACCATGGGCCCAGTCATGAGCTTAAGATTCCCGACGGCGTTTCTCTCAGGATCAACAGAACATTCAAGCCTTCCCACCACGGGAAGGTGGCCGTGATTCACAGAAAATATGGCTTAATGGGAAGTCATTTCAAATTTCACTGAAAGGTACTCAATGCTGAGAGCATTTCATCCTCAGAAATGAAATAGAAACTAGTCATAAAAGGAGAGATTTAACGTGGTTAGAGAAAGACATTGGGTGGGATTTTCTGGCCTGCTGCCATGTGTTTCCTGGCGGCGCGCTGTTCGCTGTCAGTGGGAATCTCTCTCTCCGCCGCTTGTCAAGGGGATTTCCCATTGAAGCCTCCCCAAGTCACTGGGTAAACCCGTGGGCCTATGGGGATAAAGGAATCCCAACGGCCGGAGAATTCCGGTCATGGTTTAGATCAGCAAATAACTGCATGGATCATTAACTTGCTGCTTACTGATATGTATGCATATTGAAGGGAGGAAATGAGTAAAGATGTTTATCTTGCTGATCTTATAAGTCAATGTAAAAATTGCTCAGGAAAAATAAGTCATTACGTTGGCCCAAATATTCACTATTTTGCATCAGCTGTTGCCTTTTGATTTGCAACCACAATTTTAAAAAACTGTTTTGTTGCAAATTATGAGTTAGCTTCTTCTCCTTTAAGTTGCGGATTGCACAAATGTATAATAGTGCAGGCTGAACGTATCATACTCCAAAGGCACACTGTTTCTGCAGTATATTAACTCACTTTATAGGAAATGCTTAACGATTTGCACAAGGTTGGAAGTAGGACCAGGCTCTGCTTTTTTGACATTGAGTCAAGAACCAGTTCATTGATGGCTTGATGTGTAAGAATGTCCCTGGTTTGATCTGCTGTGTTGGTCTCAAACAAGGTAGTGGTTGGAATTAGAGAGGCTGAAATCAGCCAGGGCTTCTATCTTTCATTTTTAAAAATTCAGAGTACCCAATTCATTTTTTCCATTTAAAGGGCTTTTCACACTAACTTCATTGCAGTGTTTTTTTTTTATAAATTTAGATTAGCCAATTATTTTTTCCAATTAAGGGGCAATTTAGCGTGGCCAATCCACCTACTCTGCACATTTTTGAGTTGTGGGGGCGAAACCCACGCAGACACAGGGAGAACATGCAAACTCCACACGGACAGTGACCCAGAGCCGGGATCGAACCTGGGACCTCAGCGCCGTGAGGCGGTTGTGCTAACCACTAGGCCACCGTGCTGCCCTCATTGCAGTGTTAATGTATGCCTACTTGTGACAATAAAAGATGATTATTATTAATTTAGCGTGGCCAATCCACCTACCCTGCACATCTTTGGGTTGTGGGGATGAAACCCACGCAGACACTGGGGGGGGGGAATGTGCAAACTCCACACGGACAGTGACCCAGAGCTGGGATCGAACCTGGGATCTCAGCGCTGTGAGGCAGCAGTGCTAACCACTTCCCTGCAGTGCTGCCCCTATCTTTCATTCTTGTGTTGTAATCTCTTGTGTTGATGTTGGCTAGATTGGATTTGACTCTGATGCCCTAGCATCGTTGAATATCATATCAGCGCTGTCTATCAAGCCTTGTAAATGGCCAAAAAACAGAAAATACTGGATAATCTCCGCAGGTCTGACAGCGTCTTGTGGAGAAAGAAAGGAGCTAATGTTGCGGGTCTGGCTGACTCCTTGTCAAAGCCCTTGTAATTGGCCACTTGGGCAAGGTCCCTAAGAATGACTGTTACTTTTGACCATTGGCCAGTAATTTCAACAACATCTGAAGAGAGTAAGATACTTAATTTCATCTCTTGTGGAAACCCTTCTTGTGTTTTTCCTTAATTAAGGGGCAAGGTCAAAAAGTGTGCTGGAAGCGAACGAATGACACCACGACCACCAATGACAGCATGGTAGCACAGTGGTTAGCACGGTTGCTTCACAGCACCAGGGTCCCAGGTGTGATTCCCGGCTTGGGTCACTGTCTGTGTGGAGTCTGCACGTTCTCCCCGTGTCTGTGTGGGTTCCTCTGGGTGCCCCGGTTTCCTCCCACAATCCAAAGATGTGCAGGTTAGGTGGATTGACCATGCTAAATTGCCCTTAGTGTCCAAAAAGGCTAGATGGGGTTACAGGGATAGGGTGCAGGTGTGGGGCTTAAGTGAGTGCTCTTTCCAAGGGCCGGTGCAGACTCGATGGGCCGAATGGACTCCTTTTGCACTGTAAATTTTATGTGCTTTTCAAATTTAGTATGTGCTATTGTTTGTGTTACTGAGTAGGACATTTATACTAAACATGAATTCTCTTACAGTTTTAGTTTCATGAAGACGATATTCAACATACATGGGTTTACAAAACTAGATTGTAAATTGAAGTTGATGAGAATTGTTTTGCTTTTTGTGTGTGATTCAGGGAGTCGTCGTATTGTGGATGTCATGGATGTTAGTACACAGAAAGGGATTGAGATGAGCATGTCACAATGGGTGAAATACTACGAAACGCCAGAGGTGGAAAGAGAGAAGCTCTATAATGTTATAAGCCTGGAATTCAGTCATACGAAACTTGAGAACCTGGTCAAGCGACCCAATGTGGTAAGGAAATTATATTCACAAGTAAATTTCTTTCCAACAGGATCTGTAGTAACTGCAAAGCAGCAGATCAATGTTTGACTGTTTTCACTGCCTCATTTGTTCCATTGGAGGAATAACTTCTCTTGTGGGCTATAACAGATTACTGTGTCTTAATTTTGAGCACAATCATTAATTTCTGTGTACTCATGTAAACTGTGTGGTTCAAAAACACTCATGGAGGAAATTAAGTCTCCAAATTGAAGTACTTCTCTGTGTTTCAAATTTGAGACATATTGTTAGCTGCAGATATATTCTCCAAGTTGCTGCCTTTCCATTTGGTTAATGACATATTAAGTGCAATTTTATCAGTTTTTCTGAAAGTATTTAACAAATTTATTAAAATTCCTTAACAGTACTACATGTTAGCATTCCAAACAATTTCGGTGTTAACCCTTTTTGTTGACAATTAAAAAAGATTTAACTGGCCATTTACCTCATTTACTTTTCGATCAAAAATATATTCACTCTTGTTAATTATACGGATGCCAAAGAGGTTTAAATTATGGGTGCAGGTTGCATAGACTAGTCTGAGTAGGTAAGATTGAGTGACTTTTTTTTCCTCCAAGGTGGTCAACAGGGTTGATCTAGAGAAACTATTTTTTCTTGTGACGAATGAAATATCTTAAAATTAGAGCTCGACCATTTAGGAAGGAAATCAGGTTGCAGAAGCCTGGAATTCTCTTCCCCCTAAAAACTGTAGATGCTGGGAAACTAGAAGATTGAGGAAGAAAGATTTTTGTTCGATAAGGTATCAAGGAATCTTGAACTAAGGCAAGTGAATGGAATTAACGTGCGGATCAGCAATGATCGAATTGGAAGCGCTGAGAGGCTTACTTCTATGTTCCCTAGATCGCCAGGAGGCCTGGAGAAGTTACCATCTTTAGGCTGGGTACTTTTATAAGTTATTAGCTCATACTTGGTGATGCAAGAATGAACTCTGTTATTTGATGGCTTTATTCGTGTACCATTATCCCAAAAGGACTAAAAGAGGGGCTTGAAAACCTAGCCTTTGGCTCCAAGGTGCCTGTGGTAAGAATGGGTCAAACTGGCACCCTGAGGGTTTAGCTTGTTTATGGGAAAGAGACATTTTCCTATTTTTGATTAAAAGAGGAATTGTATTGCTTGATCCATCAGGGGAGCCAAAAATTAACTTATTTTTCTTGGCTCTCTAATTTCCATGTAGGACTAACTAAGTATTTTTTTAAATGGGGTCCCCCCCCATTCTCAGTGAGTTTATCCATTGAGTCACTGAACCAGGTGACCAGTTTAGGCTTATATTGCGTTTTATCACGGAGAGGTTTTTTTAAACCAATAGGAATTCCTGAAATTGCCCCTGAAGCTTGATTACCATCCATATTCTTATCGTTCTGAATGCTGAAATGGTTAAAATTTGAAACCCCACCACTTTTGACCGTGAACCGCAACATAATAATAACATAATAATAATGTCACACAACTAACTTTGTGTGTTGTTGGAGATTTGCAGAGAAATCAAAACACTGTCAAAGGATAGCGGGGAGGATTTTCCGTCCATTCTCGCCAGACGGATATCCCGGTCCGATCCGTGGCAAACCCCCGCCACTGGTAGATCCAATGGGAAATTCCATTGACAACGGTGGGACCAGAATATCCCGCCAATGCGGGCTGCAGGGAAGCACGCTGTTTGGTGGGGGGGAGTGGTATGTGGAAAATCCCCCACCCCCACCCCAATGGTTTAAGTGTTTAGATGTAAATTATTGGTGCTATTTATATTGTTTGTGAAGTAAGCCGGTTGTATAATCAAAGACTTGCATAACTTATCTGACTGCCCAAGAGGAGATACATCTGTCAAATTCCAATAATTAGTGCAAAGTTATATTTAGAATTCAAACAAAAATCTGGAGGAAAAAATAGTTTTAACCCAGCGTTCTCTGCATCCTGGAAATACTCAGGTCAGGAAACGTCTGTGGAGAGAAAAACTGAGTTAACGTTTCGGGTCAATGACCCTACTTTTCTCTCCACAGATGCCGTCTGACCTGCTGAATATTCCAGCATTTTCTTTGTTTTTATTTCAGGTTTTCTGCATTTGCAGTATTTTGCTTTCACATCCTCTGCATCCTGTTCAGTTGAGAAAAATTTTGTGTGACATTCCATAAACAAATGTATTGCAACGGTATCTTTTCAACAGGAGATTGAATAGTTCTAAACTACTATTGTACAATGTCATGTGAGAGTACCTTTAAGAAATGGGTATTTATAAAATAGCTGTAGTGGATGTACCTTTAAGACAGGGGTGGGCAAACTACGGCCCGCGGGCCGCATGTGGCCCGCCAAAGGTATTTCTGCGGCCCACCAAGTCATTAAAAAAAAAAAAAATTTTTTTTTAATTTTTTTTTTTTTTTTAATTTTTTTTTAAGGTTAATGGGGGGGGCTGTTGGGTTACTTACTGGTATAGGGTGGATACGTTGACTTGAGTAGGGTGATCATTGCTCGGCACAACGTCGAGGGCCGAAGGGCCTGTTCTGTGCTGTACTGTTCTATGTTCTATATGAGGCGCCCAGAATCATAACCGGGTGAAGTAATTATTTTACTTAATATTCTATGCGGCCCTTTGTGAATTGTGAATTTCTGAATGTGGCCCTTGCACGGAAAAGTTTGCCCACCCCTGCTTTAAGAATTCGGTGTTTATCAGTGATGTCAGAGGGTGGGTGGAGCTGGACTGTCGGTCTGCTTTCACTTTCACTTTAGGCTGTCTCTTACAGGGTGTGTTTTAGTTTTGTTTTGAGAGCTGGATAGCTGCAGTCACAGCAAGAAGGTGTATTAGTCTCTGCAATCTAAAGACTGTCTCCAGATCCTTTGGTGATTTAAAAATAATACCTGTTTCTGTACAGAAATTAAACCTTTTCTGTAAAAAGGTTTTTTTTTGTCTTATGGATGTTGCAAGAACAAAGAACAAAGAAAAGCACAGGAACAGGCCCTTCGGCCCTCCAAGCCCGTGCCGACCATGCTGACTGTCTAAACTAAAACCCTCTACACTTCCTGTGTCCGATTCCCTCTATTCCCATCCTATTCATGTATTTGTCAAGATGCCCCTTAAATGTCACTATCGTCCCTGCTTCCACCACACCCTCCGTCAGCGTGTTCCAGGCACCCACTACCCTCTGTGTAAAAAAAAAAAAAACAACTTGCCTCGTACATCTCCTCTAAACCTTTCCCCTCGCACCTTAGACCTATGCCCCCTAGTAATTGACCCCTCTACCCTGGGAAAAAGCCTCTGACTATCCACTCTGTCTATGCCCCTCATAATTTTGTAGACCTCTATCAGGTCGCCCCTCAACCTCCATTGTTCCAGTGAGAAGGAACCGAGTTTATTCAACTGCTCCTCATAGCTAATGCCTTCCATACCAGACAACATCCTGGTAAATGTCTTCTACACCCTCTCTAAAGCCTCCACATCCTTCTGGTAGCGACCAGAATTGAACACTATACTCCAAGTGTGGCCTAACTAAGGTTCTGTACAGCTGCAACATGACTTGCCAAGGGAAGTCAGGGGCTGTTTAGCACAGGGCTAAATCGCTGGCTTTGAAAGCAGACCAAGGCAGCTAGCAACACGGTTCAATTCCCGTATCAGTCTCCCCGAACAGGCGCCGGAATGTGGCGACGAGGGGCGTTTCACAGTAACTTCATTTGAAGCCTACTTGTGACAATAAGCCATTTTCATTTCATTTCAATTCTTATACTCAATGCCCCGGCCAATGAAGGCAAGCATGCCGTATGCCTTCTTGACTACCTTCTCCACCTGTGTTGTCCCTTTCACTGATCTGTGGACTTCTGCACCTAGATCTCTCTGACTTTCAATACTCTTGAAGGTTCTACCATTCACTGTATATTCCCAACCTGCATTAGACCTTCCAAATGCATTACCTCACATTTGTCCGGATTAAACTCCAACTGCCATCTCTCCGCCAAAGTCTCCAAATGATCTAAATCCTGCTGTATCCTCTGACAGTCCTCATCGCTATCCACAATTCCACCAACCTTTGTGTCGTCTGCAAACTTACTGATCGGAGCAGTTACATTTTCCTCCAAATCAATTATATATACTACGAACAGCAAAGGTCCCAGCACTGATCCCTGCGGAACACCACTCATCACAGCCCTCCAATTAGAAAAGCACCCTTCCATTGCTACTCTCTGCCTTCTATGACGTAGCCAGTTCTGTATCCACCTTGCCAGCTCACCCGTGATCCCGTGTGACTTCACCTTTTGTACCAGTCTACCATGAGGGACCTTGTCAAAGGCCTTACTGAAGTCCATATAGACAACATCTACTGCCCTACCTGCATCAATCATCTTTGTGACCTCTTCGAACAACTCTATCAAGTTAGTGAGACACGACCTCCCCTTCACAAAACCATGCTGCCTCTCACTAATATGTCCATTTGCTTCCAAATGGGAGTAGATCCTGTCTCGAAGAATTCTCTCCAGTAATTTCCCTACCACTGACGTAAGGCTCACCGGCCTGTAGTTCCTTGGATTATCTTTGCTACCCTGTTTAAACAAAGGAACAACATTGGCTATTCTCCAGTCCTCCGGGACATCACCTGAAGACAGTGAGGATCCAAAAGATTTCTGTAAAGGTCTCAGCAATTTCCTCTCTAGCCTCCTTCAGTATTCTGGGGTAGATCCCATCCGCCCTGGGGACTTATCTACCTTAATATTTTTCAAGACCCCCAACACCTCGTCTTTTTGGATCTCAATGTGACCGAGGCTATCTATACACCAGGGGTGGGCAAACTTTTCCGTGCAAGGGCCACATTCAGAAATTCACAATTTTAAAGGGCCGCATAGTATATTAAGTAAAATAATTAATATTTTAAATAGCCAAAATAAAAGGGCTTTAAGGAAAAAAAAAGCACATTTATTTGAAAAACAAAGTAACTCAGTAAGTAACAGAACAATGTCAATGAGAATGATGTATCTGACTGCAGTCATTGACCAGTTTGTTGAAATCAGGTGTCAAGTTTTGGGGCAGCAGGGTAGCATGGTGGTTAGCATAAATGCTTCACAGCTCCAGGGTCCCAGGTTCGATTCCCGGCTGGGTCACTGTCTGTGTGGAGTCTGCACGTCCTTCCCCTGTGTGCGTGGGTTTCCTCCGGGTGCTCCGGTTTCCTCCCACAGTCCAAAGATGTGCGGGTTAGATGGATTGGCCATGCTAAATTGCCCGTAATGTCCTAATAAAAGTAAGGTTAAGGGGGGGGTTGTTGGGTTACGGGTACAGGGTGGATATGTGGGTTTGAGTAGGGTGATCATGGCTCGGCACAACATTGAGGGCCGAAGGGCCTGTTCTGTGCTGTACTGTTCTATGTTCTATGTTCTAAGTTGCTTGTGCTGATCCTTAACACTGACAGAAGCACAGCCTAGCCGAGTCAACGATAAAAACGCGGGTAGTGGGGTGGATGAGTGGGGCTGCCTTATTGGTCGGTTTAGTTGGGTGTGCGACCAATAGGAGTCCAGGTTACAAACAATAATAAGGCTTATTGTTTGTAACCTGGACTCCTATTGGTCGCACACCCAACTAAACCGACCAATGAGACAGCCCCACTCATCCACCCCACTACGCGCGTTTTTATGCGGCCCGCCAGTGAGGTGCCCGGAATCATAACCGGCATTTTTGAAAAGCCGCCGGGGAAAAGCCGCTGAAGTAAATGCGCTTATTCAATAATCGCATTTACTTCAGCGGCTTTTCCCCGGCGGCTTTTCAAAAATGCCGGTTATGATTCCGGGCACCTCATTGGCGGGCCGCATAAAAACCATTGTCGGGCCGCATGCGGCCCGTGGGCCGTAGTTTGCCCACCCCTGATCTAGAACCTGTATGAATACATTTTGGAACGTGGCTGTATATGCATGCATAACTATGTACAAGTGGGGAATGAATGAACATATGTACGTGCGAAGGTGTCTATCGTGCAGATACAGAGCAAACTGAACAAAATTTATAAGATTTAAGTCTATAGATTCAGTCTTTGTGGTGGGCGACGAATTCTTGTTGATCGCCGTGGAGGGGGGGACACCGGCACCTGGACAGGCGGGATGGCTGCCATCTCGGTGGCCTTGTGGACAGGTGGGATCGCTGCCAGATTGGTGGCCTCATGGTGCAAGACGTCCGGAGGAGGCATGATGACATGCAAAGAAGTGTGGTCGGGCAGGGAACTTTACGCAGCGCCCTCCTGTTGCGTCGTAAAATGGAGCCATCAGTCATTTGGACAACAAAAGACCTGGGATCAGCCTGTCTGACGACAACAGCTGAGGCTGACCAACCTCCCTCAGGCAACTGAACGTGAACAACATCGTCTGGAGCCAGTGCAGGCAGATCCGTGGCATGAGCATCATGATCTTTTGCTGGTCCCTGGATCGCTGCACCTTCTGCAGCACCGTGAGGTGGTCAAGGTCTGGAACATGGATGGCTGGAACAGTCTCCTTCAGGTTGCGGTTGATGAGCAACTGCGCCAGAGACAAACCAGTCGACAGAGGGGTTGCCCTGTATGCCAATAGCGCCAGGTTGAAATCTGAGGCTGAGTCTGCAGCCTTGCACAGCAACCGCTTGACAATATGAACCCCTTTCTCGGCCTTCCTGTTTGATTGCGGGTAATGGGGACTGGATGTGATATGACTGAAGGGGTAGGATCGTGCAAAGTCGGACCACTCTTGGCTGTAGAAACATGGACCGTTGTCACTCATTACCGTGAGTGGTATCCCATGCCTGCAAACGTCTCTTTGCAGGCTTTGATGACGGACTTGAACGTGAGTTCCGACAGTTTCACCACTTCCGGGTAGCTGGAGAAGTAGTCGACCAGGAGCACGTAATCACGCCCATTGGCGTGAAAGAGATCTACCCCACCTTGGACCACGGAGAGGTCACAATCTCGTGCTGTTGCAGCGTTTCCTTGGGCTGAGTTGGTTGAAATTTCTGGCATGTTGTGCAGTTGAGGACTGTGTTGGTAATGTCCTGGCTGATGCCAGGCCAGTAAACTGCCTGCCGAGCTCTGCGTCTACATTTCTCGACCCCCAGGTGACCCTCATGGATCTGTCTGAGCACCATGTTTTGCATGCTTTGGGGAATGACAATTCTATCTAGTTTAAGAAGGAACCCCTCAACAACCGTCAGCTCGTCCTTAACGTTGAAGAACTGGGGACACTGCCCCTTTTGCCAGCCAAGGGCGAGATGCTTCATCACGCGTTGTAGTAGGGGATCTTTGGCAGTTTCTTCTCGTATTTGTATAACTCGTTCATCAGTGGCTGGGAGGTTGCTGGCACACAACTGCACCTGTGCTTCAATGTGGCGAATCAAGTCTCCCTGTTCACACGGCATGGTGACGGATCGGGATAGGGCATCCGCGACGATCAGCTCCTTACCCGGTGTGTAGACGAGTTCGAAGTCATATCGGCGGAGACAAAGAAGAATTCGCTGCAGCCGAGGTGCCATGTCATTTAAATCCTTTTGGATTATATGGACTAAAGGCCTGTGGTCTGTTTCCACCATGAACTTTGGCAGGCCGTATACATAGTCATGAAACTTGACTATTCCAGTCAGGAGACCCAAGCACTCCTTTTCGATCTGGGCATACCGTTGTTCGGTAGGAGTCATGGCCCTGGAGGCTTATGCCACTGGAGCCCAGGACGAGGAGTCGTCTCACTGGAGGAGTACCGTCCCAATGCCATCCTGGCTTGCGTCTGTGGATATCTTGTTTGGGTCAAAGAATGCCAGTACTGGGGCTGTGTTGAGCTTCGCCTTCAGCTCAAGCCACCCCCCTTGATGTGCGGGAAGCCACTGGAACACTGTCGACTTTTTTTACGAGGTGCCGGAGGGCTATGGTGTGGGATGCAATGTTGGGAATGAATTTCCTGAGAAAATTCACCATCCCGCGGAAACGGAGGACCGCCTTTTTGTCCTCTGGGGTCTTCATGGCATTGATTGCCAGCACCTTGTCAGCGTCAGGTTGCACACCCTGCTGTGAAATGTGGTCACCCAGAAACTTGGTAGCGGACCTACCAAATGAGCATTTGGCCCTGTTGAGCTGGAGGCCGTTTTCATGAATCCACTGGAAAACTTGTTTGAGGCGAGCGATGTGATCCTCGGGCGTCGTGGACCAACCAGACGATCATGTCGTCCACAAATACTCGCACCCCCGCGATAGAATCATAGAATTTACAGTGCGGAAGGAGGCCATTCAGCCCATCGAGTCTGCACCGGCTCTTGGAAAGAGCACCCTACCCAAGGTCAACAACTCCACCCTATCCCCTTAACCCAGTAACCCCACCCAACACTAAGGGCAAATAAGGGCAATTTATTATGGCCAATCCACCTAACAATGCCCTACATCATTTGCTCCATTATGCGATGAAATACTTCGGAAGCTGATATGATACCAAAAGGCATGTGGTTGTAGCAATACCTGCCGAACGGAGTGTTAAATGTGCACAGCTTCCGACTGGACTCGTCCAGCTGTATCTGCCAGAATCCACGGGAGGCGTCCAGCTTGGTAAAGAATTTGGCATGAGCCATCTCACAGGTTAACTCTTCACGCTTTGGGATCGGGTAGTGCTCGCGCATTATGTTGCGATTCAGGTCTTTGGGATCAATGCAAATGCGGAGTTCACCAAAGGGCTTCTTGATGCAGACTATGGAGCTGACCCAGTCTGTTGGTTCCATGACCGTTGAAATGATACCCTGGTCTTGGAACTCTCGTAGCTGCGTTTTCAGACGATCCTTGAGAGGAGCCGGCACCCGGCGCGGTGCATGGATGACTGGGATGGCATTCGGTTTGAGTAATATTTTGTAATAATATGGGAGCCTGCCCATTCCATCAAACACATTGTGGTATTGCGTGAGAATGTCGTCTATCTCAGCCTGGAGATTTACATTGGGCGAGGCAGTCGCCAGTGTCGAGGACATGGCATGGACGTGCTGGACCAGATTTAGGGGTTTGCATGCGCGAGCAACGAGCAGTGATGCCTTGTCAGGCTGGACGATCTCAAATCGTAACGTCGCTTTGAGATACACCTAGCTGACACAATCCACTAGCAGCTATGTCATTGCCATTGTAGTCAAGGAGCTGGCAGGCTGGTGGAAGAATGGTAGGTTGGTCTCGGATGCTGTCGAGGTCCGACTGTGATATGAAGTTTGCGGATGCGCCAGTGTACAATTTAAATCAGATGCGAGACTGGTTAACTGTGATGACAGCACACCACTCGTCGTCAGGATCCACAGTGAGGATTGAAAGGCGGTTTGCAAGCACGGTGGAAGCCAGCTCGCGTGTGGTGATTATGCCCACCTGGTATGGAGACTCGAGGCATCAGCATCAGGGTCCATTGGGCTGTCGGGATCCGAATCCTGCATGCCTTGTTGTACGCAGCGGACACGTCTGTGCTGCAGCTGGGATCGCTGGCTGTTAGTCGGTGGAGCGGACCTGCATGAGGCCGCGTAATGCCCAGGCTTTCCACATTGTAGACATCGCCTTCCTTTGACTGGACATTGCCACTTTAAATAGGCGGAGCCTCAATTTGGACACGTCATGATGCTGACGTCAGCGCGCCATCGCACATGCGCATTGCCGCCGGCCGATGTTCGCACATGCGCATCGGGGTCTTCGGCCTTGTTGTCCACCCGGTCGTGGCGCGCATGCGTAGGGACCCTGGAAAAGCGCGCGAAATGGCCATTTTTGCCATGGCCTGCATCATTTCTGCCTCATGGGAGGCTAGTTTTTCCATTTTCTGTCGCCCTGATACGGGAGTAACGATTCCTGGAATGCTCATGGACAACGCTCGTTTCGATGGCGACGGAGAGGGTCAACTGTTTGATTTTGAGGAGCTGCTCCCGCGGGGAGTCGGACTGGACCACGAAAACGATCTGTTCCCGGATCATGGAATCAGCCGTCGAGTCATAGTTACATGACTGCGCTAGGATGCGGAGATGGGTCAAGAAGGACTGAAAAGGTTCATCCTTACCCTGAAGCCTCTTGGAAGATGTACCGTTCAAAGCTCTCATTCACCTCAATGTCACAGTGGTTGTCGAATTTCAGCAGAACCGTCCTGAACTCCGTCTGGTCTTCACCATCGGCAAACGAGAGCGAGTTATAGATGTGGATGGCGTGCTCCCCCGCAGTCGACAGGAACAGTGCGATCTTTCGTGAAAACGATGCTGCCTCTAGGGCGGAGGCCTCGATATACAGGAGGAACTTCTGTTTGAAGACTTGCAAGTTGGCGCCGAGGTTGCCGGAGATCCGGAGTTGCGGAGGAGGTTGGATCTTTTCCATGCCGCTGGATGGCTGCATGCTGGTCTTTGCAGATTCACTCGAGGTAGGTTCGTTAGAGTTAATAGCTCTCTGGTACCATGATCTGTGTTGGTCTAACATCAACTGCAACTGGATGCAGTAAAACGAAAAATAAGCTTCCGACACAGGAGATGGTCCAACACTGTTTTATTGAAGCTGTTAATTGCTGTACATAATCTGCTGTGGGTTGACACTCTATTAACCTTACTGATAACCTCCTACTGGCTTGACCAGACTAGCTCTCTGCAACATGGTGATGATGTTCATTGGCCTGTGCCCTGTGATTATCTCCCTAGCCGTGTCCTGTGTGGGAGAGAGAGAGAGAGAGAGAGAGAGCCTTAATGCCCTGTGGGCTTTAAAGTGGTGGTGTCCAGTCTGGTGATTGGTTGTACTGTGTCTTGTGTGTTCATTGGTTATCCTGTGTGTCAATCACTGCCTGTCTGCATCTCATGATATACATGAGTGGATGTTATGACACCTCCCTCCCCTGTTTTTTGAGCTCCCTGAGTGTTTGTGCAGCCCTTAATTGCAGAGAGATTATTTTTGTTGTATTCCACTAGTTTTGAATGCTGGGCACACGAGGCAAACGGACAACCCTTGCCAACATTCCAAACACAAATGGCAGGGGAAAAACGCGAAGGCAGCATTTCCCTCATTTGCATTAAGTTCATGAGCACCTCCCCTTCTCTATAAACCGCCTATCTGTCCAAATAAGACTATCTCTACAAAAGAGGGCATGTCTTTGTACAAGTTGCACCTTCCAAGTGTATCGAAGCCGGTTGGTGCAGGCGAACCCGAGTCAGAGAGCGTTTATTTACTGAGAGAGTTTATTGATTTTTGTTCAGGTTCATAGCTCCATCCCTCATACTACCAATGTCCTGGGCAGCACGGTGGCACAGTGGTTACCGTTGCTGCCTACGGCGCTGAGGACCCGGGTTCGAATCCCGGCTCTGGGTCACTGTCCGTGAGGAGTTTGCACATTCTCCCCGTGTCTGCGTGGGTTTCACCCCCACAACCCAAAAGATGTGCAGGATAGGTGGATTGGCCACGCTAAATTGCCCCTTAATTGGAAAAAATAATTGGGTACTCTAAATTTAAAAAAAATATTACCAGTGTCCCAGTTCTCCCCAGTGCAAAGTACTTAATTAAACCAGGCCCTTCACCTCTGTATTTTAATATAATTCACATACCAGTGGTACATAAGGCAGAAAAAATATGAATCACGGAAATTGTCAGATGAGAACAGACACAGAGGAAGGCAGCGCAGAGGAAATGAAATGATAATCGCTTATTGTCACAAGTAGGCTTCAAATGAGGTTACTGTGAAAAGCCCCTAGTCGCCGCATTCCGGTGCCTGTTCGGGGAGGCTGGTACGGGAATTGAACCGTGCTGCTGGCCTGATCAGTTGCAGCTAATACATTGCTGTCGGCCCATGTTTTCCTCTGAATAATTTACATGACATTCATATTTTTCCTTCCTTATCTCCCCTCAATTGAAGGTATAACTTGCGCGAGGCGCAGTTGTATGCAGCCTGTAGTTACTTCATTTTAAAAGTGTCCATTTCTTTGTCGCAGTGAGGACTATCGGGCTACTTCCCTGTTATTGCTATTGGTGTCGGGCCCATTCTGTGCTCAGCTGTGACTGCCATAGTCGCGTGATTGATAAAGAAAACCTTGATTCATCTTTTTGCCTCCTGCAGTACAGGGCACTGAGCTCCAGTGTAGTGGTCTCATTGCAGTGTCAGCTGAGATCAACTGGCTTTACACAGATCAGGGCACAAGTCATTGACATTCCTAACCCGTGTCACACCCAGAAGTTTATTGACCCACGTGTCTCTGTGGAGCTTTTGTCTACTTGAATACATTTATTCTGTGACACATTTGAAAGTGGTGGTAGACCAGCATCAGTCGCTGACAGTAAGCATGCAGGTACAGCAGGCAGTAAAGATAGCAAATGGTATGTTGGTCTTCATAGCAAGGAGATTTGAGTATAGGACAAGGGATGTTTTACTACAATTGTATAGGCATTGATGAAGTAACCTGAAAATGAATGAAATGAAATGAAATGAAAATGAAAAATGAAAATCGCTTATTGTCACGAGTAGGCTTCAATGAAGTTACTGTGAAAAGCCCCTAGTCGCCACATTCCGGCGCCTGTCCGGGGAGGCTGGTACGGGAATCGAACCGTGCTGCTGGCCTGCTTGTTCTGCTTTAAAAGCCAGCGATTTAGCTGAGTGAGCTAAACCTGGAATATTGTTTGCAGTTTGGGTGCCTTATCTGAGGAAGAATGTTTTTGCTATGGAGGGAGTGCATTGAAGGTTTACCAGACTGATTCCTGGCACTGTCATATGGGGCGAGACTGAGTTGATTAGTATTATACTCATTGGAATTTATAGGAGTGAGAGGGGATTGCCTAGAAACGTATAAAATTCTAACAGGATTAGATTCAGAAAGAATGTTCCCGATGGTTACATAGAACATAGAACAGTACAGCACAGAACAGGCCCTTCGGCCCTCGATGTTGTGCTGAGCCATGATCACCCCACTCAAACCCACGCATCCACCCCATACCCGTAACCCAACAACCCCCCCCTTAACCTTACTTTTTAGGACACTACGGGCAATTTAGCATGGCCAATCCACCTAACCCGCACATCTTTGGACTGTGGGAGGAAACCGGAGCACCCGGAGGAAACCCACGCACACACTGGGAGGACGTGCAGACTCCGCACAGACAGTGACCCGGCCGGGAATCGAACCTGGGACCCTGGAGCTGTGAAGCATTTATGCTAACCACCATGCTACCGTGCTGCCCTGGTTGGGGGGACCAGAACTATTAGATTGGATTGGATTGGTTTATTGAAAAGTATTGTTCTGCGTGCAGCTCAAAGAGATCATTCTGTACATGAGAAGAAAATACATAATAGAGCAAACATAAAATACACAATGTAAATACATCGACACAGAGATCGTTTCAAGATGTGTGAAGAGATCAGATCAGTCCATCAGTCCATAAGAGGGTCATTTAGGAGTCTGGTAACAGTGGGGAAGAAGTTGTTTCTGAATCTGTTTATGCGTGTTCTCAGACTTTCGTATCTCCTGCCCGATGGAAGAAGTTGGAAGAGTGAGTAAACTGGTTGGGAAGGGTCTTTGATTATGCTGCTCACTTCCCAAGGCAGCAGGAGGTGTAGACAGAGTCAATATTTGAGAGGAGGGTTTGTGTGATGGATGGGGCAGTGCTCACGACTCTCTGTAGTTCCTTGCGGTCTTGGGCCGAGCTGTTGCTGTTCCAGGCTGTGATACAGCCAGATAGAATGCTTTCTATGGTGCACCTATAAAAGTTGGTAAGAGTCAGTGTGGACATGCCAAAATGCCTAATTTCCTTAGTTTCCTTTAGCGCCTATAGGAAGTATAGGCGCTGCTGTGCTTTCTTGGTCGTAGCGCGATGTGGGAGGACCAGGACAGATTGTTGGTGATGTGCACACCTCAGAATTTGAAGCTGTCAACCATTTCCACCTCAGCCCTGTCGATGCAGACATGGTGTGTACAGTGCTTTGCTTCCTGAAGTCAATGACCAGCTCTTTAGTTTTGCTGACATTGAGGGAGAGATTGTTCTCGTTACACCACTTCAGGAGGTTCTCTATCTCCCTCCTATATTCTGACTCATCATTGTTCGAGATCGGACCCACTACAGTCATAGTTTGAGGATAAGGGAGAAACCTTTTGGGACTGAAGTGAGGAGAAATTTCTTCACCCAGAGAGTGGTGAATTTGTGGAATTCACTACCAGAGAAAGTAGTCGAAGCCAAAATATATGTAATTTAAGAAGGAATTATATATAGCTATGGGGCTAAAGGAATCAAGGGATATGGGTGGAAGATAGGATTGGGTTTTTGATGATCAACCATGATCATGCTGAATGATCACAGACCAAATGGCCTCCTCGTATTTTCTATGTATAGATATTTATTTAATGTCCTCATTTCTGGCTCCTGGTGCTGATTAGTTCCTTTGTGATGACTGGAAGACTTTAGGAATATTGGATTCTAAGTATAGGGCAATTTAAGGGTTGAAAGCCTGGGTTTAGAATGTATTTGACTGCAGTGGTCATGTTTTTTAAAAAATAATTCTGTTTTGCAAGTCCTGGGTGTTTTTAGTAGCCCGAAGGTGAAATGTAGTTTTTAGTCTGGACTAACAGACTGTGATTTGACTGGGAATGTCCCTGGGGAGTCAATGTGCTTTGCAGCCTGCAGAGACTATTTTTTTTTTAGCTTGGGGAGATGAGGTCATTGCTGGGTGGACCCAAGAAATGCAGAGAGATATTTTGAGAAGCCTTAAGAGTGGCAGTTTTTGGAAAAACTTTGGCGAGAGGTAGATTCTGATATGCCTGACTCTTGAGTCCATAATTCAGTCCCAGTAGGATTGTTTACAAAAAAGAGTAATGATATCTTAAAGCAGAGCAGTCTTGTCTGAAGGTCAGGAAAAGGCTGAAACAATCTAGTTGAAGCATATTCAGCCAGAGTCTGAAGGGGCTCCAACTGGACCTAAATCTGTTTTATAAAGTGTTATTTTTATGCCCTGCTAATTTTAAGATGGATTAAGAGCTGTATGTTTCTTTTCTTGTTGTTTAATGGGAAATTGTATAGTTGTTTAAGGGGTAATTGTAAGCTGTTCTTTTTGGGTGTGAAATTAAAAGTTTAATATTGTATTAATAATAAAATTTTATTTTAGAAATGCCAAAGACCTATTTGTTCATGCCATCACTCCTATAGCAAATCATCCTTTTTGCACAGTCTTAAATTTAACTAAAATATTAGGGTTTTGGTCCAGTATCCGAGCCACTGTTGGGATCTGGTCTGGGATCGCAAAGCCTCTCTTTGTCTGTCCTGCAAGGATGTCTTCTATTTTAAATCAACAGTGGGACCTTGGATTAAAGTCAACCTTGAGGGGGAAAACTGTCAGATAAATATCACCGTACCGACGCAGCAGCTGAAAGCTGTAACTGATCTGAACACACTGGTATGACACAGTTGGATCTACTGACTTTAGTGGCATTGATTCAGTAGAAGGGAAGAAACCAGCCAAGAGAAACCTTTAAGGAAAGGGGATTATTAATAAGGGGAGAAGGCAGGAGAATGGGGATGAGAAAATATCAGCCATGATTGAATGGCGGAGCAGACTCGATGGGCCGAGTGGCCTAATTTTGCTCCTATGTCTTATGGTCCATGTATAATCTTCCTGTCCATACTTTTGGCCTCAATAGACATCTAGGCTTGCATTTGCATATATGTGGAAACTTCCAATTTTGTTGAAAAAAATTGGATCTAAGAAATTAGTCTGTAATTTTTAAAGTCAGGATTGCATTATTTCAACTATTTCTGAAATATCTGCATTTTCTTTACCTTTTATTACACTGAAACTAAAATAATTTTAATTAAAATTTCTTTACCGTTTATTACACTGAAACTAAAATAATTTCAATTAAAATGTTTGAAAACATTCTTGATGTTATTGTTCCAAATATAAAGTTGTTTTATGGTTTGTCACCAAGCTATTGCAATTCTGTATTTCTGCGGTTGATACAGATTTATATATGTTCCAAAATAAGCTCCACATTTCACTTCAAAATCTAGCTGCTGCAGCTCTTGAAATAATGCCATATTCAGTGTTTGCTTTCGTGTACAATCCAGATTTTATGAATCAAATAATGTTTTAAAAAATCTGTAACATGGAGCTGAATGCATTCTAGGTAAGTGAAAAATTGAAATCTAAAAATTGATTTAGAATAAAATTACAGGATTATTCATTTGCGTGGCTTCAATGTTCTAATTCAGTGATCAATCAAACTAACCAATGTAAAACACCCAGTAACAGCCAAAATTAATCATTCACATCCAATAATTGGGATGAAATAATTAGGTTGTTTGAGAGGAAAAAACTGCAATTTGATACAGAGACTGTTTTTAGACAAGTGTATGAACATTGCAGAGAATGTCCTATTGCTAATTTAAAATAAGTACATGCATATAAGGATATAAAAGGTGAATGTTAGCAGCATAGAAGTTCATTTTAACTCACTGTACAGGTCAATCTCCCTGTAAGTTAAGAGTAATGTTTTTCTTGCGATACGTCAGATGCCTGTAGTACCTCACTGTAAATTGAGACAAACTGGTTGACAAGCCTTTTTGTTTAATATTTTCTTCTTTTGTTATTGTTTCCAAGGACTCGTGCCTTTTTTATTTACCCTTTCTCCATTGGCGATGGTGGGGTCCAGTTCTCTGGGCACGGGTGGTTTCTAATCCAAGTGCCTATTTTTCATACGTGAATGTGAGATGAACTGCCCGCTGTAATGCGTTCACACGTTGGAAGCCTGGTTGTTTTTGTTTGTTGCCCTCCTCAGCCCAGGGCACTGAGTGGTATCACAGCAATTATTCATTCTGTGATCAGCAACCTTAGCACAGGCGAGGGATAGCATCACTGTGTTCTAATCCAAGTGTTTTGCTATCTCAGCGGACAGTGTCTTTACCCAGAAACCATCAGAGGAGTGCCCTGAGAGCTTCTTAAATGATTGAAATCCAGCAACTTGGGAGCTAGCACTGAGCCATGATTTCAACTTTTGCTCTAAAACAACATTAAGTAACAGTAAGGAGTCTTACAACACCAGTTTAAAGTCCAACAGGTTTGTTTCAAACACTAGCTTTCGGAGCACTGCTCCTTCCTCAGGTGAATCATTCACCAGAAGAAGGAGCAGTGCTCCGAAAGCTAGTGTTTGAAACAAACCTGTTGGACTTTAAACTGGTGTTGTAAGACTTCTTACTGTGCTCACCCCCATCCAACGCCGCCATCTCCACATCAACATTAAGTAAGTTATCTAGCAAGACTTACATGATTCTCCCATGCACTAGATAAATAAGGTGGCTTCCAGCTTTTGTATGACATTAGCAACTTTATGTCTCCTACCTTTTACTCTTTGTTAAACAATGCCATCCATTGTCACTGACATTATCTTTGATTAGCTTTTCTAAGAACATTTGGCTGCAATACTGTGACCAGTTGTCTGGCAATGGGGATCACATTTTTGCGGAGGAAAATCCACTTAAACTTCTCATCTGTGCTTTACCATGTGCTGGTGTTTCAGCTGGCACAACATTTAAACCAAGAAATGCATTTCCTGGCACTTGTTTCTCTTACAAGTAACACTAGGTTATACACTCGGTTATACATGCCGAAACAATTTTTGGATCAGCAGCACATTCACCCAGCCATTCCTGGAACACAATGCCAAGCAGGTGTAGTGATGCAACTGACATTTGTCAAACTGTGTGTTTTCAGCCCCGCCAACAGAAGACGGATACAATTTATGTTACCTAGAGGCTTCGGCAGAAGCTAACAGCATTATTCTGTCCTAGCTGCCTCATCAGCACTGTTCTTATGTGCTCCAATCCGTGTGCCCTGCAGCAGGCATCTTCAAATCGTCTACATCCATCACAGTTATGGTTTGGGGAGTTCTAAACTCTGATATTCATTTAAATATTCCCCGGAAAATTACTTATTGAAATCTTTCTTTTGTTAGACTTGACAAACTCAGCTTTGGCCGATAGATTTTCATCATGAATGGTGAAGTGCTGGATTTCATGTTATGCCTCGAGCTCTTATATGCACCCAGTGGTACTTTTAAATTCTAATTCTGTGATCTAACTTTCTTGCCCTAATGTGTTTCTGACCTCTCAGGACAGTTTGCAAGAATCTGTGAGAGAGGAGCGAGATAGAGACAGCCAGCCCCTCGTGTTCCCCAGACAGAATGCAGGTGGGAGCTTGTGCTCAGATTGAAGTGACCAAGTTCATGAGGAATCGGGAAGATTTGCCTGACTTTAGTTAGAGGATGGGGATTCCAGAATGACCCTATCTGTGAAAATTGGTCAGGGTTCAGAAAGTATTCACCTTGGAAATGAACAAGGAAGCAAGCCATTGGGGGCTGAGAATAGCTTTGGTCTGGTTCCTGGAGAATGAAGTGTTCATTTTATAAATATAATAATCTTTATTATTGGCACAAGTAGGCTTACATTAACACTAATGAAGTTATTGCAGAAATTAAGGGACAGAATAAAGTACAATCGTGGAGGGGTTTTTTTGATCATTTTAAAGTTAGACAGGGTAACATTTCTTTAGTTTACATCATAAGTTGTCAGCTAAAAAGTGTTCAAACAATGTGGCTTTTAGTTTGTTGCAGTAAAAGTCTTAAAACTTGAAATCTTTATATATATTTTATACGAATTAGAAGCGGGAGAAAAATGTAGCTGGTCTGATTAATAAATTCGCGGCTGACACCAAGGTTGGTGGATTGGCAGATAGTGTTGAGGATTGTCAGAGGATACCGCAGGACATAGATAGAATCATAGATTTTTTACAGTGCAGAAGGAGGCCATTCGGCCCATCAAGTCTGCAACGGCCCCTGGAAAGAGCACCCCACCCAAGCCCACACCCCACCTTTTTGGACACTAAGGGCAATTTTAGCATGGCCAATCCACCGAACCTGCACATCTTTGGACTGTGGGAGGAAACTGGAGCAGCCAGAGGAAACTCACGCAGACATGGGGGATTGTGCACAGTCCACACAGCCAGTGACCAAAGCCGGGAATTAAACCTGGGACCCTGGAGCTTTGAAGCAACTGTGCTAACCACTGTGCTACCGTGCTGCCCATTGGTTGGAGACTTGGGCAGCGAAATGGCAAATGGCGTTTAATCCCGACAAATGTGAGGTAATGCATATTGGTAGGTCTAACATAGAGGGGAAATATACCGTAAATGACAAAACCAGTAGGAATATAGAAAGTCAGAGAGATCTGGGCGTGCAGGTCCACAGATCTTTGAAAGTGACAACTCAAGTGGACAAGGTAGTCAAGAAAGCATATTGCATGCTTGCTTTCATTGGACGGGGCAACAAGTATAAAAACTGGCAAGTCATGCTGCAGGCATATACAATCTTGGTAAGGCCGCACTTGGAATATTACGCACAGTTCTGGTTGCCACACTACCAGAAAGATGTGGAGGCTTTGGAGAGGGTGCAGAGGAGGTTTACCAGGATGTTGCCTGGTCTGGGGGGGGGGGGGGTGTTAACTATGCGGAGAGGCTAAATAGAGTCAGACTGTTTGCATTAGAACGACGGAGGTTGACTGGTGACCTGTTAGAGGTGTACAAGATTATGAGAGGCACGGATAAAGTGCATGGGTCAGCACTATTTCCCAAGGTGGAGGGGTCAGTCACCAGGGGACATAGGTTTAAGGTCCATGGGACAAATTTTAGAGGAGATGGACGAGGCACGTTTTTTACACAGAAGCTGGTGAGTGCCTGGAACGTGTTGCCAGGGGAGGTCGTGGAATGAGATACATTAACGGTGTTCAAAAGGTACCTTGAGAAATACATGGATATGATGAGTATAGAGGGATACGGCACAAGGAAATGCTGAGGGTTTTGGCCACGGTGGGTATCATGGCTGGTACAGCCTTGGAGGGCTGAGGGGCCAGTTCCTGTGCTGGGTTGTTATGTGTGAACCACTCGACCCTTTGAACCTACTTCATTATTCAATAAGATCATGGCTGTCTGATTGTAATCTCAACTTCACATTCTCACCTACCCCCATAAACTTCCAATCCCTTGCTTATCAAGAATTTATCAACCTCTGCTGTAAAAGTATTCAAAGTCTCTGCTTCCACTGCCTTTTGACGAAGAGAGTTTGAAAGACACTAGCTTCTGAGAGAACAAATTTCTCCTCCTCTCTGTAATAATTAGATTGATTAAAATAGTTTGGTGACTATGTTTGACCGGTGTAGACACGATGGGCCAGAGGGCCTTTTTTGTGCCGTATTATTCTGTGACTAAATGGGCAACTCCTTAAAAAGTGGCCCCTAGTATTAGGTTCTCCCAGTCGGGGAAACATCCTCTCCACATTGACCCTGTTAAGATCTCTCTGGATTTTATGTTTCATCTCACTCTTCTAAACTCCAGCAGATACAAGTGTAATCTGTCCAGTCTTTCCTTCACAGCTCCAGGATCCCAGGTTCGGTTCCCGGCTGGGTCACTGTCTGTGTGGAGTCTGCACGTCCTCCCCGTGTGTGCGTGGGTTTCCTCCGGGTGCTCCGGTTTCCTCCCACAGTCCAAAGATGTGCGGGTTAGGTGGATTGGCCATGCTAAATTGCCCGTAGTGTCCTTAAAAGTAAGGTTGTGGGGGGGGGGGTTGTTGGGTTACGGGTATAGGGTGGATACGTGAGTTTGAGTAGGGTGATCATTGCTCTGCGCAACATCGAGGGCCGAAGGGCCTGTTCTGTGCTGTACTGTTCTATGTTCTAAGACAACCTGCCCATTCCAGGTATTAATCTAGTAAACCTTCAAATAAACCTTGTCTGAACTGCTTCAGTCCTTCCTTAAATAAGGAGACCAATCATGTACACAGTATTTGAGATGTGGTCTTACCAGCGCCCTGTATAACTGAAGTTTAATCTCCCTACTTTTGTATTCAATTCCCCTCACAATAATAACATTCTATTAGCTTTCCTAATTACTTGCTGTACCAAATCTCGGTGTGTGATTTCCAGTTAGTAACTGGAAATGGAAATATATTTTTCAAATTTATCAGTAAATTGTAACAACACAAGAATTGCTGTTACGGGGTTGGGCTTCTTGCCAACATACTCTACTCTCTACTTACTCGACACAGTAATTTCCACTCTTATGCTTACAATTCCAATTCACAAAATTAACCTTTCATACGGGGTACAGGGGATACCTGGCAATTTCATAACCTAGAGAAAGTTGGTAAGATTTGGCTCCCTGGCCGTTAACGTTTTGTGGGCTCATTCCAGCAAAGTTCCTGTATAACCAACACTGTGCGCCTCAAATCCAAGATAAGTGACTGCAGAGGCTTTGAAGGACATATTGAAGAGACTGTCCTGGGGCAGTGCAGGGCTCTTAATGACTTGCATATCTTGGTCCTGGTCTTGGGTAGGGAAGGCAGTGCATAGTGTGGTAGTGGTGCACAGTGTGGTGTGCAGGGCATGGTCAGTCATGGTATTATAAATCAGAGGGCACAGTAATGTTCAGAGGAGGCAGCTGGCTCCTGTGTGTTGGTAGCTGAAAAATCATGGTGAACATTGGATGGTCTTATTGGGGAAGCCGGATGATGGTGGTGGTCCCGAAAAATAGGGTGCATGTGGACTCGAAGCAAGGGGTCAGTTGACAAGGATTCAAGGATTGACAACGTGTTACAGACGGGAGGGTTTGTTCCAATTTAAACAGCCTTGATTTCTCCTCTCACTACCCCTCCTGCGTAAACCGAAAGATGTTTTTGATTTTTTTATTTCCCCCATTTATAAGTGGTGGTGTATTGACCCCAACCTATAAATCTCTAGTGTTGCCCTCCACAAGGAATAACTCACAGCAAACTCAAGGTGTGGAGATGCCGGCTTTGGACTGGTGTGGGCACAATAAAAAATCTTACAACACCAGGTTAAAATCCAACAGGTTTGTTTGGAGTCACTAGCTTTCAGAGCACAGCTCCTTCATCAGGTGAGTGCAGAGATGGGTTCCACAAACTCACATATAGACAAAGTCAATGAGGCAAGATGATACTTTGAATGCAAGTCTTTGCAGATAATTAAGTCTTTACAAGTCCAGATAGTGCGACTGGAGAGGGGGATAATCACGGGTTAAAGAGGTGTGAATTGTCTTAAGTCAGGACATTTCGCAAGCTCAGGCCAGATGGTTGGGGGGGGGGGGGGGGGTAAGCATTCTCCAAGGCGTCGCGCAACGTCGCGCAAAAACTGATAGCCAAGTTCTGCACACATGAGTATAGCCTCAACCGGGACCTTGGATTCATGTCTCATTACATTCACCTCTCACCACCTGGCCTTGGCTTGCAAAATCCTACCAATTGTCCTGGTTTGAGACAATTTACACCTCTTCAACCTGTGATTATCCCTCCCTAGTCACACCGTCTGGACCTGTAAAGACTTAATTACCTGCAAAGACTCACACTCAAAGTATCATCTTGCATCATTAACTTTGTCTATATATGAGTTTGTGGAACCCACAACTTCACTCGCCAATGAAGGAGCTGCACTCCAAAAGCTAGTGACTCCAATCAAACCTGTTGGACTTTAACCTGGTGTTGTAAGACTTCTTTCTGAGCAAACCCAAGGTAAGATAAAATATAAGAGGTTGGTTGATTTTTAAACACACACATGGGAAAGAGGGATAATGTAAAGGAAGGAGGTTCAGGGCCAGACCACAAGAAAATACAAGTTAGGCTTACGTGTGTCCAGAGTCCAGGATCAAATGTCTAATGGAATATTTCTTCAGGGGGCAGGGTGATCCGTCTCTCCACACACGAGACTTCCACCAGGGGCGAAGGCACTAGAGTTGAGTTGGTCTTGATGGTGCAAGCTCCATTGTTCCAGTAGTTCGTAGTTGTGATGAGGGGCCAGAATTCTTTCTGCTGCTTGATGGTAAGATGGTCAACAGCGCAGGCAGCTTGTATGGAGTTCCTCTTTGGAGGGAAAACAGTGGCTGCCTCTTAACAGTTTATTAATTAAAGGTATTCAGACAGCTCAAGTCTCAGTCATGTGACACTGGTTTCAGGTTGTTAAATGAGGCTCCTAGTTTCAAGCCATTGTGTGTTGGGGCAGGTAACACTTTGGCCATTAGCACCAGATTGGAGCTTTTGAGTTGCAAGGAGCTGCCTTTGTTCATAGCTGGCTGGGGCAGACAGGTGGTCTGCTAAGTCATTGTGTTGGCTTGGCTGGAATGTTTATACGGTATAAGGAGTGTTACATTCCAGGGCGTTTCGAGGATTTGCTTTTGTTTGCTTTCAAACTGCCCAAACTTTCAGAAGCTAGCATGTGAAAAAATGAAAAATGAAAATCGCTTTTATTGTCACGAGTAGGCTTCAATGAAGTTACTGTGAAAAGCCCCTAGTCGCCACATTCCGGCGCCTGTCCGGGGAGGCTGGTACGGGAATCAGCTGGTGTGATCAGATGGTGCCATTTTATCAGCTCAGCAAATTGTCCATTTTGAGAAAAATAGGTTCAGTGAATTGGACATTTTGAATTCTCCCTCAGTGTACCCGGACAGGCGCCGCAGTGTGGCTTCTTGGGGATTTTCACAGTAACTTCATTGCAGTATTAATGTAAGCCTATTTGTGACGATAATAAACAGATTATTAATAGATTATTATTAAATAAAAATGAATTGTAATGTAGTCCACATGAACAATGATGGGAAACAAGGGAGGCAGGGTAGTGACAGGAGGAATGGGAATTAGGAGGCAGTGAGTATGGAGGTGGATGGGAGGAACTTGGACGATAGGGGGAGGTTGGAAGTTGCACTTACCCACAGACATCAACAGCACCATTTTTACATTCACTGAAGAATAACGTAGTTTGAAAAACACACCAGAAAAAAATCGATCATGTAGGGGTCCCGGAATGTGGAGTTCAGCAAATCAATTTTGGGCCAATTGAAGTGGGACCCTATAAATTTCCTGTTCAAACCATGGAGAACGTGACTCAACTGTGTGTGGAACTCCAGAATATAATACACGATGAACAATGTGGTTGGGGGGGGGGGGGGGGGCACGGTAGCATAGTGGTTATCACAGTTGCTTCACAGCGCCAGGGTCCCAGGTTTGATTCCCACCTTGGGTCACTGTCTGTGTGGAGTTTGCACTTTCTCCCTGTGTCTGCGTGGGTTTCCTCTGGGTGCTCCGGTTTCCTCCCACAGTCCAAAAATGTGCAGGTTACGTGGATTGGCCATGCTAAATTGCCCTCGAGTGTCAAAAAATGTTGGGTTGGTTGGGGTTACAGGGATGGAAGGGGGGGAGAATGTGGGCTTGGGTGGGGTGCTCTTTCCAAGGGCCGGTACAGACTCGATAGGCTGAATAGCCTCCTTCTGCACTGTAAATTCTATGATCTATGAACAAGCTTGGCTCTTTTACTAATGGTGCACACTCAGGCGCGAATCTATTAAGCCTAGGTACTGCGGTCCATTTGGTCTTAATTGGCAAATGATCCTTACAGAGGTATATGAAATTGGATGCACAGTAAAACAATCAAGGTCCACGGTTTCTGCGCAGAAGCAAGGTGGACCCTACAAACCTCAGTTCCCAGAGTAATCGTCATGGCATTTAAGGCACCATACTGAAGCCATGATATAAGTGTAAGGATTAGGTATTGATAGTTATTTTCAAGGCCACTGAAGGGCAAATAACAGAAGCCTGACAGAGGGTTATTGGACCTGGCTCTTTTGAGCCTAACTAATGTGCAGTCACGTCTGAGGGGGATGCTCAGCTACCAATCATCCACCATGAGGATATCTTGCAAAGGGTGGAGATTCCATGTTCAGACTGAGGGCAGGACGAGGACTAGAGACTGGATTGCTGCCATGGAGGGGGAAACTACTCGAGGAAAATTATCATTCATTGCTCAATTGCATCCATTCACAGATACGAGCAGGAGTAGAGAATGCAGCCTGCAGGCAATGCTGCCTTATTGATGTATATGATTAGAATAAGAAGAATAAAGGCCCATAGTTGATTGGCACAATTCTAGGAAGATGATCGCCCTGAGGATCAAGAGTTTAGGAACTCTGAGATGTTGCTGGGGAGGTGCCAAATCCCTGAAGACGTTTGGTGCGACCAAGGGTCTACAGAAGACGCAGCTCATATATGGCGATGAGCAGGAGCCAGGACTGCAGGTGCCTTCACTTGCCTCGGGATATGGTAGCTCATGTTTGCCACATTCTCCGTAAGAAACTCACACCGCAAGAACTTGAGAGGGCATCCCTGCCAGTTACTTCGAAGGTTACCACTGCACTGAACTTTTTTGTCAGCGGTTCCTTCCAGGGCTGCACAGGGTATCACTGCTGAATCTAACAATTAGTAACACAAATACATAAGGGATGAGACAGATGCCATTTGTAGTAACATCTTTTACGTACTGTTCCTGATGGATGAAGCAAGCCAGGCTGCCAGAACTGTTTGATTCGCTACCATCTCCGGTTTCCTGGAAGTGGAGGGTGCCGTTAACTGCACACACGTGGCCATGACAGCTCCCTGGCAGCGGCCTGTGAGATTCATTAATAGAAAAGGACCTCGCTCTCTGAATGTCCAGCTCATTATTGATCACAGAAAGCAGATCCAGCATGTTTGTACCAAGTGCCTAGGGAACTCACATGAATCTTACATCCTGAGTCACTTGCAGGATCCACTGATATTTGAGGGACCTCACTACTTAGAAGGTTGGCTCCTCGGTGACGAGGATTACCCCCAGAAGACATGGCTGATGATGCCCGTTTGTTAGCCATGGACTGCATCTGAGGAGAGATGCAATACTGCAGGTTCTGCTACAAGGTCCTCAATAGAGCAAACTATTGGTTTCTTAAACGCACATTTCTAGTGTTTGGACAGGTCAGGTGTAGCTCTCCAGTATTCACCACCGTGAGTGTTTGCACCCTGCACAACATAACACTGCAAAGGTAGGATGTGTTTACAGAGCGATATCGGAGGTTATGAGGAGAAAGCAGGATTAGGCTATTGAGTTGGATGATCATGATCGTGATAAATGGCAGAGCAGGTTCGAAGGGCAAAAAGGCCTCCTCCTTCTCATATCTTATTTGTGTCTATGAGCTAGATATCTCCTCAGACAAGGAGGACATGGAAGGGGATAATCTGAAGAGGACGAGGATTCAGACGGGCTACATGAAGCCGTCGCACAGCCACGATGTGGCGTGCCCATGACCACTTCGGAGCTACAAGATTGCAGGAGGAATAAGGTGAAGCCAGGTTTTCACAGACAAAAGTTCTCTTCAGGCTATGATGGAGGGGAAACAACAAGACCCTCATTCTCAGTGTTAGCATATCAAGAAAGGTCATCAATATCACAATGTTCACAGAGGCAGCATAAATCATCACCTTCTGCCCTAACAATGGGATTATCCTTGGAAGGCACAGGAGCCTTGGGAACATCTTGCCAATGTGGAATGTGATTAGCACTCCATTAGCACATCTTCTTAAACAGCTACACGTAGTGCAGTTGACTATGGCGTCAACAAATCAGTTGGCATGGCAGCTTTTAAACGTTTGCACATCCAAATGTCAGCATGACAGCAGTTTAGCAAGGCGGTGATAATAAAAAATGGTTAACGCTTGACTGTCTCAAGAGAGAGCAGCAGCCAGACAACATCTCTCCAATCATCACCTCTTGTAGATGAATAATGCCGAGGGATCATCTAGCTGCTAAGCCACAATATCCCATCGGACATCAGGACGCAGCGACCTGTCACAGTCCTGCACCTAAAGCTGAGTTTAGTTTGTATTGTCCTCGCAGAGAGTGACTCACCAGTATCATGGCTTGATTATTTTGTAACGCCCAGGACCTGCATTCGTTGAAAGCCTACAAAGTTCATGTCCTGGATTGCCTTGGTATTAGGGAGAAATGTGGCAGTCAGTATTGATGCAGCAGTCAATGATGACCTTTCCCCTTAAGAGACCCTGCTGATGACCGGCGATGTGCAAAAGCATCACTTTCAGGGCATGACAGTCCTTGACACTGTGCAGCTCACAAAGGCCAATCTTCTTAATATACCCAAAGTCAGTGAGTGTACAGTCATGCAATGAATTGCATATCAGGTTGCATACTGCGCTTTACAGCAGGATTAGGTAGAGCTAGGCAACCATCCAGTAGCAAAGAAAGATCCTCACAGGTAAGGAGATGGCTTCATCAGGATGAGAATACACCTCTGACATCACACATACATATCCCTCTTACAGATATTTGTAATCTCACCGAGTCAAACAACTTCTATAGTCATACATGGGGACAGTGAGGGAAATTTTTTTAATAACTTTTCATCCTTCAACGTGGAGATGATAAATTGTAGGAAAGCATTAAAACCTATGGTGCTCGAAGATGATTGACTCTTTTCCCAAAAATTCACAGTCATTAAATTAAACATGATGTGGAGATGCCGACGTTGGACTGGGGTGAGCACAGTAAGAAGTCTTACAACACCAGGTTAAAGTCCAATAGGTTTGCTTCAAATCACTAGCTTTCGGACCACTGCTCCTTCCTCAGGTGAATGAAGAGGTAGGTTCCAGAAATACATATAGGCAAAGTCAAAGATGCAAGACAATGCTTTGAATGCGAGCATCCGCACACGTGAGTACGGCCTCAACCAGGACCTTGGATTCATGTCGCATTACATTCATTCACCCCCCCCCCCCCATTATCTGGCCTGGACTTGTGAAATCCCACCCACTGTCCTGGCTTGAGACAATTCGCACCTCTTTAACCTGGGGTTATCCCTCTCTCTGGATCTGTAAAGACTTAATTACCTGCAAATGCTCGCATTCAAAGCATTGTCTTGCATCTTTGCCTTTGTCTATATATATATATATATATTTCTGGAACCTACCTCTTCATTCACCTGAGGAAGGAGCAGTGCTCTGAAAGCTAGTGATTTGAAACAAACCCGTTAAATTAAACGCTATTACAATATACGCATTGGAGAAACGATCCTAATGTTCATAGTGAAAAATACTTGTGCTGTGCTCAAACAACAGACATCAGTGTGACACCATCAGGGTAATTACTAAGGCCAAATAACATCTGTCTGAAATCTGTCTGTCACAGCCATCATTGCCACATATTTGCCTTTGATATGAGATTGTGCGAGAATTAATGGAACTGTGGATCCAGGTGGGAGCTCGTTTGGGGGGAGGGGGGGGGGAATTGTATCACATTAGCCATTGAATACCTGAGACTTGGAGTCTGATAAGCGTAAAATATATTTACAGAAATAAAAAGTAAGTATGGTGTTGGAACACCCGTACCACCATTGTGTACTCAAAACTTCTTCATTATTCTAACCCTACTGCTATATCTTGGTGCAGCCCCAACAGCTTGCTGACTGCTATGCCCTATTGTCTGAAATGACTTTGGTGGTCATCCTCTGGTGGCCCAAGGCCTGGAAGGTCCCAGCCTGTTAAGGGTGTCCTACTCTGGGCCTGGTGCAACCTGCTCAGTTTGACTTTCTGGAGTGTCTAGATCTGTGTCTGAGGGGTGATCAGATTGTGAACTCGAGCTTGAATGCACCTTGGTGGAACCAAACCGAGCTTACGTGCACCTTGGTGGGACCAAATTGTAAGTAAGCTCAGGAACGCAAATCAAAATTCAATGTGCTTTGCCCATGCAATAGCATTGTTTGTACTTGCAAAATTGCATATATCTGAATTAAACAGCCCCATAAAATTGTAAGCGGGGATCATGTCATGTGATTAAATGGTCTGTTGTGCTTCTGATACCATGACAGGTCTGTCGGGCTGCCGGCACACCTGCGTCTGTTGTGCTGCTCTCACTATGACACCTGCGTCTATCGTGCTGCCTGCTGATTGCTGTGATTGCTGCATGCAGACATGCTGTTCTTGGCCCCCCAGGCTTTTGGACACTGCACAGGAGGTCTTGGTGGAGGAGGGGAAAGGAGAGGAGGTGCCTTGTCTCCAAAGGGCAAGAGGAGGGCGTCCAAATACCCTGTCAAAAGGTCATAGTGGTCAGTTTCTGTAGTCCAGCCTTTAGGACATGGATGTAGTGCCATAAGAGGTTCAATGAGCTCATATGATTAGTCAAGATCAGTGAATGTATCTTCAAATTCCTTACCCAACCAATTGCACCACTAACTTCAATCCCAGCAGTAACCTAACAACAATCTCTATAAATCAGTACTCATTCTCTCTCTTCCTCTCTCTTCCTCCCCCCACCCCCCAAGCCTATTTAGCAACTTGCCAGATCTGTGTGGCCTCCGCTCATTCTCCCAATCATGCTCTATTCGAAAGGGATGGTCAGCTAGTGCACCCATGTCTGGGAGCAACTGGTTTATACAGAAACCTTGAAATCATTACTCAGCACACCTCTCCTTATAGATTTTGTTTCTATTTGAAACAACTATAGAGATCATTAAAAAACTTGAAGAATTGTACCAACAGCCAGATGAAATCAACAAATACTAAATCTTGGTGGTCCCTTTAAATGGGGTTGGGGCCACAGAGAACTGCTTTGTGCCGCTTAACACAGTCAACTGTGTGAGGTTAAGAAAGGGTAGCACTGGTATTGAATTAGCATGATGACCTGCCCCCTCTGCATCTTTTAGCAGGTGTTTTCAGTGTACATTAGCATTGGTGGGATTCATGTCAGACAGGTGGGTACAGGCAGACGCCATTTTGGTCTACAAGTGATCATGCCTAATATTGTTCTCAAAAACTTTGTTTTTAAATTTTTATTTGGAAGACCAAGTGGAAAATGTGAGCTGAATTCTTCCATCAGTGGTTTGGGGTCTTCTCCTTGAACCACTATAGTCCTTCGAGCAATGAGGCACCCATAATAATGTTAGATGGGAAATTCCCACTAATAATGAAGGAATGGCAACATTTATCCCAAGCCCGGATACTAATGACCTTAAACTTAATGAATGCAGAAAACTTGAGTAAATGAAGAAATCAGGACTGAGCTGTTCCCGGGCTTGGGGTTTCTATTCTTAAGAGGATACATTTGATTGCTTTGGAGGGGCTTGGCATTGTATTAACTTGGCATTTTAAAATTGCATAGGCCTGCTGTAATCAGTGAATTGGTAACAAAGATACATAAAGATTGAGGATTAGGCCTGTGCCAGAGTTAGATGACCTAATTGTTGTGAGGCTGCTGAAAATGCCCTACGTAGTACTTTATTTTGAAGAGGAGGATTAGCTACAGTGCCGATTCCTGTTCGTTATCCAGTGAATCCCTTTGGAACATTTGCATGTGTGGACATTGGCAGTAATCAGGCTTGGTTGTAATTATTATCTGTGTCTTCTGCTTTCCAACCTTCACACTTTTTTTTATTTCTTGTGTTTTTCCGAATTTCCTAAAAGTGACATGTTTTACGTATCACCAAGCTTTTTAATTTTAAAAACTGTTGGCGATGGACATAGCTAATTAATTTTTAGTATAACAAACTATAGCTGTCTGGAACGTAAATATGACATGGATGATATTTACTCTCCAGATGCATTGATGTATTAAAACAGCACTGAATAAAGCTGATGCCTTGCCATGATGAATTCATTCAGTATCAGCCAATGTGCACACGTGCATTATTTTCTTGCCCCACTTGGACTAACGTCTGAAAGGTTTTCTTGATGACTACTTTTTGAGAGGTTATTTTGTGACCATTGCTCAGCTTTTTGCTCGAATTGACTGTCACTTTTGTGTGAAGGCCGGTGGCCATCCCTATTTGCTCGTAAATCAAAAGATCACTGAAACGCCAGGATATAATTTTCAGCAAAAGGTAGTGGGTTTTAGGAGCTCATTTTTGTTATTTGCTGATTTCTACAGACATTCAATGTTTGTTGCAGGTGGACTTGGTAGACTGGGTGGACAACATGTGGCCACGTCATTTAAAAGAGAAGCAAATGGACTCCACCAATGCAATCGCAGAGATGAAATATCCCAAAGTTCAGAAGTAAGTGAGAGTTCTGTTTATATTGAAAGCAACCATTTGGAATCTGTACGTTTTTACACCCATTTTATAAATACCACAAGGCTGAAGCATGGTGCATTTCATTTTTAGGATTTGCTGAAGGATCAATTGAGATTTTTACGTTAGATTAATGGTGCACTGTGTGAAAGCCGTACTGGTTCTTATTCAGGAGTTCTGCTCCAGAAACTATTGTCAGGCCTGGCTAATGGGGTTAATTACATGAGATGTCTAAACCAGCCATCCATGTGAGCTATAAACACAGTACTCCCATTCGTAATAGAACTTATTTTTTTTAGACAAGATGTCCAACTGACTGTTGATACATAACTTGTTCTTCTGTTTTGAATTACGGCAGTGGTTGAGCTCAACTAATTCGCCAAAACCTAAAAGTAGGAATACAGGAGTTAGCGCCTTGAGCCTGTTCTGCCATTCAGTGTGATCATGGCTGATCCATGACTTCACTCCATATTCTCACATTCGTCTTGTATCCCTTTATACCATTGGATATATGAATTTCAGAACTAAAATGAACAATTAACCAAGTAATAACTACTGTTTTCAGAAAAGAATTCTAAACTTCTACCACCCATTGCATATAGAAGTGTTCCCTAATTTCACTCCTGAAGCACTTGGCTCTAACTTTTAGCTCATGTCCCTTAGTTTGAGATTCCCTAACCCAACAAATATAGATTCTTTCTCACTGCTCTCCCCGCCCCCTCACGGTTGCCCTCAGCAGCACTCTATATACCTCTTTGCTGTCCACCTTTGAGCTATCTGCCTTTCTGTCTACCCTGTGGTCACCCTTAAAATTGTGAACATTTCAATCAAATCAACTCTAACGCTTTCAAGTTCCTCGCGATTACAGGAATAAATTGGAGGCAGGGTATCCTGCAGCAAGTGATTCACCTCTACAGGCCACATGTGAATAGAGTATACGCTTCACCTGCCTGGATGAGTGCAGCATCAAAAACACTGCAGAAACTCGACACCACTCAGGACAAAATGGTCAATTTGATCGGACCCCATCCACCACCTTGAGCATTCACTTCCTCCGTTGTCGGTGCACATGGCTGAATTGGGTACCATGTACATGATGTGCTGCAGAAAATTGCCAAGGCTTTTCGACTGCACCTTCCAAATCCATGACCTAGAAGAACAAGGATAAGCAGGTTCATGAGAATACCACCACTCGCAAGTACCCCCTCCAAATCACACACCACCCTGACTTGACAATGTCTAGCCATACCTTTATTGTCATTGTACCAAAATCCTGGAATTCTCTATCTATACCAGCCTGCAGTGGTTCAAGAAAGCAGCTGCTCACCAACTTCTCGAGGACAATTAGGGTTAGGTAATAACTGCTGGCAAAGCCAGCAATGCTCTCGTCCATGAATTTAAAAATGTAAAATACCCAATTATTTTTTTATCCAATTAAGGGGCAATTGGGTTGTGGGGGTGAAACCCATGCAGACACGGGGAGAATGTGCAAACTCCACACGGACAGTGACCCAGGGCTTGGATTCAAACCTGAGTCCTCCGCGCCGCAGGCCGCAGTGCTAACCACTGTGCCACTGTGCTGCCCTCGCTCATCTCATAATTGAATAATTTTTTTAAAAATCAAGTAAATACACAGCAGTAATTAAGATTTTCCACGTTTATAAAGAAGAGTATTTAAACTCAAGTGGACAATACTTGTTGAAATTAGTTTAGTCCATATTTGCAGTGTGTGGGGCTGGTTAATGGGGCTGTTTTAGCACAGTGGGCTAAATAGCTGGCTTGTAAAGTAGACCAAGGCCAGCAGCGTGGGTTAAATTCCCGTACCAGCTTCCCCGAACAGGCGCTGGAATGTGGCGACTAGGGGCTTTTCACAGTAACTTCATTGAAGCCTACTTGTGACAATAACCAATTTTTATTTCATTTCATTTCATTTTCGTGTACAGCAACTTTATTTTGTTCAGTACATTCGAATGGGGAGCCAAACGACAAGTTGTTTTCAATACAGCTTCATGGCTCATTTCTACATCCCAGTCAGCAACTCCCTGATGTTTATGTTTATCTGCACTTACCTGAAGACAATGGGCAATTTATACCTAAATAGGAGGGTGCACTGTGACCCTCATAATTTCTGTGTTCCATCTGGCTTTGGCAACATTACAATAGGTGAGCCTCATTGTTATTTTTTAGCAGTAAATTGTGGGCTATTATTTTCTCTCAACAAACATGCCTAATCTTGCTTGAATGCTTTTACAAAAAGCAAGTCCTGGTATTGACTGTGAATGGCCAGTCTTGCCATATATAAAAAGGCATAGGTGCTGTAGAAACTGATATAAGTGGCAATCACAGCCTGTTGCTCTTTGAATCAGTTTAGCTGGTAATGAATGGCTCATGGTAGCATGGTTAACTCAAGCCCTTGGCTTCTTTCTCAGAGATGAAGGCCTCCAATGGAATTTTGAAGTGTCTTTTAAATGTAAATTTCTGCTATACAAGTAAGTTTAATCGTTTTTTTAGTAAAATGTATTCATTTATATCTGTAACATTGTAAGTGTTATTTCCAGCAGTAAGTGTTTCAATTTAATGGGAGCTGAAGATGGTGACCAAAAGGGTATTTAGAAAAATGGAGCAATTTGATTGGTTTGTCTTTTTTAATAATTATCAACTTTTTCTGATACCTTTAGCTTTATACACCTTTATCTTTTTGTTATAAAATTGTTTGCTTTGTTATAATCATTGTCTTTCCGGTTGTGATTTATCTCTATTTTATCAACAAGAAATTTCAGTCAAATAAGTACAAATGTGCCAGAAATGTGTATAATGTGATGCAGTAATCCTGGCATGAAGAGTAGAGGTAGTCCATGAGCCAGTCTCCATTTTGCCCCAAACTGAGTCAAGGTCACTCATCCACTGCAAAATATTTTGGGCGTTGGCAGCCCAACAGTAAGACACAAAATTTGGGTGAGCCAAGCCTCCCGCCGCCTGACTCACTGGAGCAGAACACTGTGGGTTCTGGGCCATTTACCCACCCAAAGGAAAGTGAAATCAATATGTTAACCTGAATTTAAAAAAAGGATTTGGGCAAAAGAATTGGGATACATTCAAAGAAAAATAAAAAACCTGGGAAGTACATTTATTTTGGTTGTTTGGATGCAACCCACCAGAGACAGAGGGAGGTTGTTCCACCTCGGTAGATCCGCTCTTGACATTGCTCAGGCTTGAGTAGTTTAATTTATGAATTGAGGCCCAATTATGGGCTACCTAAACAGCCCCCCCCCCCCCCCCCCCCCCCCCTTCATAACAGAAACTGGTATTGACATTGTATCTTTACATCTTTGTTGGTTGATTGTTTGTAATATTGTTAGCTATTATTAGAAAACTTCAATAAATATATTTTTTAAAAGGCGTCTTGCCTCTGTGACTGTTATCCGCATGTGCGGATGTACCGCTTTAATTAATATTTCCGTTCTGTCCTCATTTTTCCCTTCTACTCAAACCTAAGCAGTCCTATTTAAAGTGCAAGTCTGGATAGTGAGTGATAGCAAGCTGTTTGATTGTGAGATGGATGCTTCAGTGAAACTCGTTCTTGCCCTTGCGTGATATCCACAAACCAAGAGTTTGCTGGACACCAAACAAGAACAGGATGTGGTGATTTGCGATCATTGTCTCGAAGTGCAGCACAGCAGTGTAAGGGTCACCTGGCTTGAGGGACCAATTGGGACGCAGAGTGGGTAATCACCCCAGGGGATGTAGTCTTCTCTTAGGCAGTAGACATTTGGGGACTAGGTGCAGCTGTGTGGCTGCTGTACAGTTTTTGTTATTAATAAATCCTTTTGTGTTTCTAATGAAGTCTGTGAAAGTGCATCATTACATCTGGCAGGATAAAATTATCGTGACACTGCCTCTGGCCTTACATCTGTGAGCTTCCTGTGGAGGAGGAAACAAATTACTCACCACAGTGCCTCTCTTTGGGTGAGCGGACCCATTTGAGATTTTGCCAGACAGTAGAATCAGACAAGACAGACAGTTCCAAGTTGCGTGGACAATGGAGAAAACACTGCAAGACCCCAGGTCAGAATTCACAAGGATGAACATTGTAGATCAGGAGGTGATGCGGTCCACGGGAGTAGCTCAGTGCATTGGAGGGGCTGAGGGACAGACTTGGAACAAACCTGAATTGGCAGATACAGTCAAAAGTTTAGAAAAATAGAGAGAAAAATATCAAGTGAAAATACCGTAGAAGCTTTAAGTTTAAAAAAAAAAAGGAATTTCAGTTAAAACGAGTTGCTGCAAAGGTTTTTTTAAAAAAACACAGAAAGCAGTGCTTTAAGTGGGGGAAAAAAACTTTCCCAATGAACTGTAGCGAGGTTTTCTGAAGCACGAGGAAATCAATTAACTGAAATTGACAAGATCCCAGTCGGCACAGAGGCTGCGGGGGCTCCGTGGCAGTAAACACTGCACTAATTGACTTAAAACGGAAAAGTCAGGGAGGCAGCACGGTGGTGCAGTGGTTAGCACTGCTGTCTCATGGCGCCGAGGACCCGGGTTCGATCCCAGCTCCGGGTCACTGCCTGTGGGGAGTTTGCACTTTCTCCCCGTGTCTGTGGGTTTCACCCCCCCAGCCCAAAGATGTGCCGTGTGGGTGAATTGGCCACACTAAATTGCCCTTTAATTGGAAAAATTAAATTAGATACTCTAAATTTATTTTTAAAAAACAGAGAAGTTCTTAAGTTTTGAAAAGAAGACAAGTTATCCAGTTTAAAAATAATGGCCTGATCAGACCTCGAGTGCGACCAGCATCATAGAAAAACAATCGGACTTCCCAAACAGCCAGAAGAACAAGAAATTCTGGTGATTGCTAAAAGGGCTTAAAAATTCAGTGAAGGAACAGCCAGGGTCACACCAAAACACTGAAAGGACAAAACGTGGGAAAAAACAAAGAAAGCCGGCAGCTGCTGACAGCTCAGTTTTTAAAAAAAGATGACAGTCTTAAAGTGACATTGCATTTAAAGATGATATATTTAAAGTGGCAATGCACTTTGAGTGACAACTACAAGAAGGAACCAATGGACAGGAAATTTGGACAAGACCCAAGATAGAGGGCAACTTTCAAAAAAGGTCCATAAGCGACAGAAGCCTCGAGGAGGTAACAGAAGACCTCAGAGGAAGCAATGAAGATCTCAAGCAAGAGATAAAGGAAGACCCCAAAGAGTAGGCAACAAAGACCTCAGAAAGGAGGCAAAAGAAGACTTCGGAAGGGGGGCACTGAAAAGGCCTCTGAAGGAGGGTGACAAGTCAACACTTTGTCGAAGACAGGCCGAACCAACAGCGAAGCCAATAGGGTTTGGCTGAAGTTAAGACATGTAAAAATTAAAGCTCAATTTGTGAAATGTATATGCCCAGAAAGAACATGATGAATTCCCCTTGGAGGAAACACAGAAATTAAAGACTTCAAAAGAAACTAGAAAGTTTATCGAATATAAAGATGAATCAGCAAAAAGAATGAAGACTCTAGAGAAGATATTAAAACAAAATGAAATAACTGACATCAAACTTGAAAAATGCTGCAAAACTTTACAGTTAAGAAGAAGAAATTAATGAGACAATGGAGAACAAGCTTAATTTCATGAAAAGCAACTAGAAAATAGGGACAAGTCCAGTGAAGAATTGAAGGGGTGTTCGGCAGTAAGAAATTAACTGAAGAAGTTGACATTGAAATTGTCCGCAATTCAGATAGAGAAAGAAACTTGAGATTACTTGTCAGAACAAGGTTGCTGAAATAGTCACACTAATAGAAAAGCCTCATCATCTCACGATGAGCCACCACTGATACAACAATAAAAAAAACATATTACGTACATAATATAACATGGTGTCATAACATGAAACTTTGGTAGTGGATCAAGTTGGATCCCTGGAATTATTGTCTCTAAGACCGGACCCTCTGTCGTACGAAGTAGACAAGGAGGGTGACTGCTGCTTCCGGATGTGGAAGGGAAGGGTAGGATCATAGACATATATGGGTGGCTGGGAGAGCAGCGAGGTGAACAGGTGGTGGAGATTAAGGAGAACTGGGAGGGGGGAATAAACTGGGGAGGATGCAGTGAAACGCTACAAAAGATAAACGTGACCTCGTGCACAAGGATGATCCTGATACAGTTCAAGGTGGTACACAGGGTACATATAACTTGGGCAAGAATGAGTGGATTATTCCAGGGAGTGGCAGACGAGTGTGAGAGGTGTGGGCGGGGACCAGTGAATCACGTACATATGTTCTGGGCCTGCGAAAAGTTGGAGAGATTCTGAGCGGGAATGTGTACGGCGCTATCAAGGATAGTGGGGGAGGTGGGAAATTTGGGATATCGGAGAAGCCAGAGCTGATGGAGGGTAGGAAGGCCGATGTTGTGGCCTTCGCCTCTCTGATTGCCCGACGAGGAATTCTGTTGGAGAGGTGGTCAGCAACGCCACCCGGGGTGGCGGCCTGGCTCGGGGATCTTCTTTGGCTGGAAAAGGTCAAATACGAATCAAAGGGTTCGAGGGCTTCGAGGCATGGTGGGGGATGTTTGTGGCTGTGTTTGAGGAGCTGTTCGTCGCGCGTGTTGGGAGGGGTGGGGGGGGGTGAAAAATCTGCTTTTTAAAAAAAACTATCACTGTGTGTTGGGGAGTTTGTTTATGTTTTGTGACCTTTTACTTAAGTTTGGAATTAGATACATTTTTGAAAAAGTAGACATGGTAATGAGAGAGGGCAGCGCCCGCTATGGAGCTTGGATGTGGGACTATTAGCAGATGAGGGGGTGTGCGGACGGTTGAGCAAGTCCATCCAGAACTATTTGGAAATAAATGATACGGGGGAAGTCTCGGCAGCAACGGTGTGGGAAGCTCTGAAGGCAGTGGTTAGGGGGGGAGTTAATCTCGATACGGGCCCATAGAGAAAACGAGCAGGGATGGATAAGGCTGGTTTGGAGATACTCCAGGTGGACAGGAGATATTCGGAGGCCCCAGAGGCAGGGTTACTGAAGGAACGGTGGAGGCTACAAGGTTTAATGTTGATGTATGAGGCAAGTTTGTTTACAGAGAAGGTGGTGGGAGCCTGGAACTCGCTGCCGGGGGAGGTAGTGGAAGGAGATACGATAGTGACGTTTAAGCAGCGTCTTGACAAATACATGAGTAGGATGGGAACGGAGGGATATGGTCCCTGGAAGGGTTTAGGTCCGACAGGAGTATGGTCGGCTTGGAGGGCTGAAGGGCCTGTTCGTGTGCTGTCATTTTCTTTGTTCTTTGTTCTAAACTTATTTTTAAAAAAGATGTATCACTGAAAGCATTCTATCTGGCTGCATCACAGATTGGTATGGCAACTGCTCGGCCCAAGACCGTACTATAAGAAACTACAGAGAATCGTGAACACAGCCCAGTCCATCACCAACTACCTCCTACCTCCCAACCATTGACTCTGTCTACACCTCCTGCTGCCTTGGGAAAGCGGGCAGCATAACGCACTGAGGGTTATTCTCCCTTCCAACCTCTTCCATCGGGCAGAAGATACAAAAGTTTGAGAACACGCACTAACATATTCAAAAACAGCTTCCCTGCTGTTACCAGACTCCTGAATGACCCTCTTATGGACTGAACTAATCTTTCTACGCATCTTTTAAAAAACATTTTTCCAATTACGGGGCAAATTAGCATGGCCGATCCACCTATCCTGCACATCTTTGGGTTGTTGGGGTGCAATCCATGCAGACACTGGGAGAATGTGCAAACTCCACATGGACCGTGACCCGGGGCTGGGATCAAACCCAGATCCTCAGCCCTGGCTAATCACTGAGCCACCATGCTGTCCTTTCTACGCATCTCTATAGTTGTAGCACCATATTCCGTATGCTGCACCTGATGTCTATGTTTAAGTATTTACAGTGTATATTTATAGTATGTTCTATGTATTCATGTATGGTGCAACCTGTTGTGTTAAGCACACTGAGATAGCACGGGCTGCAACTGGATGCAGCTATAACTGAAATAGACTCCAGACCTTGAAGTTAGTTCAATTTGATTTATTGAACCTGTCACACAGTTAGCTCAGTGCTCTGAGAGTTTGACTCTCTGCTAACCTAAGTGTGATCTCTCTGACTGAACCAGACTAGCTCTTAGCCACGTGCTGTATGCGTTATGTGATATATACACTGTACTCGCTCTGTAGATGTCCCGAGTGGAAAGAGGCGGAGTGTGAGTGCCTCGTGTCTTTTATAGTGGGGAACCATCCCTAAGTGTTCTGCCTGCTGATTGGTTATGTCCTGTTCTCTGTGTTCATTAGCTGCCTGTCTGTATCTCATTATGTGCATGTCTGCATATCATGACACAACCTGCCTGGACTGTACGAAGAACAATAATTTTCACTGTACCTCTGTACACGTGACAATAAATCTAAATCGTTAAGACATGTAGGCACTAGGTGCAGCTGTGTGGTTGCTGTACAGTTCTTATTAATAAATTATTTTGTGTTTCTAATGAAGTCTGTGAAAGTGCATCATTACAAGGAACATCAGCTGTTTTTTTCTCTCTCTATTATCTGATTCCAAACCCAGTTCCTGAATGCCTGTTGTCGCTTTTCAACTGCCACACTGATTGAGGTTAACTATCTCAACACACACCCATCTAAAATAAATGTGTGGATGTTTTTGTTAAAACAGTGGACGAAGAAACTTGATATGAATGAGCTACATATCCTTAGGATATCACACACCTTATTTTACAAGCTCAGGAACATTGCATGAGAATCTGGCAGATAATCCTCATTAAATAAATGTGATGGAATCCCTACTGTCTTTCCAGTCTTGCTACGGAGTTAATATGTTCCCCTACTGTGCCCATAGCTCTTCAACTGACACCTGGATCTGACAGAAACCTAATTGACTTCAGTTCACTGTTTTATTCTTTAAGGTATTGGATGTATTAGTCATTTTAATTGATTTTTTGTGGAAATGTTGGTATTTATTGTGACAGGAAGCGCATAAGTGCTAGTTACCTTTTCTGAAATGTAGTATTAGATGTTACTGACAGTGATGGATCTCCTGTTCAATAGCACGCGTGTGTGTGTGTTGGAGGGGGGGGGGGGGGGGCTGGAAACGTAAAAGTACCTTTGCTAATACTGATTGCTTCAGTTCATTTTGTGAATGATAGAATCCTTAATTCGTCTTTTAGGCCATGGAGACCTGTAAGCACGATTAAAATGCAGCTTGGCAATGGGTTTCAGACAAGCGGATTTAGAGCAATGTGCAAAATGATCTGATTGGCAAGGTGAAATACAACATAAAAATTATTTGCCGTCACCCAAGCTTTACTAAAGACGTGACAGCAGCGCAGTAGTTGTAGATGGCAGTGCAAAAATGATCAGTTTTATTATAAAATGAATTCTCACAAAAATAGGTTCAGGGATTGAAACAGGTTTATTTTTTTTGTGTTCGGATTGAGGTATTGTCCTACCACCTCCTCCATATTTCTTTTTCTAGTTAGTTTTATAGCTGCATTAGTGGGACATGGTTGTGACAACACTTTTTCGTTAGATAATTCTTTCAGTACTTTTTTTGCATTTTCTTAACATCTACGCAGATTTTAAATGCTTTGCAAAATTAGATTAAACTGTAAACACAGTATTCTGATCACTATTATTCAAAAAACACCGTTTGTGTACTTTACTATGTTGGCGTTAAGATTAAGTTCAGAAGTGCGTTCGAAATAACTCCCTTTTTTGCTTATTTTCTGATATGAGCTGTATTATTTCTAATTAATTAAAATTAAGATCCAAAACACTGTTACCTGCAGCTTGCATATAGAGTCTGACCCAGCATTCTGTTGTGGCTAACTACAGTGAGACTGCCTCTTTAATTGTGAAATAACAGATCATGGTTATGTAAGTCAGGCTGTTTCCTGAAATAGGTTTTGCGGGTTCACAAAAGTTGTGGTTTTGATGGGCACTCAAATCCCTCTGGCTGTGCAAGGAACACGGAGGGTCTAGTTACCATCGCTGAGTCAGGAGGACTGTAACAGTAACAACAGGGAACAAAGACTATTAGACCCTGTAAATTGCCTGAGCTGTCTTCATGACATCAGTGCATATCTTTCTGTCAACCTCAATCCTGGATCCTGTTGCTAGGCAGCGGACTTCTCCTTACCAGAAGCAGCTCTGATCCGCAGACTGCTGCTGTTGCCACCTGGTACAGTCCTCCACAGCCTATCAGCAGAGGAGAGTGTGCATTGCCTGCATGGTGCTTAGATTTTATCTTTAAAATGAAGGCAATAAGTGAAGAGAAGATGAGACAATAAATGATCTTTAGAAGAGTTCAGCAACGCTGACACAACATAACCCACAAAAAGCAGCAACCGGAGTAATGGTGGGTTCACATTAACAGCTGAATTATTTCTAAGGTGCATGGAGCATCAGTTCAATGTGATTCAGCCATTAGTTACAGCTGATGGCTGCTGCTAAACCTAACAGGACTGGGGAATCATGCATTGAGCATAAGGGAGCAAATCTTTGCAGCAGATTTATTTGATCATCCTACAGTTGTGGAGTTAGATTTTTGTGTAGACCTTTATTTAGAAATACTATATATATATAAAAATTTGTGTCGATGTTGGCCTGTGATTATATGTATTGGAAGTATAATTGATGAGTGTTGATATGTGATTGCATTGTAAGTATTTTGCCCTGCTGTTTGGTACAGTGTAACTAGGGCACTATAATTGCCTTTTTCTGTTCACTTGTGAAGCTGGGTGCAGCTGCTGTACTAATATGCAATAGGATTGAATTGCAGAAAATTATTTTCCCCACAGAAAAATGTGTTACAAAGTTCACATGTTTGTGGGCCATAAATCTGCTGGCAGAATTCTCCAACTAGTTTAGATGTGTACAAGTTGAAACTCTACATTAACAGATGGAAATAATTTTAGAATAAATCTGCTCCTCCCAATTTAGAAGGCATTCGGCGAACACTTAGTAATTTTCCATTGACATGCAGGCATCTTGAATCTGCGAATTTGTTTTTCAATCTGAATGCTGCATTTCTGAGATTACAGAAAAAAATTGAGATTTTCTTTCCCTTTATGGAAAATGAAGGATCGGCCAATGCTTCTGAAACACTAAAGCTATTTTCATTTTCCCTTTTAATTCAGTGTACTTTGAACTTGTAATTAATAACTAATTCCCATTTGGAAGTTGTTCCATCTTTTATACAATTTCAAGCATATCAATTTCACTTCAGTCTTGAAACACAGTTGCAGTATGGTTCTCAATGATGCAGTGAGGATCGTACATTGTTTGCTGATTTCCTTGGAGGACAAAAATAATTATATTGAAACCCACAAATAAAAACTACTGATCCCAAATTTGTTAGGTTTAATAAGCAATAGAGTCGTGTTCAAAGCAGACACCTTGCATTAAATGTTCTGTCCTTGTTGACCTCCATCATGTCGTTAGAGGACATCACTTGCTGCTGTTCTTGGTCATGATTGAATCCTCATGTAGGTCAACAACTTACTGATTGCTAAAGCATGAAGTGATTAATTGTTAAATGCTTTCTCTGCAGGTACTGCTTAATGAGCGTCAAAGGGTGCTACACAGATTTTCACATTGATTTTGGTGGCACTTCTGTCTGGTATCACATACTTCGAGGAGGAAAGGTAAGCAGTGAAGTACTTGTTTATCTGCGGCATTTGAGGTGTTTATTTCAATTTAAGAAACTTGAAGATTGTATGGCTTATGTACACAACTGTGCTTATCAAGGGGAAATTTTAAAAGCAAAGATTATTGAAAACATAGTTTAACAAATGAGACAAACATTTTTAGGACAATAAAAGCCAAAAGGTTTATTTTATGTTTAACAAACCAAAGTCAACAATGTGGGCTTCCCTTTCTGGAACGTAAATTGGGACACTCTCCAGAGACTCAAGTGTGATGTTTGGATAGAATCCTTACAGTGCAGAACGAGGCTATTCGGCCCATCCAAACCTGCACTGACCCTCCAAAAGAGGCCCACTCCTTCACCCTATACCCGTAAGCCCATTTAACCGTTAGACACTTTAAAAAAAGAAATTTTAAGTATCCAATTATTTTTCCTTTTCAATTAAGGGCCAATTTAGCCTGAGGGAGGACACCCTGTTTCTCCAACACAAAATTTGCGTTTGTACCCTTTGGCCTTGTATATATTTTTTACTGTTTTAATAAAAAGATATGGACAATCCACCTACCCTGCACATCTTTGGGTTGTGCTTTTGAGACCCACACATACACGAAGAGATTGTACAAACTCTATACGAACAGTGACCCTGGTCCGGGATTGAACCCGGACCGTGGCGTTGTGAGGCAGCAGTGTGAATCATTGTGCCATTGTGCCGCATTGCCTTTGGACACTTGAGGGGTAATTTAGCATGGCCAAACCACCTAACCTGCACATCTTTGGACGGTGGGAGGAAACCAGAACACCTGGCGGAAATCCACGTAGACACAGGGAGAATGTCAATCACCTACGGTCAGAATCAAACCCGGGTCCCTGGTGCTATGAGGCAGCAGTGCTAACCACTGATATCAGGTATGGATAGGATATGCTTGACTGTGGCGTCCTCAGTGTGATTCTAACTTCCTGAGTTCTCAGAAGAAGAATAGTTGGTTAGGTAAGATATTGGAGGCCCTTGTGAAAACATGTCCCAGCAAAAGTTACTGGCCCCAGAACAGGAGTGGAGGAATGTAGTAACCTCCCCCTCCAGAAAATATGCCAACCAGCCAAATCTTACATCTGCTTTAGAATGTGATTTTCCAAAATAATAGTGTATTAATTTGTTCAGCAATTTGAGTTGAGAGTGCCATTTTTGCCCCCATGGAGATAATGGAAGCTGAACTGCAGCGCTTTCGCCATTTAGCTACAGGAGCTGGGTTTTCATTGTGGTCCTGGGGAGTTGGCTGCTTCAGTGCCTCAATGTGTGAGTAAATTCACGCACATGGAATGGAAAGTTGTGCGCTTTGCATCACAGGGTAGCACAGTGGTTAGCACATTTGCTACACAGCTCTGGGTCCCAGGTTCGATTCCCAGCTGGGTCACTGTCTTTGTGGAGTTTGCACTTTCTCCCCGTGTCTGCGTGGGTTTCCTCCGGGTGCTCCGGTTTTCTCCCACAGTCCAAAGATGTGCTGGATTGACTATGCTAAATTGCCTTACTGTCCAAAAAGGTTAGGTGAGGTCACTGGGCTACGGGGATAGGGTGGAGGTGTGGGCTTAGGCTCTTTCCAAGGGCTGGTGCAGACTCGATGGGCTGAATGGCCTCCTTCTGCACTGTAAAATCTGTGGTTGTATGAACTGTCCACATGTCATATTTCTGGTGGAGTTGAAACAAGATGCCCTTTCTGAGTGGGGTGGAGCGTAAATTACAAGCCAACAAAGACCCAGAAACTGGTTTCCGATGGTGGGAGTTCTGTAGTCGGGATGCCCTAAGATGACCTATCTGTACAAAAAAAATCTTTATTGTCACAAGTAGGCTTACATTAACACTGCAATGAAGTTACTGTGAAAAGCTCCAAGACACATGGCAACTTAGTTAAAATACTCTGGGGGAAGGTTTTCATTGTTGCTATTTATAGTGAAATAAAATACATACTCTAATTAAAACTTTTGAATTGATTATAATTAACAAAAATGAAAATCCTATCCCCATGCTTTCAAATATATTTTTCTACACGAAAGGCACTGTATAAATTCAGCTGTTTAGTACTGTAACACAGGCAAATTCATGTCATGTTACGTGCAAGATTATTTGAAGCTACATTATGATGCCTGCCACATTCTCTTCTTTATACCTAATATGTCTCAGAGCAGCGATTTTGGGGTGGGTTGTTCTTATTTATAGTTTCTTTGAAATGTAGCAAAGCAATTTTTCCAAAGCATTTTTAATCCGTTTTCTCACTCTTCCTTTTTGGGATCTGCACTCTGCTCCAGGAACGAACACCCATTTCTGATCTAATAAAAGTAAATCCGTGGCAGCTGCTGAATCATTCTTTTCTTGTTCCTCCCCTCCCCTTCTGCCCTCTCCCACATACACTCCCTCCAACTTAAAAGCGTAGCTTTGTCCCTCCCTTGATAATGCAACAGTGATTGGCCCTCGCTGTGGATAATAGCAAGTGGAAACTGCATCCTATTTCCTGATGGCACAGTAAAATTGAGCCTCTATATACTTTGTTATTCTGAAAATGTTAAGATATCATGCTGTGGTACTTATGGCAGTGGAACAGGAAAAATTAGAGTGGTGAGCTGTGCAGTGATCTGACCGATCCCTCTATTCCTTTATATTGAAGAATTACTTGTCATTAGTTGAGTGCTCAGTTAAACCACAACCTGAAAAAATGGCACGTAGCACCCAGTCCCACCTCATAGTGCTGCCTCTGTTTGATCTTGGGGTGGGGGAGGGAATCACCATCTGAATTGCTTAAGGAATTGCGTATTGGGACATGTGTAAATGGGTATTATAACAAATATATATATTAATATCTATATATCTGTCCATATCTATATCTGCATGAATTGAACATAGCTCTATTATGAAGTGCATACATGGTTTCAGTTCTGCTCGTGCAGAGTTTTGAATGACAGGAAAACAGATGAAAATTAGCATGTAGTATTTTCAAACCTCCTTTAATATTTACTAATTTATTTCTGAATGTGAGGATTTGCATTATTTTTGAAGTCTAAAATGACATGGACCATTGAAAAATCATTATTGCATGTCACCGCATTTTTAAAAACTTGTAATTTAAGATGCAATCTTATTTTAGCTGTGATCTTCAGGGGCTTAACAGGTATTGGGGTATTTAGCTGAAAATTACATTGGTGTTTTTAATATTTGTAACAGTGGAAAATGTGACCATTGTAAAGAGTCCCGGTTTTCTAAGCAGTCTGTCTCATTCAGGTATTCTGGTTAGTTCCCCCTACGTCGCACAATCTGGAGATTTATGAAGAGTGGGTTCTGTCAGGAAAGCAAGGTGATATTTTCCTTGGGGACAGAGTGGACGGATGCCAACGCATTGAGTTAAAACAAGGATATACGTTTCTGATCCCTTCAGGTAACTGAGGACAGCTATTCTCATTTGTCATTTTGCATTATCTACACCAGCATATTGGAGGAGGGTGGGGTTTGTAGGTGGATACAACATTAGTGAATCTGGGGGAGAAAAAGGAGACATTCCTTTGTGTCCTGCCCTTTTAGCTACTGCTTCAAATATGTGGTGGGCATAGTGCTGTAAATAAATCATTTTCACTGAATCATTCTTAGCTGTCAGCCATTTATACCTGAGTGGCTGATTGCATCATTTAACATTGTTACGGGCCGTAATGTTACTCAGCATTATCTCTGCTGTATTAGTATATATTTGATGTGCTTATTAACATCTCACTGAGGCACATTGCATATTACCTGCAACAGAAGATAAGTGCATTTTTTGTTCAGTTTGACTTGGATTGTTTTAGTAAGAGGGTCAACCTCTTATTTTCTAGTAGTGTTGTGTCTGGAAATTGTGTTTTAAAATGAAATTTCATCTGTCCGATTCCATTTGTGAATCTCTAGAAAGCCATTTCTTTTATCATCTGCGGGATAACAGTCTGATCTATTGTCAAATGGCTTGAAATGAATGATTTTAAAAGATCACGCACTATTGTGTGTACTTCATGTGACATGACTGCAAGATATTCTCCCCACCACCTCCGCTCCCCACCACCTCCGCTCCACACAAAAATACTTTTATAGCAGTGTATCTTCAGAATTGTTCCTGCTGCATAATTTTAAGGCACTTCTATTATAGTCAGTAAAGTGGTTGAGTCTCCTGTAGAAAATATAACTCCCCTGACCACTTACCTTGTGTTAGTGTGCATGGTACAATAGTAACGATTATCATACAGTAATAACCTGTAAATGTCCTGCATTATTTGGATGCTGCCATTGTTACTGATGTACCTTGTTGATTAATGAGAGATGACAGATTCTAAAAACATTGGTACGTCATTGAGAGGAAATATTAACAGCTGATGGCGTGATTTCAAAATGCATTTTGCTGAGAATGTATTTTGCTTTTTACTTGTTTTTTTGTCCCTTATCTTTTTGAAATACTGCTTTAAGAACAGAGGAAAGGGTTAGATTTTTAAATATATCATTGTTTTTTCTTTACAAATATCTAACGCTCTGATTCAGATTAAACTAATCTTCTATGTAGCCAAAGTCTTCTCGAGCCTTTTTTGTTACTAGCAAATTAAGGTTCTGGATAATTCACTGCCATTGAACCCCTGGTGTGAAATGCTGAAGGGAAGTGTTGGCCACCCATGGCTGTGTATTTTCCTCATTGCCTTCGTTCTATTTATCAGACACTGACTTCAGTCAGCGATGATATGAGGTAATAAAATAAATGCCCTTCATCTCCCTGTCATGCAGGTGTATGACCAATGATTAGCCTGTAATGTAGATTGTTTTTGTGTTAAAATATATCAACAGATACACTGCAGAATGTGGCTGTAATTGATGTAGATAATCCTTGCTGCTCGCATGCTGTGTTCCCTTGGTTGCACAGTGAATTAGAATAGGGATGCCAGCCATTTAACGCAGATACAGACATTGGAAACAATCAGGGAGCCGTATACATTTCCATGAGGCCCTTTGTACAAAATTGCAAGATTTCCAAAAAATTGAAGCATGACCTCCAAATGTGAGATCCTCAAAAAGACACAAAGTGGAATTCCCCCCGCGACAGAAACAATGAACATTCTGCACAAACAAAAACGAGACTTGGTGCACAAAAACTAAACACACCTATCATCCACCCAAAAAAGTGAAACCTCGCCATAACCCGAGCCCTACATCATCCTCTGCTTCCTTTTCCTTTTATTGCTCTCTCCCCAAAGCCTGGAACTTTTTGAAAATACCTGGACCTGTTGGGCTAAATGCTGCATTCTGATTGACAGCTCTTTAAAGTTCTGTCCAAACAAAGCTGTTGAAGTTAGTTTTGCACAAGGAACCATCAATGCTGCACGCACCAAATCAGAGGAGATGATCAGGTGACTTGGCATGAGGGTTGTGTCCTCTGTACGTGATGGAATATTTTCACTCATTTATTTACATCTAACAAACTCTACAGTTCTCGAGTTCCAAATAGAATTTCCATGACTTTTCCCCAGTGTACCCTAGCCCCTCTCCTCTTGGTTACAGTTCCACAGTGGGCTAGTGGCCCATCGGTACTTTTCCAAGTATTAATTCTTCACCTGATACCCTAAATGGTGAATGTCAGGGTGTTGTTTAAGAGTTTTAATAAAACTTAAAAAAATTACCCTATTTGCGATCTTCAAACTGCAACATGCTCACAAGTTCTATCGATCTATTTTAGGATGGATCCATGCTGTATACACGCCAGTAGACACATTGGTTTTTGGTGGAAATTTCCTGCACAGCTTTAACATTCCTATGCAGCTTCATATCTATGGCATTGAGGATCGAACTCGGGTAAGTCACCTCTGTTAATAAATCAGCACTCATAAATGCAGACTTCCGCTTATTTCCTCTGCTTATCTGATGATGATATTTCTCTTGGAATACAGTTCCACCATACTTGCAGCATTCTGGCACATTACAATTCAACTGGTGGTGAGGTAAGGAGGGAAAGATGTATTTTCTTCAGCTAATCCTGATCCTGTTCTGACCAGAGGTCCACACATGTGCATTTTCCAGCATGGATCGCAAGTCATCAGTAAGGGATGGGAACTTTAACTGACTTTTTCTTCATTCAATAATGGGATAATTGTGATACCCCACTAGGAGCTGAACTGAGCTAGTCATGTGACAGCATCTGCTAGAGAATTCAACCTGTGATGTTCTTTCTGCTGTGTGTGCCATGTACTAGACTGGATGGTGCATTAATCTACAAAATGATAGTAGGAACTTCAAGCAACCTGTATTAAAGTTGGCTCTTCTCTTCCCTCTCCATTCCTTTAAAAATTAAACTTTGGTTAGCAGGCTAAATTTTGTCTGAGCTAATCTATGTAGTGTTAAAATATATTTGTGGTTGATTTACAAAATGATCTTTCTCGTTCAAAGATACAGATACTTTTGGTCAAGGTAATTGCAATACTTGAGAGTCCTGTGATTTTAGTTTATTTACGTGAAGAGTATTTCTTAAAAACTCACCAGGCTAGGCAGCATGGTGGCTCATTGGTTAGCACAGCTGTCTCATGGCACTGCGGTCCCAGATTCGATCCCGACTCTGGGTCACTGTCTGTGTGGAGTTTGCACATTCTCCCCATGTTTGCGTGGGTTTCGCCCCCACAACCTAAAGATGTGCAGGGTAGGTGGATTGGCCACGCCAAATTGCCCCTTAATTGGAAAAAATGAATTGGGTACTCTTAAATTTAAAAACAAAAGCTCACCAGGTTTCTGAACCCAGAGTATTTCTCTTTTTTTTAAATTTAAAATACCCAATTCATTTTTTTCAATTAAAGGACAATGCTAGCGTGACCAATCCACCTAGTCTGCACATCTTTGGGTTGTGGGGGCGAAACCCATGCAAACACGGAGAGAATGTGCAAACGCCACACAGACAGTGACCCAGAGCCGGGATCGAACCTGGGACCTCGGCGCCGTGAGGCAGCAGCGCTAACCATTGTGCCACTGTACTGCCCCTTAAACCCAGAATATTTTCAGAACAACTGCCCTTTTAGGAAATTACATTGTAACTTTTGATTAATGTAAACAGTTTAAAATATTTATTGCCCCCTCTACAGATTTATCTACTCCACAGAAAATTCTTGCCGTTTAAAAATATTTTCCCTCCAATTTTATAGCAAAGGCAGAAGTCGCAACAATGATCTGCAACAGTGCTGTGCTGTGTTGGCTCATATCAGCAGTGGCATATTGCAGTGCCTTCGGTCTCACTACTGATCTGTGATTCAGTGACTGGCTGAAAAATGTACATAGATGGATATTTGGTGAGAATCGAATCATGCATATCTGTACTCCCCTTGGTGGTCAGTCAATGCCTTGATTCAGACTTGGAAAATAACCAGTTTGATGAAGTACTGGAAGCCTGGTGGTACCCATTTATCCATAACTGGAGATGACACTTTCCAGGAGAGAATGCTTAAGAAAAAAATCTTGCTTCATATCGGAGTAAACGTCGTGTGGAAACCCATCGAAAAGAATGGTAAGTATTGTCCCTCCAGAAGTTCCAGAACATGGTGAAAATGATTCTTGAACTGGTTAACACCTGCTCTTCCCCCCCACCCCTGCCATTTTTGAATCTTAGCCATAGGGCAGCTATTACTCTACCTCTTAAGTAGCCAACTTGTCTGCATCATATCCCAAAATGGAAACCAACTAAGTTCAACAAAGAAAGTGCTGCCTCTTGGGCAAATAACAATATTTGATCTGAATGGTATCAGCAAGTATCCAGAAGTATAATTGTCAAGGTCGGTCTGCTAATCATTACACATGCCAGTAAGGGCACGGGGGAACTTGCTCCCTCCCCCCATCTCTTTTATTTATATATACACAAAACAAGCAAAAAAAACCGGGTGGAAGGGGCACCTGGGTGGTGCCCCTGATGTCGCTTGTATCTCTTGGTCGGTTTTCTTTGTTGTTTTTGTCAATTTGCCTCAGCTTTGGCCGTCTGTCGTTCCTTCTCCCTGTTGTTTCTTTCTCTCTTTCACCGTGCTGCGCTTCTTGTGGTCATTGTCCTTTCCTGCGCTCTCCCCCAGTTTGTGTTCCGTCCTCTTTCCTCCCTCCCAGAACAGTTGGGTGAATTGAGTGATGTTTTGAGGAAGCCACCTTCTGACCCTCGGATGACGTATTTGATTTTCTCCATTTGGAGAAATTCCAATAGGTCAGACAGCCAGTCCACAGCTTTAGGTGGTGCTGCTGACCGCCAGCTGAACAGGGTTCTGCGGCGGGCAATCAGGGAGCAAAGGCAAGTTCATCCACTCTCTTCTGGCAGGTCTGATACTCCAAAGACCTCCACTTTTGGGCATGGCTCCACCCTCATCCCCACCACTTTCGACATTGCCTTGAAGTACCCAGCAAGTCTGGGGCAAAACCAGAACATGTGGGCGTGATTAGCTGGGCCTCCTTGGCACCGTTCACATCTGTCCCCCACCTCCGGGAAGAACCTACTCATTTGGATTCTTGTTAAGTGGGCTCTGTGTGCCTCTTCTAGTTGTGTTAGGTTGAGTCTTGCGCACGTGGAGTTGACCCTATGTAGTGCTTCGCTCCAGAGTCCCCACCCTATTTTGAGCTCCAAGTCTTCCTCCCATTTCCTCCTCATCGCGTCCAGTACAGTGCCAGCCCTCTCTGGCAGTTGTTCGTACATGTCGCTACAGTTTCCTCTACCTAGAATGTCTGCGTCCAGTAGTAGTTCTAGTAGCGTCCGTTGCGGTGGTCGCGGGAGCGTCCTTGTCTTCTTACGCAGGAAGTTTTTAAGCTGCAGGTATCTGAGTTTGTTGCCCTTAGCTAGCTGGAATTTCTCTCTCAGTTCGTCCAGTGTTGTGACCCTGACTGTCAGTGTCCCCCCGTCCTGTCTCCACCTTTTAAAGGGTGCGTCCGTGAGTGCTGGCGCGAACCTATGGTTATTGATGATGGGGGCATTGTCGGACATTTCGGTCAGGCCAAATTGTTGCCGTAGCTCTTTCTAGGTCTGAAGGGTGGCGAGCACCACAGGGCTGCTGGAGTGTCTTTTGGGTGGGGATGGGGGTTTCCGCCGTGGAGGAGGTCACCTCCACGCGTATCCACTCAGCTTCTGGCTCCTTAATTCATTCCATTACTCGTTCTGCTGTCGCTGCCCAGTGGTAGTACTGTATGTTTGGTAGCATTCAACCCCCCCCCCCCCCCCCCCAACACACACACACACACACACACACACACACACACACACACAAATGCTTTCCCTTCACAAACTGTTAAATGTACCCTGAGCAACACAACCTTTTCTCCAACTCCATTACTAGCTAGGTTTCCAGAAGTCAATAAGGTAAAGCATATCATTCCGAAAACCGTACATGTCCGAGTACCGAAACACAGTCGGCCCTCGCGGTTTCGGATAAACAATACTTTCCCTGTAGTTAGCTGGGAACCAGCTGCCTCGGAACAAGTTAGCGGCGTCCCTTCAGTTAAGAAGTTATGCTGTATAAAGGAACAGCGGACAGTCAAACAAAGGAGTAATGGATATTTCAAACTGTATGCCAAGTTACTATTTTCATACATGTGCTACTATCTAGTCATATCCGTTAAACTGAATTCTAAATCTGAAGCGACCATTCTGTACTTTTAAGGCCTTGTGCCGTTCCATTTTGCAAAATTTCCTCCTATTGTGATTAGAGTTTGACTCATTGGTGTAAGAAATTATGGATGATCTCTTTATTAAATACAAGGAAATTCTCATCTTGTTTCCTCGAGCAATTTTCTTCCCTCCTCTCATATCAGTGTTAACTCCTTGCCTCTCTCGTGCCACGTTTGCCTACACACACACTCACTCACACACCTGCCTACACAGGGTTTACACACACTTGCCTCCACAAGGTTTGCACATGCAGCACACACACACATGCACCTGCCTCCTCCGGTTTTAAAGGTGGATTCCTCAGCATTTCAAAAATAGGATTGATTCTTAGCCTCCAGTCCTTGTCGACTTTGTTCTATGCCACTGCCACTCATAGGCAAAGTAAAACAGAAAAGGACAATAGGGAGAGAGACTAGAGACAGATAGAAGAGGAGCGAGGTGGACTGAAAACACAATGTCAAAATGACAGGTAAGAGAGAGACATGCAACACCATGGGAGATCCACCATTGTGTGCATTATCTGTCTGTATCTCTCGCTATATGTATCTTTGCGAGAAAGATTACTAGCAACTTCCTCAGGATAAAAATACCTTTCAGTTTTTTTCTACATGCTTGTCAGATATGTGGTCTGCTGCATCTGTTTGATTCTATACCTCCTGTGGGGTAAACACTCTGAAGATAGTGATATATCATTATGTAAAAGTCGAAATGAAGCTGTTCATGCTCATTGGAACATGTGACACTGTTGCACAGTAGCTAAGGCCTGTTGGCATTTTGGCTTATTCACAATTTTAGCATTCAAAGTTTCAACAGATGAATCATTCAGACATTCTAATGTCAAACCTGAAGCTTGAATCTACATATATTCTCATTCCTGCCATCAACTCACTAAATACTTGTTGCAATATTGTCAGCTATCACATACAAAACAACAAAACTTGTGACAAAATAACATCCTGCATTATTGCAATATTGATATATCAACAAGAAATTGGATAAATATTTCTTTGTAAACTTCAAATTTACATATACTTTGCATTTTTTAATGATCGTGCACTTGGAAAGTGCAATTTTTAAAAAAACTCCCCATTCTTGCGAATTCCCTCACTGTACATCAAGAAAAGTATACACACGTATGATTTTAACATTCTTCCCCTTGGTCAAATGCAGGAAGTTATTTTGTCACAAGTTTTGTTGTTTTGTATGTGATAGCTGACCTCTTAATTGGCCTGTTCGGGATGGAAGCAGACCACCGTCATCTTGATTTATAGAAACTGGTTTACTAGAATTGGTGTGTAGAGGACTGCTGTATGGAAATGTGTTTTGCAGCTGTTCAGAAGTCTGAGTAATGGTTCTAGAAATGTTGGTCATTGCTGTAACAAAACAGCAATGTCTGAAAGATTGCTGGAAGTACCATAGAAGGTTATAGTATGTGGGCCCATCAGGTTCCCGTCAATAATCTCAAATTCGCAACTCTGAATTCGGAACTAGACCAATTGTTCAGTTACAGTCTATGGCTTACTGATCCTGAATTATTGTTCAGCAATAAAGTCAAAAGCAGGGGTGTGAGCAATCATCTGTTTAATAGATGATGTGGTAATATTGTGTCTCTTACACGACAGTGAATTGGTGAAGAGGAAATCTTAAACTTGATTTCATCATGAAATTTTATCCAAACTTTCTTAGCCGTTGGACAAAGCCTTGCTTTAAAGTAATTGCAAAGAGTCTTTTGGCTCATCAGACTGCAGAACATCCAGTTGTGATTTACTAATGGTTTGCTGAGTTGATGCAGCAATTGCAAAGGTGCTGGCAAGATTGTGCTCACTGTTCCCCAGAAGGCAAGTTGCTGATTTCAATCAGGTTGGCTTGAGGAACCTCATTAAGACGTTAACACCACCCAAAGGAGATGGGAATAGAGAACATTGTTGAGACGATCAAACCATAGAGTCATAAGAGTTTTACAACACAAAAGAGACCCTAGATACACCAGCCATCTATTTTAATCCCATTTCCAGTGCTTGGTCCGTAGCCATCTATGCTATGACATTTCAAGTGCTCATCTAAATGCTTCCTAAATGTTGTGGGTGTCCCGTCTTCACCACCCTTTCAGGCAGTGAGTTCCAGATTCCCACCACCCTCTTGGTGAAAACGGTTTTCCTCAAGTCCCCTCTAAATTTTCTGCTCCTTATCGTAAATCTGTGTCCCCTGGTTATTGACCCCTCTAATAATGAAAAATTTCCTCTCTACCTATGTCCCTCATAATTGATCAGATACCCCCCCCCCCCCCCCCCCCCCCCCCATCAGCCTCAAGGAAAGTCCTCCGATGAACTAAACTGTACTATTATGTTGATTTGCTTTGAAAATTCTGCTCACCGGGTTACTATCAATGGGCCTTTTAATTTGGATGTTTTGTCAGGGTGTAAGTTATTCATAGTAAAGTGTGGTTTCTTGGTTGCTTGGGATAATGAAAGATTTGTTCTGGCTGCCGCAGACAATTAATGAGGTGTTAATAATGAAAGACTTTGTTTAGACTTCAAAACATGCTTGAATTAGTCATTGAAGACACTATCAATGGAAACCGCCATGAATGGAATTTGAGTTCATTTTGTTCCACATTGTAGCAGTAGTTCAGATTACTGAAAATTGCTCAGCCTTGTACACCAGGTACTGTGACGAAAATGTGCACAGTTTTATACATTAGGTACTTACTGAACAAAATTTTCTTAAAGCACATTGAATCCAGCAGCAAAAGATCATTATTCATTCCTAAATCTTGGACTGTTGTTTTTCCTCCCCAATCATCTCCAAATCTCTCCTTTCACCAACCCTGCTAAAGAAGGTGCCACCTGGCTTTTGGTTCCAAGGTGTGCACTGACCTATATTCAGCAGTTTGAAAAGCTTTCCAATTTGTTCAGGAACATTGAGTAAAATATGCAAATCTCAGCACTTCCTTTTATTTGTAAAATTAAGGTACTGTATTGGTATTGCATTACATGAACTTAAACTGGTGCAAACTCGCACAGGTATTGCTGGGTACTTACGTCCTTTAATATTGCCTGGCATGCAGCAACATCATTTTGAGTGTTGTAAAAAATTGCTTCTAAAAATGTGAAATGTGACTATTTACAGTCCTTCTAGATGATAAGTGTCCCTGCTAACTAGTAACCCAATGTGACTTGGAGACCACTTGAATTTTAGTAACTCATTGTGTTCTCCTGTTTAATCCACACAGCAAACTTACTAAAAATGTAATTATTGCAATCTTTTTATATTGAATTGTGTTAATGCAATTCAAGCAAACAGTGGAACAACAATAAAAGCTCATGTGCATTGTCTCATAATGAAGCGTAGAATGATGTAAATCAGTTTATTTCACAGAATTGATTCCCACAACCCAAGAAAAAAATGATGGATATGAAATGCCTATTCTGTTACATGAACATGATTTTTGAAAACAAATATGCGCAATCTCCATTAAATATTTTCTAAAATAGACGTGCACTCAAAAAATGACTTGGATTGTGTTATCATTCGTCATCTCCACCCTATACAATGACCATTGTTATAGCTCTCTGCTGTGCCTGTATTTTTAGGTTTATTTTGACAATCCTCCTTTGCCATAAGCTGCATTCAGGTGTATAAATGTTCCTTGTTTTTCAGGTTAATGCCAAGTTCCGCTATCCTTTCTACTATGAAATGTGCTGGTATGTCCTGGAACGATATGTGTTCTGTTTGACAAAACGGTCTCATCTCACCAAACAATACCAGAGGGAATCAATGTTAATCGGTAAGTGACCAGCAGTAGTACATGTGTTCACATGAAGTATTTCAGGCTATTATTCTTGGGTATTTACAAACGGATAAGAGGTTGTTAGCACATTCCATAAAATAAGCCTTGTCTTTCAGTAGACTTGTTTGGAGGGAAGTAATTAAGTTGCTCCCCTAATGGCTAGTTCATCATGTGGTGGTTGGATCATTTTAACAAGGTCTCTGGTATGCATTAAGTCAGGTACTAGCAACTGGGGTAGCAATAAGGACCTAGAAACAACGAGTAAGAAATTAAGCCAGTGTTGAGGCTGATGTTTGATAGTCAGTAACCCTAGCTGGCAATTTGTTTGTCTGAATTGGGTGCATATAGAATTAGACTAGATTAAATTAGACTCCCCAATGCACTTAAGGCTCAGGCATGAAAAGTGGTTGCTTGGGTGAGCATGGCTAGCACCATGGATTGACACTTCAGCAAGGAGTCCGCTTGAGGAGAAAAGGGCGAAAGATAGAAACTAGAACTAAATTAATGAGCAGAAAATAATTATTTATCTCCTGACCAGAACTTGGACAATATTAATACAATTGCTAATTAGACCAGTTGCCATTAGTGATGGTTTTTTCTTCCCTGAGGACAACATAGTCTTCTTCTCAATTCTGCTTCCTTTCCTTTTTGAAAGACCCAGTGTTTAGGTGGAATGGGCATTGAACATAGAACATACAGTGCAGAAGGAGGCCACTCCGCCCATCGAGTCTGCACTGACCCACTTAAGCCCTCACTTCCACACTATCCCTGTAACCCAATAACCCCATCTAACCTTTTTGGTCACTAAGGGCAATTTATCATGGCCAATCCACCGTACCTGCATGTCTTTGGACTGTGGGAGGAAAGCACCCGGAGGAAACCCACGCACACACGGGGAGAACGCGCAGACTCCGCACAGACAGTGACACAATGGAAAATCGAACCTGGGACCCTGGCGCTGTGAAACCACAGTGCTATCCGCTTGTGCAACCATGCTGCAGTGACATTGCCATTGGCCTTTTTGCCAGGATGGCATGGGACACACAGGGATAGGCTGATGGAAGCTCCTTCATTGATCACTTCGGAAAATTATGTCCTTGAAATTTATTTGCAATTATGTGTCTATAATTGTGTGGCTGAGCAGGGTGCAGTTGGTTTTTAAAAATCTTTCTTGTGTTCTCGCTAGTTCTCTTTCTCTTTTTCTCTTCAAAGTAGTGTCTTCACTACAAATTTCTGTAGCAGTGGATTTGAGCAATTCTGCTGTTTGCTTTCTTTTTTCCATTTTGGACCTGTGATGCACGCGAGGCAGATTCTTGAAAGCCTTGAATGCAGCCTCCACCACGCTCTTAGGAAGCACATTGCAGAGTTAGTTACTTTAAACTGTATCAGGCTGAACCTAGCACAGGAGGAGGTAAAGTTCACCCTATGTAGGATCTAACTCCACACCCCTCCTTCTAGCCCTCGCCCCAGCTCTAATTCCCACTTCCCCGTCACGCTTCACCTCTTCTAGTGATGGTTTCCCGTCTCCAGCATACACTCACGTATGTCGGAGATCTTCTCGTGCCCCATCATATCCCGTTATAGAGTCCTATTTATCAGTGTGGGTCTTGGCAACTGTGGGAATGAAGGCATCTCTTTGTCAATAAGGTTCCTCGCCTGCAAATACCTGAATGCACTTGTCCTAGGGAGTTGAAATTTCTCCTCCATTTCCTCTGGACCCACAAACCTACTTTCCAAAAATAAATCCCTGAACCTCGCAACCCTTTTTCTCCTCCATATTCTGGACATTGCATCCAGCCCTGACAGTGCAAATCTAAGATTATCACAAATTGGCACAGTAAAGACATGTCCCCCCAGCCCAAAATGTTGTCTCAATTGGTTCCAAATTCTTAAAGGTGCCACGACTGGGCTGGTCGAGAGTCTGGCTGGGGAGAATGGAAGAGGGGCCATAACCAACGCCCTACACAACCTACATGACCCTACACAAGAGGCCTCCTCCATTTGACCCCACCCTACACCTAGCTCCTCAAACCAACTTCGCATTTTCCCAATGTTTGCCACCCAGTAATAGAGCATTCCCAGTCGATTCAAGCTCAACCGTCATTTGTAGCCTCTTTCTTGCTGCCAACAACTCTGTCGTAGGGGCTGTGAAGTGCTGCTAATCCACCTGCAAGATTAAGTCTACCAACCTCTGCCTTTCAGCTGTACCAGCCTTAATCTTATGGGCCGTGTATGATATTATTTCTCCACTGGTCACCACCTTCGGCGCTGCCCAGAACCTCCCCATTCTGGTTGGAATCTACGTAATTCCCAAATGGCCGAATCCACCCGTACACAAAACCCCTTTTCTGTCAGGAGTGATGTGTCCAATCTCCGTGGTGGGCACTGGGCTTGGCCCATCTCTAATCGCATATCCACTTAGTGTGGACCATAGTCTGATATTACAATTGTTGAGTACCCATCACCCCCGGGAGTAAGGCCTTTCCCACTGAAGAAAAAAATCTATTCTGGAGTAGACCCGGTTCATAGATTTCCCCCCCCCCTCCCCAAATCTGCTCCATGAACACAGACCTGGGACTTGACCTGTCCATCCTCAGGTCTAATACCCAATTGAAATCTCCCCCCATAATCAACTGGTGTGAGTCTAGATCAGGGATGGCTGCCAACACCCTTTTGCTAAAATCTGCGCCATCCCAATTTGGTGCATAAATGTTTGCTAAGACCACTGGTGCACCCGCCAGCACCCCACTCACCGCCAATATATTAGCCCCCAGGGTCTGTCAAAATTCTAGTCGCCGTAAATGCCATCCTCCTGTTGGTCAAGATCGCAACTGCTCTTAGGGCAGCCCGGTGGCTCAGTGGATAGCACTCCCAGTGCTCACGGCACCGAGGTCCCAGGTTCGATCCCAGCTCTGGGTCACTGTCCGTGTGGAGTTTGCACATTCTCCCCGTGTCTGCGTGGGTTTTGCCCCCACAACCCAAAGATGTGCAAGGTAGGTGGATTGGCCATGCTAAATTCCCTTAATTGGAAAAAATGAATTCTGGACTTAAAAAAAGATCGCAACTGCTCTTGACCTTGAATCAAATTTTGAGTCGAACACCTGCCCCACCCACCCTTTCCTCCATCTCGTCTGATCCCTAATTTGCAAATGTGTCTCCTGCAAGAAGACTACCTCTGCGGTCAAAGTCCTCAAATGAGTAAAAACCTGAAACCTTTTACCCGAACTATTTAAGTCCCCTAAGGTTCCACATCACCAACCTAGTTTGGGGGGGGGGGCTCCGGACTTCCGGACTCTCCCTCCAGTAGAGTCAGCCATATCCCTTCCGTGAGGACCTTCAACTGGGCCCCAACCTACCTCGAATCCAGGCCCACCCAAGATGGATGCCTCCTCCACCCTCGTGTCGGCCCATACCAGAGACCCTCGTCGCCAGCATTTTATCTACCCCGCCCTTCCAACCCCTCCCCACCCTTCCACACATGTGCTAACCATCCTTTCCAGCTCAAATAGGCACTCACTCTTTCCCCATCCTACCCCAGCACAGAAAACCAAACTAACCTAAACACAAATCACCAAACAAACAAAACAGAAACTGCTCCAACCCCAAGCATCTAGCCGCAGCTCCCTCCCCCACTTTGCTTCTGTCAACTAGCAAAACCGCTAGCCAGGCAGCCCCCATCCAGCAAGTCCGAAAGAGGAGGAAAAAAAAGGGAAATCCCAACTATAAAGAGCCAGACACCCACTTACCCCAGGTCCTCTATATTCCTGCTATTTTGAGTTACATGCTAATGTGCTAAACTGACTTTAGTACCCAAGCGGATGTCATTTCACTAATGGTAGATTAGAAGCTTCTTTTAAAAAATACTCCATTTTTCTGCTGAGTTTGTCTGTTTATTTTGAGTGCTGTCGACAGCGAGAAAGACGTGTCTGTAAGTAGAAGCATCTTTAGGTGTCTTATTTACCACTTGCACCATGTTTTGATCCAAGCAAACTGTAAAGATATTATACTGTGAAATTGTGACCAAATGTGTGCAACTTCCATAAAATCAATTCTATATTCATTGCATAACACTGCCAAACCCAAAATTAACACGTGTAGATTGTTTTCAGTGAGGCCAGTCAAAACAGTGTTCTGGGATATCAGTTCCATTTTAGCAATGGAAACTGGCAAAGCCTCTCAGTTTATCAGACAATTGCAACATCATGATGTGCATATGTTAATTCACCTGCTCCAAGCTAGTAATCCAAATACCACTTTCCATGCCTTGGCTCAAAAGACTCAACCCAATTATAAATGGCTGTGGCTGGGTGACTTAAGCTGTGAGCAATAAGGTACTCTAATTTCTTTCAAAACTTGGTGCATCTGTGCAGGTGGACAGGAGATGCCTTGCCCTTTTGAGTAGTGCCATGGGATTTTTATGTCCCAGCTGTGAGGGAAGATGAGGCCTCGCTCTAATGTTTTAGCCGGGCAACAGCACCTCTGACAGTGTAGCACTACCTTCATTTTGTGTTGAAATATCACCTTATTTAATCTGTTCATGTATCTGGACTGGGGCTTGCAACTATGATTGACTGTATTCAAGATCAAGCTGCTACCACTGATCCAAGGTTGACACTATGGGAGCATGAGGAAGTTACAGAATTATTAGCTTGCAGTTAAAGGATATCCTGTATGGGCAGCACGGTAGCATTGTGGATAGCACAATCACTTCACAGCTCCAGGGTCCCAGGTTCGATTCCGCCTTGGGTCACTGTCTGTGCGGAGTCTGCACATCCTCCCCGTGTGTGCGTGGGTTTCCTCCCACAGTCCAAAGATGTGCGGGTTAGGTGGATTGGCCATGATAAATTGCCCTTAGTGTCCAAAATTGCCCTTAGTGTTGGGTGGGGTTACTGGGTTATGGGGATAGGGTGGAGGTGTTGACCTTGGGTAGGGTGCTCGTTCCAAGAGCCGGTGCAGACTCGATGGGCCGAATGGCCTCCTTCAGCACTGTAAATTCTATGTAAGTATGACAGCTTCCTGATGGCTATTACAACAAAAAACAGGTTATTCATTGCAGAATCTTCAGGCTTCTCTTTGTAGTCCCCTGGATGTCCTTGATGGATTTCTAAGGCCTTCCTGATGCTTCTTGCTAGGCTGAGTTTGCGAGCACCTGGAGCGTTGTTTTGTTATATTAATGGTGCAAAATAGGCAGAGGTACAGCATGGCAGTCTTGCACTCCAGTATCTGATTGATACACAGTTGACTCCAATTAAAGAAGGGCTTAATGATTGGAAAATAGGACAAATTAGTTCTTGTCCTCCTTTTTCATGACACTATAAGATTTGCAGTGCGGGGCAGCACGGTGGCCTAGTGGTTAGCACAACCGCCTCACGGCGCTGAGGTCCCAGGTTCGATCCCGGCTCTGGGTCACTGTCCGTGTGGAGTTTGCACATTCTCCCTGTGTCTGCGTGGGTTTCGCCCCACAACCTAAAAATGTGCAGAGTAGGTGGATTGGTCACGCTAAATTGCCCCTTAATTGGAAAAAATAATTGGGTAATCTAAATTTATATAAAAAAAAAGATTTGCAGTGCTGTTAAAGAGTGAAATTTTCTTCACTGAAGTGGGGGTGGTGTTTTGGGGGAGACCGTAATAAAGAGACCGTAAACAGTGGTCAGCACAGTTGCTTAACAGCTCCAGGGTCCCAGGTTTGATTCTCGGCTTGGGTCACTGTCTGTGCAGAGTCTGCACGTTCTCCCCGTTTCTGCGTGGGTTTCCTCCCACAGTCCAAAGATGTGCAGGATAGGTGGATTGGCCACACTAAATTGCCCTTAGTGTCCAAAAAGGTTAGGTGGGGTTACAGGAATAGGGTGGAGGTGTGGGCTTAAATAGGGTGCTCTTTCCAAGGGCTGGTGCAGACTCGATGGGCGAATGGCCTCCTTCCGCACTGTAAATTGTATGGTTCTATGGAAAGCAGATCTCAGTCCAGTTTCTTGCTTTTGAATACTGTCTTGTGACTTCGACTAGGAAGGTGTAGTTTTCAGTGGGAGTAGAATTGGGCTGAGATAAAGATGATTCTTGTTATTGTAGAGTTTTGTGCTAATACTGCAATTGAAATGTCTTTAATTATTGTTGCGATTTTCTGTGGAGCCAAGTGGGTGTATCAAGAGGAGGAATTTGCAGCATTCTATTAATAATGAGGCAAAACAAAAATCATTCCTACAAGGAAGTTCTTTTAACCTTTTGCAATTATAGGTTTGACAATACTTGATACAGTTAATGTCTAAACTGCCTAGAATGATGACTGGAACTTTTGTTGGGTTATTACATTGCAAGGCACGGATGGACACGACAGCTTGTCCAAGGGCCACTGCAAACCCCAACAGGGCATAACCTTGGAGAACAAAAATTGGGCCTCAATGCCCTGCCCAAAGGAATATAAAAAAATAGAAAGTTCCTGCTGTTGATCAATAGCCATTGACTTCCAATTTTGTACTTTGAGATGGTAGACTTCTGCATATTGTAACGAAGTGCTAGGTTTATTCCCGGTTCCCTTAATGTAATCACCTATTAATATTATCTATTATTTAGCTTCAAGCGTGTTTCTTTTCTTGATTACTGTGTGACGTATTACATTTGAGTTTAAATATTCTCAGATACAGAGAAGAAACCAAATACAGAGAGCCCTTCATCAGATTCCCGACTAGACATGGATGAAGAATCTTCTGATGTGCGAGTCAAGGAGGAGAAAGATGAGACGAGAGACAAAATGAGCCTTCAAAGCACAAAAATATTTGGTGATGATTCGCCTTCTCCTAACAGTGCACAATCAGAAGGAAATGAAAGCTCCGGGAAGACACAGAAATTGACAAAGCGTTTAAAGCGGACTTTGTCCAATGACTCTGATGATAGCACCAAGTCACCAATGCTGACAGACTGTCCCAAGACACCAAGCGGATCTCCTGATCCCTCCCAGCCAGTGTCCGAGGGGTCCAACAAATGGATTCACCTGACCGAGTTTGAGTTGAAAGGGTTAAAAGCGCTTGTCGAAAAACTCGAGTCTTTGCCAGAGAATAAAAAATGTGTCCCCGATGGGATAGAAGATCCTTACGCCCTTCTGGAGGATATGAAGGTTAGTGTTGTAAAATGTTTTCCAAGGCTTTCACCCAATTCTGTCTGCAGCACACGATTTTAATCAAATGTGAGCCGTATTATCATTTCTGATTACAAGTGGCATTTATCCCGTGTTTCAGTTTACGTTATTACTGATAATATGACTCTAAATTGGGTAATTAATAAAAAGCACAGTATATTAGTCTTCTTTGAAGTTACAGGGAATTGGCAAAGTATATCGAAAATTCCTTCAATGCCTCTTTAAATTTGATATTTAGGACTTAATCTGTCAGTGATAATTAGGAAAATCTCATCAGTTCACTAAATATGACAAACAGCTTCTCTGGGTTGGGAAATAGTTACCTTCCGCTGCTTGATTATTCTGTTGAGTTTACAGCAACTCATTCGATAATTTAGCATATTTCTGCAAATTGGAATTCTTTTTCATGCTGTAAGGATATGTCATGTTAAGGTTTTTTTGTGTAAAAAAATGTGGAAGCTTGCCCTGAAGTCTCACTTGTGACAGCAATTTGCTCACTGTATTTCCTGTTTCCTTTGCTGAGCAAATATTAATGTTTTCTGTATGGAAGATTTTCTGGTATCGAAACATCCAAGCTTGTTATCCGTAATAGGGCAGCACGGTAGCATTGTGGATAGCACAATCGCTTCACAGCTCCAGGGTCCCAGGTTCGATTCCGGCTTGGGTCACTGTCTGTGTGGAGTCTGCACATCCTCCCCGTGTGTGCGTGGGTTTCCTCCAGGTGCTCCGGTTTCCTCCCACAGTCCAAAGATGTGCAGGTTAGGTGGATTGGCCATGATAAATTGCCCTTAGTGTCCAAAATTGCCCTTCGTGTTGGGTGGGGATAGGGTGGAGGTGTTAACCTTGGGTAGGGCGCTCTTTCCAGGAGCTGGTGCAGACTCGATGGGCCGAATGGCCTCCTTCTGCACTGTAAATTCTATGATAATATTGCAGAATCGTAGGCTGATATTCTCTCCTCCCTATTCGTAGGCTATGGGGGATTAAATAAAAACACCAGTTGCTTCACGGATGCGCAGATTGGGACTGAATTCACTTGACTGTGGTAGCAAATGTCTGCCCTGGCTTTAAATTTCACCAGGACAGACGACACCAGTTTCTAGCCATCAACTGAACTTTTCAGTTCTTTTTTAAAAAATTATTTTTATTCAGGTTTTTATTGAAACAAAATGTTTACATAACCATTAACACCATTTACCAAAACAAGGTGAACGTTAACATTATATATAAAAAAAAGAATATGCAGTAAGTAAACATCCCCCCCCCCCTCGATTGCTGCTGACATTTTTTTTGTAAAATATTTTTATTCTCCATTTTCACATTTTCTCCAGGATGTACACCCCACCCACAAGCAGTAAACACTAACAAATACAAAGTAAATTTCCTTATCAACAACAACGATCGCATCCTCGCAACAACCCACCTGACAATATGAACATCAAATAGAACAAACCCTCCCACGGTGGGACAAAGAAAGGAGAAATAAAAGAGAAAGGAATTAGGAATCGCCTATGGTCACCATTAACCTATAGAGTCCCTCCCACCACCCCTCCCCCTAACATTCAATGCCATCCAATCTCCGAAAGAGTACCGTAGATGACACCCATGCATTGCAAGCCCCATCCCCCTCCCCGGCTCCTCCCCTACACTTCCTCTTACAAAAATCCTCCCCCCAACCTCTGTTCCTTTCCCCCCATCTTTACACCCCAGCTAGACTCATCGGGCCCTATTCTGCCAGGCTCTGATGGCCGCAGCCCCTCCCCCCCACCTAACTCCCGTTCACTGGCTGGCTTAAACCGGCCAGCATGGAGGCCCCCGTCCGAGTCTCTTTCCCCCTTGCCCGGCCCCAGGAAAACCAAGAAATCCCCTTTAGCACACAAACCCTGCATACACACCCAAGCTCCAAAGAACCCTCATTGCAAGTGAAAGTCCCCTCTCTTCCCTTGTCCAAGTATATACAGCATTGGCTCATTTAGCACATACACCCACCGCAGTGAAAAAGTACAGTTACATGAAGCTATTGGTACATGACCATTTCTCAATTCAGCCACAGTTCTTCTGCCTTCGTAAACTCATCCGCTACTTCCGCCGTCCCGAAATTAAAGTCCTTGGATTTGTAGGTCACCCTCAACTTAGCTGGGTATACAATGCCGCACCGCACCTGACTGATGTACAGCGCCTTCTTCACCCGCCTCCTCAGCAGCTCCACCGTAAAGTCCTGATATATGGATATACCAGCTCCAGCCCACTGCACCACCCGCTTCTGCTTTGCCCAGCACAGGACCTTCTCCTTCACATTGTACCTATGAAAATACAGAGTCACTACTCTTGGCGGCCCACTCTCCTTTGGTACAGGCCTCCACGACCAATGAGCCCGATCCAGTTCATATTGGGAGGGATCATCACACCCCCCCCCCCCCAATAGCTTCGCCAACATCGTGGCAAAATAGTCAAGTCGCCCTCAGACCTTCCACTCCTTCGGGAAGATCCACAATCCTCAAATTCTGTCGCCTGGATCTGTTTTCCAAGTTGTCCATTTTGGCTCGCAGACCCTTGTTGATCTCTATCACCTTCCGCATCTCCTTCCCCATCGAGGTAAATTGATCGCTGTGCTGCAATAATGTCTCTTCCACTTCCTTCAGTGCCTCACCTTGCTCCCGTACCTGCGTTCAATACCGCCGCCCTCACCGGGGCAATCACCACCTCCACCAGCACTTTCAATACCGCCCCCATCTCCTTCCTCATCGCCTCCATGTGTTTTGTGAACTGCCTTTCGAGTTCCGTGGCCATCACCGTAGTCATTTCTTCAGCCGTGGGCAATGCGGCCTCCCCTGGTGCCCCAGCTTCCATTTTCCTTGCCGTCCCCGCGGTGACCTTTCCACTCCCCGCCGGACTTTCAGCTGCTTTTTTCACGGCACGTATTTTTACTTGTTCTCGACATCCTTCTTCACTGTGCCTTCTCCCTGCTTTTGCCACCTCTGTTACCCCTGGGACCGGGCGTTAGACCCCGAAAATGCCGATCCCGAGCGGAAGCCTTCCAATTTGCGGCTGCCTCCCGCCCGCCGTCACCGGAAGTCTGCTGCTGACATTTTACCGCTCTCCTAGAAAGTTGAGGAATGGCTGCCACCTCCGAGAGAACCCCATCATGGACCATCTCGGGGCAAACTTTATTTTCTCAAGACTGAGAAACCCAGCCCTGTCACTGACCCGGGGGCTTCGAGTCCCTCCACATTAAAAGGATCTGTCCCCGCGGGGGCTACCAGGGAGGCAAAGGCCAAAACCTCGGCCTCTTTCACTCCCTGAACTCCCGGATTGTCTGACACACCGAAGATGGAACTTTTCAGTTCTATTACGTTATGGTCAGTGTTCCCTAAAATACCCTTCACTATGAGATCATTAATTAATCCTGTCTCATTACATATTACCAGATCGAAAATAGCCTGTTCCCTGGTTGGTGCCACAAATAATTGTTCTAAGAAACAGTCCCAAATACACTCATGTGCACACATCCTTGATGCTACCTTTGCCAGTTTGATTTGTCCAATTTATATGAAGATTAAAATCGCCCACAATTGTTGCAGTACCTTTCTTAAAAGCTCCCATTACTTCTGGATTTATACTTTTCATACAGTGTAGCTACAGTTATGCCTATAAACCACTCAGCACTAATGACAACTTATTTCCCTTACTGTTTCTTATCTCCACTCAAATTGATAGCACACCTTGAGCTTAGACAAAGTGTAGTCTCGATTCAAAACGTTAGCTCCTTTCTCTCTCCACAGGTGCTGTCAGACTTGCTGAAATTGTACTCTTGCCCTTTGTACACCGCCCGTTGCTACAAGCGATTGGATGGTTTAGTGAGGTTGTCGGATCGGCCATGCTGGAGTCGGCGACAGTCCTGGTAGAGCGCCGAGAAGACAATCAAACTTGACTATTGAGAGGAAGCGAACGTCATAATAAGCTTCCGTAGGTGAACCTGCAGAAGCAACACTAAGGGCGGCACATTGGCACAGTGGTTACCACTGCTGCCTCTCAGTGCCAGGGACACGGGTTCAATTCTGACATTGGGTGACTGCCTGTGTGGAGTTTGAACTTTCTCCCCGTGTCTGCATGGGTTTCCTCTGGGTGCTCCGATTTTCTCACACAGTCCAAAGATGTGCAGATCAGGTGGATTGGCCATGCTAAATTGCCCAAAGATTAGGTGGAGTTATAGGGATAGGGGCGAGGGATTGGGTCTAGGTAGGATGCTCTATTGGAGCAGGGGCCCGTGCAGACAGGATGGGCTGAATGGCCTCCCTCTGCATGGTGGGGATTCTATGATTCGGCAGCATTTTTATGTTTTTGTTTCAGATTCCAGCATCTGCAGTAATTTGCTTTGATCTTAGTCGACTGCTGTACTGATTTTATCATTTATTAACACAGCTGCCCTACCTGCTTTTCCTTTTTGCCTATCCTTCTAGAAATGTCAAATACCGTTGAATATTCAGCTCCCAGCCTTGACACTCAGTTCAATGAAGCTAACTTGTAAAATCAGAGAGGACACATCAAAGGGCAAGATTTGAGCAATTGACTCTTTTGATACAGGGAGCAGTATGAAAGAAGCAACTTGATTGAAACATATAACATCCTGAGGGGGCTTGACAGGGTCGATGTGGAAAGCATGTTTCCTCTTGTGGTAGAATCTAAAACTAGGGGCCACTGTTTAAAATTATTGGGCTGCCCATTTAAAATGGAGACGAGGTGACATTTTTTAAATCTTGAGGGTAGTGAGTCTTTGGAATTCTCTTCCTCAAATGGTGGTGGAAGCAGAGTATTTGAATATTTTTAAGGCAATGGTGGATAGATTCTTGGTAAGTAAGATCTTATCAAATGGTGGAGCGGGGCCGAGTGGCCTACTCCTCCTCATTCATATGTTAAATGGAAAAATTATTTTCAATGCATTGGTATATTTCTTGTTTTTAAACAAAAGTTGCTGTTTTGCAATTGGGCTTGTTACTAACTAAAATGTTAATGAGTTCATTTTCCAAATGATGGGGGTGATTGCAGTATACAGTACACGCAATGAAAGGCTGTGTTAATTCCCTATGGCACAAGATCATTTAATTAGGTATTACCCAGTGTGGGGGTGTTACGGTGGCGCAGTGGTTAGCACTGCTGTATACGGCGCTGAGGACCCGGGTTCGACTCCCGGCCCTGGTCACTGTCTGTGTGGAGTTTGCACATTCTCCCCGCGTCTGCGTGGGTTTCGCCCCCACGACCCAAAGATAGAACATGGAACATAGAACACTACAGCGCAGTACGGGCCCTTCGTCCCTCGATGTTGCGCCGATCCGTGAAACCATCTGAAGCCTATCTGACCTACACTATTCCATTTTCATCCATATGTCTATCCAGTGACCACTTAAATGCCCTTAAAGTTGGCGAGTCTACTACTGTTGCAGGCAGGGCGTTCCACACCCCGACTACTCTCTGAGTAAAGAAACTGCCTCTGATATCTGTCCTATATCTATCACCCCTCAATTTATAGCTATGTCCCCTCGTGTTGGTCATCACCATCCGAGGAAAAAGACTCTCACTGTCCACCCTATCTAACCCTCTGACTATCTTATATGTCTCTATTAAGTCACCTCTCAGCCTTCGCCTCTCTAACGAAAACAACCTCAATTCCCTGAGCCTTTCCTCGTAAGACCTTCCCTCCATACCAGGCAACATCCTAGTAAATCTCCTCTGAACCCTTTCCAAAGCTTCCACATCCTTCCTATAATGTGGTGACCAGAACTGCACGCAGTACTCCAGGTGCGGCCGCACCAGAGTTATGTACAGCTGCAGCATGACCTTGTGGTTCCGAAACTCAATCCCCCTGCTTATAAAGGCTAGCACACCATATGCCTTCTTAACAGCCCTATTAACCTGGGTGGCAACTTTCAGGGATTTATGTACCTGGATGCCGAGATCTCTCTGTTCATCTACACTACCAAGAATCTTGCCATTAGCCCAGTACTCTGCATTCCTGTTACTCCTTCCAAAGTGAACCACCTCACACTTTTCCGCATTAAACTCCATCTGCCACCTCTCAGCCCAGCTCTGCAGCTTATCTATGTCCCTCTGTATCCTATAACATCCTTCAGCACTATCCACAACTCCACCGACCTTCGTGTCATCTGCAAATTTACTAACCCATCTTTCTACACCCTCTTCCAGGTCATTTATAAAAATGACAAACAGCAGTGGCCCCAAAACAGATCCTTGCGGTAAACCACTAGTAACTGAACTCCAGGATGAACATTTGCCATCAACCACCACCCTCTGTCTTCTTTCAGCTAGCCAATTACTGATCCAAACCGCTAAATCACCTTCAATCCCATACTTCCTTATTTTCTGCAATACATTAAATTGCCCCTTAATTGGAAAAATATAATTGCCTACTCTACGTTTATTTAAAAAATAGAATAAAAAAAGAGAGATATTGCCCAGTGTGGTCGTAATCATTTATTTATTTAAAAAATAAATTTTGAGTATCCAATTATTTTTTTTCCAATGAAGTTGCCAATTTAGCGTGACCAATCCACGTAGCCTGCACATCTTTGGGTTGTAGGGGCGAGACCCATGCAGACACGGGGAGAATGTGCAAACTCCACACGGACAGTGACCAGAGTTGGGATCGAACCAGGGACCTCGGCGCCATGAGGCAGCAGTGCTAACCATTACGCCACCGTGCTGTCCAGTAGTACTCCTAATTGTTGGGGCCACAAAGTCTGTTTCGGGGGTAAATTGCAATGCTGAACTCCAGAGAATGCCTATTTGAGTGATGAAATTCGTAACACTCTTAGCAATGCTTAGAATGTTGTTTCACAAATGCCCTGGGTACCAGAGGCCTGCTGTAGGCTGTGGAAATTCCTGACAATTGCACTGGCTTTTACAAAGGCGGGAAGAAACTTGCATTTCTCGTAACAATTTGTTGTAAAATGCCCCGAGGATTGCTGGCAAAAGATTTGTCACTCAACCATGTATAGGGATATTAGGACAGATGATCAGAAGAGAACTGCAGAGCTTTGGGTCCAGGGAATTGCAGGGTTAAAGGCACAACACCAGTGGCAAAGTATTAACATCAGGGCTGCAAAAAGGCTGGAATTAAATGCACGCAGATATTTTGGAAAGCTGTAGTGCTAGAAAAAATTAGAGATTTAAAAAACAATTAGAGTACCCAATTCATTTTTTCTAATTAAGGGGAAATTTAGCATGGCCAATCCACCTACCCTGTACATCTTTGGGTTGTGGGGGCGAAACCCACGCAAACATGGGGAGAATGTGCAAAGTCTACAGGACAGTGACCCAGAGCCGGGGTCGAACCTGGGACCTCGGTGCCGTGAGGCCGCAATGCTAACACACTGCACTACTGTGCTGCTAGAAATTACAGAGATAAGGCGGGGGGAGGCCACAGAATAATTTGACATCGAGAAAGAGAATTTTAAAATCGAGGCATTGCCGGACCAGGAAGATGTGCAGATGCCGAATGAGGACAGAACTGTTGTCCAATTTGCCATTTAGATATTCTTCCAGGACTTGCACCTAATCGATCCAAATAGCGCTAATTGATCAAAGGGAAATTGTGCCGAGTTTCTTGAGAGTGGTGAGAAAGCGGTCAACATGGCCCCTTTAATCCACCAAAGGACTTCCCTTACTTTGGTGCAGTTAGAAAAGTGATCAAGTACAGTGCCCAAGTGGCCGTTCCTCATGTGTGCAGATATATTATGTTTGTCAGCAAACTATTGATCACATAGCTGGGATTGTGGCAGAGCTTGTTCCTAACCTTGCCTAATGTGCTTGCACATTTTGGTTGAGGATGTAAGACAGTAATCTGGAGTGTGATGTCCGAATGATTTTCCTCCCTCTTGAGGTCAATTGGAGAACCTGCACCTGGGCCAAGACTGTGAACCAAGCTCAGACATGGGACCTTCCTAGTCTGTATTGTTCAAACACTATCAGCTGAGCTAAAAATATGTTTCATCACCTCATTCTCTATTGATAGTTTAAAAATTTTTTTGCCTTGCAATTTTCCTGGTCATTCCAGGTTTATCTTCTATCTTGTCCCTATCTTAATGGACATTTGCATCCATGTTTGATTTGGTTTTGCGGGGAGGTGATGGGGGGGGGGGGGCATTTTGCTTAGAGTCTCCTCGATGAATGTTGTTTTACCTGCACCTATGAAGGTTTTCTTCTCCCTTCTTTCGTGGGATATCCTCAGATGCTGCTTTTGAAACAAAAGCATTGTTGCATTAGTCACTGACAAAATGGTGGTGTATTTGAAAGCAGCTGCTTCTGTTGGATGTGCATTAATTGTTATTTTTGCCACCTATTGGCCACGTAGAATAATGCAGGCTGTTCTGTGGAACTCAACACAACATCATTCTGTGCCTGTACAACCAGCACATGCTGAAAATAGATGTTTGTCCACTTAAATTAGCCAGAGAATGGACTCTGAAATGGATTTTTGTTGTCAATCTGTCTGCACAAACTTTTATTTCTCCTGATGGGGTACAGTCCCATGACTGCCAGTGCCTTGCCCAAGAGACTGTTCGGGTCTGAACTTTAACCATAAGATTAAAAAATAACCTAGACTGGGATGTACAGGGCACAATTAAAAAATGTGCAGATGGTGCAAAACGTGGCGGTATTATGAATTGTGATGAGGATGGTAATAAACTTCAAGAGGACATGGGCTGATGGAATGGGTGGACTAGTGGCAGATGACATTTATTTAATGCCGAGACATGAAGTGATTCGTTTTGTTGGGAAGAACAAGGAGAGGCATTACAACGTAAAGGGTACAATTCTAAAGGGGAAATGTCATGCACAGAGGAGAAATAAATTGAAAGTTCCCAAAACCCTTCACTTGCTGTTCGTAATCAAGGTAGCTTTCAGCAACAAGATTTTTCTTTGTTGAAATATTTCTTTTGGTATTTTCCAGTTTTTACAGAGTAACAGCTCAATCTATGATGCACCTGGTATTTACATATAAAGTCATTTCTTATTTACAGAGATTGTTCCCTGTGTCGTCTCCTCGTCACCCCGTTCCCCCCCCCCCCCCCCCCCCCCCCCCCAGTACTGACGTCTACCCTGGGTGTCACATACAGTTCTCCCCTCCTTTCTGTTGCAGTTTTTAGTTGTTCTTGCGGGGGGGGGGGGGGGGGGGGGCTTCATGTTCCCTCCCTTTTTTCCCTTTGTTTCGTTTTGTGCCTCCCATGGGTTCCTTCCTGTCCTCCCACCCCCTCTGCTCTTTTCCATTGTGCGTGCTCTTATTTGTGTTCCTCCATCTCCTCCTCTCTCTTCTCTCTTCTCCCCCCCCCCCCCCCCCCCCCCCCCCCCTCGTCCGACCCTTGGATGGTGTATTGAATCTTCTCCAGGTGGAGAAATTCCACCAGGTCTGCCAGCCAGTCTGCAGCTACAGGTGGTGCTGTTGATTGCCAGCCGAGCAGGATTCTCCGGCGCGCGATAAAGGAAGCAAAAGCCAGGGCATCAGCCCTCTTTCCCATGTGTAGCTCTGGCTGCTCTGATACCCCGAAGATTGCCACGATTCGGCATGGCTTCCCCTTGGCCCCCACAACCTTGGACATTGCCTCGGAGAAGGCAGGCCCAGAACATGTGGATGGGGTTGGCTGGGCCTCCCTGGCACCGTTCGCATTTATCCTCTACCTCCAGGAAGATACTGTTCATTCAGGTTTTGGTTAGGTGAGCTCAGTGCATCAATTTAGACCAGTGTTTTTCAAACTTTTTTTCCGAGGACCCATTTTTATTAACCCGGCCAACCTTTGCGACCCACGCCAGCCGACCTGCGTGACCCACCATTTTCTCTTACCTTGTTTGTTGCTGACAAAAATGGAGGAAATGGTTTTGGGTCCCTTTGGCCCCAATGGACCCTTCGGCCCCTCGAACTTGGAAAAAAAAGGCTGCGACCATATAAAAACAAATGCTGCCGCACTGCGCATGCGTGCCAGATTGTCGGTGTGCATGCGTATAGTTTTTGCGCATGTGCACCGATGACCGGGCACGCGTGCGCAGTACGGGCAAATTTTTTATATCTGTTCCTGGTCGTTTTGAAGGCTGCTCGCAGTCAGCATTATTAAAAGCCGGCTGTTGCGTGTGAATTTGCACGATCGGGAGCGCAGCGATGGATGGTCCCACGACCCTCCCGACACCTGTCCCCGAGTTTCACAATGCCTGCCTTAGATTGCGTGAGGCTTAGCCCTACACAGTGCTTCGCTCCAGAGACCCCAACCCACTTCCATCCCCAGTTCGTCCTCCCATTTTCATCTGGCTCCGTCTAGGTTATTTTCTCTCTCGCTCTCGCTCTCTCTCTCTTCTCTCTCTCTCTCTCCCCCCCCCCCCCAAAACATCTTCTTACTGTCCGTGTTTATTAGTTCCTCCAGGAGTGTGACTCTCGGGGCCCTGGGCTACCTTGCCGTCTCGTTGCGGAGAAAGTGTTTAATTTGAAGGTACCCGATTTCCTGTCCTGTTGGTAGTTCCAGGTCTTCCGTCGTTTCATCCAAGGTTGTAAGTCTGTCCCCTATGTAAAAGTCCCTGACTGCTAATATCCCCCTGTCCTATTTCCGTTTTTTAAAGGTGGCGTCGAGCATGGCTAGCGGGAATTTGTGGTTACCGCAGATAGGGGCCATGGAGGATATCTCGTTTAAACCAAAATGTTGCCTCATATGTCTTCAATGTGGCTACTGCCACTGGGCAGGCTGTGTATTTCGTCTGGGGGGAGAGAAATGGGAGCGCTGCTATGGTGAGGGCCCAGAGGGTCGTTCCCTTGCAGGAGGACTCCTCCAGCCTCACCCATTCCTTGTTGGGTTCTGTTATCTATCCCCTCACTCTCTCAGCCGTGGCTGCCCAGTGGTAGTATTGTAGGTTCGATAGGGCCACACAGCCCATATTTTTCCTCCTTTGTATTGTCGACTTGGGGACCCATGGGTTCTTATCCCCCCACATAAACGCCATGCTTATTTTGTCTATCTTATGGAAAAAGGCCTTGGGGATGAAGATCAGTATGGATCTAAAGAGGAAGAGGAAGAGGGACCTTGGTAGTACGTTCATCTTGATCGTCTGCACCCTTCCCACCAGAAAAGCATCCTATCTCTGTAGGTCCTTTTTAACTTCCTCTGCCAGACTGGCCAGATTCCACTTGTGGAACTGTGCCCAATCAATGGCTACCTGGATCCCCAGATAGTGGCATTTGTTTTGGGCTAGTTTGAATGGTAGTCCCTCCAGCTCTGTCCCTCCCCCATTCCGGTTCACCGGGAATGCCTTGCTCATGCCCAGGTTTAGCTTGTAGCCCGAGAAGGCCCCGATCTCTTCCAGGAGTTGCATGTTTGCTTTCAGGCTGTTCTGTGGGTCCGAGACGTAGAAGAGCAGGCTATCAGCATAGAGCGACACTCTGTGCTCTCTGCCTCCTCTTTGGATGCCCTTCCAGCTTTTCGCATCTCACCGAACGATCGCCAGGGGTCCGATTGCCCGGGCGAACAAGAGCGGGGATAGTGAGCATCCCTGTGTGCCTCTTTGCAACTGGAAATATTCAGAGCTGGTGGTATTGGTTCGAACGCTCGCCTTGGGGCATTGTTCAAGAGTTTCACCCACGAGGTGAACCCCGTTCCTACCCCAAACCACTCCAGTACCTCAAAAGAGGTACTTCCATTCGACTCCTTCAAAGGCCTTTTCTGCATCCAGGAAGATGATCACCTCTGGTGTTCTCTCTACAGGTGGGGTCGTTATTACATTCAGCAGCCGCCTAATGTTCGCAGTTAGTTGTCTACCCTAAACAATGCCCGTCTGGTCCTCTGTGACCACCTCGATACATAGTTCTCCAGTCTCTTGGCTAAGACTTTTGCGAGTATCTTCGCGTCTATGTTGAGCAGCAAAATGGGTCTGTATAATCCGCATTCTGTCGGGTGTTTTATTTGGGTATCAGCGATATCGTGGCCTGTGTTAGCGTTGGAGGCAGGGTGCTCCTCGCTAGCGGGTCTGTGAACATACCTTGTAGATGTGGGGCCAGGGTTGGTGCAAAGTTTCTCAAGGAGTTCAGGTTCCCAGCGTTGTCCCTGCCTGCATGGAGCTGATGATCTCTCCCAGTCCTATTGGTGCTTCCAACTTCCTCCACTTCTCGTCCCCCACGACTGACATGTCCAGTCCGTCGAGGAACCAGTTAATCTCCGCTTCCCCGTCGGAGGTGTACAGTTCCCGGTAGAACGCTCTCTTCCCTGTCTCTACCTGCGTCGTAGGCTGCAATCTCTGAGCTAATCACAGACTGCCTCCCAGAATCTGGAAAGTGAGACTTCCCTGTTCTGGTTATTAGTAACGTACTCGCCCACGGCCTGTGTTTTTATTTCTGTCAAAAGGCCTTATCGGTCAAAAGGACCGTGTCCAACTTCCACGTGGGGCATTGTGTACAGCCTGTCTCCAACCTCACATCCATGTAGTCTGGAGCGTGGTCGGAGATAACTATCGCGGAGTATTCCACCCTTATTATTCCTTCGTTCACCGATTTCCCCACTGTAAAAAAAAATACAAATTTACAGTGCAGAAGGAGGCCATTCGGCCCATCGAGTCTGCACCGGCTCTTGGAAAAAGCACCCTATCCAAGCCCACACCATCCCCATAACCCAGTAACCCCTCCCAACACTAAGAGCAATTTTGGACACCAAGGGCAATTTATCATCACCAATCCATCAAACCTGCACATCTTTGGACAGTGGGAGGAAACCGGAGCACCCTGAGGAAACCCATGCACACACGGGGAGAACGTGCAGACTCCGCACAGGCAGTGACCCAAGCAGGGAGGCAAACCTGGGACCCTGGAGATGTGAAGCAATTGTGCTAACCACTATGCTACCGTGCTGACCAGTTTAAGTAAAGGAGACTGGGAACACAGGGTATTTTTGTAGGTGTTGCATTGGAGTAAAAAGTAAAATCTCAAACTCCTGTAGTGTCCAGCACTAACGACATTGGCAGGAGAAAAGTGATAATTGGTAATTTACGCAATAAATTGAGATGGACTGATAAAGAGCAAACCAATGGGGAATGCATAAAACAAATCTCTGTTGCACCTCAGCACATTTCTTTCAGTGTGCTGTCCATATACAACTATACGAACTCCCACCCCTCTCTGATAACCAGCAGATCACAAGCCAAGCCTTGTATTTCACAGTCCGATAGTGCAAAACCAGGTCAGATTGGAATTCACAGGCTGTTTCTAAAGCGTGTTGAAAAGCATCAGTGAAAATTATGATGATGATAAAGGACAGAAGTGTTTAACCTCGGGCAGAAACTGCTATGAATAAACCAATATCTTTTCTGTTACCGTGACAGTTTTTCCCTCAATTTATTCTCCAGAATTTAAAGCTACTCGGTGCAGGTCGCGTGAAGTGACCACCTAAAGAACTTAACTGGCTCTTTGGGCACCACGCCAACTATTACAGTCAGCATATTACTGATTGATGTGGCACCTTGAGGGAGCAAAAATGTGAATAAGTCTGCCCAGTCCAGTACAAAACCTGGAGCCTACTTCAAATGCTTTAGCTTCATATTCGATGGTGCCATTCACTCTGAAACCTGATGGGCACTGTTGCATCTGTCCAATTGGGATACCTCAACCAGCTCCTTAATTAAAATTTACTCAGCTGCCTTTATTTATGAGGAGAACAAAGTACTGTCACAGATATAATGCAACACACTTTATTAAATATAGTTAATCTGTAAATTACCCACTATATAATTCAAGAAACACCCAGGATTCGACTATACTACCAGCAAAGGTGGTTTGGTATACTGTAGATCCTATCCCTGAGTCCCTCTGGTTCCTCTTTGCGAAGGTGATTCTCGCTGGCTGTTTCTTCCTTGGTTGATTCCTTCCTTTCTGGTCTGCTGTCGGTCGCCCCCCCCCCCCCCCCCCCCCCCCCCCCACCGTCTCGAGTTTCAGCTTTAAATCTTCGCTTCCTAGATGTCTGTCTCAGGAGGCAGTGTCTCAGCTCCCAGTGGTCTGGTTGATGACCTGTTAACAGGGCACCTGAGCGTGCCCGAGGAGGAGCGATGATTGTTTGATGGGTTATCAGGAACTGTGGACAATAGGCCAGTGCATCTCAAGTAGGAGCGATAATTACTTGATGGGTTATCAGGGGCTGCCCCAGACATGCCTCGGCAGCCTGTCTGAGTTCTGTATATTCGGATTCTGCAGGCTTCTTGCTGGAGCGGATTGTGGTTTTAATTTAAAGTGCCCAATTCTTTTTAGGATGTCCCATTTAATTGGCCTTAAAACTAGGCCCTGATTATATTACCACAGCAGGATGAGCCAAAAGTATAGCTGTAAATGTGGACTCTTTATCCGTTCATATATATGCTAATCATACACATTCTAGATAGCACTTTATTTATTATTAATTTAATAAGGTTTTTCTTTTTATACAGGGCAAAGATGAACATGAACACATACATAGAAACTATAGACATCGGTTTTATTCATTATATGCATCAGTTACAATGTCACGTTTTTCAGCAGGTGCCTAGTTTGAGCAAGATCTCCTGCCCCCCGGTTGTCTGGCGTGCCCCCTTTGTTCGTCGGCCTGTACCCGTTTTTTAAATCTGTGGGTCTTCTGTGACTCTCCCTCCCCCTGGTGGCTTATTGGCTGTTGACTACAAGCAGGTATCGGAACTGCCGGGTGAATGGCTCCCATGTTTTGTGGAAGCCCTCTTCCGACTCGCGGATGGCGAATTTGATTTTCTCCATTTGGAGAAATTGCAATAGATCGGACAGCCAGTCGGCAGCTTTGGGTGGTGCTGCTGATCGGCAGCCGAGCAGGATTCTCCAGCGGATGATCAGGGAGGCAAAGGCAAGGTTGGGTGCCCACCTCCCCATAAAAGAGTTCTGGCTGCTCTGATACCCCGAAGATTGCCACACTCGGGCATGGCTCCACCCTTGTGGGCATCGTTGGCCGGGCCTCCTTGGAACCGTTCGTATTTGTCCTCCACCTCCGACTTCTGGTTAAGTGGGTTCTGTGTATCACTTTCAGCCGCATGAGGCTTAGCCTCGCGCAAGTGGAGGTGGAGTTGACCCTGCGTAGTGCTTCGCTCCAGACTCCCCACCCTGTTTCAAACCCTAGGTCCTCCTCCCGTTTTTCCCTTGTCTAGTCTAGTGGAGAGTGTGCCCTTCCCAGTAGTTGTCCATACAGGACCCCGCAGTTTCCCCTCCCTAGGATGTCCGCACCAATAAGTCCTCAAAGTCGTCCCCCCGGTCTTGTCTCCACCTTCTGAAGGTGGCATCCATTCTGGCTGTGGCGAACCTGGGGTTGTTGCAGGTGGGGGCCTCAATGGACCCCCCCTCCCACCCCGAGACAGAGAGACACACACACTCTCAGAAACACACACAGTCACAAGAGTGGGGAGAGGGTGCCACTGCTGCAGATCCTTTTTAACTTCCTTCACCAGGCTGGTCAGGTTTCACGTGTGGATCCGTTTCCAGCCTTGGGCGATTTGGATCCCCAGGCAGCGGAATTTGTTTAAATGACAGTCCATCCAGCTCTGCCCCTCCCCCTTGTGGGTTCACCGGGAAAATCTCACTTTTGTTCAGGTTGAGTTTGTAGCTCGAAAAGGTTCCAAACTCTTTCAAGAGCGCCGTGATTCCTTCCATGCTGCTTTGTGGGTCTGTAACGTAGAGGAGCAGGTCATTTGCATAGAGCGAAACTCTGAGCTCTCTGTCTCCTCTCTGGACCCCCTTCCAATTCTTTGCCACCCTGAACATGATCGCTAAGGCGAACTGCAGCAGAAACAGCGGGCATCCCTGCCTTATGCTTCTTGTACTGCTGGATGTATTTAGAGCTGGTGGCATTCATCTGCACGCTCACCATGGGTGCTCTGTACAGGAGTTTTACCCAGGTGGTGAACTCTGTTCCAAGCCCAAACCGCTCCAGTACCTCAATGAGGTATCTACATTCGACCCTGTTGGCCCTTTTCTATGTCCAGGAAGATGATCACCTCTTGTGTTCTCTCCCTGGGTGGGGTCATTATCATGTTCAGCAGGTGTCTGATGTTAGATGTTCGATGTTTACCCTTGACAAAGCTCGTCTGGTCTTCTGCCACCACCTCTGGGATGCAGTTCTCCAGTCGCTAGGCTAGGATCTTGGCCAGTATTTTTGTGTGTACGTTTAGCAGCGAAATGGATTGCAGGCCCTGTATTCTGTTGGGTTATTTTCCTTTTTGGGCATCAGCGAGATTGAGGTTCTTTCTAGTTCCTTGATGGTGTTCCCCTGGGCCTCCTCTCGCCTCTCTGCCTTGTCCAGGGCTCACCTGCATGGTTGCCAGAACCTCCATGACTGCCACCTTGACCAGAGCCTGGATATCGGTATTTTTCTCTTCCCTGTGTTCTCTTAGTTCCCTGGATAGGAATATCCTCCACCCTCATGGTGAGGGGGAACTCTGTTTGTGGTTTGCCGGTCATCCTCACTCTGGTGTGGCCTGCGCTTCGTCGCCTTGTGCGTCTGCCATCTTGACTGCTTGTTTCTCCTGTTTTCTTCAGTTTCTTGTCTTCTTACTGCCTCTGGAGTTGCTGCTGTTCGGCATCCTCTTTTGTATTGTTTTAGTTAGGGTGAGAGGATACTTTTTTGCCCCATGTTTTGCCCCTTTAGTTTAGGTAAAAGCCTATTTTTAGGTTCGTAGGAGGAGAACCACCTGATGTGCGACTACTCAGCACATCCCCATTACCGGAAGTCCCCGAAACAGCACTTTAGGACATTATTCTGATTGCGGCCCAATATCCACACCGTCTCCTGATCTCCGTCAACACCACTGCTCTGGGGCTCCTACCTCCTGTTGCTGAGATACTGAATATCACTGCAAAATGTTTGGGGAATTCTAACAGAATTATGAGAGCCTGTCACAAAGTTCCGTAGCATTCAGGTTAAGTACAGTAACAGTGATGGGAGCCCTGAAGCGGCATGGAATGGGGAGTCCTCAATCAGGAAGGATAAACGACAACACCTCCTCCACTGTAGTCCTCAATACCGGGGCCTCGCCCCCTACTATACTCCCTATAGTATACTGCGTGGCCAAATTTGGCTCCAGCTTCACCTACAAGTTTGCTAATGACACGACCGTAGTGGGTTGGATCTCGAACAACGACACGTCAGAATACAGGAGGGAGGTAGAGAACCTTGTGGCATGGTGTAACAACAACAATCTCTCCCTCAATGTCAGCAAAATTAAAGAGCTGGTCATTGACTTCAGGAAGCAAAGTATCGTAAACCCTGTCTGCATCAATGGGGCCGAGGTGGAGATGGTTGACAGCTTCATATTCTTATGTGTGAACATCACCAACAATATGTCCAGGTCCACCCACGTCGGCGCTATGACCAAGAAGGCACAACAGCGCCTGTACTTTCACAGGGAACTAAGGAAATTTGGCATGTCCACATTGACTCTTACCAACTTTTACAAATGCGCCATAGAAAGCATCCTATCTGGCTGCATCACAGCCTGGTATGGCAATTGCTCGGCCCAAGACCGCAAGAAACTACAGACAGTTGTGAACAAAGCCCAGTCCATCACATGGACCTGCCTCCCATCCATTGACTCCATCTACACCTCCCACTGCTTGGGGAAGTGGGCAGCATAATTGAAGACCCCTCCCACCTGTCTTACTCACTCTTCCAGCTTCTTCCATCAGGCAGGAGATATAAAAGTCTGAACACTCACAAACAGACTCAAAAACAGCTTCTTCCCCGCTGTTACCAGACTCCTAAGTGACTTTCTTATGGACTGAACTGATCTCTTCACACATCTTCTCTACTGAGTAGTACTACACTCCTATATGCTTCATCTGATTTCTGAATTTATGTACCTACATTGTGTATTTTTTGTTTGCCCATATATTTTCTTTTCATGTACAGAATGATATGTCTGAGCTGCACTCCGAGCAATACTTTTCACTGTGCCTCGGTACACGTGACAATAAACAAATCCAATCTAGTCTTAAGTGCGATACTTGGTGGGAAATGAAAGGAAAGTTCATGTCTGGAACTGGGTATGAAGGCGTGGTCGAGGGCAAGGGTGATCATAGGGAAAGGGTGGGGTGGTACTTCAGTCTGAGAGCATCCAAGTGTGGCACTTCTCACTTGTTGGGGGGGGGGGGGGGGGGGGGGTTGTGGCAGAAGGCAGAATAGTATGGCTTTGTGAACTTGGGAGTGGAGGAGAGAGATCTGCTGGGACCTGTGGGTGTTGGAGGGGGAGCATACTTAAAAATGCTGAATGTCAATTATTTAATATTTTAAAAATTTAACGTTTCCAGAAGAACATGCTAGAAAAGCATCACTAGGATGGAAAGGTCAGCTTTTGGAAGGAAAGTATCTAATTTCTAACTGCATGGTTGATTTCTCCCAATTTACATTAGATGCCCTTTTGTTTAAAGAATATTAACTTTAAAGAAAATCTCTCGGCAATAGATAACATGCTATGCATGGAAGAAGGAAGATTTGAAATATAAAGAAAATTCCCAAGTAACAAACGCTGAATGGCTCTCAAAATTCAGAAGATGTCTGTTCATCGTCTTGTGTTGAGTCCCAAAATTGGAAAATGGCTTGAATAAAATATCAAAGAGCAACTTTTTCTTTATGCTGAGGAACAATGGATATTATATCCCAGATGCTTTAGGGAAATAAATCTGGTTCCTTCAGCATTCTTACTACTATTTTTTTTTGTGTGTTTTTTTCTCTCCAGTATAAATCATAGAATCCCTAGAGTGTAGAAGAAGGCCATTCAGCCCATCGAGTCTGCACCAACTTCAGAAAGAGCACCCTACTTAGGCCCATGCCGCCACCCTATCCCAGTAACCCCACCTAACCGTTGGGCACTAAGGGACAATGCGGCATGGCCAATCAACCCAATGTGCGCTTCTTTGGACTGTGGGAGGAATCTGGAGCACCCGGAGGAAACCCACGCAGGCACGGGGAGAACGTGCAAACTCCATACAGTCACCCAAGGTCTGAATTATAGAATCACTACAGTGCAGCTGAAGGCCATTTGGCCCATCAGGTTTGCACCGACCCTCTGAAAGAGCACCCTAACTCAGCCCACTCCCTTCCCTATCCCAGCAACTCCACCTAACCGTTGGACACTAAGGGGCAATTGATCATGGCCAACATGGCAAATCCACCTAACCTGCATGTCTTTGGTCTGTGGGAGGAAACCCACGCAGACACTGGGAGAATGTGCACACTCCACACAACCAGTGACCAAATTGAACTGAATTAGCCATTTAAAGTCTGTGGCTACAAGAGCAGGTCAGAGACTAGGAATCCTGTGGTTAGTAGCTCGCTGCCTGACTCCCATTAGCCTACCACCACCTACAAGGCGCAAGTGTGATGGAATGCCCCCCACTTGCCTGGGTTAGTGCAGCTCCAACAACACACAAGAAGCTCAACACCATGCAGAACAAAGCAGCCCACTTGATTGGCACCCCTTCCACAAACATTCACTCACTCCACCACAGACACAGTGTCGCATCTAATTCTTGTAGGTGATACATGCGTATCATCTACAAGATGCACTGCAGGAACTCATCAAGGCTCCTTAGGAGCACCTTCCAAACCAATGATCGCTATCATCTTGAACAGTGTTCTTCAAACTTTTTTTTCGGGGACCCATTTTTACTAACCAGCCAACCTTCGGGACCCAACCCGGCCGACCTTCGCGACCCACGCCGGCCAACCTGCGCGACCCATTTTCTCTTACCTTGTTTGCTGCTGACAAAAATGGAGGAAATGGTTTTGGGTCCCTTTGACCCTCCTACACGCTCCTCCAATGGAACCTGTTGGATGAAGGTGAAGCCTTCCTGTGTCGGACAGTATGGAGTCTCCATCTGTCCAAAGTTCTGCATTATTTTCCTGTAAAATTTTATCGAAATTGTAAAAGAAAAGAAAAATAAAATGAATAAAAGAAATGAATAAAACTGCCCCGAACTTATAAAACAAAAATCTGCGGCCGTTTTAAAAAAAAAAAGCGGCCGCGTTGCGTATGCACGCTGATGATTGGGCACACGTGTGTAGTGCGGCCGCATTTTTTTTACATGTGCGCGGCCATTTAGAAGGCCCCTTGCAGCCGGCGTTATTAACAGCCGGCTGCTGTGGTTGTTGCGCACAGATTTGCGCGATCGGGAGCATCGCGACGGATGGCTCCGCGACCCTCCTGACACCCGCCCACGACCCACCCATGGGTCACACCCCCGGGTTTGGCAATGCCTGATCTAGAAGGATAAAGGTAGCGGATACATGGGAACGCCGCCATTTGGATGTTCCCCTCCAGGCCACACGCCATCCTGACTTGGAAATATCTCGCCTTTGCTGGGTCATAATCCTGGAACTATGCCTGTACACTACATGGACTACAGTGGTTCAGGAAGGCAGCTCACCACCACCTTCTCGAGGGCAATTAGGGATGGGCAACAAATGCTGGCCTGGCCAGCGGTGCCCACATCCCGTCAAACTGAATTAAAAAAAACAATGGCAGAATTATATAATGTAGGAATCCAAGAAGGGGTTTAGATACAGCCATATGTATTTTAGTATATCATTTTCAACATCTATATAACTTTGAGTAACTCTCTGGTCTGATTGAGAGCTGATGATTTTGGAAAACAGACCGGAAGCTTTTTAAATCTAGAAGCAAATATGCCAAACGATGATGATGTAACTGTAAAAGTTTATTTGGACATATAATTTTTGCTTTTCTGGATTTGATATTGATTTCACCGGTTAATGGAACTGTCTACTGTTTGTATGATGGTGAAAGAAATCAATAATTTAGCTGGCGAAGTGCACTTGTGTGTTTTGATTGCAGAGTGTATTTAGCAATGGTGATTGGTCAGTGAATGCTATAATTCTTTTATTCTGATCCATAGTACTTTATGGTAGGCAACTAAATAACACACAGATAAAATAAGATGGAAAAACCCAAGTCTGGATTTCTCAAATCTTGTACTTTTTTATATTTTTGTTTTGTGTTTAGCTTTGCCTGACTTTGCTCATAGTTGAGAATGTGGGCTTGGTGCTGCATATTTTGGATAAGATAGCTGTGTTTTGCATTAATAGAGCACCTTTTAATGCAGCAAAATGGCCCAAGGCACTTAACAAGAGTTTTATAAATCACAGTTTTAACACTGAGCCGTAGGAGGAGATATGAGAACAGATGACCAGAAGCATTCTCGAGGAGCAGTGAGAGGTAGAGAGGCAAAGAGGTTTAATGAGAAAATTGCTGGGTGTTGGGGCAAGGCAGTTGAAAGCTCGGATACCAATGGAAGCCAGTACCGCCAAGATATGATCCCTAGTTTGTATTGTTTACTGAATAAACCTGGGTCCGTAATCTAGGCAACACTATTCAGCTAACTGTCCATGTGCAAACATATTTCCTGCTCCTGATTGCTATCCGGTGCCTCCCTGCTAATAAGTATGTTTGTGCAGGTCATTTCAAATTAATAGGGACAGAATTGAGTTTGCCATCGTTAAATTGCCAGTCAGTGCTCACTTGTAGGGTGGCCATTTGAGTTAGATCCTAAAGAGTAACCTGCAAAGCTCTATCCAAGATTTATGACTTCTTCCCTCAGGTTTTACTGTTGCCTATAACCGACTGCTGCCTTGCTAATATACTGGTGGAACTGCCACCTGAGCATCATCAAAACTGGTTGCATCAGTCATGTTTACAAGTGCAAACAATGTGGCTGTGTTGAGTGACATTACTCCCCTGGGACTCAAGTTGAGATGAGCAAGGGCTCAAGAGGAGACAGGCTTGTTGGGAAAAGAAATCAGATTTGAGAGAGGAAAATAGAATAATACAGCAACTGTAGAGGGTGAGGAGGAGGCCAGCAGGGAGACCGTTGAGACTTTGTGATTGAGGTAGGATGGGTTGGACTTTCTTCTTCTCGAGGTGTCTGCCTGACGGCAGGTCCAACCCACAGCATCGTAATCTCTACCATGAGGCAGATCCTAAATCCACCTCAGCTGGAACAGAGATCGTTGGCACCAATCTGATTCATACTGGACATCCAGCTAACTGAATAAACTGGCCCTTCAAAAAGTCCAGAGTTGCTCTGGCAAGGTCATTCTTACATGCATGTTGTCGCCTCAGGCTGTGGATAGTGAGGGTAGAGGCTTTTGATTTCTTTCCATCACATAGCTGACTAAGAATCTCTCCCGCTCTTACTGGCATATGTTGGAAAGACTTTATAAGTTGATGCTCAACCTCTTTGGCCACGTTATGAACATATCTTCCTTGACCATCAAGTCCTTGGGTGTGACTTAAACCTGGAGGTCCTGGCTCAGAGGCAAAGATGGTATCCATTGCACCACAAGATCTCTTGGGCTGGATTTCTTTGCAGGATGTCAGCTCCAGAACAGCATGTAACTTCACCCTTGGATAGGATCAGAAATGTCAACAAAGTTTAATAGTTTGTACTTTGTACAGTAGGTGTATGAGAATGGGACAGGGGGCTGAAAGTATAAGACCCATAAGGACTTGCACTAACTTGTTTTGGGTGTAATATTATGCCCAGACAGTGCAACCTATTTGATTTCTCAAGTTAACAATAGTAAATAAAAATAGAATAAAAGTTTTGTACTCCAATCCAGTTTAGCAGTTCACAAAGTACTGCACAGATCCTTTTGGTTAAATAAAATAAATGCTGCTCTCGGGTCTCGTCCTCCATTTCATTTTCTCATGCATGCAGACTGAGGGTTGGTACAAATTGTGGGAGGGCCCTAAACACAGCCTTTTCCCATTGAAACTTTGTCGCAGATAACCCAAGCTTCAGCGTATCCCTCAGCACATGGTACTGAACTTTGAACTGTTGTTAGTCTGCAACAGCCAGTCCCCGCACTGGAAAGCCAATAGGTTTGGGGCAGACCAAAGAATATCTTTCACCGAGTTGAAGGCCTTTTAGCGACAATCGACATTTGTCTCGGAGTGTGTCCCTGGGAGCAATCCATTCTGCAGGGCCCCAAGCATGTCATTTGCTGACCACTTCCTGATTTGTCTTCTGCACAAACCTTTCTACAAAGGACAGGTAATGCAGCACAGTCCAACTGAATATAGCATTCTGCGGCAATTTGACCAGGCCAATCCTTCACAACACTGGATACAGAGCAAACTTTGTCATGTGGGTACACTTGGTATTTGTGCATTGGGGGCCTATACAAAGCTTGATACAGCCATGCAAAAAGGTGGCCATTGGGGCGAGGATAATGTTGAATATGCTTTTCACCTATTCTTTGGAAATTTGTGCATCATGTGTCCGTGGGGATGGCTCATTTCTGATCTCCAGACAATTCAGTCGCCTTATTCTAAGGCAGAAGAGCCCAAGTTGCTTCACTTTACTCTCCTCCTAACCCATACCCCCTCATAACCCATACCCCCTAACATTAAACACATTGCTCCATTTTGCACTGCCTCAAACATTTGGAAGTCTCTTGAGAATCTGAACTGGACATAAAATCCCAGGCGTGGTTGAATGAGCACGATAACATTTGATCATTACCTTTTCTGACTCACATTCTACTGTTTTTGCATGTTCTCCATCCTACTGGTTTTGTGGGTTGCCCCTTTACATAGATTGGGCATGCCTAGCATCAAATTTACTAAGGTTCCTCAGCCCCTTTCAATTTCAACCATAGCTATTTTCACACCATTCATTGAGTGCACATCATCTATATTCTTTTCCTACAGCATCATTTTTGTCTGCGTTAAATTAACATGGTTCTGCTCATTTATTTATCCTTCGCAACTCATTCTATATCTGTGATTTCCGTGCTACCTATTCCAATACCAATCATTTGGTATAATTTACAGAATTGTCCATTTTGCACACAGTTTCTGAATCTAGATCTTTTAAAATTATGTGGAGAGATGGTTGCACCATCTCTGGTTGAGTTCACAGACGCCCATCTCATTATTCCCTGCTTCCTGCCCCCAAATATTCCCCATCTACACTTCAACCATCTTATTACTCACGCCGTCTCTACTGTACTGTTGAACTTAAATGAACCTTGTCAAAAGCCTCTTGGAAGTCGAGGTACACCACATCATGGGCTTGCAACAGTCCACAGGGGTTGTCTCTTCTTTAAAGAAGTTAAAGAAATTGGTCAGGCTGAATATTCCCCTTATTTAAGAAACCATTGGTGATGCACTGGGAGCACAATTTGATACCTGTGGATAAGTGAATTAAGATAGGCTGAATGGCCATACATATTGCTCATGATCTAGTGTCACTTTGCTGGAACCAAGTTGTTGACCTGACCTTCTAGGTGGAGAATAACACTTGCCAACATAAACAAAAAGGAGAAAATGGTATCATTTAATACAAATTGGAAGCAGTTCCCCTCTACTTGGTCACATGCTTGCAAGCCGATAGAATTGCTTGCATTTGTCTGGTCAATTCCAGATGGGAGTAAGAGACCATAAGACATAGGAGTGGAAGTAAGGCCATTCGGCCCATCGAGTCCACTCCACCATTCAATCATGGTTGATTTCAACTCCATTTACCCGCTCTCTCCCCATAGCCCTTAATTCCTCGAGAAATCAAGAATTTATCAATTTCTGTCTTAAAGACACTCAATGTCCCGGCCTCCACCGCCCTCTGTGGCAATGAATTCCACAGACCTACCACTCTCTGGCTGAAGAAATTTCTCCTCATCTCTGTTCTAAAGTGACTCCCTTTTATTCTAAGGCTGTGCCCCCGCGTCCTAGTCTCCCCTGCTAATGGAAACAACTTCCCTACGTCCATCCTATCCAAGCCATTCATTATCTTGTAAGTTTCTATTAGATCTCCCCTCAACCTCCTAAACTCCAATGAATATAATCCCACGATCCCAGTATTTGAGCAGTTGTCTACAAAAGACGAGCCAGATGAAGCATGGCGTGATTTTAGAAGCTAAGAACCACAACTGTGTTCCAGACCACCTCTGAACAAGGTCTGTTAGACTCTTTATGAAAAGGAAACCAATATTTAATTTTGATGAAATAACTAGAATACATAAATAAATGAATTTTGTTTACACAATATATGTTCTCTTATCCCTGTTGTGAATGCAGACGGTGCTGGAGGAACATGCTGATGATGATCAGAAACTGGCTATCACTGGGGTCCCAATTGTAACATGGCCAAAGAAGACCGTGAAGGTAAGAAGGGATGGTAGGATCATAAACTGAAGGAAACATGTATTCGTATTTTTCAATATTGTTCACAACTAAAATCTTTATGCTTGTGGAAAATGTCCATGTTGATGCAAATTACCACGGGCCAGTTCACTGTATCCAGAACTCTGACGAAGCATAATTTTATATTCATTAAAGTTTTTTGATGTTCAAGATGTTTTGCAATACTTTTTAAGCCATTTATGCAATTTGTTTCGAGAGTGCTCGTGTTGGGATTTGCAGAGGGTTTGTTGATCATGTAGTTTCCAGTATCTTTAAAGCTACGAGGCCACGTTGAAATGTTATTTGTGCTGTTATATTTTTTGCCTTGGGGTTTCATCTTTGCATGTGCTTAAATTAGGCAATGTTTATACAATGTTTGACTTTTGCATTCATTATTCTTTTGGTACCAGTAGTGTAATGGTGACATAATGTTGTCAACACAAAATCAACTTTCATGTTATTCATGTATAATTTAGAAATATATTCTGGCTGGTCGAAGGATTGTAATCGGGTATATTCATACAGTTAAAGTCAGGCTGTACATTTCTTTGGGCCTATTTTTGAATCAGTTGTTTATGATGAGGAATGTTCATGTTCAAGATTGGAACAGTTCGTTTCAGGCATCCGTTGTCTGTATCAAACATTCCTTGGTATGTCATAGTTAAGCTCCTCTACTCTACCTTAATGCTGCCTCAGAAGAGCAAACCTTGATGCACTAATATTTAATGTACCAATGTGATACCTTTCCATTCTTCACATTAGCACTCCTGTGACTTCTGAGAGAGAGATTGCTAAATAGTGCCAAATTATGGGCAATTTTGTGATCTGCAGCCTTGGCAAAGTTATGGGAGAGGGTTGTTGAGGGTAGTGAGACTGGTCTGCACATAAATCTTCAAAAGTAGTTTACCACATAAACTTGTTAGCAAAATTAAAAACCCATGGAATTAAAGAGACCAATAATGCATGTAAATGAAAATGGCTGAGGTAGATAATGTAGTCGTCCTTGAAGCAGAATGTTTGAATATTTTAAGCCAGAAATGGGTAGATCCTTGGTAAGCAAGGGGCTGATAGGTTATCAGGGATAGGTAGGGTGCATATTTGAAGTTACGTTATCCAATCATCCATAATCTTTTTAAATGGGAGAGCAGAGTCAGGGGCTGAATGGCCTACTCCTGCTCCTTGTTCAAATGTTTGTATGTCTTGATAAACTGCTGTTTGTAGAACAGGAATAAAGTATACATTGGTGGGTTCCCCAGAATTTGGCAATTGGCCCCACTGCTCTTTTTGATTATATATTAATCTGGAACTGGACTTGGTCATAATTTCAAAGTTGCAAATTAAAATTTGTTGAAAAGAATGATGAGAATAGTAAGTTTCAGGAGGACATAGACTGGTGAAATAGGCAGGCCACTGGCAAATAAAATTAACACAGGAAAGTGTGAAGTGATGCATTTTGTAAAATGGATGAGGAGAGGCAAAAGAAAAACTAAATGGCACAATTTTCGAAGGAGTGCAGCAACAGAGATATCTTGTGGATGTATATAATACTTGGAAGGTGATAGAAAAGCGAGACAGCTTTTAAAAAAGCATATGGGGTCTTTGGCTTTATTAATAGAAGAATAGATTACAGAAGCTGTAACTTTACAAAATACTGGTTAGACCTCAGCCAGAGTATTTATTGTGTTCAATTCTGGGCACCGCACTTGGATTGGATGGGATTTGTTTACTATCACGTGTACCGAGGTACTGTGAGAAGTATTTTTCTGCGAGGAGATCAAACAGATCATTAAGTACATGAAAATAAAATAAAAGAAAAAGAAAATACATAATAGGGCAACACAAGGAGTTGGTAATAGTGGGGAAGAAGCTGTTTTTGAATCTGTTTGTGTGTCTTCTCAGACTTTTGTATCTCCCGCCCGATGAAAGAAGTTGGAAGAGTGAGTAAGCAGGGTGGGAGGGGTCTTTGATTATGCTGTCCACTTTCCCCAGGCAGCGGGAGCTGTAGGTGGAGTCAATGGATGGGAGGCAGATGTGTGTGATGGACTGGGCTGTGTTCACGACTCTCTGAAGTTTCTTGCGGTTCTCGGCCGAGCCGTTGCCATACCAGGCTGTGATAAAGCCAGATAGGATGCTTTCTATGATGCATTTTGAAAAGTTGGTATGGGTTAATGTGGACATGCCGAATTTCCTTAGTTTCCTGAGGAAGTATAGGCACTGTTGTGCTTTCTTGGTGGTAGCAACTTGGTGGGGAACCCCATGGAATTTGAAGCTGTTAACCATCTCCACCTCGGCCCTGTTGATGCTGACATGGGTGTGTACAGTACTTTGCTTCCTAAAGTCAATGACCAGTTCTTTAGTTTTTCTGGCATTGAGGGATAGATTGTTGTCTTTGTACTACCCCACTAGGTTCTCTATCTCCCTCCTGTATTATGGCTTTCGGAAGAATGTGAAGGCAATAGTGTGAGGGTTTAGAAGGAATTTATTAGAATAGTACCAAGGATGAAGGACCTCAGCTGTGTGAAAAGACGAGGGGGAATCTGGAATTGTTCTCCTTGGAGCAGAGGAAGTTAGGAGATTCGATAGACATGTTAGAATTTTGAATAGTTTTGATAGAGTAAATAAGAAGCTGTTTCTGGTGGCTGAACTGTTGATAGCCAGAGAATACAGATTTAAGATATTGGCAAAAGAAACAGAGCGACATGAGGAGTGTATTTTTTAGACAATGAGTTCTGATCTGGAATGCACTGCCTGCAAGGTTGGTTGAAAGTGATTCAATTGCAACATTCAAAAATCAATTGGGGTATGATCCTTGATGGGAAAAATTTGCATGGCTGCAGAGATTGAGTGAAGTGGGACAATTTTGGTAGGCCTACTAAAGAGCAACAAAGAAAGAATGGGTGGAATGGCCTCCTTTATGTTGCATCATTCTATGATTCTGACAACTGGAACCATGTTGTGAATACCCAAGCGGATTTAATGTAGGACCTTTAGATCTATAAATAGAGTTAACTTTCAGTCAGTTGTAATCAAATTACAGATTCCAAAATGAAAGTTCAGTGTCTAACCAATCAAATTCAAGTTTGAACCTCATTCCTAATTTAGCGCCGAATAGTCAGGGATTAGGTTAACCCGGACGGGGAGACTAGATTGCATCACAAAACTGGTCTTTGAGAAAGTAGGACTGACCATGAATGTTCCGCTCTTTGGTTGATAAAAAAAATCAGAGAGACTAGTTGATCATGGTGTACTGTGGATAACAAGAATGATGAATATATGAACAATCATGTGAATTGAGGGAATTGAACCCTAAAGGGGTTCGGAGAAGAAAATAAACTTCTGTAACTATTTATGTTGACACTGCTATGGTGCTGTTACACTGCCATTCTATTTTTTATTAAATTTAGAGTAGCTTTTACAATGAAGGGACAATTTAGCATGGCCAATCCACCTAACCAGCACATCTTTGCGTTGTGGGGTGAAACCCATGCAGACATGGGGAGAATGTGCAAACTCCAAACGGACAGTGACCCAGGGCCGGGATTCGAACCTGGGACCTCAGTGCCGTATTCCCAGTGCTAACCACTGTACCACATGCCGCCCCTTTTACACTGCCATTCTAGAACTGGTGTGAGCAAATACCACAGTTGTGCCGTGAACACTCTACTCAGGGAATGAATACTTAAAAACATATACAAAGATTTGCCTGCTAATTTCCAACTACCACCTACTCAGGTTCTATACAGCTGCAGCATGGCTTAAGAAAGAAAATTAGAACCGTAGTTATTCCACACTTGGAGTATAGTTTTCAATTCTGGTCGCCACACTATCAGAAGGATTTGGAGTCTTTGGAGAGAGTGCAGAAGAGTTTTACCAGAATGTTGCCTGGTGTGGAGGGCATTAGCTATGAGGAGAGGTTGAATAACTCGGTTTGTTCTCACTGGAATGTCAGAGGTTGAGGGGCGACTTGATAGAGGTCTACAAAATTATGAGGGGCATAGACAGAGTGGATGGTCAGAGGCTTTTTCCCAGGGAGAGGGGTCACTTACTAGGGGGCATAGGTTTCGGGTGCGAGGGGCAAGGTTTAGAGGAGATGTACAACGCAAGTTTTTATACACAGAAGGTAGTGGGTGCCTGGAACTCTCTGCCGGAGGGTGTGGTGGAAGCAGGGACGTTAGTGATGTTTAAGGGGCACCTTGACAAATACATGAATAGGATGGGAATAGAGGAGTACAGACCCCAGAAGTGTAGAAGATTTTAGTTTAGACGGGCAGCATGGTCGGCGCAGGCTTGGAGGGCCGAAGGGCCTGTTCCTGTGCTGTACTTTTCTTTGCTCTTCCATGTGACTGTTAGAAAATGGAAAAAGTGCAGAAGACAGGTTTACTGTACCTGTCACTTTCTGTCAGGCCTCGCAAAATCCTTTATCAGCATTTTTGGTCCCCTTACCTCAGAATGGATATTATTGCCACAGAGGGAGTGCAACAAAGATTCATCAGACATATTTTGGGGATGGTGGGACTGTCTTATGAAGAGAGATTGGGGAACCTGGGCCTTAATTGGGAAAAACAACTTGGTATTCTTTTTATATTTAAAAAAAAACAAAAGTGGCAAATGTTCAAGAAATAGGCCAGTCAGTTTAACATCAATGATGGATACTGATGTGACCATCAATTCACAGGACACGTGGTTGGAAGTGAAGAGTGGTTTTAATAGTCTTACAACTGAGCCTGCCTGCGACGAAATGAACTGGCAGCAGGCTCACAACTGCAGATCTTTATACTTCCAGTTAGTGGGAGGAGCCATGGGCGGAACCAAGGGTGGAGCCCAGTACAAACTCCTCATCTCCCCCTATGGGCAGAGCGGCGCAACTGCTCGTATACCGAGCTTACAGAGACGCAACACATACAATATAACACAGTGTGAATTACTAGGATTGTGATTCACCACAGGTACCTATACCTATAGTCCGAAACTTCGGGCAGCACGGTAACACAGTGGGTAGCACTGATGCTTCACAGCTCCAGGGTCCCAAGTTTAATTCCTGGCTTGGGTCACTGTCTGTGTGGAGTCTGCACGTTCTCCCCGTATCTGCATGGGTTTCCTCCGGGTGCTCCGGTTTCCTCCCACAAGCCCCGAAAGACATGCTTGTTCGGTGAATTGGACATTCTTAATTCTCCCCCTGTTTACCCAAACAGGCGCTGGAATGTGGCGACTGGGAGCTTTTCACAGTAATTTTATTCCACCTCAGGTGAAAAAAGAAGCAAACCCTACCACAGCGTGTATCCATTAGAGCCGCCCTACCCAAACCCAACTTTAATATCAAACATTATAGGAAGAAAACAGAAACCCGCACCCCAATCCCCTCCCTCCAACAGTTCCAACAATATCATAAATACCTTCCAAATCAGCAAATTCCATTACAGCAACATACCCTCCTCCACTTTACAGCCATCCCACATACAACAAACAAAAACTTTTTTTTAAAAATACAGGAGAACAAAAGAGTGTCCAAACCAAAAGGATCATAGTCATCAAGGCCTTCAGTTTCTCTCTTCTTCTCCCCCCCCCCCCCCCCAAATCCAGGTTTATTATCAAAGTAATTTGCCTTCTCCAGCATGTTGGAATATTAATCTCTGTCTCTGAAAGTGACACGAAGACAAGGCGGGTACGCCATCCAAAACCAACGTTGCTTCTGTAGATGGCTTTCTTAGCCTTGCTGAACACCGTGCCCCTTTGTACCAACTCTACCCCGTAATCTTGATATATTTGGATGGGATGATCCTCCCCTCTGCACTCTTAAGTGTCTGCCGCCCATTTAGGGACCCCACGGGCTTCCCAAACATCTCTGGCAGACCAACGATCCTTAAATTCTGTTGTCTGGAGTTGGTTCTCCAGGTCATCGACTTTCGCCTTTAACACCTTTTGCACCCCCGCCTCCCCCCAACCCGACCACTGTGATCATTGGGCGCCTCCTCTTTAATCTTTTAATCGTAGTCCCCTTTACCTCCACCCGCTTATCCAACCTGCCTAAGGTTGTACAAATAGGTATCGAGGCCCTCTCAATCGCCTTCCTCAAATCATCAGCAACTGAATGTTGCTATTTCTTGAATTCGCATGACATGAATTCCACCAACTTCTCGGTCGTCCACTGAGTCGGCAACTATGCCACGGAGACCGTTGCCATTTTCTCCCTTTTCTGAGGCTCGAGAGACATCTAAATTGGACGAAGATCCCTTGCCCGATTTATTACACATCTCTCGACAGAAAGGATCTGATTCTGTCATTCTGTACCCATTTCTTCCTTAAAAAAACACTTGATAAAAAGGCCAAAAACCAAATCCTCAGGCAGAAGCCACCTAGTGACCGCTCCCCTCATAGCCATCACCGGAAGTACTAAACACAGATTTCTAACATGGGGTATCAGCCTTCTAACACTTTGAGGGTGCATTAATGCATTGGGTGTAGCACTGCAATGTCTTGGGAGCCAGTAAGGATAGAGTACTCGGGTGTATACGGATTGAGGATGATTTGTTTCTTTATTCAACTATTTTGGTTCTGTACCTTTAATTTCCAGGTACCTTTGACCAGTTTACTTAATCAAAGGTTTTGCCTAAGGTGTCTTTATTTTCGAGGAAACAATCCACAAACACTTGTTCAAAATTCAACAAGATTTATTAGCACAATTAACCCTTATCAGAACTCAAGATCAATGTATACTGCCTGTAATGATGGCTAGATTGACTATGGACCTGATTGCTGGAATTCCTCTGGCACATCTTCACGAAGGTGGTTCTCGCTTGCGGTCCCTTCCTTCCTTCCTTCCTTCTGGTCTGGTCTTCACTTCTCCGATCTGGTCATGGTCACCTTGCACACCGAGTCTTTGCTTTTCGAGGGGTCCGGAACGCCTGTGTTTATCCCCCTCCCTTCACGCTCTTTTACCATTTCCTCTGGCTTTCTGCCAATGACACCTCAGGTGGAGGTCTCAGCAACCAATGGTCCGATTGATGACCTTTTGACGGGCCACCTCAGCCCGCCCATGTGTCCCATCCCATCTCTGGTGGTGTAGGCTGCACATAACCTGTTCCCATATAAGGTAACAGTAGAAACTCTGGGTGACGGAAAGTCTGGCTCGATCTGGGCGACTGACAGTAGACCTGTGCTTATCAATAGGGTGCAGTGATCCCCCTGATGGGTGATTGACGGAGCAGGTCCAGACATATTCTGGCAGTTTGTGTGTTGCTTTTGTATTTGATTTTGGTCAAGTCTGAATTTCAACAGCCTGATGTTTGACTGCAGTATGATTTTAAAATGCCAATTCTTTAATTTAGGATATCCAATTTAATCACGCAAATTCTTTACTTCAAAATACCTAATTTTAATCGGACCTAAATCTAGACCTTGCTAGGTTACCACGGTCCCTCCTCTTAATCCAGTGAGCGTCAGCGAACAATATCACACAATATCGACCAAACCACCTTTGACGAGTAAGATCCTGATCTTAGGTTTACAATGTTATCCCTGGCCCACAACAATGCAAAATCTTAATAAATAGTAGAACACATTAACAGCAAACAACAACAACAAAAAAATTCAACAACAATAAGATGCAACAATATTACTAGGAATTTACAGGTGTAAGAAATACATTAATGTAAAGGGTGAACAGGCATACAGAGCAGGGAACTATTATAATATATATAGAATTTACAGTGCAGAAGGAGGCCATTCGGCCCATCGAGTCTGCACCGGCTCTTGGAAAGAGCACCCTGGCCAAGGTCAACACCTCCACCCTATCCCCATAACCCAATCCAACACTAAGAGCAATTTTGGACACGAAGAGCAATTTAGCATGGCGAATCCACCTAACCCGCACATCTTTGGACTGTGGGAGGAAACCAGAGTACCCGGAGGAAACCCACGCACACACGGGGAGGATGTACAGACTCCGCACAGACAGTGACCCAAGCTGGAATCGAACCTGGGACCCTGGAGCAGTGAAGCGATTGTGCTATCCACAATGCTACTGTGCATGAATATACATTCATTTTACACAACGGAACAGTAGAACTAAGTACATCGGTGCTGAATGGGACGTCACTGGCTTCTTTTATATATTCTTTCTCGAAGTCGGAGGATCATTTCTGCCTCCAGGCATCGCGTAAATTCTTTTTTCCAACGGACTAATTTGACAGGATCGTTGGGTACACCGCCATAAGTAAAATGCCGATTATGGGTGCATGTGACAGGAGGCGGACCCATGGGTGAATTTGAATATTTGAATCCCAATCCCAGAGGTCCTCCCACAATGTAGTGACTTTGATCTCACTAATTTTCTTTTTTATTTCCTCTGTTTATTGCACAATTTAGCCACAGGTCTTGTGTGCCGTGATCAATTGTGCACAAATTTGTTGGAACTTTTAGGGCAGAAGTGTTAACCCGGTGTCAAATCTTTTGAAATATTCAGCCAAATTTTGTCTTGTTTCCTCACTAGCATTAATAAATAAGTTTTCCCTCCGGTGTACGTCTGCAATTTCAATCAACCCTATCCCCTCGTAGAAATGTGTGGTCTGAAGCAGAAAGAATGTTGTGGATGGTACATGTACTAGGGGTTGGTTTAGCTCAGTGGGCTAAACAGCTAGCTTGTAACGCAGAACAAGGCAGCAGCATGGTTCAATTCCCGTACCGGCCTCCCCGAACAGGCACCGGAATGTGGCGACGAGGGGCTTTAAACAGTAACTTCAATGAAGCCTACTCGTGACAATAAGCGATTATTATTATTATTATTATTATTATGTGGCTGCCCCATATTGGTAGTTCGCTTTGACAAAGCTTTGACAAAAGTCATCGGACTCGAAACGTTAGCTCTTTTCTCTCCCTACAGATGCTGCCAGACTTGCTGAGATTTTCCAGTATTTTCCCTTTCGTTTCAGATTCCAGCATCCGCAGTAATTTGCTTTTATTTTTGGTAGTTCGCTAGCGAGTTGTGATGCAATATCCCCCCCCCCCCCCCCCCCCCCCCCCCCCCCCCCCCCCCCCCCCAGATGTTGCCCAGGTGACATGCTTTTCCAGATTTCTAATTTCTAGTGTACAATTTGGGTCGGTAGTTGTCCTGATTCCACAAAGGGCATGCACATTCCCATATGCCTAGTCTGGGCACCCAACCGTTTTTTCTGTGGGTTCACATTTGTCCAGACTGGTGTCTATGAGCGTCCCTCCTTTCTCGACAACATATGGGAGAGTTCCCTGATACCCCATCCACATCTCTTCTTGAATGACTCCTACATTTTCGGCTTTGAAGAGTCTCAATCCGACTTTGTCTTTTAGTATGACTGGGATCACTAATACCATCCCTAGCACAATTCCCAGGATTCCCCCTGCAGCTATCATTAGACCAGACCATTAGACGGTTCATTATATGGTGCAGTATACATGGTGCAATATAGATGTTCAATTTGTTCATCGCTGATCCAGGACGGAACTTTCCCTCTGCTAACCTGGTCGAGGTTCTCTCGCAGCTGCTCGACCGTCCACTGGCCATTTATGGTGCACAAGTTTGGTTCTGCTGCCTGGCATCATCCTCCACTCTCCCTTGGGCAATCCGATTTATTGTTTGGGCGTGTCCCTCCGAGACAGTAACCATAAGACTACTGGCCCTGTTCCCTGCCTGATTTCCTTCCGCATCTTGTCGAGTGTTGTCATTTAAGCTGTCCAGGGTCTGTTTAATTTGTCAGGTTAGGACTCTGAGCTTGTTATCCAAATCTGCCAAATCAAGCACATTGATGGCGGATATCCTTGTCCCATATAAGGTTGCCAGATCATTCAAGATTTCCCCCGCTCTTGCATCCCTTGGGTCTGGGTTCTAACTTCCCCTCGTGTGTCCCAGTCTTTGGGTTAATAACCTCTGGGTCAGGTGGAGGTACAATTTCCTTCCCGGGGCATGGGCCTAAGTGGGGGGGACTCTTTTGGAGGGTTGGTGCAGAATCAACGAGCCGAATGGCCTCCTTCTGCACTGTAGGGATTCTATGATCACACAGCACTCCACCCTCCCCAAATATATCTATTCCAATATTTTCTACCTTGCAGCTCGTTTCTTATCCATTCCCAAGATTTACCCTGAATCCCAACACCCCCCCCCCCCCCCCCCCCCCCCCGCTCTTTTACCTCACTGAAGTATACCAGAAAGCATTAGTTTGCATCCTCTGTCTTTGAGTTTGCAGGCAATCCTTACATATGACTCATTTCTTTCTACGTCAATTAACCCTGAATAGGCTGCTACCTCTGGGTCTCTTGCTGTTGTGTTCAGTATGTATTCAACCTTTCCTGCTCTTTAAAGTCCAGCTATAAAACTTGTGACACACATGCCTATCCCCTTTGTTTTTGAACTTATTGTTTTTATTTTTATTTTCTCACATCAAAAGATTCACATGGTAAAAGAGTTAGAATTGTACATCTCACAATCATTAGTGCTGTTGACAGAAGTATAAAAGAAATACTTCCAAGGGCACTTAATAGCTTAGAGAATCAAGTTACATGTACAGGCAAGTGTTGATACAGCAGATAAACAAGAATTTGAGGATAACTGGTCCATATAAAAGTTGCTTCCTAGTACCAGCGAAAAATGACTAAGAAATATGTGGGAAAGCACGGTTTAAAGAAAAATGAGGTGGGGGGGGGGGCAAGTAAAATATATCTAATGAGTGGTATTGGGTTGGGGAGTGCTCTCTGGTTTAGTTCACGTGAACAAAGTTCCCCTTACTGGGATTCACTGTTGAAAGAATTTTTTGTCCTGTAAGCGCAATACATTTAAAAAAAAATTTAGAATACCCAATTCTTTTTTTCCAATTAAGGGGCAATTTAGTGTGGCCAATCCACCTAACCTGCATATCTTTTGGGTTGTGGGGGTGAAACCCACACAGACACGGGGAGAATGTGCAAACTCCACACGGACAGTGACCCAGAGTCGGGATTCGAACCCGGGTCCTCAGCGCCGTAGGCAGCAATGCTAACCACTGTGCCACCGTGCTGCCCTGTAACCGCAATACATGCGTGATTCTTTCCATCTCAAATAGCTTGCTGACTTTGGATATCCAAGTTCCATAGGTTGGGCATATGTATTTCAGCCAATTGAGAGTGATGGCCTTAATGGCAAAGGGTAGTTATGTTTTCTTCCTTCCATCCCTTCTGGAATTGTCCTCAATAAAGCCCTGGGGGGGGGGGGGGGGGGGGGGGGGGGGGGCGGGGGGGGGGGGGGGGGGGATTGGTGCCCCGCAGTGTCTTCAGCAACTACTTGTGGGGGAGGAACCGATTATTACAATAATAATGTGGTGTTCTGAAATACCTAGTAATGAGCTTCCATTTATAGTCTCTCCAGGAATGTGAGTAGGTAACAAGATGGGCGTCAGAATAAATGTAATTCTAGTCTTCCACTGGCATCTCCTGTTGCAGTTCAACCTCCCATTCCTTTTCATGTATAAGGAATTGCTCGGTGCCACGGAGAGTAATGTCTGATATTTCCGGGCTATTACTTTTTCCCCCAGTGACATCTCGTTGGATGTTTACAAAGTATGACTGCTTTGGAGACGGACTTCTTACTTTGTTTACGTCTTCATGTTTTAAAAGAAAGTGTCTTATCGCTTGGTAGCTTTTTTAAAAAGTCAGTATTTTGAAGACCAAATTCCCCTCTGATTTTCTCGAATGATTTTAGAATATCCTGCTGAAGTAGCTGGTGAAGGAAGGTGAGACCATATACATGGAGGGTGTGAAACCTTTCATAGACCTAATAAGTGGTCAGAGCCAAACTTATCCCTTTTTCTGAGCAATGAATTCTCCATTACTTGAAATCCCTTGTGACTTACCAGTTATCTCTGCTTTTCCAGCTGTTACTACATCTGCAATTTTGTTTCCTTCTGTATTATAGGGTGATGCCTGGTACCTCTGTTACTATTGATCTTCCCGAGTAGCTTCAGAGGTTCTCTCCATTTTATTTGCTACTTTTGCAACAGTATCCCTCCAGCTTAACTGTACTGTGGGCATTTGAATATACTGTGACACTGTCTATTTTCATATTGATATGTTGTTTTGTTTGGCTGTTGAAAAACAGTTTAGTTGAACCAGGGTTTCTCAAACTGGGGGTTGTGAGTAAATCATAGAATTTACAGCGCATTCTTTTTTTTTATTTGCTTGCTTTTCGAAAAAATCTTTTTATTTGGGTGAATGGTATTTTGCCAAATAGGATTTTTCCCTTTGCGGGTCTTTTAAACATGTATTTTTGCACTGGTTGAGTCAGAACAAAAGGGGTTAAATCACCATCACTGAGAATTATTATGACGGAAAGCATCAGTTTAGCCCTAGGCATATTGACTCTAGAATCTCCATGAACATTGTACTGGCCTTTTAGATAAGATCAAGAGTGAGACCATGTGTAATGTCTGCTCTTCTCAGCTTGGATCTTTTATGTCTCTTTTGAGGGGACCATGAATTGGATTCAATTTGAATTTGTAATTGTTTTTTAGAGCAGGCAAGAAGATGGATTAAGGGCTTTCCCCATCTACTCTGCACATTAGCGTTGTAACTCTGAGGGCAGCACGGAGGTCTAGTGGTTAGTACAGCTGCCTCACGGCGCTGAGTTCCCAGGTTCGATCCCAGCTCTGGGTCACTGTCCTTGTGGAGTTTGCACATTCTCCCCGTGTTTGATTGGGTTTCGCCCCCACAACCCAAAGATGTGCAGGTAGGTGAAACCCACGCAAACACGGGGAGAATGTGCAAACTCCACACAGACAGTGTGGCCACACTAAATTTGCCCCTTAATTGGAAAAAATGAATTGGACACTCTAAATTTAAAAAAAAGCTTTGTAACTCTGAGATAGGAATAACATTTTTCTTTAAAAATGTAGCTTGTAAACTGAGAGCAAAATTGAGAATTCTACACAAGTGACGAGCAATTGTCCTCATTCAATATTGATTCAAGAATCATTCAATCATGCAAGGCATATAAGCTGATTAATTTCATGATCAACTGGAGTAAGATTAAAAGAAATCCCACCTTGGGGTAATCAACTTAAACTGGTGACTGTTCTTGAGACGATTGGGAAGAGGTTTGAACCATGATTGGATGGAAAGCATGATTAACAGCTCTGGGTTGAGGATCCATCCCGCAGAATTATAGTAGGCGACTCAAGGGCAGTCTGGAGTCGTACTGTTCTGAAACCCATATTTGTCAACTGAAGAGCTAAATATTTTAACTCACTGCTGCAGCCTTGAAATTTCCTGTATTGTTGTTGTGACATGGTTCATCATAGTGAAGTTTGGATATTGTAGTCTCGGGCACAGGGTTGAAATGTCAACTCCCAACGTGATTTCACAAACCAAATTTATGAAAAGGAACTGGAAATTCCTGCTGAACTGAAAAGTTTCCAACTTTTGCATTTATTTACATTTTATATGTTTTGTTTTCTTCTGAAAATTAAGGATTCTTTGGTGGGTAATACCAAATTGTAGTTGCGTATAGTTTAAGAAAAATTTTGGATTTTGTTGGTACCCAACGTGGACCATCAACTGATGACTCATACAAATTTAATACACACTGGCAGTTGAATTAATACAATTTTATTATTTTTCCAAGACGTGGGCAGCACGGTGGCGCAGTGGGTTAGCCCTGCAGCCTCACGGCGCTGAGGTCCCAGGTTCGATCCTGGCTCTGGGTCACTGTCTGTGTGGAGTTTGCACATTCTCCCCGTGTTTGCGTGGGTTTCACCCCCACAACCCAAAGATGTGCAGGTTAGGTGGATTGGCCACGCTAAATTGCCCCTTAATTGGAAAAAATGAATTGGGTACTCTAAAATAAAAAAAAATAAAAATGTTTTCCAAGACATCAGTTATGTGTTCATTTGAACAGTTACATAAGTTTCAAGACTCGTAACTTGAACAAAAATACTACCCGCTAGAGAAAATTTGGCCAGGCTCGCTTTGAAGGGTGTGAGCTTCCAAACATCTGTCTTGCAAATGTTGATCCTGGAGTTATCACCCTTGAATATCGGACGGTGCTGCTATTTTATAATGTTTTGGCTTGTAGTCTTTGGTTCATTCATACAAACAATCTGGTAGCACACGTAGACCTTATTCATCCTTGAGAAAGCCTTGTTCTTGCTGTTCCAAAACAGAGTGTTATCATCAAAATGTCCAGTTGCAAGCCGCCATTCTGTCTGTTGTCATGAAAGTCATTCTGCTTGAGCAGTTTCCACACACACACAAATCTGGTTATCCTCTTTTACGATCATGCCTCATGACACAATGTTGATCATCTTCCCACTCAGTAATTTTGTTTTGTGACGAACGATTGCATTTCCCCATTCTTATTGGTAACTCCTCCTCTCTGTAATTGAGTAAAGTAGTTTGGTTAGCAGGAGCAAATCAGAAAAGCATTGCACAGATTTCTTGTGTTACAGACATTTATGGTGTGACAGATATATTTTCTGTGACAGATACTGTATACAGGACTTGTAGACATTTTAAACTAAAATTTAAATAGGTCCATATTTCAATTCCTGTCTTAGAACTTAGAACAGTACAGTACAGAACAGGCCCTTCGGCCCTCAATGTTGTGCCGAGCAATGATCACCCTACTTAAACCCACGTAACCCGCAACCCAACAATCCCCCCATTAACCTTACACTACGGGCAATTTAGCATGGCCAATCCACCTAACCCGCACATCTTTGGACTGTAGGAGGAAACCGGAGCACCCGGAGGAAACCCACGCACACACGGGGAGGACGTGCAGACTCCACACAGACAGTGACCCAGCCGGGAATCGAACCTGGGACCCTGGAGCTGTGAAGCATTGATGCTAACCACCATGCTACCGTGAGGCCTCCATGAACAAGCAGCAAATTCATTTGGTTACTTGCAACAGGCAAAGTACTCACTGTTCAACTAACCCATGCTTACAACACACAGAACATAGTGTCCAACATTATATATGGTTATGTGATTGGACAACACTTAGTAAAGCATCCTAATTGTGACTTACACTAACTACCAATTTGGGTTAACAGTGCGGCTCACTTACCTGTGCTAGAAGCTACATACATGCACAAACTGTCGTTTGCAACCAGAAAGAACATTGAGCCTTTTTCATCTAAGCTTGGGAGACAACCATTCTTTGGTCCATTCCCCATGTCAATGCATTCAGTTAACTGTTCCCTGGTACCTTTTCCATGGCACTGCTCCTACCAATTGGAGTTTGCTTGCCAATCAATTAGCATTCTCTTCTCATGCAGTTGTTCCTTTTGAGATTTGGTATTCTAACAAATCTGTTCCGATGAGAGCAAGACAAAAAGCTTTGACGCCACGTTTCTTTTCTTCAGGTACACTGTTTAAACAAATGGCTTTAAGATACAGTATCAACCAACATTTTCCAACTTTGTATATTCATAGCAGATATTATAAAAATGGGCTTCATAATCGACTGGTTGTCAAAAGAGAATGTATTGAAATTTTTATTTCTTTACAGCGACTATCTAAGGATAGCTTTCAAAAAAGCATAAACCATAATTAAAGATTGTTTAAAATAAGACATAGGAGCAGAATTAGGCCACTCGGCCCATCGAAATGTATAAAGCTTGATCAAATTGTGTGGATGAAACTGTCTATCCACTATTATTAACATGTAAATTGATGGCAACTATCAGTGTCTATATATGCACAGTTACACGTAGAAATCAGGAACTTGCTGTGCCAAATTTTTTCCCTGTTCTACCAAAAGGTTCACTGTAATTGTGTCTCACAGAGAGACTCGGCCTTTAAACATGTAGAATGATGTCAGTTGCTGTAATTGAAATGAAAAATCCGAACAACCTCATTAGCATTGGAAGTTATATTTTACAGGCATAGTGTCATTCCTCCAGAACTTAATTTTTGTTGGAGATTTTTTTAAATCCCATTTTTTTTTCTGCTTTCTCCCATCTTTCTCATTCTATTTCATTTTCTGCACATGATCTGACATTGGATGCAATATTCTGAATTGCGATTCCTGGTTCAGACTCTGCTTTTCTGATTAACAATTCTTCAATCAGATTAATGAGATACACAGACGCTTTCCCTGTTCATACAGGTTCTAGATCCTCTACAAAGGGCAAAGTGTCAAAATGGCATTCTAAACACAATGGGCTCCATGTAAAAGCACATAGAGAATCTGTGGGCAAGTATAAGCCCAATGAACAGCACGTGTTCTCTGCTGAAAGTAACATCCAATCCTATATTTCAAAACTATTTTGGGTAAAATAACATTGTGCAGTGCTTTGGAGCTCTCAATACCATGTCAGGATGTGATTTCAGTCTTGAAAGTTTTCCGTTTGAAATATGTTGGTCTTTGGAGTCAGGCTATTTGACATCGGGAGGTATCACAATTCAATTCAACCCAATCTTACATTCATAAATGCACACATCTAGCAATACTGTAGTCACCTTTCCTAATTAGCCTTTTCCCCAACAGCGATACACACAGTTCAGTTGAAATATATGCTGTCCTGTCATGAGATTAGGTAAATCATCAAACATTGGTGATTGGAACCCTAGTTTCCTCCCTTTTTTCTTCACATTTTTTCTGCAAGTAATAATTTGTTTCCTTTTAGTATCTTACAAAAATGCTCATTCTTTCTGCATGAGGCCAGACAGTGAATGCCAGCCAGCCATTCAACTACAAAAGCCCATTATGATGCTTTCCAAAAGGCCAATGAATATCAGGTGACAACTAGAGTGGTAACCTAGGGCTGAATCTTTTTCCTTCCCTGTCCTGGCATCACAGAGGGTAATTGTGGCATTCCACATGAGAATAGCCAAATCAATACATGACGGGCACACCAACCAGGGACCTTCCTGTTTAATATACAGCGGCCTGCTGGATTTACCAACTGAACCATCAAGCAACCAACCAATTTATGATACTGTAAAGTTTCAATTGACTCAGAATGTCTGCCATTGTTTTTGGTATGAAAATACATCTCCCAGTGCAGTCTCGATCTAAAAATTCTCATTCTTTGGTTCAAATCCTCCATGGCCTCCCCCTCCTGATCTCCATCCTTTTTTTCAAATCAATTTAGAGTATCCAATTCATTTTTTTCCAATTAAGGGGCAGTTTAGTGTGTTCAATCCACCTACCTTGCACATCTTTGGGTTATGGGGGCGAAACCCACGCAAACACAGGGGAGAATGTACAAACTCCACACGGACAGTGACCCAGAGCTGGGATCGAACCTGGGACCTTGGCGCCGTGCTGCACTCCTGATCTCCATCCTGCCAACCCTCCAAGGTTTTACACTCCTCCATTTCTGACCCCCTTTGCGTTTCTTTTTTAAATTTTTTTCAATTAAGGGGCAGTTTAACATGGCCAATCCACCACCCTGCACTTCTTTGGGTTGTGGGGGTGAGACCCACGCAGACACTGGGAGAATGAGCAGACTCCATACGGACAGTGGCCCAGGGCTGGGATCGAACCTCGGTTAACCACTGCTGCGCCACTGTGTCGCCCACTTGTATTTGTTATGATTCCTATTAAAACCAATAACTTTTCAAAAGAAATTTGAATTTGCAGTGACTGATTGAGATGATCACATGACAGTATTTTAAGTTTCAATACTTTCACTATGTAAAAAAAAAACTAAAATCAACCTAGATTAAGCACTATTTGGTAGAAAACTTGTACTTTAAATTAGAGAAAAGATACCCCATGTCACTTTTAACACAACTGACCGACAATCCCTGCCATGGTTGTACTTTATGCTATCTCTTAAGTGGACACTCTATTCTCTGTAACCAACCCAAAGCTAGCCTCTTCACCCAATGGCCTTCCTAGCTGGGTAACTTTTAATCCCAGAACTGGCTTTCATTTTGACGGTTACACTGGAGAATCATTCTTTCCAGTCCAGGCTAGTTAATTGCAACCTTCTTTAGATCCTCATAAATGTTGTCTCTTCAAGCTGAGCATGAGCTCCAGTTCACATTCAGCAGGGTGAACAACAGGGCCACCATTTCTCTGCTTAAGGTGCAGGATCAGCTGGCTCTAAAATCCAGCATGGGCTTTCAGATTGTAGATTGACTTGGGTCTGCAAAGTTCAGTGATATTTTAGAACAGTTTTTCAAAGTCAGGGCCGCAATCCGCATTTGGGTCACGGGCGGGTGTTGGGAGGGTTGCAGAGCGATCACTCGCGACGTTCCAGATTGTGGGAGAAGCACCCAACGGCCGCAACCAGCTTTTAAACATGCCGGCTGCGACCAGATTTCAAGAATGCCGGCCGTCACACACGTGCCTGCCCCTCAGGCAGATCTGGCAGTATGCATTCCCGGAGCCCAGCAGGACAGACAGTCTCCACCTGACACCAGCGCGCAGCCCCAGTACCGCCACTTCCTTTTTTTAAAATAAATTTAGAGTACCCAATTATCTTTTTCCAATTGAGGGGCAATTTAGAGTGGCCAATCTACCTATCCTGCACATCTTTGGGTTGTGGGGGTGAAACCCACGCAGACACGGGGAGAATGCGCAAACTCCACACGGACAGTGACCCAGGGCCGGGATTCGAACCCGGGTCCTAGGCGCCATAGGCAGCAATGCTAACCACTGTGCCACCGTGCTGCCCCTGTACCGCCACTTCCTGACGTCAGTGTGCTGTGCCAGGACCAAATTTCTTTTTTTTTTAAATGATGGATTCTTCCCGCCAGAAGTGGCGGCAGAAAGCAGGCCACACAACCGGCACATATATTCTGACGTTGTGTGTTCTGTACGCCCATGCTTTGGTTGCAACATCACGGAGGAGAGATTCCTCCATTTTGCAGCTGCCAGCAAGCAAGGCAACAGGATTGTGAACAATTGAAAAAGGACAATTTCGTAATAAGGAAGAGAGGGCCAGAGAGACGAACAGGCTAGGATCTCGCAACTAAATCTGCTGGGGAGAGCTGGTCAGGAAAGTCGACAGCAGGCCAAAGCAGTGTTGGTGTCAGCTGCTGTGGAGGGTCCACAACAGGACAAAGCAGTGTTGGTGTCAGCTCCAGGGCCTCTGGTGAACAACCCATTAAGAAGATGCTGAAATCAGGAACAAAGCAGTGTAAAGATGATTTCTTGAGACATGACTTTATTAGTTGTGCCAATGGGAATCAGGATGCAAAGCCTACGTGTGTTATAGGCAGGGAAGTACTGGCAAATGAAAGTTTAAAACCCTCCAAACTTCAAAGACATTTCAAGACTAAGCATAATGAGTTTGAGGACAAACCTCTTGATTTTTTCAAAGGATGCAGTGTGAAAACTTAAATCGTCAGCTGAATTAGCAGAAATGTTACATTGAATGGCAAAGCACAATTAGCCTCTTACATGGTGGCTTACTGTGTAGCTAAAGAGAAAATGCCTCACACTAGCAGAGAAATTAATTCTCCCTGCAATAATAGACATAGTTTGTGCGGTGCTAGATAAGAGGTCAGTTGAAAAGTTGAAATGCATCCCGCTTAGTGATAACATAGCGACTCGCAGAATGTGTGATATAATTGAGAATTTAGCTCAGCTTATTTCTCGTTTAAAGTCAGTGCAGGAGTCCTCAATACAACTGGATACAATGACAGGCGTTTCAGATTGTGCAACCGTGCTAGTTTACATTAGGTATGTTTGGCACAATGAATTTGTTGAGGATTTGCTGTGCTGTCTGACATCAACCAACACGACTGACACAGAGATTTATGAAGCATTGAATAGTTATGTGGTTGGAAAGTGTGGGCTCGATTGGGTTCATTGCAGAAAAATCTCAAGCGATGGGGCAGCCAACATGACTGGGAAAAACAGTGGATTTATAGTAAGGATTAAGGAGGCAGCTGGTCAGGACATTGTTTGGAATCATTGTTACATTCACCGTGAGGCATTGGCATCGAATGGAATTCCATCCGATCTTTTGAAGTGGTGTGGAAAGGAATTGTGAGTTGTAAATTTCATTAAATGCAGCGCACTCAATACCAAGCTTTTTGAGGCTCTGTGTTCCAACATGGGGGCTGAGCAAATACACTTATTGTTCCACACAGAAGTACGCTGGCTGTCAAGGGGTCGGGTGCTTATGAGAATTTACGAACTGAGGCGTCAAATCCACACTTTCTTCCATCAGAAATCGTCCCCTCTGGCTGATTTGTTTGCTGATGAAACTTGGATGCTAACTATGTCTTACCTTGCAGACATCTTTTCAATTCTAAATGAACTGTACCTCAAATTGCAAGGGAAGGATGATGATTGCTTTCGGCACTGTGTGAAGAAATAGACGCTTTCCGAAAGTAATTGAAAGTTTGGCATGTGCAACGACAAAACCAAAACTACTACATGTTCCCCATACTGCTACGACTCATCAAAGAAAACAGTGTTAGCAAGGGACCTGTCATTGGACTGTCATGTCTTATTCAGTCGTGAGGGCAGCACGGTGGCACAGTAGTTAGCGTTGCTGCCTACGACGCTGAGGACCCGGGTTCGAATCCCGACCCTGGGTCATTGCCCATGTGGAGTTTGCACGTTCTCCCCGTGTCTGCGTGGGTTTCACCCCTACAACCCAAAAATTTGCAAGGGTTAGGTGGATTGGCCACGCTAAATTGCCCCTTAATTGAAAAAAATAATTGGCTACTCTAAATTTAAAGAAAAAAAAGAAGTCTTATTCAGTCGCATCTAGGTGCACTGATGAACATTTTTTGTCGCTACTTTCCAGAGGAGATTTCACATTTTGAGAAACGGTGGGTGAAAAATCCTTTTGAGTTTGAGACCCCAGAGTTAATTTTTTTTTATTTGGAGTACCCAATTTATTTTTCCCAATTAAGGGGTAATTTAGCGTGGCCAATTGACCTACTCTGCACTTATTTGGTTTGTGGGGGCGAAACCCATGCAAACGTGGGGAGAATGTGCAATCTCCACATGGACAGTGACCCAGAGCCGGTATTGAACCTGGGACCTCGGCATCATGAGACAGCAATGCTAACCACTGCGCCACGCTGCTGCCCCCCGAGTTAGCTATTAACTGACAGCTGACTCCTAATGAAGAGACTGAATTTCTGTGCCCCACCTGTGACAGCGCATTAAAAACATGCCACAAGTCAGTGAGGCTGTCAGCATTCTGGAGAAGCATCTCGGAGAAGTGCCCAGCGCTGAGTAAAACGAGCATTTTATTGCTTTTGCCCTTCACAACTACCTACATGTGCGAGATTGGATTTTTCATCCTCACAAAGATGAAGCTAGTACAAAAGAACCAGCTGAATTCTGACCTTATATGTGCATTTCTCTCGCCTCTTGAGAACCTGATTGGAGTGAGATTGTGAGGACCAAGAAGGCTCACCTGTTGCATTAAAGGTAAGTGAAAATGATGTGTTGCAAAGGTCGGCTGGCATGGTCGCAAAAGTTGACCGGCTGCTAAAAGTGGATCCCGGGAAAAAAAAAATTGAAACCATTTGTCTTAGAAAACCCTGTAACTAGATATTCCAGTGGCTTGCTACGGACTCTTCTCCTTTTGAAGCCCCTCTCCATGGCAGGTGAATAACAAGGGCCTTGTACCCAGGTGGAAATGCTAATTAACTATCTTCTATATCCTCAACTCAAGTCTAGCTTGGAATTAAATAGGTAATTTAAATTAGAACCACTTATGAAACTTGACACTCTTAACACCTCCCTATCAGACTCTTGAGACTAATGGTCTACCCACAGCGAGCACAGATGTTCTTTTGCCATTGTTCACAGGTGTAAACATCTCAGCAAGTCTCTTGGCCTGGCCCCATCTTGTCCCCATAGCAACTAAACCACCTTGGCTTGTTTCTGGGCAGAATTCAGAACTGATCATATGACTCCCTTCATTCCTCTATTTTACCTTCGATTAAAGAAACAGTCCTAAAACATAACAGTCTCAAAACATAACAATCATTTAAATTTGCTGTTTGTAACACATTACTCATTCACTCTGATGTGGAGATGCCGGCGTCGGACTGGGAAGGAGCAGTGCTCCGAAAGCTCATGTTTGAACCAAACCTGTTGGACTTTAACCTGGTGTTGTAAGACTTCTTACTGTGCTGTCATTCACTCTGCCCTGCCATTTACAGCTCTGCGTTGGCTGTCTGGGCCTTAGCTCTGAAATTTCCTCCGTAAACTCTTCACATTTTGTTTTAATACAGCCCTTAAAACTCGCCTCTTAGGGAAGCACGGTGGCCTAGTGGTTAGCACAACCGCCTCACGGCGCTGAGGTCCCAGGTTCGATCCCGGCTCTGGGTCACTGTCCGTGTGGAGTTTGCACATTCTCCCCGTGTCTGCGTGGGTTTCGCCCCCACAACCCAAAAATGTGCAGAGTAGGTGGATTGGCCAAGCTAAATTGCCCCCTTAATTGGAAAAAATAATTGGATAATCTAAATTTTTTTTTTTTTTTAAACTCGCCTCTTTAATCCACTCCTGTCCTAAAATTCCCTTATGTGGCTTGTTGCCATATTTTGTCTGGTAAGAAGTCTTACAACACCAGGTTAAAGTCCAACAGGTTTGTTTCAAGCACTAGCTTTCGGAGCACTGCTCCTTCCTCAGGTGAATGAATCATTCACCTGAGGAAGGAGCAGTGCTCCGAAAGCTAGTGTTTGAAACAAACCTGTTGGACTTTAACCTGGTGTTGTAAGACTTCTTACTGTGCTCACCCCAGTCCAACGCCGGCATCTCCACATCATATTTTGTCTGGTAATGTTTCTGTTAAGTATACAGCATCATGCAAATACAAGTTGTTGCAGTTGGGATAGATCTTTCATGAAGCAGCTTGTGATTTGTGTGTCCAATTTCAAATTGAACCAGATTCAAAACCAGCTTTTTCCCCGCTGTTACCAGACTCCTGAATGACCCTCTTATGGACTGATCTGATCTCTTCACACATCTGCTCTGCTGAGTAGTACTACACTCCTGTATGCTTCACCCGATGCCTGTGTCTATGTATTTACACTGTGTATTTATGTTTTTTGGGCAGCACAGTAGCACAAGTGGATAGCACTGTGGCTTCACAGCGCCAGGGTCCCAGGTTCGATTCCCCACTGGGTCACTGTGCGAAGTCTGCATGTTCTCCCTGTGTTTGCGTGGGTTTCTTCCGGGTGCTCTGGTTTCCTCCCACAGTCCAAAGACGTGCAGGTTAGATGGATTGGCCATGATAAATTGTCCTTAGTGACCAAAAAGGTTAGGAGGGGTTATTGGGTTATGGGGATAGGGTGGAGTGAGGGCTTAAGTGGGTCGGTGCAGACTTGATGGGCCGAATGGCCTCCTTCTGCACTGGATGTTCTCACTGGAATGATCTGCCTGGACTGTAAGCAGAACAATACTTTTCACTGTACCTCTGTACACCTGACAATAAACAAATCCAATCCAATTTCCTTCATCCTGCTATGTGCCCTCCCCTATCATTGACATTGAACATTCAACACTGTTGATAGTAGGGCAATGTGGTAACCTTGTGTGTCAGAAGGCCGTTCATTCAGTCCTCTATGGCCTAGAAAACATAATCTCGATGATGCTTAAATGCAATCTTTCAGGTGAGATGGAGGCCCTAACTGTAGTTCTGATGGATGTAGCAGCTTTAGAAAATAGAAAATTCTGCTGGTGTTGCAGACATCATTCTCCTATCTGCAACGCCGCCAAAAACACATTTCCTGGTTGTTTATGCCGTTTGTTGTCTTTGGGATCCAAGTTTGTGTAAGCGTTAGCAAAGTAACTCCTGTATTTGCAAAATGACAACAGTAACCCGATGTCCGTGAAGTACTTCAGGATATCCTGAAATGTTCTCTGGATGAATGCATGTTTTTCCTTGTCATCTCCAAATAAAAAATAGAAAAGTAAAACTGAACCCGTACTGGTTTTTATTTACAGACGATAAAATAGGGGCTGTTTCCTGTATTGTTTTGTCGGCATTTAGCAATGGGCTGCTGCCAAACTACAGAAGCTTTATTTTGTGCATGAACTGCACAATGAATTTGAGCCAAAAAAAAAGTTCACTCCACATTTTGGTCATGTGCGTTGAACTGAACCTTTAAGAGTACGAGTTTCCAGATCGGCCGGCGGCCTGCAGGCAGCAGTGTTTATATATGGGCTGAAACGGCACGAGCGGGTGCTTAATAAATGGAAGCATAGAATAATGCTGCAAATGCTCTCTGATTACATCTCCACTCGTATCTGCTCAGTGCATTAAACTATTTGGGGTTCGGTTGTTAGTTAATATTAGTAATTGCTAGATGTGCAAGGGGCTGGGGGGAGCTCTGAAGTCTGTTTTAGCAGGGTGATTTGTTAATGTGTCGCGTGTGTGCCCTCACAATGTCATTCCTCCTGCTGACTATGGGGTGTAATCACAACCAGCGGCAGCTCTATTGTCTGCTTTCAAAATAATACATCTGCCTAGTTTTGATTGGTCAATTGAAACGGTTCAACCCCATCCTGACCTCCCCTCATGAATATTGATGAGTCTTGAGTGTGGAAGCTGGGTTTATGGTGGAGGCTCGTTACTACTACAGCAGCCCAGCCATGTCAGTTTGTTTCTGGCTCGGCCCAGACTGAGATTTGGCCATGTCCCTGAGTGCAGATGATGAGGAGTATGACTCAGACCCAGAGCAGGTCAGCTTTCAGCTTTGATTGTTGGACATTGTACAAGCATTTTCATAAAACAAAAACTAGAAAGCCCTCACTGGGAAACAATGTGAGAGCCTGAAGTAGCTAAGCTGAAGCCAGGCTCTGTTGTGCTGAATAATGATGGTGGCGGTTCATGTTTTTAGGACAGCTGCCAACAACTTGGCTCTCCCCCCCCCCCCCCCCTTACTGATGCTATTGCTTCTAAACTTGAAGCATGTGGCATTATAAATCCTGTCTGTTCACTAAAGCAGGTATCTGTTACCGAGGTCACGGAGTAATGTCCCATAAAACATGTTACGCCTCAAATGTTAAAATGTAACGTTAGGCCGTTACATTTAACAGGCATTTTGTGGAGCTTTGAGTTCCTTTATGTTGCTGATGACAACCAAATTGACACATGCTATTGCCTGAAATGTTTCAATTATCATTTTGTTCTCTTCTGGTTTAGTAGTTCCTTATTGACGCTGGTTTTTCACTAGTGTGCCTACAGCGAAGAATGTAGTGTTATACAGTAAAACAACTTTGAAAAGCTTGGCGTTGCTTCACGCTGCTGTTGCACAAAGTACAGCAATCGTATAAATCCTGAATGCACCGGAGTGTGGCCTCAAGTCGGGAGACACGATTTTGACAAAGATATTAACATCTGCGGGGGGAACCTATTAAATATGATAATGCTGGAGAGCCAGAGTTGCCTTGTTTGCTGCAATGGACTGTGTGTGTGTTGGGGGGGGAGGGGCGAGGAGAAACCTTACGGCCTAACAATGAGTTCTGTAAATGGTTGTGGTTGTGTATTTATGGCACTTTCGGAGTAATGAACGCTCGAAGACACACTTCTGCAGAGAAATTAGAAGTCGATAGCGAGCGTTTGTCCAAGTTGACCCCTGCCCCCCCCCCCCCCCCCCCGTAAGTTGACTGACGACTAGGGCCTAAAAGAATTCCGTGCAGAAAATCATTCCCAACTTAACTTAAAACGGGTTGGTAGTACTGGGCTGAAAACATTTCACTAAGCCCACTTTGACTTGGAATTCAGGCTTTTAGACAGCGTGCAGGGTCTGAGTCGATAAGCGGGTCCATCACTTCATTTTTAAAAATATCTATTTTTTTAACATCAGTTTTCATTTCATTGACTTATATGCTGTTGTGTCAGGGTCCTCTCTCATGCACTGGATAATGGATTCATTGTGAGTGCCAGAAGGAATACTGACCCAGAGAGTTCCTTTAGTCTATTCCTATCGGATATGGTTTCCTATTTAACACCAAGACATCCCTGGTTTGCCAGGTGGCACAGTGATCAGCACTACTGCCTCGCAGCGCCAGGGATCTGGGTTTGATTACGACCTCGGGTGACTGTGTGGAGTTTGGGCATTCTCCCCATGTTTGCGTGGGTTTCCTCCGGGTGCTCCGGTTTCCTCCCTCAGTCCAAAGATGTGCAGGTTTGGTGGCTTGGCCATGCTAAATTGCCCCTCAGTTTCGAACGGTTGGCTGGGGTTACGGAGATTGGCTAGGCCACATGCGCCTTAGGAGGGTCAGTGCAGACTTGATGGGCCGAATGGCCTCCTCCTACACTGCAGGTATTCTATGGCCTAGAATAAAAGACTATCTTTAAAACCACCAAACATTAGCGATTTAGGGAAAATGGCAGAGGGAAGCTTACTTGTTTCCTTTCATAAAAAATTCTTCCAGCCCTTCACCACCATATGTCGGACCAACTAACAAGTTGATAGTTCTCTAACTGTTGCACGCTTCTAGATCCAAATTAAGGCCTTAGCTGAAAAGAAGCTTCTGTTCGTATTGAGACTGCCGGTTGGTGGCAGCCAGACGAGATTCTTGTTGTTACTGATGCACCATCATGTTGCCTGAGCTGAAGTAATGTTGTATTATCAGAAAGTAATAAACCAATAACTAACTAGACATGTAACCCATTTCTTCTTCTCATGCCCTCTGTTTCCCACTTCCATTTCTCTACCAATGCTACCCTCTGATTGTAGTTGCGCTATTGCAGGTAAAGTGGAGAGAATTGCAATTATCCATTCCCACCTTGCATGCATACAGTTTGTGTGCATGTGTACAAATACTTCTTAACATGCATGCTTTTTAAATTTGTTCCTTCTCCCATTTACCTTCTGAAAGTTCTCAATCTTACTGGGGCATAGTTCCCAGCCAGTAGCAGTAAGCCCACTGATTTAGTGCAGTGGCCAACAGCAACTTGAATTTATGTAGCACCTTTTATTGTAGCAAAAGTCAAAGTGCTACATAATTTGACATCGTGCCCAAATGGGGATGTTAGGGCAGACGATCAAAAGCTTGGTCAAAGAGGAAAGAGAGTGAAGCGGAGAAAAATTCCAGCCGTGAGCCAAGATAGTCAAAGATTTGGCAGCCAGTAGTGGAACGTTGAAAATAGGGGATATGCAAGAGGTCTGAATCAGAGTAATGTACATATTTTGAAGGGTTGTAGACCTGGAAAGCGTTAAAGGTAGGAAGGGATGAGGTTATGAAGGCAAATTAAAACAAGGATCAGTATTTTAAAATCAAGGGATTACCTAACTAGGAGCCAATGTCGATCAGTGAGCAAGGGATGATGGATGAATTTGACTTGATGCAAGTTGGGATTTGGGCAGTAAAGTTTTTGGATGACCTAAAGTTCATGGAGGTAAAGCATGGGAGGCAGGGCAGGAGGGTTTTGGAATAACCAATTTTTTTCAGCAGCAGATGAGCAGAGGTGGAAATAGGCAGTTTTGTTTTATGCCCGTGGTAGGTGAGTGTTGCTGGCCAAACCAGCATTTGTTGCCCATCCCAAGTACACAAAAATAGGAGCAGGAATAGATCATATGGTCAGTTTAGCCTGCGTTGCCATTCAAATCAATCATAGAATCCCCACAGTGCAGAAGGAGGCCATCAAGTCTGCACTGACCCTTGGAAAGAGCACCCATGCCTCCATCCTATCCCCGTAACCCAGTAACCTACCTAACCTTTTGAACACTAAGGGGCAACACATCATGGCCAATCCACTCAACCTGCACATCCTTGGACTGTGGGAGAAAACCGGAGCAGACGCGGAGAGAAAGCGCAAACACCACGCAGGCAGTCACCCGAGACCAGAACTGAACCCGGAACCAGAGTTGTGAGGCAACAGTGCCAGCTAATGTGCTGCCCAGCATGGCTGACCTCTGTTTCAACCCCACTTCCTTGCCTGTTCCCCATATCCCTTGATTCTCAAGAAATCGTAAATCAGGTGCTGGTTTAGCACAGGGCTAAAGATCTGGCTTTTAAAGCGGACCAAGGCAGGCCAGCAGCACGGTTCAATTCCCATACCAGTCTTCCCGAACAGGCGCCGGAATGTGGCGACTAGGGGCTTTTCACAGTAACTTCATTTGAAGCCTACTTGTGACAATAAGAGATTTTCATTTCAATTTTCATTTTTTTTTCATTTTTCAAATCAAAAATCTGTCTGTCCCAGCCTTAAATGTATTCAATGATAGAACATCTAATCTCAAGGCTGCAGAGAATTCCAAAGATTCGCAACCCTTTGACTGAAGCAAGTTATCCCCATCTCTGACCCAAGTGATCGCTCTCCTTATCCTGAGACTGTGCCCCGCATTTTAAGTCCTCCGACCAATGAAACAATCTTTCAGCATCAAGGCCCTTCCATCTTGGGCGTCTCCAAAAGATTGCTTCTCGTTCTTGTAAACTCCAGAGACAATTGATCCAATTTGCACAGCCTCTCAACCTAGGAAAGCCTCTCATCTCGGGGTCCAATTTTGTGAACCTTTGCTGTACCGCCTCCATTGCAAGTATATCTTCTTAAAGTGAATACTTGAAATTGCACACAGTCCTCCAGATGTGGTCTCACCAAAACCCTGTGCAACTCTAACAAGGCTTGTTTATTCCTGTACTCCAATCCCCCTTCAATAAAGGCCAATACTGTCATCTTATTGAACAGCTGCAGTCTATGTGACATGGTACTCTTACAGTACTGTTAGGTAGGGCGTTCCATGATTTTCACCTAGCGAAGCAATGGTGATATCGCTTGGAGAAGAACATGGTGGTGTCCCATGCGTCTGATTAACTTTTTCTTCGAGATAGTAGAGGTCACGGGATTACAAGATGCCTTCGAAGGACAAGGTGTTGCAGTGCATCTTGTGGATGGTATACATTGCTGCTACTGTGCATCGGTGGTGGAGGGGGTGAATATTGAAGGTAATGGATGGATAGAGTGCCAATCAGTGGGCTGCTTCATCATGGATGGTTTGTTGGGGTACTTGTGTTGCTAGAGCTGCACTCATCCTGACAAGTGGAGAGTATTCCATCACGGTCCCTTGGATAAGCAGGAAATGCAATACTTGCCACAGAATTCCCAGCTTCTGACCTGCTTTTGACTGTATGGCTGGTTCATTTAAGTTTCTGGTCAATGGTAACTCTTCAGGATGTTGATGGTTTGGGAAATGATAATGCCATTGAACATCAAAGGTAGATTGTTCGATTCTCTTTTGTTGGAGGTGGAACAGATGTTACATACCATTTTTTATCCCAAGCCTGAATTTTGTCCAAGTCATGCTTCTTGTGGGGCAGACTGCTTCACTATCTGAGCAGTTGCGAACGGCACTAAATTCATTTGCAAATGTCCCCATTTCGCACCTTATGATGGAGGGAAGATAATTGATGAAGCACCTGAAGATGATTGGGCCTAGGACACACATAGAATCGTAGAATGTACAGTGCAGAAGGAGGCCATTCATCCCATCGAATCTGCGCCGGCCATTGGATAGAGCACCCTACCTAAGCCCACGCCTCCACCCTATCCTTTAGACCCAGTAACTCAGTCTAACCTTTTGGACACGAAGGGGAATTTAGCATGGCCAATCCACCTAACCTGCAGATCTTTGGACTATGGGAGGAAACTGAACCACCCAGAGAAAACCCATGCGGACACCAAGAGAAAATTCCACACGGACAGTGGCCCAGGGCCGGGGTCGAACGTGGGACCTCGGCGCCGCGAGGCAACAGTACTAGCCACTGTGCTGCCCTGTTGAGGATGAGGTTACATAAGTTTTATCATGTTGTCTGTTCCCATATCCCCTGCCGAGGCTCAGATATGTCCTTCAGGACTCGGCAAACTCTGTCACTAGTGGTGCTACTGAGCCACTCTTGGTGACGGATCTTGAAGTCCCCCACGTAGAGTATATTTCAAGTGAAACTTCCAAATGTTTTCCTTGCCAATGTTTCCTTCCCATGATACTTAATGAGGTCCAAAGTCAATGTTGAGGGCTCCTATGGCCACTCCCTCTCTACTGTATGCCATTGTACTGCCATCCTTACTGGGTCTGAGAAGTTTGGGACATTGATGATAAGGTATAATTCAGTGAGTAAGGCTGTCAGATTTGCTTGATAATTTCATAATTTTGGTACAAGTCCCCAGATGTCAGTGAGGAGGGCTTTGCATTGTTGGCTGGGCACATTGTGTCTTTGTTGTTTCTGGTGCTGAATGATGGTGCTGATTCAAAAGTGCATCTCCGGATCAAAGGTACAAAATGTCTAAGCCTCTGACAGTTCCCGGAGTGAATAATGGAGTTTTAGATGGGACCAAAGACAAAGGCTTTGATCTCCCCAAAAGAACTTCAGTCTGTCCAATGTTTAGAATCATAAAATCACTACAGTGCAGAAGGAGGCCATTCGACCCATCGAATCTGCACCGGCCCTCCAAAAGAGCATTCTACCTAGGCCCACTCCCCTGCCCTATCCCCGTAACCTAATCTACACACCGTAGGACACTAAGGGGCAATTTAGCATGTCTGATTCATCTAACCTGCACATCTTTGGACTGTGGGAGGCAACAGGTTCAATTCCAGCCTTGGGTGAATGTGTGGAATTTGTACGTTCTCCCTGTGTCTGCGTGGGTTTCCTCTGGGTGCTCCGGTTTCCCCTCTCAGTCCAAAGATGTGCAGGTTAGGTGGATTTGCCATGCTAAATTGCTTCTTAGTGTCCAAAAGATTAGGTGGAGTTATGGGATAGGGTGAGGGCATCGGCCGAGGTAGGGTGCTCTTTCAGAGGTCGGTGCAGACCCGAATGACCGCCTCCTGCACTGTAGGGATTCTATGATTTCTATGAGTCTCACATGCAACATCATTTGAGCCAGGAAATGGTGATTTCTTGGAAATAAGCTAATTTTAGTGTGACTTGTTTTGCCCAGGGTGTGCACTAAGGGCCTTGGTTGGCCCTTGGCTTTCTCAATTTAAAGAAAAACACTAATTTAGATAGATACATGTCTTTACTTGAGGCATATAATTTTATTCCAGTTATTGTATTTTTTATTTTATCTCGCTTCATCTTCCTTAAAATGTATTTAGTTATTCAGCCTTCACCTCTTCTCTTTGGAAAGGTTTTGTAACAAGTGTTGCATGACGCTTCGGCTTCTGAGGTAGGTGGATGAAAAAATGCGTAGTACTTCTGCCTCAGATGGTCAACATAAAGAAAACCGGCTGTGAATTGGGGATCACAATGATCCTGTTGGCTCACCTCACAGAAGAATGGTACCTGTTGTGCATCAATTTCTCCCCTTATTTTGCTGGGATAACTTGAGATATGTGTAGAGCTTTGATAAGTCTGTCCTCAAAAGTTACATTTCAAAAAAACATTTGAATTGTGTATAACATGCAAAACATTGATATACATCAGAGCAAGTGGTGCAGGCTGAGAGCTCGGAAAAACAATTTAAGATAGGCATCAAGATTTATTATAACAGTTTTGCGTGCAGGTGCTAAGAAGGGTGGTTAAGGCCTGAAAATTAACCTCAGCCCCCAAATCCTGTTTTGAGAAGTTTTGGTGGTGTTAGAGCCATGCGAGTGCAACATATTTCCACTTGCATTCTACCAGTATGTTGCATTGCTCAGTACCTACCTATCAATGTACCATTGCTGAAAAGTTTTGATTAAGCGCTGGTGTTGACACACACATGACCAGTGACTAAACAGTCTTGTCGTATCTACTCAACCTGATTTAGAATATTGAGGTTGTCATTAAACCAAGGTGTAACTAAAATCTCAGGTTTATAAGCTGTATGTATTAGTTGAGAGACTCTTCGAATAACTTCCCAACTACCCAGAAAAAGAAGAATGTTGAAATGAATTGTATTTCACTGTGGTGAGTGATTTGATTTTTTTTTTGGTAAAGGTTGCCATCATGTTGCACAAAGAGCTGTCTTTCACAAAGGCACATTGCACCACAATTTCAAAAGCAATGATTAGGAGTCGATCTAGAATTAGGAGAAAAGGAGAATGAAGAGTCAACAGTAAGAATAAAAGACAAAGTTCTTTGAAGTTCAAGGGTGTTTTAGCCTAAATTGACTGGCAGAAAAGCGAACAAAAGGTCAACAGATCAGCAATAGGAAATGTTCACATTTTAGTTATGTCACAAAGTAAGTATATTCCTATAATTACATTCTGTCACCCCTGTGCTCGCTGGCTTACCTTGGCTCCAGCTTGTCTTTGTTTTCTAATCTCACAATGGCCTTTGTATTTCCAGGACCACCTACAGCCATTCGCGATCTCCACACTCTTTCAATTTTGCACTCTTGCTCCACCATCGATGGCTGTGCCTTCAGTTGTTCAGGGCCCTAAACTCTAATTCCTTCCCAAACCCCTCAGCCTCTCCTTCCTTCTTTAAAATGCTTCTCAAAATCTTAATCTGTTTGGCCAAGCTTTTGTCTATCTGTCCTAATATCTCAGGTGGTCCAGTTTCAAATTTTGTTAATAACACTCATGTGATGTGCTTTGGACATGGGATGTGGGAGTCGCTGGCGACACCAGCATTTGTTGCCCATCCCTGAGGGCATTTAAGAGTCAACCATATCGCTGTGGTCACATGTGGGTCAGGCCAGGTAAGGACGACAGATTTCCTTTCCTAAAGGACATTGGTGAACCAGATGGGTTTTGATGACAATCGATAATGGTTTCATGGTCGTCATTAGACTTTTAATTCCAGATTTATTTTTTATTGAATTCAAATTCGACCACCTGTCCTGGCGGGATTCAAATCCATGTCCATTATCCTGGGTCTCTGGATTACTAGTCAACTGCCAATACCACTAACCACTGCCTCCCCTCTATTATGATAACAGATATATGCTCAGTATGATCACTCAGATTAAGGATAGAGTTAAATTGCAGAGGATGGTGGTATGAGGAGATATTGAATAAACTGCAATTGTTCGCCCTCGAGTGACGGAGGCTGAGGGCCAACCTGATAGAAGTTTATAAATTTATTAGGGGTATAGATAAAGGTGCACAGTTGGAAGTTTTTTCCCAGGGCAGAAATGCCAATTACAAGCGGGCACAAGTTCAAGGTGAGGGGGGGAAAGGTTCAGTGGAGATGTGTGGGGAAGTTATTTTACAGAGTGTGGTGGTGGCCTGGAATGCACTGCCAAGTGAGGCGGTTCAGGCAGATATGTTAGTGACCTTTAAGACTTATCTGGATAGGCACATGAACAGACTGGGTATAGAAGGATACAGGCGGTTGGTTTAGATAGGACACAAGTTCGGCGCTGGCTTGGAGAGCCAAAGAGCCTGTTCCTGTGCTGTATCGTTCTTTGTTATAGGAACAGAATTGGGCCGTTTGGCCTATTGACTCTATTCTGCCATTAGATCATGGCTGATATGTTTCTCATCCTTATTTTCCTGCCTTTTCCCTGTAACTCCTGATCTCCTTACGGTATTGGTTTTGAAAAAGATTAGCAGAACTTACCCTGATGGTCTGCAGTGTTGGAGTTCATTATTAGAAATCCGAGAAGACAGCAGAGACTCTCCTGACTGCAAGTTTTCAATATCTGTTAAATATAATAATAATAACCTTTTATTGTCACAAGTATGAAGTTACTGTGAAAAGCCCTTAGTTGCCACATTCCGGCACCTGTTCAGATACACAGAGGGAGAATTCAGAATTCTCAGCTGGTACGGGAATTGAACCCGCGCTGCTGGCCTTGTTCTGCATCACAAATCAGCTGTCTAGCCCACTGTTTAGCCCTAGCTGTCTAGGCTAAACCAGTTTGACTAATATGCAAGTAGTGTCATGAGACTGGAGAGTAGATGATGGAATACTCTTGTTTAAGAAACACAAGGGTGAACCAGGTAATTGTACAATAGTTCCTCTACAACTGAGTTATAGACTAACTCCCAGATTCTTTACTTCTAAATCAATAAGCATTCTGAAATGTATTGTGAAATGCATTCTGAAATGTATTGAGCAATCAAACTGTTGAAACCAAGTCATGTTTGACAACTGATTTTTTTTTTTGTTCAACGAATGACCAATTGCATTGATGAAAGCAATAAAGTAGATAAATACTATATAGATACTATATAGATTTTCAGATGGCATTTAATAAGGTCTCTAATGAAAAATTCTGCTAAATGGTAAGAGGAAATATGGAGGCACTAAAAGAAAGTTGGTTGATAAACTGAAATCACCAGTAAATGCGTGTTCATACTAGGGAAATATTGGAAGTGGTTACCCCAGCACTCTGTGCTGAGCCCCTTTTCTTCTGGGTACATGGATGATTTCACTTGGGAACAGGTATTCTCCTCTCAAAGTTAGCTGATGAGATAGAACATAGAACATAGAACAGTACAGCACAGAACAGGCCCTTCGGCCCTCAATGTTGTGCCGAGCCATGATCACCCTACTCAAACCCACGTATCCACCCTATACCCGTAACCCAACAACCCCCCCCCCTTAACCTTACTTTTTTATTAGGACACTACGGGCAATTTAGCATGGCCAATCCACCTAACCCGCACATCTTTGGACTGTGGGAGGAAACCGGAGCACCCGGAGGAAACCCACGCACACAGGGGGAGGACGTGCAGACTCCACACAGACAGTGACCCAGCCGGGAATCGAACCTGGGACCCTGGAGCTGTGAAGCATTTATGCTAACCACCATGCTACCCTGCTGCCCCTAAAGATGAAGTAAGAGGCTTGGCAAGTAATGAGGAGGATGTTAAGGAAAATTGTGCTGATTAGCTGGAATGAGCATGCAAATAGCAGATGTAATTTGAAGTGATAAATGTGAGTTAATATATGTCTAGAGAAAAACACACAGAATAGAAATATGCACTTAAAGAAAACATGCCAATAGGTGTGGATGAATGGAACGGTCTCGGGATTCAAATGGATAATTTCTTGAAAAACAACGTTGTTGGATAAAGTCCAGTAGCGTTTGGGGTTATATATAGAGACATATTACAAGAGAAAAGAAGTAAAGGCGAATTTGTACAATATGTTGGTGCGGCTACATGCTGTTGCATACTTTTCCCATAACCTTGACAACATCCAGCTCTACCTCATCACCACCTCGTGACAATTCCACTAAGTTATTAGCCTGCTTATTCGACATCCAGTACTGAAGAAGCAGAAATTTCTTCCAATTAAATATTTGGAGGACTGGAGCTCAGGTTTTCTATAATTTCCTAGCAAATGAATCCATCCCCATCCCTGACAATCTTAAGCCAGTCTGTTCATAAACTTGCTGTTACATTTGATTCCTAGAAACATATAAAATCCTGATGGGACTGGACAGGCTAGATGCAGGAAGAATGTTCCCGATGTTGGGGACGTCCAGCCTAAGAATAAGGAATAAGCCATGCGGGACTGAGTTGGGGAAGAACTTCTCTGAGACTTGTGAACTTGTGACATTTTTTACCACAAAAAGCTGTTGGGGCCAGTTCGTTGGATATATTCAAGAGGGAGCTGGACGTGGCCCTTGTGGCTAAAGGGAGCAAGGGATCTGGAGAGAAAGCGGGAGTGGTATATTGAATTTGCATGATCAGCCGTGATCATATTGAATAGTGGTACAGGCTCAAAGGGCCAAATGGCCTACTGCACCTATTTTCTCTGTTTCTAAGTTGTGCACCAACCTCATATTTGTGCCATCACTGAGACTGTCTATTTCAACCTCTAATGTTGCCTGACTTCACTTTGTTTCTCATCTGCAGCTGAAACCCTCATTCATGCCTTAGTTACCTCCAGGCTTGATTGTTCAAATTTTTTGGCCTCCCATATTTTACCATCTGTAAACCTGAGGTCATCCAAAACTGCTGCTTGAGCCTTAACACACAGCAAATTCTGTGCCCTTACTCGCTAACTTGCATTTGCTCCCCGTTAAGCAGCAAAACATCTTGAACATAAAATTCTCGTTTTCAAATTCTTCCAGACCTCACTCCTTCAGCCATTCAAGTCTGCGCCGATCATGATGCCTGTCTAAATTAAAACCATCTGTACTTTTGGGATCCGTATCCCTCTATTCATGTATTCGTCAAGATACCTCTTAAAAGTCGCTGTTATATTTACTTCTACCTCCTCCCCAGCAGCGTGTTTCACCCACTGCCCTCAGTGTAAAAAAATTTGCCTTGCATATCTCCGCTAAATTTTCCCCCTCTCTCTTTGTGTCCCCTAGTAATTTACTTTTCCACCCTGGGAAAAAACATTTGACTATCTACTCTGTTCATGCCACTCATCATTTTGTAAACCTCTTATCAGGTCACCTCTCAACCCCCGTCGTTCCAGTGAAAACGATCTGAGTTTATCCAATCGCTCCTCATAGCTAATCCTCCAGACCAGGCAGCATCCTGGTAAACCTCTCCAAAGCATTCGCATCCTTCTGGTAGTGTGCAACCAGAATTGTACGCAATATTCCAAATGTGACCTAACTAAGATTCTATAAAGCTGCAGCATGTCATGCCAGTTTTTATACTCAATGCCCCGACCGATGAAGGCAATCGTGCCGTACGCTTTCTTGACTACCTTCTCCATCTGCATTGCCACTTTCAGTGATCTGTGGACCAAACGTCCAGATCTCTCTGCCTGTCAATACTCCTAAGGGTTCTGCCATTAACTGTATAATTCCCACTTGTATTTACCACCCCCCTCTCCCCGACACACACACACACACATGCCTCCCTCTATCTCTCTGCCTCACTTTTCTCCTTTAAGACACTCCTTAAAGTTTAACTTGTTGACCAAATTTTGTTGCTAGTTGTGCTTTACTTAATTTGCTCTGTTTAATCACCTTGCTCTAGAGTCACCAGGTATCTTTATGATACCACCACGAGGTTCAAGTTCAAGTGCTGATCAATAACTCAATACACCAGTTAGTAAGGTTCAAATCAAAACACATTTATTATATACACAGTCAATCGAACTGAACATAGCTTTGGAAACTGTCCCACCAGGTCAGGGGAACAAATGGCCTTTTGTTCTCTTCTGAGTCTGCAGGCTTCCAGCTGGTATGGACTAATGGTTAGGAGCGCCGATCTTGTAGCGTGCGTTGACTGGACACTTACTTGGTTGGTGCAGCTGCTAGGCAGGTCACGGTCAAGGGTTGTTTCGAGCTGCTGAGACACCCTGCCAAGAAAATCGAACTGAACCTGGGGACTCTATTTTATAGTCCCCAGGGGCTTCGTGCCTTTTTGGGTGGACCCCGTACCTGGTTCCAATTGATTGGGCCATGTTCCAATCAAATGATTTGATTTCCCCAATACTGGAGCTGTTCCCTGATCGCTGGGCGGTTCCTATATGTCCGTTGGCCTTCCTTTGTCTTGGCTCCCGCTGGCGCCGAGGAGTCTGGCTTGGCCTCGATTATCTTAAATGTTTCCAATTGTTCACGGGGATCGCTCATCAATATGTAGATGGTTGTTAGTTTCAGTGCTGTCTGGGTTTCTGCAAGTTCTAATATACAGGAGATTTTGCACCTGCTTGTTTTCCTGCATTTGGCCATTTCTCCCTGCATTCTTAGCGGACCTCCATTTTAAAGTCGGGAAGTGGCCAACCCAGGTGGCTCCAGTTTTTAGTCATCTGATCTAAGATCATCTTATGGGCTTTGGTGTTATAATTCGCTTCATAATGTTCCTGTGAAGGACCTTGGGATATTTCACTCCATTAAATGCTCAACGTAAATATAAGTTGTTGTGAGGCAACAGTTCAGAGGACTGTAAATAGTTTTGGACATCCCACTATCGGAGAAAAATATCACAATGGTGATTTGTTGGATTTGTTTTGTTTTATTGTCACGAGTGACGAAGTACAGTGAAAGTATTGTTCTGTGTACAGTCCAGACAGATCATTCCATACCTGAAAAAAAAATAGGACATACATAAATACACAATGTAAATACATAGGCACGGGCAACGGGTGAGCACGCGGAGTGCAGTACTATTCATTAGAGATGATGTGTGAAGAGATCACTTCAGCCCATAAGAGAGTCATTCAGAAGTCTGGTAACAGCAGGAATTAAGCTGCTTTTTAAACCTATTATTGCGTATTCTCAGACTTTTGTATCTCCTGCCTGATGGAAGAAATTGGAAGAGAGAAGAACCTGGGTGGGAGAGGTCTTTGATTATACTGTCCGCTTTACCAAGGAGGCGTAGACAGTCAATGGAAGGAAGGCAGATTCGCATGATGGACTGGGCTGTGTTCACGACTCTCTGTTGTCTCTTACGGTCTTGGTTGAGCAGCTGCCATACCAGGCTGTGATTCAGCCAGAGAGGATGCTTTCTATGGTGCATCTGTAAAAATGGGTTAGAGTAAATGTGGACATGCCGAATTTCCTTAATTACCTGAGGAAGTATGGGCGCTGTTGTACTTTGTTGGTCGTAGCACCGACATGGGCGGACCAGGACCGATTGTTGGTGATGTGCACACATAGGAATTTGAAGCTGTCAACCATCTCCACCTCGGCATCATTGATGCAGACAGGGGTGTGTACGACACTTTGCTTCCTTAAGTCAATGACCAGCTCTTTAATTTTGCTGACACTGAGAGAGAGATTGTTGTTGTTACTCCACTCCACTAGGTTCTCTGTCTCCCTCCTGTACTCTGACTCATTGTTCAAGATCCGACCCACTACTGTCTTGTCATCAGCAAACTGTAGATGTAGTTGGAGCCAAATTTTGCCACACAGTCGCGTGTGTATAGGGAATATAATAGGGCGCTAAGTATGCAGCCTTGCGGGGCCCCAATATTGAGGACTATCGTGGAGGAGATGTTGTTTATCCTTATTGATTGTGGTCTATGGGTCAGGAAGTCGAGGGTCCAGTTGCAGAGGGAGGAGCCAGGTTTTGAAGCTTTTGGAGATGAGATTGGCTGGGATTATGGTGTTGAAGGCAGAGCTGTAGTCAATGAATAGGAGTCTGATTAAGGTGTCCTTGTTGTCGAGATGCTCCTGGGATGAGTGTAGGGCCAAGGAGATGGCATCTGCTGTGAACATGTTGTGGTGGTATGTGAATTGCAGTGGATCATGGCATTCTGGGAGTACTTCATAATGACCGATGTCAAGGCCACCGGACGGTAGTCATTGAGGCATGTTGCCTGATTCTTTTTTGGCACCGGTATGATGGTGGTCTTCTTGAAGCAGGTGGGACCCTCGGAACAGAGTAACGTGAGGTTGAAGATGTCCGTGATGCCAGTTAGTGCACGACCGGGGACCCCATCAGAACCCGTCACTTTGCGAGCGGTCACTTTCAAGAAGGCCAATCTAAGATATTAGGTGAAATTAATCTGAGCATCTTGAGCCAAAAGTGCATAATTTTAAGGAAAAAATGGGTACATGTTTGAAGCAGTATAAGATAAGTAAACAAGGCAACAGTAGGCCAAAGAGATTGATGTTGAAATAAGCAAAATATTGTGGATGCTGGAATCTGAAACAAGAACAGAGGATGCTAGAAAAGCTCAGCAAGTCTGGCAGCATCTATTAAGAGAGAAACAGAATTAACGTTTCAAATCCTCAAACTCTTCGTAAGAACCGAATGGTAGGAGGATGTGTTAGAACTGTAGAAACTGCAACAGAAAGTAAGCAACTTTTCAGAACAAAAGACGGATGGCCTGATGTAGGTGGGGGTTGGGGTTGGAGTGAGGATATGTGAGATATTTAAAAAGGGGGGCCGGTTTAAGATGGAAGAGAAAGGTCAAAATCTGAAGTTGCCGAACTCAAGAGCGCACCCAACCAGCATTTATGTTGAATTGTTCTACTAAAGCGACAATGTGTTGAATGCTCCCTTATCCTGGAAATCTGTGGAAATTTTTATGTAAAATTATACTTCAGATTTTTAAAGATCTTACTAATTGGTTTTCCCCATGGTGTTCTGTTGGTAGTTATAGGTCCAAAACACATTTGTGATGCTAAGTTAAACTTGTGTTTGATGCAATCTATCCCTTTTTCGGCAATTAGTATGCACTGTCAAGGAAGTGATCTAATTTCACATGTGGGACAAGGAAAACATTAGTAGAAAACCACTTCCTTCAGAGGTTGAAAAAAATTTAGTGGCTGTAGGCTTTTCATTGCTGTTTAATATCAATATAAATACTGTATACGTTATATATTTATAATACAAAAATTAGGTTGTCAGTGCTTCAATTTATATTTAAAGTTCTCTGCTTAAAAAAACCTGCCATACATTTCAGTGAAACTATTTTATGATATAAAGTAGCATTGCTGGCAGATTGAAGTATGCAAAAGACATTGCATTCTTAAAGCACATTTCATCATGCCAGCACTTCCCAAAGCACTCTGCGGCTAATAAAGTGTCTTTTGAAGTGTAGTTACAGTTGTAATGCAGTAAGCACCACAGCCCATTTGTACACTACCAATTGACTATTTACATGCATTGCATACGTACAACAATGCCCCATAAAAAGCAATCTGATACTGGTCAGGTATTGTTTCTATTGACCAGGCCACCAGGGACAACTCCCTTGCTCTTGTTTGAGTAGTGTATCGAGATCTGTTACATCCAGTTGCAAGTGCCGGCTTGGTTTAACATTTTAGCTGAAAGACAGCGGCTCTGGCATGCAACACTCTTGTGAAGTCTTAGTTTAAATCTTGTGTTGGAGTCTCTGTATTAAACCAAGTCTTCTGCTTCAGGAGTTGTAATGTTGATAAGTTTGGAAATATCCAGAATTCATATCAGGTAAGCGTGTTAAAATTAATTAGGCTGCAATTTTTTGGTAAATAGGGAAAATTTGCGAGGCTCTTTGGACACGATGGAATTGGGTAATGGGAAAGGACTCTGGCCATGTAATTAAGTATTTGGAATGGCAGAAGAGGAAGAGAACATCAGGAAAGGAATCAGAACCAGGTGGCAAACCACTTGGGACAGTACAACACAGGCAAAGAATGTTTCAGCGTGTATATCCTGGGTGGGGCGAGATTTTGGAGAAGGGATCCAAATATACATTAATGACTAGGCCTCGTGGAAGAAACATGGCTGATCATGGTGTCTTATCTCTCTTTGTTTTTCTTAATCTATCCATGATATGATTGAACATGCCATCTTCTTTCCTAGTCTTAACTTCAGCGTCCACTTCTCCTTGATTCCCCTCACATGACTAATTTTCTGCTTGTTTGAAAGCAGTTTCAAATATCCAGCAATGGGTTCTCTTTCAGAGTCCCTGAAGGATTTATACTTGGCTCCCTGCCCTTCATCATGTTGTCCCTTGGTAATAGTAGCTGCAGGCATAGGAATAGCTTCTATATATATGTGGGAAACACAAAACTCTACTCTGACATTTTCCTCAGCCTAGAACCAGCTCCATGCCTCTCAAGTAAAGAAAACTGGGCAGGAAATGGCATGCGATTAGGTCTGAAACAGGAAGTGTGTTTTGATGACAGGAAATGTGCACAGTTGTTCAGTTTTTGTTATACTGACAGATAAGCGTCTGAGAAGGGAAAGTAATGACCGCTAATGTCAGTCACGTATGATTCTGAGCGAGGGCTCTCTCCCATATACGAGTGCGAATTGCTTCAATGTGGTTGTTGACTCATATAATGTGTGTCCCTTCAAAGTAAGATATTTGCTGAGAATGGTTAAATTACTTTCCCAAAGTGTGAAAATAGGAAATTTGCAATACAGAATTTCTACCCAGCTGTAAATTTTTGCTTTTAACTTCAAATTTATGGGGAAAGGAAGCGGGGATTACAAAGGAAAAATAAAGGTTTTTAACTCCAATCCAATTAACCTTTTTATCTGGTCACTTGCTGCAAATATCTAGTATTTGCTGCCCTATTATAAATAAGTCTGGGAAAGTAAATTACTTTAGAACATCATGAAGTTACTCTGTCTCATGAGAGATTGCCACTCCAAATATTTTGATCATGTAATAAATTTGGTGGGTATTATAATTTGTCGTTAAAAAAAGACTGCATCAAAAATGGTCAGTTGTTCCCTCCTTTGCAGAATAAAACACTTAAGAAATTCTGCTCTACAAAATACTTTGTGTTGGTGTATAGATATGGCAAATTTCGGTGAGTTAGCAGCATCTTTATTTTCCGCCTCCTAACATGGTATGCATCCCATCTCCATGGCTGCACTATACGGATGTACATCTATTCAGGTGCTGAAAGGCAATTTGGGTCCCCCCTCCTTGTGCTGTGCTGAATTTTGGGTTCTTTACTGTACAGACTGAGTGGGGGGGGGAAAAAGAGATTTGAGCAAATGTAGCTAATTGAGTTTGTTTTGTTTACAGAATAGAGCAGTAGGAAGGCCAAAAGGGAAGCTTGGAACTTCTGCAGCTGTGAAACTTGCTGCAAACAGGGCTACAGCTGGAGCACGCAGGAGGAGGACAAGATGTCGAAAATGCGAGGCATGTCTCAGAACAGAATGCGGAGAGTGTCATTTCTGCAAGGACATGAAGAAGTTTGGAGGACCTGGGAGAATGAAACAGTCCTGTATCATGAGACAGTGTATTGCTGTAAGTCACAACACCTTGAAATGTTTCAATTTAATACATTTGAAAAAGGTTGATGCATGTAAAAGATGATACAATTTTTGAGGCTATTGCTCCTAGCTAGCAATATTCTTACAATTCTTGCCCATCCAAAAATGAATATAATGGGCCTTTGCAAATTGTTTGAAGAAAGACCATTTTGAGCACAGTAAAGCATTGAATGAGGAGGTCCTGGGCTATTGCAGTGTTCTCGCAATGTAAAAAGTGAGCATTTTGCTCCAGATCAGGTCTGGTACGACTCTGAATTGGAAAAAGTAGGGTTTCAACATACCTTCTAGGACATGGCAGGATTATAGCTATAACATCTAATCATCCACTTTGTTAGCCAGAATATACGTACAGCATTTATCAAATGCTGATTAAGCTAGCTAACAAGTTGTTAGCTATTCTTCAACTTTAAAAGAAGGCAGGGCAGCACGGTGGCACAGTGGTTAGCATTGCTGCCTGCGGCGCTGAGGACCCGGGTTCGAATCCCGGGTCACTGTCCGTGAGGAGTTTGCACATTCTCCCCGTGTCTGCATGGGTTTCACCCCCACAACCCAAAAGATGTGCAGGATAGGTGGACTGGACATACTAAATTGCCCCTTAACTGGAAAAAAATAATTGGATACTCGAAAAAAAAATTTTAACTTTAAAAGAAGGCAGCTGACAATAGACGATGTAGTCATTTCTGAAAGAAGCAAATCTTCCTGATGGGTCACTAAGTGATGCATATTAGTATTGAGCTGTAGAGGGTGGGATCATCATATTTTGTCACTAGATAGTCAAAGAAAATGATCTTCATCGATCCCATTGACTTAACCTGCATTGTTACAATTCAAAGGAAAAACTTTGCATTGATGTTTTGAACTGTGAGGACATATTTTTATGTCAACAAAACACATTGTAATTATCTAGTGAAACATTAGTTTCATGCATTGGTCTGCGAGTGGTTCTGCAATACTCAGTAATGATCGCAACTGTTTTCATTAATCCTTGGTATAGCCAGGTTTCAAAGCTGTACTTTACAATTTCAACTCTGGCCCCTTAAACACTGAATGCAGCTTGTTTAGTTTGAGTGTCTGGGACCTTTGGTGTTTTAAATTCAAAATTTGCCCAAAGTATAATTTATTAATTATACATACAAAAAAGAGAATTTATTAGTTACCGAGCTAAGTGTATTTCGTGTGAAAGGGGAAAGAAATTCCGGCAGAGTACATTTTGTTGTACTCAAATTTTGCCAATATATAGGCAACACGGTGGCGCAGTGGTTAGACCTCCACAAACCAAAGATGTGCAGGGTGGGTGGATTGGCCACTAAATTGCCCCTTAATTGGGGGGGGGGGGGGAAATTGGGTGCTCTAAATTTATTTTTTAAAGATTTTTGCCAATATAGAGACCCGCTTGTAGACAGTTCTAGTGGCATGTAATCCTGAAAACCACCTGAAAGGCTTCCAGCTCCCACAGCTTCCAGAAATAATTTCATCCTGAAAATACTTAGTTCAAAAGTGTTACATGGCTCTGGATCATCTGCCACAAAGTCCTTTTCTTTGGTGAACACTGATGCAAAATAGCATTTAGTACCTTATCCATTTCCTGTGGCTCAACGCATAGCTTCCCCCCACTGTCTATCAGTGGTCCAATCCTTTCCCTGGCCACCCTCTTGCTTTTTACACATGAATAAAAAGCTTTGGGATTCACCTTAATCCTACTTGCCAAGGACTTTTCATGACCCCTCCTAATTTCCCACTTAAGTATCTTCCTACTTTCTTTATACTCCTCAAGGGTTTTGACTGTCCCTATCCTTCTAGACGGTACAAAAGCTTCCTTTTTCTTTTTGGCGAGATTCACAATATCCCTCGTTATCCAAGGCTCCCTAAACTTCCCATATTTCTCCTTCGTTCTTTCAGGAACGTGACTTTCCTGAAACCTAATCCGAATCAACTGTCGCTTGAAAGACTCGTATGCCCGATGTTGATTTACCCTTCCAACAGCCACACCCAATCCAAATTCTTCAATCTCTGTCTAACGTTAGCTTTTCCCCAGTTTAGCACCTTAACCCTCATCCCTATCCAAAAGTACTCTAAAACTTACGGATTGTGTTAACTACTCCCAAAAGGTTCCCCGACTGAAACCTCAACCACCTGTCCAGGCTCATTCCCTAATACCAGGTCCAGTACTGCCCCTTCTCTAATTGGAAAATCTACATATTACATCAAGAAGCCTTCATGGCTACACCTTACAAACTCTGTCCCATCCAAGCATCTAGCACAAGGTGAGTCCCAGTCAATATAGGGGAAGTTAAAATCCCCTACAACAATAACCCTGTTACTTTTGCACCTATACAAAATCTCTCTACCTATTTGCTCCTCTATCTCTCACTGGCAGTTGGGGGGCCTGTAATAAACACCCAACATTTTGATTGCTCCCTTCCTGTTCTTGAGCTCTACCCAAATTGCCTCATTGTATGAGCCTTCCGAGGTGTCCTCCTGCGGTACAGCTACAATATTCTCCTTAACCAGTAATGCCACGCCCCCACCCCTTTTACATCCCCCTCTATCGTTCCTGAAGCATCTGTACCCTCCAATGTCCAGCTGCCAATCCTGCCCTTCCTTTAACGACGTTTCTGTGATAGCCACAACATCATTGTTCCAAGTACTAACTAGTGCTCTTAAGTTCATCTGCCTTCCTTGTTATACTTATTCGTGCCCCTCGAGTTCTTGTACAGGCCACACCTACCCCAGAAGAGATCCCAATGGTCCAGAAATCTGAAACCCTCCCTCCCTCCTACACCACCAGTTTAGCCACGTATTTAGCTGCACTATCCTCCAATTTATAGCCTCATTGGCATGTGGCATAGGGAGTAATCCTGAGATTACAAACCTAGAGTCCTGTTTTTAGCTTACTGCCTAACTCCCTGAACTCCTCTACAGGATCTCATCACTCTTCCTGCCGATGTCATTAGTACCTATGTGTACCCTCTTCTGTACCCTTGTTCACCCTCTCCCTTCAGAATGCTTTCTGACCGTTCAGAGACAACCTGGACCCTAGCACCAGGGAGGCAACATACCACCCTGGAGTCTCTTTCATGTCCACGGAAGCACCTATCTGTATTCTTAGACGGCACGGTAGCACAGTAGTTAGCACTTTCGCTTCACAGCTCCAGGGTCCCAGGTTCGATTCCCGGCTTGGGTCACTGTCTGTGCGGAGTCTGCACATTCTCCTCGTGTCTGCGTGGGTTTCCTCGGGTGCTCCAGTTTCCTCCCACAGTCCAAAGATGTGCAAATTAGGTGGATTGGCCATGCTAAATTCATAGAATTTACAGTGCAGAAGGAGGCCATTCGGCCCATCGAGTCTGCACCGGCTCTTGGAAAGAGCACCCTACCCACGGTCAACACCTCCACCCTATCCCCATAACCCAGTAACCCCACCCAACACTAAGGGCAATTTTGGACACGAAGGGCAATTTAGCATGGCCAATCCACCTAACTTGCACATCTTTGGACTGTGGGAGGAAACCGGAGCACCCGGAGGAAATCCACGCACACACGGGGAGGATGTGCAGACTCTGCACAGACAGTGCTCCTAGCCGGAATCGAACCTGGGACCCTGGAGCTGTGAAGCAATTGTGCTATCCATAATGCTACCGTGCTGCCCTTAGTGTATTGCCCTTAGTGTTCAAAAAGGTTAAGTGGGGTTACGGGGATAGGGTGGAGGTGTGGGCTTAGTGCTCTTTCCAAGGGGTGGTGCCGACTTGATGGGCCAAATGGCATCCTTCTGCACTGTAAATTCTATGATACCCCTAACTATAGTGTTCCCTATGATTATTGCTCTGGTGCTCTTTGTCCCTCCCTGCTTAACAACAGAGGCAGTCATGGTGCCACTGCTCTGGTTGTTGCTGCTACTATCCCCTGATAGGCCATTCCACCCCCAACTGTATCCAGATGGTATACTTGTTAGAGACTGGGATGACCTCAGGGGATTCCTGCACTGACTGCCCGTCCTTCTTGCGGTCACCCATCTATCTGCCTGCACCTTGGGTGTCACTACATCACTAAACCTCCTGTCAATGACGCTTTCCGCCACCTTCATGCTCGTAAGTGCATCCAACTGCTGCTCCAACCTACCCATGCGGTCTGTGAGGAGCTGCAATAGGGTGCACTCCTGCAGATGTCGTTTTCATGTGGCGTAATCCAGCTTCAATCTTAGTCTTCAGCCAGCCCTAATGGCACCATGTCTCCAGTGAACCCTATAATTTAGTAGGCGTACATTAATACTGCAATGACGTTGCTGTGAAAATCCCCTAGTCGCCACATAGAACATTACAGCGCAGTACAGGCCCTTCGGCCCTCGATGTTGCGCTGAACTGTGAAACCACCCTAAATCCCATCTACACTATTCCCTTATAAGAACATAAGAACTAGGAGCAGGAGTAGGCCATCTGGCCCCTCGAGCCTGCTCCGCCATTCAATGAGATCATGGCTGATCTTTTGTGGACTCCGCTCCACTTTCTGGGCTGAACACCATAATCCTTAATCCCTTTATTCTTCAAAAAACTATCTATCTTTACCTTAAAAACATTTAATGAAGGAGCCTCAAATGCTTCACTGGGCAAGGAATTCCATAGATTCACAACCCTTTGGGTGAAGAAGTTCCTCTATGTCCCCTAGTTCTGCTTTCACCCGCCAGTGGAAACAACCTGCCCGCATCTATCCTATCTATTCCCTTCGTAGTTTTAAATGTTTCTATAAGATCCCCCCTCGTCCTTCTAAATTCCAATGAGTACAGTCCCAGTCTACTCAACCTCTCCTCATAATCCAACCCCTTCAGCTCTGGGATTAACCTAGTGAATCTCCTCTGCACACCCTCCAGTGCCAGTATGTCCTTTCTCAAGTAAGGAGACCAAAACTGAACACAATACTCCAGGTGTTATCATCCAATGACCATTTAAATGCCCTTAATGTTGGTGAGTCCACTACTGTTGCAAGCAGGGTATTCCACGCGCTTATACTCTCTGAGCAAAGAACCTACCTCTGACATCTGTCCTGTATCTATCTCCCCTCAATTTAAAGCTATGACCCCTCGTGCTAGCCATCACCATTCGAGGAAAAAGGCTCTCACTGTCCACCCTATCTAATCCTCTGATCTTATGCCTCAATTAAGTCACCTTTTAACCTTCTCTCTAACGAAAACAGCCTTAAGTCCCTCAGCCTTTCCTCATAAGATCTTCCCTCCATACCAGGCAACATCCTGGTAAATCTCCTCTGCACCCTTTCCAATGCTTCCACATCCTTCCTATAATGCGGCGACCAGAACTGCATGCAATACTCCAAATGCTGCCGCACCAGAGTTTTGTACAGCTGCAACATGACCTCATGGCTCCGAAACTCAATCCCTCTACCAATAAAAGCTAACACACCATACGCCTTCTTAACAACCCAATCAACTTGCGTGGCAACGTTCAGGGTCCGCCTCCTTTTTGGGTACACAGAGGGAGAATTCAGAATGTCCAATCTACCTAACAACATGTCTTTCGTTACTTGTGGAAGGAAACCGGAGCACCCGGAGGAAATCCACACAGACACAGGGAGAATATGCAGACTCCGAACAGACACTGACCCAAGCCGGGAATCGAATCTGGGATCCTAGTGCTGTGAAGCAGCAGTGCCACCCACTGTGCTACCATGCTGCCCTGTGTTGCAAGTAAATGGACAGTTTAAAGGACAACTTTTTCAACCCAATATTCTCAATGCTTCTTTTGGACTTTGGAGACGTTCAGTCTATCCACTTAGCACACGGACCTTTGAAACACCTTGCACATTCTTTCCAGTAAAACAATCTGGGCCCCTTTAATCTCTAACAATTTACAGACTGCAAAACAGATCATGTTACCCCATTAATTTTATCACAGTCTCAAAACATAACAATCTTATAAACCTCATATTTGTGACAATCTGAGATCAATTCTTCTTTTTTATGCTCCTTTCTCAGAAATACTACCTTAAAATGCCTGTTGTTACCTGATCAAAATTTTGGAATAGAATAATTTCTGAAAATTTAGTGAAATATTGGAGAAGATCCAATTGGGAGACTTGAGGCACTGTAATCATAAGAGTAATAACAGCAAATTGAGCAACATTTGCAGGGCTTTGGGGAGAAAGCAGGGGAATGGGACTAATTTGTATAGCCCTGACAAATAGCAAACGCAGGCACAAAAGGGAGAATGATGACCTCCTGTACTGTTATGATTCTAAGTTGAAAATGTAATTTGTGATTAGGACTCTTTGTGGTCCCTACAGAAGACAGTCTATTTTAGAAGACCTGCACATCTTATCAACCGAATTTAAATCATGATTGTAATATATGGAGTGTTGCATACCACAGAGTTAACAATCTCCTCTTTTACTGCTGGGCTATTTTGGAAATGGCACTGGATGCCTATAGTACGCTCCCGGAGGAGGTTCAGCAGATTGATACCGGGGATAAAAGGATTGATAGATGAGGAGAGATTAAACAATTTGGGGTAATACTCGCTGGAGTTTAGAAGGCTGAAAGGGGAACTGAAATGAAAATTGCTTATTGTCACAAGTAGGCTTCAAATGAAGTTACTGTGAAAAGCCCCTAGTCGCCACATTCCAGCGCCTATTCGGGGAGGCTGTTACGAGAATCGAACCGTGCTGCTGGCCTGCTTGGTCTGCCTTCAAAGCCAGCGATTTAGCTCTGTGCTAAACAGCCCCATTGAGGTATGTAAAATACTAAAAGGGATTGATAAAGTAAACGTCGACTGAATGTTCCCTCTTGTGGGGCAATCCAGAATGAGAGGTCACAGATATAGGTCGAGAGGCGGTAGATTTAGAATTTGAGATGAGGAGGAACTACTTTTCGCCGAGGGTGGTGACTTTGTGGAACTCGCTGCCCCATAGTGTGGTGGAGTTTGAGTCATTAAATGGTTTCAAGGAGGTAGATATATTTCTGATAAAAAATGGGTGAAAGGGATATGGGGAAAAGGTGGATTTGAGACCAGGAAGAGATCAGCCATGATCTGATTGAATGGCGGAGCAGGCACAAAGGACTGCATTGCCTACTTCTACTCCTGATTCCTTTTCTTAAAATAAATTTAGAGTACCCAATTATTTTTTTTTTCCAATTAAGGGGCAATTTAGAGTGGCCAATCCACCTACCCTGCACATCTATGGGTTGTGGGGTATGGGTTGTGGGGATGAAACCCACGCAGACATGGGGAGAATGTGCAAACTCCATACAGACAGTGATCCAGGGCCGGGATTCGAACCCGGGTCCTCAGCGCCATAGTCCCAGTGCTAACCACTACTGATTCTTGTGTTCCTTATTGCTCTGACTGATAAAAGAACACAGTGCTGTCAGACCATATAACTACGAATAGTTAATTATGGGAAATAATTATGCACAGAAGCAGTAAAAAGAAGCTGCAATATTTGGACAATTTCCTGATCTCTGAGCAGTAGCCAGTGGGCCCAATGTAGTCTAAGAACTCTTCATGAGCATGTAATTAGGCTAGTCTCAGGAAATTGCATGAGTTTCACAACATGCAGTCTTGGCAATACAAAATTTGCTGTTCTCTGATTCCAGTCCTTCTGTGTGAGGACCGGAACCTATGTGCTTATTTTAATTTGTGTTTTCTATACTATCATGCATTTTCAGAATGTGGTCACAACAAAGTCAGAAAGATTGTCTAATCCATTAAAGCTCTACTTTTTTAACCTGTCTAACTACAGTTTTTAGTAAACAAAAATTTGTGGTTAAAAAGGATAAATGAGATCAATGTTTGTACTGCCGGGCAGCACGTTGGCACAGTGGGTAGCACTGCAGCCTCACGGCGCCGAGGTCCCAGGTTCGATCCCGGCTCTGGGTCACTGTCCGCGTGGAGTTTGCACATTCTCCCCGTGTCTGCGTGTGTTTCGCCCCCACAACCCAAAGATGTACCGGGTAGGTGGATTGTCCACGCTAAATTACCCTTTAATTGGAAAACTGATTTGGGTACTCTAAATTTATTAAAAGAAATGTTTGTACTGCCTCATGGGACTGTTATATTGACACCAATATTAAATTGGGTGCACCAATGGCATAAAGCTTGCTAATATTAATTTAAAAGTGCCTAGCAGCATTTAGACACAGACACAACTACAAAGTTATTTGATATATGAAGCAACTCTTGAGTAAATATGCATTTGCTTTAAGCAATTTGGTACATGTTGTACTCTGAACAAAATTGCAGAGCAATCCTGCTAAAGCGTTACGTTTGTTTGTCACGGGGAGTGATGGACGCGAGTAGCATTAAAAGGGAAGGTAGACAAGCGAATGAGAGAGAAGTGAATGGAGGAATACGATGATAGATTTCAATGAGGAAAGATGGGAGGAAGCTTAAGTGGAACATGAACACTGGCATGGACAGGATATAGTCTGTTTCTATGCTGTATATCAGAATGTTCTGTTTTGAAATTGTTCAAGAAGATCAATTTTGCTAATACTGTGATTACATTGAATGTATTGTGATCATAAAAGGTAGGAAATGGCATCAACGAACACTCATGAATTTGGAAGCATGTCTAATACATTCATAAATTGCAGATGGTTTTGCTTTGCCCTTGCTTTGGATTCTGTCTCAGGAGTGCAATCTCCAGCTCCTCTCCTACAGCAACTTCCTATATTTACAAAATGCCTTTATCACAGTAAATGAAACAAGGCAGAAGCCAATGCAATAAGAAAAGAATTAATGAAAGTGACTGTGTTGTAGTGAAACAAGTAGGTTTTGATTTTGCTTTCAAAGGCGGAGAGGTAGGTAATTGGTGGGGTTGAGGACTGAAGCCAAATGGAAGGAGGAATTAATGCAGAGCTAGAAATGTGGAGGGCACATGCCAGCACAAAGAGGTGGAGGAAATTTCAGAAGTAAGTTGGCATGAAGTCGTGGACATACTTGTAAAACAAGGACAGGAACTTTTGAATTTAGTTTATTGGTAAAGGAGAAACAATAGAGATTAACTAATGCCAGAGTGATAGGGGAGTGGGATAGCATTGGGAGCTAAGGTTTGGAAAGCCAAGGCATTGTGGGCCCAAGTTTTTATAGCTTATTGAACCTCATCTTGTTTGGAATTAAGTGTGCATCAGAAGGAAGGAGAACCATGAGACTCTTTCTGCCAGTGCAGATAAGGTTTTGTAAGAATAATAATTCAATTGGACAGATCAGTGGCAAACGCACTAAATACTGAGACAGGCACTGTTTTGTAAATTGGAAGAAAAAATATCAGCAATGCACTGGAGAAAATAGAATTAACTCGGGGATTTTGTTTAAAAGGACTTTGGAATGACTGCAGACTCACGATTAAGACTTTGTGCCAAAGTAATTTAAAAAAGGAATAATGTGTTGCGACACATACCCAAATCGTTTGAGTACAATTTTACAGAGGTAATGCTAACACAGACTAGGAATAACTGGGCTATGATGGCATGCTGAAGTATCACAGATGGCAGTTTTATGATGTCTGTTTTCTCTCTAGCCGGTCCTACCACATACAGCCGTCTGTCTCATTTGTGGAGAAGCAGGAAAAGAAGACACTGTGGAAGCAAAGGAGGAAAAGTTTAATTTCATGCTGATGGAATGCTCAATTTGTAATGAAATTGTGCATCCTGGCTGCCTGAAGGTAAAGCAGTTAAAGGTAATTTCCTTCTCTTCATCTCGTAAAAGTACTGACTCTTGCTGCAATACTTTTCATGTTTAAACCGAATTCCAGCCGGCCATCAAATGGATTTAAAGGGCAATTGGTGGAAAGTGACTAAAAAGACTGAGTATCGTGAGCAGTGTGAGGTAGATTTTTAAATATAAAATCAAACCTTTTTCATTATCGGTCACTAAATTGGACATTTTGTTAGGAATTAACTTGCAATGGTGATGGAACCTCATAACAAAAGAACTTAGATTTTGATAGCACAATTAATGTAGAAATGATTCCCAATGAACTTCATTCTCTTTTTTTAAAATAATTTTTATTGGAATTTTTTACAGAAAATATAAAACATAACGACAAACAATGAAATGCAACAAAATAACCCATAATAACTGTAACACCCCCCAGACCATATCGACGCATGTATCACATCCCCCCAACCCCAATGAACAACAAAAGAACTTAAAAATAAATTTAAATTAAATAAACAAACATAGTCATCGTCCCCCCCGGGTTGCTGCTGCTACTGTCCCCGTACTCTATCGTTGAGCCAGAAAGTCGAGGAAAGGTTGTCACTGCCTAAAGAACCCTTGTACCGACCCTCTCAGGGCGAATTTGACCTTCTCTAGCTTAATGAAACCCGCCATGTCATTGATCCAGGTCTCCACGCTTGGGGGCCTCGCATCCTTCCATTGTAGCAAGATCCTTCGCCGGGCTACTAGGGACGCAAAGACCAGCACACCGGCCTCTTTCGCCTCCTGCACTCCCGGCTCCACCCAACCCCAAAAATCGCGAGTCCCCATCCTGGCTTGACCCTGGATCCCACCACCCTCGACACCGTCCTCGCCACCCCCTTCCAGAACTCCTCCAGTGCCGGGCATGCCCAGAACATATGGGCATGGTTCGCTGGACTCCCCGAGCACCTGACACACCTGTCTTCACCCCCAAAGAACTTACTCATCCTCGTCCCAGTCATGTGGGCCCGGTGCAGCACCTTGAATTGGATAAGGCTAAGCCGCGCACACGAGGAGGAAGAATTAATCCTCTCCAGGGCATCAGCCCATGTCCCGTCTTCGATCTGTTCCCCCAGTTCCCCCTCCCACTTAGCTTTCAGCTCCTCTACTGACGCCTCCTCCGCCTCCTGCATAACCTTGTAGATATCAGATATCTTCCCCTCTCCGACCCAGACCCCCGAAAGCACCCTGTCACTCACCCCCCTCGCGGGAAGCGAAGGGAATCCCTCCACCTGCTGTCTAGCAAATGCCTTTACCTGCAGATACCTGAACATGTTTCCCGGGGGAGCCCAAATTTATCCTCCAACTCCCCCAGGCTCGCAAACCTCCCATCAATAAACAGGTCCCTCAGCTGTCTGATGCCCGCTCTGTGCCAACCCTAAAATCTCCCATCAATGTTCCCCGGGACGAACCTATGGTTCCCCCTTAACGGAGCCTCCATCGAGCCCCCCACTTCTCCCCTATGTCGCCTCCACTGTCCCCAAATCTTGAGGGTAGCCGCCACCACCGGACTCGTGGTATACCTCGTAGGAGGGAGCGGCCACGGCGCCGTTACCAGGGCCCCCAGGCTTGTATCTCCACAGGACACCCTCTCCATCCGTTTCCATGGTGCCCCCTCCCCCTCCATTACCCACTTGCGCACCATCGACACATTGGCCACCCAATAATACCCCGAGAGATTGGGTAACGCCAGCCCCCCCCATCTCTACCCCACTTCAAGAAGACCTTCTTCACCCTCGGGGTCCCATGCGCCCAAACAAAGCTCATGATGCTGCTTGTCACCCTTCTAAAAAAGGCCCTAGGGATAAAGATGGGCAAACACTGAAAAAGGAACAAGAACCTCGGGAGAACCGTCATTTTGATGGACTGCACTCTACCCGCCAACGATAGCGGCACCATGTCCCACCTTTTAAATTCCTCCTCCATCTGCTCCACCAGCCTGGTAAAATTAAGCTCATGGACAGTCCCCCAACTCCTGGCCACCTGCACCCCCAGGTATCTGAAACTCTTCACTGCCCTCTTAAATGGGAGTCTCCCAATTCCCCCCTCCTGATCACCCGGGTGTACTACAAATACCTCACTCTTGCCTAAATTTAACTTATAGCCCGAGAAGCCTCCAAATTCGGCTAACAGCTCCATCACCCCCGGCATTCCCCCTTCTGGATCCGCCACATACAACAGCAGGTCGTCCGCATACAGCGATACACGATGTTCCTCCCCACCCCGCACCAGACCCCTCCATCTCCCTGACTCCCTCAACGCCATAGCCAAAGGTTCAATCTCCAGTGCAAAGAGCAAGGGGGACAGGGGGCACCCCTGCCTGGTCCCACGGTGGAGCCTAAAGTACTCCGATCTCCTTCCATTGGTAACTACACTTGCCATCGGAGCCGCATAGAGCAGCCTCACCCATTTGATGAATCCCTCTCCGAATCCGAACCGCTCCAGCACCTCCCACAGGTACCCCCACTCAACTCTTATCAAACGCTTTCTCCGCATCCAGCGCCACCACTATCTCCTCCTCCCCCTCCACTGCCGGCATCATAATAACATTTAGCAGTCTCCGCACATTCGTGTTGAGCTGCCGTCCCTTGACAAATCCTGTCTGATCCTCGTGTATCACCCCTGGCACACAGTCCTCTATCCTGGTGGCCAGGATCTTCGCCAGCAACTTAGCGTCAACTTTGAGGAGCGAGATAGGCCTGTATGATCCACACTGCAAGGGGTCCTTATCCCGCTTCAGGATCAGAGAGATCAGTGCCCGCGACATCGTCAGGGGCAAAGCCCCCCCCCCCCTCCCATGCCTTATTGAAGGCTCGCACCAACAGGGGTCCTACCAGATCCGCATACTTTTTATAAAATTCCACCGGGAACCCGTCTGGCGCCTTACCTGGCTGCATTTGTCTAATCCCCCTGACTAGCTCCTCCAACTCCTATCAGCGCCCCCAGCCCCTTTACCAGCTCCTCTTGAGCCCTTGGGAAACATAGCCTGTTCATGAAGCTCTCCATCCCCCCTCTCCCCATCGGAGGTTCCGACCGGTACAGTTCCTCGTAGAAGTCGCTAAAGACACCATTTACTTCTGTCCCCTTCTGCACTGCATTCCCACCCCTATCCGTCATTCCACCAATTTCCCTAGCCGCATCTCGCCTGCGGAGCTGATGCGCCAACATCCTGCTCGCCTTCTCCCCATACTCATATACTGCGCCCTCCTCCATTGTGTCTCCGCCTTTCTGGTGGTCAACAAGTCAAATTTGGCCTGCAAACTACGCCGTTCCCCCAGCAACCCCTCCTCCGGTGCCTCCGCGTATCTCCTGTCCACATCCAGGAGCTCCCCCACCAGTCTCTCCCTCTCCTTCCTCTCCCTCCTTTCCCTATGGGCCCGGATGGAGATCAGCTCCCCCCGGATCACTGCTTTCAGAGCCTCCCAGACCATCCCCACCCGGACCTCCCCTGTGTCATTGGTATCAAGATACCCCTCAATACTTCCCTGGACCCTCCTACACATCTCCTCATCAGCCAGCATTCCCACATCCAGGCGCCAGAGCGGGCGCTGGTCCCGCGCCTCCCCATCTCCAGATCGACCCAGTGCGGAGCATGGTCTGAAATCGCTATGGCCGAATACTCGGCATCTTGCACCTTCGGGATCAATCCCCTGCTCAGGACGAAAAAATCTATTCGGGAATAGACCCTATGGACATGGGAGAAAAAGGAATACTCCCGCGTTCTTGGCCTCCCAATCCACCCCTCCCATCTGGTCCATAAACCCCCTCAGCACTTTGGCCGCCGCCGGTCTCCTACCCGTCCTTGAACTGGACCGGTACAGTGGGGGATCCAGCACTGTGTTAAAGTCTCCCCCCATGATCAGGCCCCCTGCCTCCAGGTCCGGAATGCGGCCCAACAAGCGCCTCATGAAGCCGGCATCATCCCAATTCGGGGCATATACATTTACCAGCACCACCTTCTCTCCCTGCAGCCTACCCTTCACCATAATATATCTGCCCTCCTTGTCCGACACCACCTCAGCTGCCTCGAACGCCACCCTCTTCCCCACCAGAATCGCCACCCCCCGGTTCTTCGCGTCCAATCCTGAGTGAAAAACCTGCCCCACCCACCCCTTCCTCAGACGAACCTGGTCCGCCACCTTCAAGTGGGTCTCCTGGAGCATAGCCACATCCGCCTTCAGCCCCTTCAGATGAGAAAATACCCTAGTTCTCTTAACCGGCCCATTCAGCCCCCTCACGTTCCAGGTAATCAGCCGGATCAGAGGGCAACCCGCCCCTCTCCCCCGCCGGCTAGCCATAGCTTATCGACTGCTCGCCCCAGGCCAGCTCGCCCCGCCTGACCCGTTCCCCATGGCGATAACGCCTCTCCTCTACCCCCCCCCCCCCCCCCCCCCCCCCCCGGCCCACACCAGCTCCTTCCTGGCCATTCCAGCAGCAATCCAGTATCCCCCCCCCCCAAGGCTAGGACCCCTCCTAGCCGCGACGCACCCACCGTGTTACTTCCGTGAGTCAGCTGACTTCTGCTGACCCGGCAGCTCCCGCCAAAACCCATCCCCTCCCGGCATGGGGTCATTCCCCTCTTGCCACACCTCCTTGGCACGGCTTCAGCGCGGGAAAGAAAATCAGTAGAGGCCACGCCCCCACCTCCAGCTCCGTCCCCCCTGCCCCACAGCGTGGGAAACCAGAGGAAAGCCCGCGCTTTCACACTGCCACACCCCACCCTTCTGACGCAGCTCCCCAAAATCCAGTTTCCCCCCCAGCCCCGTACAGAAGAGAACATATAAAGCACATACCCCCAACGTTCCCCACACCCATACCCAACAGACAAACCCACCCGGAAACAGAGCAAAAAGAAAACCAGCATAAAAACAACACGTGTCAAAATTGAAGAACAGCAACAGTGAAAACAGCAACGGCCATAGTGTGTCCCCAGACCCTAATTCGAGTCCAGCTTCTCCGCCTGTACAAAGGCCCATGCCTCCTCCGGGGACTCGAAGTAGTGGTGCCGGTCCTTATATGTCACCCACAGACGCGCAGGCTGCAGCATTCCAAATCTGACCGGCTTGACATGCAGCACCGCCTTCGTCCGGTTGAACCCGGCCCGCCGCTTTGCCACCTCCGCACTCCAGTTCTGGTAGATTCGCACTACCAAATTCTCCCACTTGCTGCTCCTCTCTTTCTTGGCCCAACGCAGCACACACTCCCGGTCACTAAATCGATGGAACCGCACCAGCACCGCCCGCAGGGGTTCATTTGCCTTAGGCCTCCTGGCCAGCACTCTGTGAGCTCCTTCAAGCTCCAGGGGCAAATGGAAGGACCCCGCTCCCATCAACGAGCTCAACATCGTGGTCACGTACGACGGGAGATCCGACCCCTCCAGCCCCTCCGCCAGGCCCAGAATCCTCAAATTCTTTCGCCTCGTGCGAACGTCCAGCTCCTCCAAGCGATCTTGCCACTTTTTGTGAAGTGCCTCGTGCAACTCCACTTTCCCCGCGAGGACCACGGCCTCCTCCTCCCGCTCAGAGGCCTGCTGCTGCAACTCCCGAATGGACACCTCCTGGGCCGCCTGGGTCCCAAGCAGCTTGTTGGTAGTCGCATTCAGGGAGTCCAGCAACTCAGCCTTCAGCTCCGCAAATCAGCGCAGAAGAGAGGCTTGCTGCTCCTGCGCCCACTTCCACCAGTCCTCGGGTGTTCCGCCGGCTGCCATTTTGTCCTTCTTCCCCCGCTTTTCTTGGGGAGCTGCTGCAGCTTTTTCCTTTGCCCCACTCCGGGTGAGCACCATAAATTATGGGGAATGCTCCTCTAGACACCTTCCCCCGCCAGGATTCGTCGAGACAGCGCTGTTTGGGGCCCTCAAATCGCCCCAAAAGTCCTTAAGTAGCGGGAGCTGCGGTGCGGCTTAGCTCCGCATAGCCGCAACCGGAAGTTTCCAAAGCCGATTTTCTGACCGCTCCAATCCAAGTCCAGGCCATCCACCGGTGGAGAATCTGAGAAGGAGTGTTCCCACACGGGGGAAAGACCAAACAGCACCACTACGAGCCCTTAAAAGAGCCCCAAAGTCCGATAATAGCGGGAGCCACTGAACGTGCGGCTTAGCTCCGCATCACCGCTACCGGAAGTCCGTCCCCGCTTCTTCAATGGCCTTGGTGAGATCTTTTCACAGTTCTTCCCTCTGCTGCTAGAATTCAGCTTTCACAAAGACCCTCAAGTCAGCCTGAGGCCTCTAAGCTGGCCCTTCCCCCGCCTGCATGCTTGCAGAGGCTTTTGTCTGCTGCTGCTTCAGCCCAATCTTGCACTGTTTCTGAGGGTCTGATAACCAAGAAACATACCATTCCTGGGGGAAAGTACTCCTCGAACATTCACTTACGCCTTTTCATCGAAATTCCAACCTGTGCCGCCCAAAAAAGAGCTCTTTTCTGTAACCTTGGGCAGGAGCTGCCTCTGTGTGATCACTCACTCCATGGTGCACACCGGAAGTTCTCCCAATGAACTTCATTCTCTTAAGTTGAAAGAAACAAATGGATGCCATCTTCAGATAACCTAAATCTTATGTTGGACATTCTTTGAAGCAGTGTTTAAACCCCCAAGACTAAGGGCGGCACGGTGGCACAGTGGTTAGCACTGCTGCCTCACGGCTCCGAGGACCCGGGTTCGATCCTGGCCCTGGGTCACTGTCTGTGTGGAGTTTGCACATTCTCCCCGAGTCTGCATGGGTCTCGCCCCCCACAACCCAAAGATGTGCAGGGTAGGTCGATGGGCCATGCTAAATTGCCCCTTAATTGGGTATTCCAAATTTATTTTAAAAAACAAAACAAAAAAAACTGCCCAAGACTAAATTTGAAAATGTTATTCTCTCATGGTTTATATTATGAAATTATATTTATGTTGTATATTTTTAAACATATTTGCATTATATTATTATTTTTATTTAAGATTGAATTTGTTAAAATAAAAGCAGCAGAATACTTGCACATTTTAGTTAAGCAGTTGGGACAGTCAGTTTATGACTGTAATTTAGTACTTTCAGCTGAATGTTAGGTGATTAACAAGTCTTCATTAAGCCACATTACATAAGTATAATGTTCAGCTTTGAATGCTTCAAATGCTCCCAGCTGTGAACTGAGATTAAAAGACTTCTCACTGTGTATTCAACCATGGATGTTAATTTCTAGTCTAAGATGAGTGATCTGAATCTTGTTTGTGAAATTGACTCCTCCCTAACGAAATAAATGAATTCAAAGCTGATCAATAATAGCCTCTGATGTAAGAAATTCTGGAGCAAGATGTGAGAGATTGAAGCACTTTCTGTGTATCAAATAATGAACATTTCAGAAACATGGTGACAGTGAAATCAACGCTGTGTAGCACATCTAATCCAGTGCTATTGCTTAATCATGTTTTTCAACCTATGTTTTGACTGTAAAGAGCTGGCTTGAGCAGATTATACAGTTAATGAAGTAAAGTCTCTTCCGAGGCACTCATCTCTAGTTTCAGTTATAATTTTATATTGGACATGACCATGGAGTATCATAGGAATTTGCAAAATGGAATATATTCTCTAATCACACTATCAAAGGTTCACCACCACTTTATCATTTTTGAAAATCACCATGTTTTTTAAGTTCACAGACAATCTACATCTTTTTATCCATCACCTGCCCCTTCTGAAGGAAGGGGTACGTGCAGTTTCATGTACACCAGCAGTGCAAGGCTGCATAGCTGGTGACCGTAGTTCACAATTTTGAATATATGCTTGATATTGAAATATTTTGTTCCCAGTGTTTTGACAATTTTTTTCCTGACTTTTGTTTCTCCTTATACCAAAACATCCAATAAATCAGAAAATGTCAATCAGATTAACATTGCCATTGGACAGGTCCCATATACAGAAATATTTATCAATTGCCATTTGTATTATTAATTTTAGTCATAACGGTTGTTTGTTCCTTTGTGCTACTGAGGAATTATCAATGATCAGAGTAGACTTTTCCGTTAACTTCCTGCATTTCTTACTAGGTACAAGATGGAGATGGAGTAGTCAATGAAGAACTTCCAAACTGCTGGGAATGTCCAAAGTGTAACCATGAAGGAAAGACAGGGAAAGTAAGTTTAATAAGAGTTTTCTGTGCAGGCAGTTTACCGGGAGGTCATTGTAGCCAGGTCCTCGTTGACTTCCAGCAGCTAGATGATAATGATTAGCAACCAAGACTGACTCTCCTCCCTCCCCTCTGCCTCTAACACTAAGGGAAATCATAGGAGTATTATCGCCACCGTAACAAGTTGGTGAGCCCAGCCCAGACTAAACGTTTAACCTGGAGCTTAATCATTCCTTGGTCAGTCTGTTTGGTTATATGTACAAAGAGGATAATTGGGGAAAGCACCATTTATAAGGAAATACATTTTGACAGGGTTTCATATTTTTCTTTTAGAAACTGAAGAGTCATATTTATTTCAACGGATAACTCTGAAAGAAGTCCCAATTGAGTGTCAGCATAAAACAGCAGACTGCCTCCTACCCACCAAGTTATATCGCTTCCCAATTCCTACCCAACAAGTTATATAGCTCCCCACGTCCAATTCAACATGATATTGTTCAGCCAATCAACAAGTTGTCTTTAAATGTTGCAGAAAATGTAGTTTATTCCATCCATATATAGTCATAGTTTGTTGACATTTAAATTAGGCATTTAATTTTTTACGTGATATCTGGTGCATATTGGTAACAGTACACTGGTGTCATAATGCATTGTGGAATGTAGAGCGTAACGACATTCCCTGGTCTTCAGCAGTCGCTTGCCAACCTCTGCCTGGCCACAGCGTTAAATGCCAAACAGCCTCAGGTGATGAACAAATCTGCTTATTGGTCAATCCGTACTTCGCTGTTCATCCTGTGGTGAATAAAAGATCTGGAACGTGGTTCTATTTTATCTTAAATTGTGCCTGCTCTACATCACATCATGTTCAGCCATCATGTATGTCTAGCTCATGCATTTTATGAATGCTTTCTTTGTCAATCACTAGCTGACAGTATCTGGCACAGAACAGGGATTGGAATATGTATGTGCGTCTCTTGAAGCTAATACAATGCATCTCTGTGACCACAAAACACAGAATGAAATATGTTGGTTGAGCAGTGTCACAGGTTCAGCAGTTCATTGCCAGAAGGCAGGGCACAGGTAGACTGTTCTTCCTTTCTGGGAATAGTGCACACCAAATTAAACTTAAACGGAAAAGAAAACATTTTTGGCACGGGTAGATTTGTGGCTTGAATAATTTTCTTGTTGGATGTAACTGAGTGTCTCAGTTTCTGAGACGAGGGCAGCAGACAGTGAGGAACCAGTTGGTATTGTCTTTACCAGGGTTTACAAGGATTGCATCAGCCATACTGTGTAATTTCTGTGACATTATCTGTGATTTTTGGGATGCATACATGATTGTATCAATTTTTCTATGAAAGTGATGAATCTGTTTTAGTTGCAATACACAAAGGGGAGGATGGTTGTTATTTCCCATGATTAGGGCTATTATTTTACAATAACCAAAAATAAATCACGTTCCATTCCTCTGGTGTGGGAATTTATTGGTATTTTTGGGATATATTGTGCAATTCTCTCTTTTTCAGAACTGGCCAGTAAGGTCTTTGACTTTAGAAAGGCATTTGATTGTCTTCCTTGCAGTGTGATTATTGGTTGTGAAATTTAGGACTTTTACATTAGAAACCGTTCAACTGGAGAAAGCAGGCTAATTATAATTAATTTTATCAAGTTGAGAACTGATTTTCGTAGCGTAGTTTCTCCACAAATCACTGCTCATACCCCCAACTTGTTCTGAGTGAAATGTTGACAATTTAAAATATTTTCTGAAAGTGGCAGATTGATTTAATTTTCGGCTAGTGAAGTATTGTGCAATGCAGCCATGAATCCCAGGCTCATATCTCCAAAGATGGTAAGAAACAGTAAAGAGCAAAAAGGAATTAGTTATTGAATGAGTTCATATACTGGTTATCGGTGGAGGATAAAAAGCTTTTGAGATTGTACACTGGACTATAAAGATATGCCTAAAATGTGGCACATATAATTCATAAACTGTTTAATTGCCCTGAAGTGTGATGTATAAGGTCAAAAATATTGTTCCCTGATAACAGTGCTTTTTACATCAATTAATCCATAGTTACAGCATTGCCTTCATTCCCAACCATAATAATTCTGGAGAATGGAGATAAAGTACAGTTTTCCAATTTGGATTACTGTGATGTGGAATTAGTCTCACGGAGCAAAAACTAATTGAACAAAGAATGAAGGAGATATGCACCATCTTTATCCAAAGGTGATCTTTCCTAAGAACTGTGGTAACGGGCAAGTTTTGGCCCAGCTGTGAGGGATCAGTCCGATCAGCAAGGACTGATTCAATTTTTAGATTTACCCCCATGCTGTTTTCCATGTGTTGTTGCAAAAACCTCTAATCACTGTCATTCGGAATTTGCTGAGTGAATGCATTTCAGCTATACCATGGTATTTTCACAAATTGCAACAACATACCATGCAATTGAGCAAATAACACACAACACATTTATAGAGTGAACCAAGGAAAGGCATTGAACACTCTTGATAGCTTAACTGAGTTAACCAGCTAAAGAGATGAAACAATGAAACCGCAGAAACAGTTTATAATTGGAGCAATTGTAACTTCAACAGTCAAACACACTGGTATTGGCATCATTTAATTACTTGTTCTTTCTGTGCAGTAGCCAGGATTAGAATGTTCATATGTTTTGCCATCGCTAAGCATGTTGTAATTTTGACAAAATCTGTCCCTTTACTGTAGGCTAGCCAGAAAGAATGGACTGCCATTTGATTTCATCATGTTTTTTGGTTGATTCCTGTATAGCATGTTAGAATGATTATCTATTGCATGTAGGTGACCTACTGGGTTTTGCAATATAGAAAGATGCAATACAGTGCATTGATGTTCTCTGCTGATGACATAACAGATAATACACCTACATTCTCTACAAGTAAAAGAAAAAAGCTTATGGGAACATATTTTCTCTGTCTAACTTATCTAAACCTGCCATAATCTCCCCTCAATCTTCTTTGCCCCATGGAAAACAGCCCCAGCTTGTCCAACTTAACCTTGTAGCCAAAATCCTCCTCATCCCTGGAATCATTCTGGTAAATCCACTCAGCACCCTCTCAAGGACCCTCCCAATCTTCCTAAATTATACTGATAAAAACTGGACGCAGTGCTCGAGCTGTCGCAGAACAAGAGCTTTATAAAGATTTAGCATAACTTTCCTGCATTTGTACTCGCTATCTCTAATTATGAAGCCCAAGGTCCCATCTGCTTTGCTGACCACTCACTATGTCCTGCCACCTTCAAAGATCTATGTGTGTGACTCCCTCTTACCCACTGCCATTGCGCCTTCTTTAGACTGCCATTAATTCAAAAATGCCTCATGCCTTCCACCATAATGTATCACCTCACTTCTCTGTATTACATTCATTTGCCAATTGTCTGCCCATTCTACTAGTCTGTCTTGTTGCAATCGATTGGTATCATCTCACTGTTTAGTACAACTCCCAAGTTTGATGTTATCAGCAATTTTTTGTTGCTCTGTTTTACAATATCCAAGTCATTATATATCTATTTACTGTCTACCAGGCTGGAAAACCAACCATTTACCACCATTCACTGTTTTCTTCCCTTAAGCCTTTTTTAAATCCAAGCTGACACTGACCATTTTAGTCCATAAGCTTCAATGTTATTCTCCAGTGTTTTACATGGTATTTTGTCGAATGCTGCCTTAAAATCCATATGGACAACATCCATTGCATTCCCTTCATTAACCTTCTCTGTTGCTTTATCATAAATATAATTAGATTAATGGAGCATGTTTTGCCTTATACAAATCCGTGCTGTCTCTCCTTAATTAACTGAAACCTCTCCCAAGTGCCTGTTGATTTTTCCCCCTGATTACTGTTTCTGAAGCATTACTCACTACAGGTTTTTAAATAACTGGCCTGTAATTTTGAGGACTGTCCTTGCACTCTTAATAAGGATGCCACATTTGTCATTCTCCAATCCTCCGGCACTCGCCCTCTTATCTATCCCCACTCCTATTCAATTTAGCAACCTAGGATGCAAGCCATTGTGATCTGATGACTTATTCAGTTGTAAGCATTGCCAGCCTTTCCGCTACGACCTGCCTATCAATTTTCACCCCATCCATTACCGCTTCTACCGATATTTTGTTTTTGTACTTTCCTTTATAAACGTTGATACAAAGTACACATTTAAATATTCTAACTTTTACAAAGAATCATCCAGACTTGAAACATTAGCTCCCTTTTCTTTCCACAGGTGCTGATGCTATTATCTCAGTTCGACATTTACTACTCTTCCTCTTCCCCCCCCCCCCCCCCCCCCCCCCACCACCACCTCCCCTGAGGGTTTCATTATACATTACTACAAATTTGAAGGTTCATTCACTTCTTTAAGGACCAACGCAAACGTATGCCACAGTCCTTTGGAATTCACTTAATTCTTCTCCTTGGTGTTCCAGCTGTCTGCCAAGGCAAGATTCCATGTGGATTTGACAAAGAGTCATTGGACTCGAAGCGTCAGTTCTTTTCTCTCCCTACAGATGCTGCCAGACCTACTGAGATTTTCCAGCATTTTCTCTTTTGTTTCAGATTCCCGCATCCACAGTAATTTGCTTTTATTCCATGTGGATTCTTCCCTTAACCTTTTTGCTAGTGACCCTCTATCTTTTATTTACATATCTCATGACGGTGGATGCCTTGGCTCCTTGTTTAGCTGTCAGTAGCTACCAGACTGCTTCCTCATAACTTTCCAAGCTAAATCTGCTGATTGTTTTCTGCCACAAGGCTCTGTGAGGACCACTGTAGATTTCTACCACTGGCTGCAAACTTGAGTAAATATTCCAGGTGCTTTTCCCTCCTGAACTCCCTGCTTCTATCAACAAACACCCACATACAGACAAATTAAACGAAAAAATCTTCTAACCCAGGCTCCACCCTGGATCAATATATTTTTGGTAATGTGGCATGTTTTGGGATGGTTTAAACCGAAATGCAAACAAATTATTTTGCACTGAGCACAACCTTTTGCTTCTGCAACCTATATGAATAATTCATATTGCTAATGGAGTTATATCTCCCTTCCCCAGACTCCCTGGCTCTATTACAAGCTTTGAGATGGATCATTTGTGTTCACGTGTTTTCGCTATATTCTCTGACCTTGCAAGATAAACACAGGTTACCTCTTTGAGTAAAATGAACCCAGGCTTGTTTAAGTATACTTTCCTCTAGTCACCACTACCCTGTACTTTTTGACCTCTCTCAACAGTCTTACTTATCATTTTTTGCTCTCCAGCTCACTGAAATTAACCCTCCTCCAGTTAAATATTTTCTCTTTTGATTGCGCTTTGTGGTTTCCAAACTGCACAAAACCTAACAATGTGTGATGAGCATTTCTTAAATGTTCGCTCATTTCATTCCCCAAGACCACGTCCACCATTGTTTCCTTCCTCTTGGGCTGGAAGGACACTAAATAAGTTTTCTTGTGAATATGTCATGAATACTTTGTCCTCTACACTGTTATTTTCCCAGTTTATATTAGGCTGTTTGAAGTTCCCTATTATCGTTCTTTTCTAGATATTGCATCTTTCTGTAATTCAGGGCAGCATAGTAGCACTGTTGCTTCACAGCTCCAGGGTCCCAGGTTCGATTCCCTGTTTGGGTCACTGTCTGTGTGGAGCCTGCACGTTCTCCCCGTGCCTGCGTGGGTTTCCTCTGGGTGTTCCCGGTTTCGTCCCACAAGTATCAAAAGATGTGCTGTTTGGTAATTTGGACATTCTGAATTCTCCCTCTGTGTACCCGAACAGGTCCCGGAATGGGGTGACGAGGGGCTTTTCACAATAACTTCATTGCAGTGTTAATGAAAGCCTATTTGTGACAATAAAGATGATCATTATTATTATAATTTGCACTTCGCTTTCCATTCCATGATTTGATGGCCGTGTAGTAACTCCTCCGTTTCCCTTACTTCTAACTAAATAGATTACATCTTTGAATCATCAGGTATTTTGACTTTATCCAGTCTGTAACAATGTCTTTAACCAATGTCGCCATTCCTGACTTCCAACATCTGCACTCCCTGCCCCTCCATTTTCCCTATCTTTTTATGAATAATTTGTAGGCAGAAAAATATTAAGTTCCCAATGTCCTTGTTATTGCCTCTATATTTTCATCCCATGTGACATTTTATGCCTGCAGCTTTACCTGTCTTGTTTATCACATTGGTTCATTTACACACATGCAGTTCAGACCTATCACAGTCTGCCTCGCGTTTCCTCCTACTACACCCCTCACCCCCGTCCTTCTGTTATCTCTCCTGCTCTTGAACTACTTCTTCTTCTAATACTGTTTTGTCTTTCCAACTCCTCTATGTACCTTGTTTCTTCACTCTGATTCTTCACTCTGGTGCCACTCCTCAGGCCAAATTAGTCTAAATCCCCCCCCCCCCCCCCCCCACTTGAGATATTGGCCCAGATGTTCCCTTCCCCAGGGGACTACACCCTAAACAATGTGCTGAGGGACCCACCTCCATGCCACCGACTACATCCCCATTCTGACCACTTGACCCTTCACCCCTGACTGACCTCCCGATTTCACCATTTCTTTAGCCGCATGATAACCTGCTTTCTCTTGCTGCTCCTTTACTCTCCAGATCATGATACTGGGAGTAGTCGAGAAGTCTTTTGAAGTCCTGCTCTTTAACTTCTTTCCAAACTGCTGACCACATCTCTTCCTTCCTCTGTCATTGGTTCTAACATGAATTTCGACTTGGTTGTTTCCTTTCTGATGTAGATCTTACACCCATTTCGTGATGTATAAATTCTATCACTGAACTTGTATCATTGAGTATGTATATGCGCATACACTATCATAAAGATTATATCTGGTATTAATCTCTGCTCTGATACTTTAATCAGTGTGGCAGCAGCGTAAGACTATTAAGCATAAACATTACAAGTATGCTCTAAGACACGAGATATAAAGTTGTATCTGTGTTTTTTCTTCTTCTGGTCTATAAGCAGAAAAGAGGGCCAGGGTTTAAGTATGCCTCCAACCTCCCAGGTTCACTACTGAAGGAGCAGAGGCAAAACAGAGAACACAAGGACTCGGCAGAGACGACCAAGAAAAAGGGAGACCGAGAGGAAAATTCCAAAAGGAGGTCAGAGGAACATCCCAAGAAAAGATCCGATGACTCTGTTCCAAGAAGGAAATCTGAGGATGGGCTTGTGATGCGAAAACGGAGAGTTGTTGATAGAACATCTGAACCAATTGCCAGAAAAAAGGTGCTACAATAAAAACTGAGCAGTTGATAACAAAGCAGATTCATACAGAAAGCGTTATTAATGAATGTGCCATTGTTTTTATTAAGGGGCAGTTTAACATGGCCAATCCACCGACCCTGCACATCTTTGGGTTGTGGGGCTGAGACCCACACAGACACGGGGAGAATGTGCAAACTCCACACGGACAGTGACCTGGGGCCGGGATCGAACCCGGGTCCTTGGTGCCGTGAGGCAGTAGTGCTAACCACTGCGCCACCATGTCGTCCACAAATGTGGCATTATTAAATAATACTCATTGGCTTAAATACCGATTTAAGATTGTATTTGATAAGATTAATTTTTGTGTTTACTTTCGCACAAAAATTCAGAACTTCATCAAATCATGTTTATTATTTACAAAAAGATGATGAAGTTTTTAATTGAATAGTGGACTGATTTATAGATCAGTAGGATCACTATTGATAAATTTCCGCTTCCCCAATTCACTGCTTCTCTGTTATCCCTGCCTCACCCGCCATTGTTGAGCAGCATAACCGAGACAGCTCTAATAATTGGCAAAGGTGAACAGGCAGTCTGCATTTTGGTCATGAATTTCAATGTAAATACAGGAAGACATTCTTCCCTTCACTGCTCCCCTTTCCATAACTGATCTCAACCCCTCATTTTGGACCCAATTTATCCTGAGTTTTCTGTGAATCTCAACTGCAGACTTTTAATTCAGCACTTCATTGTTCAAACTTCTATGAGGTCTGCTTTTAGCTCTAGAATATGATGAGTATTATTTGCTTCTTTGCACCATAATTGTATACTTGCCTTTTTATCTACCTTTTTGTTGCATATTGTTTGTTTATTAATGTTTTAGTGAAGCATTCAAACTAATCTAAAGTGTGACTCTTTTATATTGTAGCATTGACAATATAGTCTGTTGACATTATTCTGTGTCAATTTAATGCATGTTCCAAGAAACAGTTGAGTAATTATAATAGCTAATTTGGGGAGGCATAAACACTGTAACTTAATTCTGTCCCCACCATGCTCGTCTAGGGATTAGACATTCTGATTTTTCTCTCCCTAGTCTGGTAGCACTGAACCAAATTATAATTTTTCTATTACTGCACCAGCTAACCCTGAAAGGACTGAAGATTGAACGTTGGACTCTGTATGGCTCAGCTACTAACTTGCTAACCTTATTGAGCAATTGGGGAAGACAAAAAAATATAGATAGTGAGGGCAAGAGAAGTCCAATTGGTTTTGGAGTGTTCTTAATCATGATATTTGAAGTGAAGTCTTTATTAGTATTTATGTGTTCTGAGGAGGAACCACCCTCCCTACCTTTTTTTTAGAAATGCCCAATCTGCAACATGTGTTTTCTGACTTTTATTATAAACTAATCAAAACAGGGGTGGCACGGTGCACCATGGTTAGCACTGCTGCCTCACGCCGCCCAGGACCCGGGTTCGATCTCGGCCCCGGGTCACCGTCCGTGTGGAGTTTGCACATTCCCCTCGTGTCTGCGTGGGTCTCACCCCCACAACCCTAAAGATGTGCTTGGTATTTGGAATGGCCATGTTAAATTGCCCCTTAATTGGAAAAAACAAATTGGGTACTCTAAATTTATTTTTAAAATAAATAAACTAAGAAAAGCAGTGTACATTGTATTGATTGTGCTGCAATCTTTAAATTGTTATTTTACCAATTACGGAGTCAAATCTATAATTACCAATATTATAAAACCTATTATTAAGTAGTCTCCACAGACTATCCATATGAAGTATTAATGAACAAGTGCTGACCATGTTGGCAGGGATGCTGACTGATTGAAAGACTTCCACTCTGGACTTATACAAATGATTGAATGTCTGATAGCTGAAACAAACTGACTGAAAGAACTTTAGTTCATATTTCCTGCCAAATAAACGATTATTCTGTGTAATAGAATCAGAATGACCTCTGCTGTGACACTGACTCAGTCCGCCTTATTTTGTTGCAGTTTAAGATTGGAAAGGAAGAGAAATTGCTGAGGAAAAAGGTATTTGTTTCATTTTTTCAAAATGTTGACTGCTGCAATGTTTTCTTTTATCAAGTTCCAAAGCTTTTTAAAATTGGTTACTTTGTCTGAAACTTAACTCCCATGGCAATGCTCAGTGCTCACCTGGAGCTGGGAGTGAAACTTTTGATGCTCATTGTAATGGATGAGAATCCCTACTGCATCCATTAAATTCACATGATTTTTCAGTGTAAACTCAAATTCATCAAATCTTAAATGCCTACATGTTCAATGCAAGCTTATTGCATTCCATATTTGCATTATGTACATGAGCTGGGACTTCAAATATATAAAATTAAAGCTTGATGTCTAGTAACCATTCATTTAGAACTTAAAGTAGTTTGGAAATACATTGCATGCTTTATTTCTGTTTGGTAACCTAGGTTGCTTCCCCACTATTGGAGCAATTTACCAGCATATGCTTGGGTGCAAAACTGCAGAGCAACGCATGGGAAATGAAGTGGGACTGTTGCAAAATTATTTTCAAATAGTCAATACATTTTAGATTTTGCAATAACTTTGTGAGTTGTGGGGCTAGGGAGAACCATGTGGATACGGTTTGAGTTTTGGGATGCGGTTAGTGTTTGAAAGAAATTGTAGCTTCTAAAGTCTCATAATACGAAGGCACTAGAATCATAGGATCATAGATTCCGTACAATGCAGAAGGAGGCTAATCAGCTCATTGAGTCTGCACTGACCCTTCGAAAGAGCACCCTGCCTTGGTCCCTGGAGCTGTGAGGCAGCAGTGCTGACCACTGTGCCACCATGCCATAAGTCACATGATTACTAGCCAATGAAAAGATGCTACCAGGAGTTATGGTGAACGATAGCTGTCACAAGGTGTCCATGTATCAATCTGGTCGATCGGGACAAACATCAGCTAAATCAGTCAGTACTAAGGAGTACCAACTCCCTTGAATCGCTGCAATCTACATGCGGTGGCGTAGTGGTATTGTCACTGGACTAGTAAACCAGAGACCCAGAGTAATGCTCTGGGGACCCAGGTTCAAATCCCGCCACTGCAGATGGTGAAATTTGAATTCAATAAAAAATTTGGAATTAAAAGTCTAATGATGATCATGAAACCATTGTCGATTGTCGTAAAAACCCATCTGGTTCACTAATGTCCTTTAGGGAAGGAAATCTGCCATCTTTACCTGGTCTGGCCTACATGTGATACCCACAGCAATGTGGCTGACTCTTAACTGCCCCCTCAAGGGCAGTTAGAGATGGCCAATAAATGTTGGCACATTGAACATCCCATGAACGAATAAAAACAAAATTACAACTTGGATCCCTCTAACGGGGTTCAAGGCTAGGTTTGTTCTAGTGAAGAAGCTTCAGAGGGGATTTAATAGAAGTGTTCAAAGTTATGAAGGTGGAGCTAGGGAGAAGCTCGTTCCACTGGATGAATCAAAGGAGACAGATTAAAGGTAATTGGCAAAAGAAGCAGGGGGAAATTAGCGTTTTTTAAATACTGAGAATTGTTGTAATTTGGAATGCAATGCCTGAAAGAGTGGGGGAAGCAGATTTAGTGGTAACTTTCAGAAGGAAGTTGGATATTGATAATGAGGGAGGAGCAGAATGAGACAAATTGGATAGCTACTTCGATGAGCTGGCCTCTGCATGACCAAAATCAAATGTCTTCCTTCTGTTCCATAAGATACTATGATGATTTTAAGAGCTATTTATTTTATACCATTCAACGCAAGTGAATAAAGCTTGTTAAATGTGATGCTGTTCAATGTGACTGAAAGTTTCCAGGACTGAGGGAGTGCTGCACTGTCAGAAGGTCAGTACCTGTGGCTCTGGCCCCACCACCGGTGCAAGGACCACGTTGAGTAACCGCCTCACATTAGAAGACCGATTCCTGCGCTTTACAAACCAGTCTCGTCCTCACAACTTCCGGGAGGCATGGCTTCAATCTTGACACCAAAACCCTAGCTGGATTTCTAGAGAAATAGGCTGATATGACCCACACTCCATGGGTCCCTTATTCTTCTTTAGAGGGAGGGAGATATAAGCCTGCATTAAAGTTTTCGGAAGAGAACCCCGTGACAGTGAATCATTATACATCCCCAGCATCAATGGGGCCAGGTTATCCACAAACTTCTTATCAAATTCTACCGAGACCCCAAGTTGCCCTGGCACCTTCCCAGACTACATCTTCCCCAAAGCCGTACCCACCTCCTCCAATGCTGCCTCCAATTCATCCCGCAACTCCTCCGCTACCTGAGGAAACTCCAACCCATCGAAGAACCCCAAGATCTCCTGATCGTCCTTTGGCAGCTTCGAATTATAAAGCCGTTCATAGAAGGTCCGAGGCGCCCCATTAATCTTCGAACATCAAATCTCTCTCTCTCTCTCTCTTCTCCCCCCCCCCCCCCAAAAGGGGGCAACCACATCTCCAAAATTTGCAGAGCTACATCTTACCACCTTAACATTTGAGCAAACAGGTGACTTGCCTTCTCTCTGTACTCATTAACCGCTCCCTTTACCCAATGTGGCTGATGCACCATCCCGCTCGTGGACAACAGGCCAAACTGCATTTGCAGATTATTCCTGCGTGTCCAAAGCTCTGGCGTGGGATCATTTGCATACTCCCTATCCATCACCAAGATCTCATCCAACAACTCCTGGCTCTCCTGCCTTGTCTCCCTATCCCGTCTTGTACAAAATGACCTACTCCCGATAACCACTTCTAACGTTCCCACACTGTAGAGGGCGAGACCTCCCTGCTTTCATTCCATGTCACGTAGTCTCATACTATACAGAACCCAAGGTCAGCCAGCAAACCCACCTCTAACTGCCACCCTGTACACAGCGCCCGACCTGTTCTCTATTTTCAAATCCACCCAAGTTCGATGCATGGTCCGAAATGACCATGGCCGAATACCCAGCACCTTCTACCCTAGGGGTCAAAGTCTTACCCAACACGAAGAAGTCGATCCTTGAGTACATTTTATATGCCAGGGAGAAAAACAAAAACTCGGGTTCACAAACCACCAGGGATCCTTTTTAGATGCCACCAACACCTGTGCCATCCCTGAAAGAGAACACGACTTTGGCCTGGAGCGGTCCAAATTTGGATCTAAACCACAGTTAAAATCCCCCCCCCCTAAAATCAGCTGAACGACAGCCAAAAGTCACTCCATGAAATTAACCGTGTCCCAATTCGGAGCAAACACGTTCACTCACACCACCGCCTTTCTCTCCAGTGTGACTGTAACCATCACATAGCGACCACCCCGGTCCACTACTATCGTCTCTGCCTAAAACCAAATCCTCTTACTCACCAGAATTGTCACCCCTATGACCTACTGTTAAACCCTACTGAATGACCTTGGCTCACCCACACCTTCTGCAACCTGATCTGGTCCCGCACCGGAAGGTGTCTCCTGCTGGAATACCACATTGGCTTCCAAGCCTTTCGGCCCCGCACATTCCAGGTTATTAACCTTGTCAGGGATCTCTCACCCATCCTCCCCCTCGAGTCAATCATCAGCACCGTGTTTTTAAAAAAATATTTTAATTCAATTTTTAATATTTTAACTATACAACACAACAAAGTAAAACAAAAACACAATAAAAACCCTAAACACCCACCCCCTCACCCCCCTCAGCAGATGACCGTAACCAGTTCTTTAAAGTGTAATATAAACAGACCCCATCAATTATGGGATTACCCACAGCCCCCTCAAAATGAATCATCTAAGTACAGAAATTCCAGTAAGTCTCCCAGCCGTACTGAGGCACAGGACGGCGAGACTGACCTCCACACAAACGGGACCCAGCGGCGAGTAATCAACGAGGCGAAGGCCAAAGCATCTGCCCCTGCTCCCTTCTGCAGGTCCAGCAAATCCAACATCCCAAATATGGCCCCCAGGGTCTGGGCTTCAAATCCACAGGCAAGATCTCAGAAAAACTGAAAAATGAACTCCAGAATTTCTCCAACTTTGGGCAGGACCAGAACATATGTACATGATTAGCCGGACCCATCCCACACCAACCCTGAAATTGCCTCCATATCTTCAACTTTCCTGGAGATCAATCATTTAAAACTTCTCCCCAAATTTGGGTAAAAAGGGCCAAAAACCAAAAGCGCCAGGAGGAGCCACCCAACGTGCAACCTCCACCTACATGTCGCAACCGGGAATCATCAGCACTGTGTTTCATCCTTCCTGCCCAAATTCCTGGATCCCAGGCCCGCCCAAGGTAGCCCCACCCGTAAGGAAAAAAATCTTGGATGCTGTTAGCATCCTCCCCCCCCCCCCCCCCCCCCCCCCCCCCCCCATTTGCCCATCGCTCAAAACAAAAAACTAGACCTCTTGTAACGAGGTCCAACAGATTGCAGCCTCTCTCTTCTCCTCTCTCACCGCCCCCCACACCCACACAACCCACACACACTCTCGCTAGCCCCTCAGCCAAGGCTGATATCCCCTCAGAAACAACCACCGCCATCCCTCCTGGTCCACGCTCCCCACCAACACGCCTAAACCCCACCATCGTTAACAAACCTCTTTCCCCTCCAAAACGCACAGGACCACCTGCTTACCTTTATTTACCCCCCCCCCCCCCCCCCCCCCCCCCCCCAAACGAGACCAGAAATACATAGCCCACAAAGGCATAAGTACAGAACACAGGCATCACCTTTCCATACCCAGAGTCCCAGACAGTCCATCTCACAGTGGCCCCAACCTCATTTCTCTAATGAAGACCTCTGCCTGCTCCAGCATTCCTTTGAGCCCATGGTGACCCGCCACCTCGCCGGATACACCATTCCAAATCGCATGCCCTTGCTCTAGAAAACAGCTTTCGCCCTTTTGAGAGCCACCCACCTCTTTACCAGCTCAGTCCCAATATCCTGGTATATCCGCACTGCGTGCCCATCCCAGTTGATGTTGCAAATCTTCTTCGCCCACTCCAATACCTGCTCCTTCCTTTGGTAATTATGGAAGCGGATAATCGTCGCTCACTGCGGCTCATTCAACCTTGATTTTTGCATGAGCGCCCGGTGAAGGGAGAACACCTCATCTCTACCCACTAACTGAGAAAGTATCTCCACAAAGGACTGAGTCGGCTTCGAGCACTCCAATCCCTTCCGCAGTCCCACCAACCTGAGCTTGAACTGCCTTGACGTGTTCTCCAGATCTTCCACCTTCAGCCTCAGGCCTTTTTTGCTATCCTCCACCATCGCAATCTGAGCCTCCAACAAGGCAAGTTGATCCTCGTGCTGAGACAGGGCCTCCTCCACACCCTTCAAAGTCTCACCCTGCACTTAACCTCATTCGAGGTCTTCACCACCTGCACTCGAATCGGGCCCAGTGCCTCCTTGATAGTGACTTTGAAAGATTCTCTTATTTCCTTGCTCTGCCGTACAAATTTCTGATCTATTGCTGGAATTCTCCATCTGCACCATCACTTCAACCAACATGTCTAAAGTGATTAGCGTGGCAGCCATCTTCCTGCCTTCACCTTCCTTCCTTCAGCGGGCTACCCACCTGAGCCTTCTTCAAGTTGGGCTTCTTTGTCGACGATTTTGACATGACTCCATCCAGCAACAGTTCCCTAAGCCCACGGCAGGCGAGTAGCATCAAACTCCCCCGAAAATACGAGTAAAAGGGAACAAATGCAAAGACCCAGCAGGGAGCCTCTTTCATGCTTCTTGCTCTTACATGAAGTCATTTGAGGAGTTTACATATTTTTACACCAATTCTTTTCCTGTTTAGGATGAATTGCGTAGAGAGCTAAATACAGCTTTCAAGCTAAATTGTCTGTTCTTTTAATCGGTCATGGGGTATAGGCAGCATCAAGATAGCATTTATTGCCAATCCTTCATTTCTCTGAGAAGCACAGTGTTCTCATGTGGGCTGTGTGACCGGTTTCTTTTCTTGTAGGACATGAGTGGATGTTTTTTAACAACAATCTAGTGGCTCTCTTGTCACTTTTTTTCCTGGTACTATCCTCTGTATTGTCAAATTTGCTGAATTCAATTTCATACTTTCCCCATGGTGGGATTTGAACTCGTGTCTTGAATCCAATTCCATAGCCACTAGGTTAGAGCGATTTACGTTTTGTGGACTTGTAAGCCGGTACCTAACTGCACGATATGTTATAAGATTAACAATTTCAAGATGTTATTAATCATTCAGGATGTCTACCTACTTTTTTAACCTTGTGCGGAGGCGGTTAAGGGTAAAATACCAGGGAAGATATAAAATAGAATCATCAAAAGCTTTTGCAACTACTTTCATTTGACAAAACCTGCAAATATTTTTGAAATATAATGTTTTTGGCTGTTCTCCTTGCAGCCCTGTGCTTCTCTGGATGTTTCTGTAGCTCACACTAGGTCATGACGCTCGTGTCATCATTTGTTTTGAATTTTGAGTGACTACGGCACCCTGCTGTTTTTCAGCAAGTTCCTGTGTATGCTGCTTCAGGCACAGCAGGGCTGAGGAATCATCTTTTCATTTGCGAGTTTGAATATTAAGATTATTTGAACCAAATGCGGTTCTTGAGTTGATAAAGTGTACAGCACAATGCAACTAATTACTCATTGAAAATATCCTTTGAGTTAACTTTTAATTAACGCGTCTCTGGTTTCACTGTTTATCTGACCGTGTTCAGCTGCTGTTCAGCATGGCTTTATACTTCTGGATCAATTTCTTATTGATTGTCCCATGGTAGATTATAAATCTCACAGCCAGTGACAAGAATTCAGTGATTGTTCATCAATTGTATCTTTGACGATTTATCTTTTTTCAGATAGCAGGAGCTTAACACCAAAATCTGTTGCCTTGCTGCATTGAATTTCCCTTCAGGCTGTTATGTTAGGTGATTGTTTGGAAATAGTTGTTTTATGTGCTGTATCTTTAGTTCATGATTCATAGTAATAATTAGTTTCATATCTTGATTTGGAGGAAAAGGGAAAGTATGTACATTTTGTTAGATTGTACATTTAAGTCTCTACAGTAATTCTGTTAGCAAGTCACCTCGGGTATGCTGTTACTAGTTGCAAGGCTTCAAGTAACAGAATCGTATTGGACCAAGTGTTGTGGGCTCTTAGAGGTACACTGAGTGAGAAGGATGTAGGTTCAGGTCCCACACCAAGACTTGAGCACGAAAATCAAATCTGACACTTTGGTGTAGTGGACTGTCTGTGTGGAGTCTGCACATTTTCCCCGTGTCTGCCGGGTTTCCTCCGGGTGCTCCGGTTTCCTCCCACAAGTGCCAAAAAATGTGCAGTTAGGTAATTTGGACATTCTGAATTCTCCCTCTGTGTACCTGAGTAGGTGCTGGAGTGTGACGACTAGGGGCTTTTCACAGTGGCTTCATTGCAGTGTTGATGTAAGCCTACTTGTGACAATAATAAAAAGAGAAGAGATAGTTGTATGGTCAGAGGTGCTGGTCTTTCAGATAAAAGGTTAAACTGAGGCCTTGCCTGTCCCCTCGAGTAGATGTAAAAAGTCCTATGGCACTATTTTAAAGAGGAACAGGGAAGTCTATGCCTGATGCCCTGGCCCAATATTTATCCCTTAATCAACATCACAAAAGCAGATTATCACATTGCTGTTTGTGGAAGCTTGCTCTGCGTAATTGGCTGCCTGCCGCATTTCCTACATTACAACAGTAACTACATTTCCAGTATTTCATTGGCTGTGAAACGCTTTTAAATATGCTTTGGCCACGAAAGGACAATATTATTGCAAATTTTTCTTTTTTATCTGTAAAGTACCCATGGAGCAAGCCAATCTACCTAACCTGCACATCTTTGGGTTGTGGGGGTGAGACCCACGCAAACATGGTGAGAATGTGCAAATTCCACACAGACAGTGACCCAGGGCCTGGATTGAACCCGGTTCCTCGGTGCCATGAGGCAGCAGTGCCAACCACCATGCCGCCCACAAGTCTTTTTTTCTTTATATCATTGTTCATGGGTGTCTCTGTTCACTTCCTGAAATGTTAAGTGTGAGTTTAACACACTTTGTTTTCTCAATAGAAAAAATCCTTGCAACCAAATGAAGACCAGCCACCTACGATCAAACCACTGCGGAGTATCAAGCAGGAGCCTGAGGATGATCCACCAGAGACACCTCAGAAAACAAAGGAGAGTGACCAGTCCAGATCAAGCTCTCCGAGAGCTGGTCCCAGCACTGAAAGTGCAGAGACCAAAGAGAAGAAAAGTGGGAGATTTAAAGAGAAACGCAAGAAGCGATTGCACAATAAAGAACTCAGTAAAGAACTAAGCAAAGAACTCAATCAGGAAATTCATAAAACTGAGACCAGCCTGGCAAATGAAAATCACCAACCGATTAAATCTGAAGGAGATAGTGAAAAAGTAGAGAAGCCTAAACGACTGCTAGCAAACAGTGAAAGACTGCACAGGCTAAGCAAAGGATTAAATGGAACTCCCAGATTTAGACATCAGCTTACCACGAGCTTGAGGCGAGCTCCCAGGGTGATCACCCGACCACCACCCTCTGTGTCCCCAACTAAATCCATTCAAATGGAGCGACATGTGGTGCGGCCTCCACCTGTCAGTCCACCCCCAGACTCTCTGCCCCTCGATGATGGAGAGGACCATGTGATGCAAAGGGAAGTGTGGATGGCTGTTTTTGGCTACCTTAATCGCAAAGATTTATGTATTTGCATGAGAGTCTGTAAAACCTGGAACAGATGGTAAGTTTTTATCTAATATTTATTGTCCTGATCATTCTCTGTGTGCCCGAAATAAAGTTGCATATTATAAACCCGTTGAAGTGCTATCAGCGTGTATAATATCTAATGCCCTCAGAGTTTTCAGTGGTCCGCCTTGTCAATACTAATTCAGTAACAATTAACATGGGCCCATTTTCATTTCTCCAATACACAGGCTGTTAGATTAGATTTTGGAATAACTAACCTTGGACTGCTGGGCGGCTGGTAGTGTAGCAGTGGTCTGATTTCTCACCGTTACCGGTTTCAGCCCAGTTTCCAGAGTAGCCAAGTAAAGCTGAAAGTCAAATCAGAATGAGGGAGCCTCAGGAGTGCATTAGAGCTTAAGGCACATCTCCCCATCTACTGATGTTGCAGAGTGACAATGACTTTTTAAGAGTGGGGAGAAATGGTGGTGTCTAAAGTTTAAGGACCTTATTGAATCACCTATTATAATTGCCATTGATTGACAGGCAGTTGAAAATTAGATTGTATACTTTAGTGGTTGTCAGACTTGTTCATGAATCCATTCAACATCAGGCATCTCCTTGCAATGAGAACTACAGAGGTAAAGTGCTTTCGTTAAGAAGTAGTGAATATTGGAGGTAAATTGGCTTGCACTGTTCCTGAGCACCACCTAACAATTGTTGCTTAAAGATCAGCATTGGTGGAACCTGGGAGTGGGCTTCTGCCCGCTTCCATGGACATCATGAGTACATGGAGAGGAGGGGTCCTTATGCAGAGATCAAATGCAAGAAGAATATGATACATCGAAGTTATACTTTAAGCTAGGAGGTGCTCCTCGTATTTTTGTTTGCTCCAGCCCCCTGTAGGCATTGACTCTTTCTGGGACACAGCTCCACATTGCATGTCAGTAGCTCATGAACATCTTGTCCAAGTGCTTATTGTTCAGCAGTGAAGCAAACTAGTGCGTTGGAAGGCTCTTTGACAGTGGATCTTGGCCTATCATGAAATTCTTGGAAACACTTTAAACACTTGGCTCCCAGGGAGGAAAGAGAGGACGGCTGATTAGGGATTACAAAATAAAACACTGATTTTTTTTGAATGCTTTGCTAGGCCAGGGTTTTTGGTTGAGATCCACGGACCTGGTTGGTGCAGACTGGGTTGGAACTTGAAATCTCCATGGTTAGTATGCTTCCCTACTGCACCTGGCGGGCCACTGAAAACTCTGAGGGCTTTAGATATTATACACGCTGACAGCACTTCAATGGGTTTATAATATGTACCTGCAAAACCATGAGATGTAAATTGCTTCACGTGACTTTATAGGTAATACAAATATGCACTTGGTGAGGTTCAGCATCCAGTATTGAGCCTCACTGAATGTGAGGAGGTGCAAAGCTGATTCTGGGATCTGCATTGCCAGTTAGCATGGCTGCACATGGTAGCAGAGATGCATTAAATTTGAATCTTTGCAAACATTTATTTCAAAATAATTATACGTGTGTGATAGAACATAGAACATAGAACATAGAACAGTACAGCACAGAACAGGCCCTTCGGCCCTCGATGTTGTGCCGAACAATGATCACCCCACTTAAACCCACGTAACCCGTATACCCGTAACCCAACAATCCCCCCATTAACCTTACACTACGGGCAATTTAGCATGGCCAATCCACCTAACCCGCACATCTTTGGACTGTGGGAGGAAACCGGAGCACCCGGAGGAAACCCACGCGCACACGGGGAGGACGTGCAGACTCCACACAGACAGTGACCCAGCCGGGAATTGAACCTGGGACCCTGGAGCTGTGAAGCATTGATGCTAACCACCATGCTACCGTGAGGCCCCAAATACTCGTAAGAGTTCGGCTGCTGTAAATAACCAAGACATTTGACTTGAATGTTGTATAGCAACAATGGAGCCTCATCACACTGCTGTAGTATAGTGTATGTACTGACACTGGACTCACTCTGCCCTGTTCCATTATCAGTTTGGGTCATTATACCAAATTTATGCTGTATAAGTTTTAAAGTTGGTGAGAAAGTGAAAATATAATGAATGTAGTATAAATGTTTTCTGAATTAGTCTTACACTTATTCTGTATCATTGTTATAATATGGTGATGCATATGCTATTGTGAGAAAAAGAAAATTAAGTTAACAATAGTTACAAGTTTGAGCACTTTTTATTTTCGTGATCTTGTGCAACCTATATAATTTGCTATGCTTTCACCAAATAACTGTTAATCAGATCAGCCCAATACATTACTGAAAATACATTCTCTTATAATGAGTATTTTCTGTGTCGTTGAAACAATTGTTAAATTTTACCTCCCCAGGTGCTGTGACAAGAGGCTTTGGACCAAGATTGATTTAAACCGGTGTAAATCAATCACACCTCTTATGCTCAGTGGCATCATTAGGAGGCAACCTGTAACCCTTGACCTGAGCTGGACAAATATATCGAAAAAACAGTTAACTTGGCTTATCAACAGGCTGCCAGGTGAGTGCCTGTGAAATGCAGTCAGACTAATTTGAGGCATTAAAATGAGTTGAACATATTGAGCTAGTCAGACTATGCATGCAAGTTTAGTTACCCTTCAGCGGATGTATGAATGAGCATTTTGCTTTTCCCAAAACGACATCTTTATTTAATTCTGAACAATAAGCTGATTACATCATGTTGATTTTTGTGGCTATTTGATGATGAATAGCCAAATGAACAGAAGTATTGAATAGAAATGCGTGATAAAATGTTCCATTGACAGCTATATTTTATTAATGATGGTGATTAGGGGTCATGGGCGTAACAACATTTAAAAATAAATAGTAACTTTATCATTTAATTCTCTATCTGTGCTTCTTCTGTCTTCCCCACAAAACCTTTCAAGGGAATAAACGTGAAGCATGGGAATTGTATAGGGACACATCCTTTAGTTTCTACTACCTGCTTGTAGGGAAGAATATTATCACTGCTTGGTGCATTTTTGTAGCAAAATAAATTGCTTGGCAAGGTACAGTGAAATAGAGTGCTGTTCCATGATAAATTTGGCTGCCTTCATCCAGCTCGCTGCAAGCCCAGTAAGAGGACTTACTACCATACAAGTAAACAAATGTTTTAATGTTGGCATTTCGTGCAGGGAGGTGGCTTTATTGTATTCACTATTTGGAAAAAATTAATGTAATTTTATTTATAGTTTATACTGAGTATTGTTCTTGCTCTTGTTTTCTATCCAGTAACGTGAGTCTGGTCATGTACAGCCTAACCTGTTGTCTGTGAATGTTATTCTCCTGCCCTTTCAAGTTGGGAAGGTTGCCTGGTGACCTATGATTTATCCCAGTAGGTCAGAATGTAATGATATGGGTTCTTAGTTCAACTTTTGGATCTCAGTGTTTTTCCTTGATTAGGAACAAGAAAGGGCACATTGCTTTGTAAGGGATACCAGACCTGCTTACAAGAGTGGTCAGTCACTAAAACTAAGGGGAATATCTATTGTAAAAACACAAAAGGTAACATTTCCACCACCAGAGATGGTAGTACTGTGGGACACATCATGAGGTACTGGTCATGGGAATCCTCAATCTGCAATCCAGTCTCATGGCATCAAGTCAAATATGGGCATGGAAACATTCTGCTAATGAACACTTACCACCTTCTCTCAGCTAATGAATCAGTAGTCCTCCTTATTGAACATTACAGAATGGCGCCAAGGGTAGTAAGCACTGGAGATGGGTGGGAGACTTCAATGTCCATTACCAAGTGTGGCTTGGTAACACCACTACTGACTGAGTTCTGTAGGACAAAGCTGTCTGACTGGGCATAAGGCAGATGGTGAGATAACCAAAAAGCAGGAGAAACTTGTCCTCCCCAATCTAATTGTCATGGATGCACCTTTCCATGACAAAATTGAGAGGAGTGTTTGCCCCACAGTCCTTGTGGAGGCAAAGCACTGTCTTCACACTGAGGACACCAACCTCCACCCCTCAAAACTTGGCAAAAATTAGATGTTGTGAGACATCAGCAGCAGAATTGCTGCATTGGGCAGTGCTCCCATCTTCAACTGTTTCATCTATCACCTTCCCTCTATCAAAACTCAGAATTGGTAGGTTTGCTGATTTCTCAATGTTGAAATACCATTTGCAACTCTTCAGATAATGAAGCAGTCTCTGTCAGCATTCAAAAAGGCCTCAACCGCATTCAGGCTTGGTGTGGAAAGCAATATTCAGACCTCAAATCTCAAATGCCAAGCAGTGGCCATCTCCAACAAGACTATTGGAACATAAGATATGGAAGCAAGGGCAGGTCAAACCTGCTCCGCCATTCATAAAGATCATGCTGATCCAAACATTTCTCCTTTATCTTCGAAAGGATTTCATTGTCAAATGCTCCAACTTAAACATCACTGATGAGAAATTTATCTTGACCGGCTAGCAACCTGCTCTTATAGCCACAATATTTAATACCGTGCAGGACAAAGCAGTCCACTTGATAGGTGCCCCAACTTAAATCTTTGCTTCATCCATCACCAATGCACCATGGCTGTAGTGTGTACCATCTACAAAATGCACTTTAGCAACTTGCCAAGCCTCTTTTGACAGCACCTTCCAAACCCAGGGCCTCTACCACATAGAAGGGCAAGGGCAGCAGGCACTTGGGAACACCACTGCATGCAAGTTCCCCTCCACACCAACCTGATTTGAAAACAGATCAACATCACTGTTTCTGGGTCAAAATCCTTGAACTCCTTCCCTAATGGTTCTGTGGGAGCACCTCCACACAGACACACTGCATTGGTTCAAGACTGTGGCTCATCACCAGAATGTGGCTTCTCGAGTGAAATTAGGGATTCCCACAGTCCAAAGATGTGCAGGTTAGGTGGATTGGCCATGATAAATTGCCCTTAGTGTCCAAAATTGCCCTTCGTGTTGGGTGGGGTTACTGGGTTATGGGGATAGGGCGGAGGTGTTAAACTTGGGTAGGGTGCTCTTTCCAAGAGCCGGTGCAGACTCGATGGGCCGAATGGCCTTCTGCACTGTAAATTCTAATTCTATTCGACCTCATTATGATCATGACTGATTATACAACTCTATAGCCACACAGTAGCTCAGTGGTTAGCACTGGTGCTTCACAGAACCAGGGTCCCAGGTTCAAATCCCAGCTTGGGTCACTGTGCAGAGTCTGCACGTTCTCCCCCTGTCTGCATGGGTTTCCTCCGGGTGCTCCGGTTTCCTCCCTTAAGTCCCGAAAGACGTGCTTGTTAGGTGAATTGGACATTCTGAATTTTTCCTCAGTGTACCTGAACAGGCGCCGGAGTTTGGCGACTGGGGAGTTTCCACAGTAACTTCATTGCGGTGTTAATGTCAGCCTACCTTTGACAATAATAAAGATTATTATAATCCCGCTTTCCCCACATATCCTTTGAGCCCCTTTGCCCTAAGTGCTATTTCTAAGTCCTTCTCTTCCAATTACTGAAGTTTCTGTCATTGCCTTTCAAAGCCTGTACCCTGTACAAAAGGTTTTGCACATCTCTTCTCCAAGTACAATGTTCACTGAGAGGAGAAATAAGAGAAGTTCATTGAGCCAAGGAAAGCACTTCAGGGAATGAATTCAGCTGTGCAGCAGAGATATTTTACAGTTGGCAGAGAGGAAGGTTTTGTTTTTAAATAGAATAAGTTTGGACAGTACCTACTGAGTAGATAGTTGGACAGAGATTTATTTGCTTTAGATGGAGAAGTGAGGAAATTAATTAGCCTGTCCCCAGTCCCCATCTAATGAACAAAAGAGTGCAAACGATTTGCATTCTTCTCAATTTTTGTGCTGGAACTATGGGATGGGAACAGAAAATATTATGTATGGGTGGACTCTATTGGCAGTACAGATTATTTCTTTAATTTGGTTATCATCATTTAAAAAATAAATAAATAAAAAGTAAATGAACTTAAATTCTCCAAACCTGCATTGAGTAATAGCAGGACTAATAGCAGCATGGTAGCATAGGGGTTAGCACAATTGCTTCACAGCTCCAGGGTCCCGGGTTCGATTCCCAGCTTGGGTCACTGTCTGTGCGGAGTCTGCATGTTCTCCCCGTGTGTGCGTGGGTTTCCTCTAGGGTGCTCTGGTTTCCTCCCACTGTCCAAAGATGTGCAGGTTAGGTGGATTAGCCATGCTAAATTGCCCTTAGTGTCCAAAATTGCCCTGAGTGTTGGGTGGGGCTATTGGGTTATGGGGATAGGGTGGAGATGTGGGCCCTCGTAGGGTGCTCTTTCCAAGAGCTGGTGCAGACTTGACGGCCGAATGGCCTCCTTCAGTGCACTGTAAATTCTATGATTCTATGACTAGATCTATCATCTGATTAACTGCTAATACCTGTACGATGAACCACGTTCCTTTATTTCTGTAGTCTGATGTTTTGTATTACCTTTGTTATGTTGGCAGGCTTTATGGCAAATTTTCATTCCATAGCTATGACTTTTATCCTTGCGCAATGTGTCCGTTAGTAAGGTTAATCTGACTTTTGTTCCATGATATGGCACAGTGGTTAGCACAGCTGCCTCACAGCTCCAGGGTCCCAGGTTCAATTCCAGCCTCAGGGGACTGTGTGGAGTTTGCACTTTCTCCCTGTGTCTGCGTGGGTTTCCTTCCACAGTCCAAAGATGTAAATTTTCAAGCAGCGTGTGGGTGGCATGGTAGCACTGTTACTTGATAGCGCCAGGGTCCCAGGTTCGATTCCTGGCTTGGGTCACTGTCTGTGCGGGGTTTGCACGTTCTCCCTGTGTCTGAGTGGGTTTCCTCCCACAAGTCGTGAAAGGCGTGCGGTTAGGTAGTTTGAATTCTCTCTCTGTGTACCCGAACAGGCGGCGGAATGTGGCGATGAGGGGCTTTTCACAGTAACTTCATTGCAGTGTTCATGTAAGCCTACTTGTGACAATAAAGATTTTTATTATGTTAGGTGGATTGGCCATGCTAAATTGCCCCTTCAAAAGGTTAGGTGGGTTATTGGGATAGGGTGGAGGCGTGGGCTGAAGTAGGGTGCTCTTTTCGAGGACCGGTGCAGACTCGATGGACATGGCCTCCTGCACTGTAAATTCTATGATTATCATGACTGTCAAGAGGTTGGAGACACAGATTATTTCCTCCTGTAATTACAGAGTAGATGGTGAGCTAATTAGGACATTTTAGAGTACTTTCCAGTTCTTTTTAAAGAATTTTGCTGCCAGTATTTTGCTGCCCTTGGCAGTGTATCAGGCTGACTTCAGGTGCTCATCTGTGTTCTGTTCTGAACAGGAATTATTAATAAGATTGATTGTAAAACACCTTCAGGTTGTCATGCTGCAGTTCTGGTTTGGTTTTAGGGCAGTAAATGGCATACTTTGGATCATACTAACACAATGGGTTTCCTGACCATAAACCTAAAAATGAGTTGAGTGTCAGTTATATTTGTGTGCATCAATGTTGCAGTTTGCCGTATGCTATTCATTGACATGTTGTGAATTTTGTCAAGCCCACAAAAGCACCCCGCTTCCCAAAGAGATAGAGGCTGAATTACGTTTCATCTGAATAGGTAGTACTTGTGTATACTTGGCTACGTGGTATGAAAGCAACCACTCCAAGCACCCGCGACTTAATCGTGGAGTTTCTGTTATATCCGAGCGAAAAAGGACACGTAATAGATAGTCCTGTCATTTTAATTAGAAATGCTACAGTGCAGAAAAAGGCCATTCAGCCCATCGAGTCTACACCGACTCTCCAAAAGAGCACCCTATCTAGGCCCCTATAACCCAGTAATCCCACGTAATCTTTTAGACACTAAGGGCCAATTCACCTAACCTGCATGCCGTTGGACTTTGGGAGGAAACCGGAACACATGGAGGAAACCTGCGGATAAACCTGGAGAATGTGCAAACTCCAGTCACCCAGGGTCGAAATCAAACTGGGGTCCCTGGCACTGAGACAAAAGTGCCAGCCACCGTAACGCCCTAATGCTGCCCGAATGAAAAGATGAGTCTCACAATGCCACATTTGACATATACAGTCAACCAAATGGAAGCTACAACTTTGTAAAGCAACCTTTTAGAAGTTTTTGTTGCCCATTAAAAGTAAAATAACTTGTTTCTACTTGATTACACTTGGGTTAGGTATCAGACGTGCAAATTGTTTCAGTTACCATCACCGAAAAAATATGAGATCTCTGGGTAAGCCATTTAATGACCAACTTTTCAGAAAATGGGGTGTACATTAAGGGAAAAAAAGCTTTGTTTCTCAGTTATATTCAGTGGTCAAAATTACTGGGCCACACATTCCTGTAACTGGTTGCCTCATCTCTTCAGTTGCCATTCTATATTTTGGCTGTATGGGTATCATTTTAGTCATGGGTCTTCTCATTCAATACTGATCACTTTTTGAAATGTGCTGTATAACTATTTTGCCTTTTGTTTTTCATTGTGTGCTTTATATTCTGCAACATGTTGCCCCTTTGGTGGTTGAGAGGCTTACATTTTTCTGTAGTTTCTGAAGCTACTTCTAAATGCATTCATCATTACGATTCCCCCAAATACTCCTCCATCATACTGCATTGCACCAGTTGTATTGAGTTTTACATGTGAGATGGACTTTTTTTTAAAGAAACCATTTGCTTCTGTTGAGATCACATGGGTATCATTTTTGTTTATAAAAGCCCATAAATTAGACTGTGCTTCTTTGTTAATTTTAAGTTGTAGATATCTGACTTCAACTGGGGAAATGGCAGTCTTCTTGTATCTACCACAAAAATCAAACTTGCAGCAATTTTTTCTTCCTTTTGATCAGTTGAGGAAAATGTGCACCTGTTTTGGTAACATTGTTAGAAGCAGTGTAGGCAGGTGGATCAGAACTTTCCTGAATAACATCTGATGCAGAGAAAAAGGAAATGTCACCCAAGTTGCTATTTTTAACAGTATGTGCAGAAAAATTAAAGCTGTAAAGCCCCTGCATGAAGCAACTGTTTCAAAATTGAGACATCTATCACGCAACAAGGAATCCAGCAATGTGCTGTCTGAGGCTGATCAGCAATAGCATGTCCCTTCACCTGATGACAAGTAATTTTTCCTCATTTTTTTTGTACATAAATGGGGCTAACTTGAGTTAAGTTACAGTATTAGAATCCTTTAATATAACAAGTACAGAATATTAGCAAGAAGCAATTAATTTTTAGCAGCAGATTGCTAATCACCAACTGACCATCACAGGGATGAAACATTAGAGCAGCCAACACTTTTATTTGTTGGGGTTCTGATTTATATATCTTGTATTCTTTAAATTTTTATTTGAATAATGCTAGTACATGAGCACTGTTCAAAGTTAGCTCCTATGTACTAATAAAACAGTGACTTTGGTGTTTTTTTGTGTAGTTGTTGTCACATTTTGTGATTCCTGTGTTCATGGTTTACAATTTTTTGACGGATTTTTATTAAACTAATTTCTTAAACACAACCATTTGGAACTCGTACTTCCAGACTACTGTGCAGCTGATACGTTCAACTTTGTTTGTCTTCCCCTTTTTAGGTCTTAAAGATTTGGTTGTTTCAGGCTGCTCCTGGGCAGCAATTTCTGCACTTTGCAGCTCTAGTTGTCCCTTACTGAGAACAATGGATCTCAGATGGGTGGAAGGATTGAAAGATGCTCAAATGAGGGATCTGCTTTCACCTCCAACTGACAACAGACCAGGTAGGAAATTGTTTTATACGTGTTTCGAGGTGTGTCGTATCTAATCATGTTTTTTTGGATTTTTATTAAACTAATTTCTTAAACACTGAGTTGGTTAATTAAGACCCATTAATTTCACATTTTCAACTGTACTAGGTCTGATTCCAGCCAGTAGACAGTTTCTCCCCTATTCCATTGACTTACATTTTACGAGGGCTCCTTGATGTCACATTCGGGCACAACAGCGCTGCCAACTAGCACGGATTTCCCGTATTTCATATCGTTTATGTATACAACAAACAACATAGGTCTTAGCACAGATCACTGTGGAACACCCCTAGTCACAACCTTTCATTCAGAAAAACACCCTTCTATTGCTACCCGTTGCCTTCTGTGACTGAGCCAGTTCTGTATCCATCTTACCACCTCACCTCTGATCCCGCGTGACTTCACCTTTTGTACCAGTCTGCCATGAGGCACCTTGTCAAAGGCTTTACTGAAGTCCATGTAAAGAACAGCCACCGCCCTCCCCTCATCAATCATCTTTGTCACCTCCTCAAAAAAACTCGATCAAGTTAATGAGGCGTGACCTCCCCTTCACAAAACCATGCTGTCTATCTCAAATGAATCCATTAGTTTCCAAATGGATATAAACCCTGTCCCTGAGAATTTGTTCCAGTAATTTACGTACTTCTGACGTGAGGCTCACCAGCCTATAGTTTCCAGGATTATCCCATCTACCTTTCTAACAGCAGTACCACATTAGCTATTCTCCAGTCCTCTGGGATCTCTTATATAGCCAATGAGGATACAAAGATGTTGGTTCTATTGTGCTCTCCGGGAATCAGGACTCCAACTGGAATAATTTAAAAACACACCCCTGCTGTATTGTTCTCTGTGACGTATTCTAGATTTTTATTATTACTGAATGTTTGAAAATTAATTTGAAAACACCCACTCATGATGTACGTCTAAGAACAGCGTTAGATTTGCATTTTCCATTCGTGTTTTAGATTTGTGGCATAAAGCTGTACTTCAGATTGGTGGGCACTTTTTCTTTGAAATTAAAATACCAATTTTACTGCCAAAAAACTGATTTTTGGTATCTGGAATACTGATTTCTGTTGGAAAAGGCTGGCAGCTCTGTATCAAGGACAGTGACTCTCACTGTGCCTCTAGAATTTAGTCCATATTATTTTGTCTCCTCTCTATTTGAACTAAAGTTGTAATACGGTCTGGAGTAAAGTGTGTGATGTATTATATGAACAAAGAACAAAGAAAAGTACAGCACAGGAACAGGCCCTTCGGCCCTCCAAGCCTGCGCTGACCATGCTGCCCGCCTAAACTAAAATCTTCTACACTTCTGGGGTCCGTATCCCTCTATTCTCACCCTGTTTATGTATTTGTCAAGGTGCTCCTTAAACGTCACTATCGTCCCTGCTTCCACCACCTCCTCCGGCAGCAGGTTCCAGGCACCCACTACCCTCTGTGTAAAACAACTTGCCTCGTACATCTCCTCTAAACCTTATCCCTTGCAACTTAAACCTATGCCCCGTAGTAATTGACCCCTCTACCCTGGGAAAAAGTCTCTGACTATCCACTCTATCTATGCCCCTCATAATTTTGTAGACCTCTATCAAGTCGCCCCTCAACCTCCGTCGTTCCAGTGAGTACAAACCAAATTTATTCAACCTCTCGTTTGGTGCTGTAAGGGTTAAAATCCTGGGTTAGTTGTGTTTTTAAAAATTCTGGTTTGCAAGACAGCTAGGTTTTTTGGGAGCCAGAGATGCAAGTAAGGCACCGTAAAGACTTGAGCGAATGGATTTTTGTTTGGATTTTGAGGGTTTCCTGTTAGAGACATTGTGTTTCAGCTTAGTAAGACAATGTAACTAATGGGAGGAGCTGGAGTACCAGCATTTAAGCAGAGATTGTTTAGTTGTTTCCTAGAAGAGAAACTATTGAGAGTTTCTGAAGGCTTCAGGTAGAGATCATGCATTGTTCTGACAGGATTCAACTCTAACTCTTAAAAGAGTCTCAAATAACATCTGGGTCTGCTAACTGTATTTAAAAGCAGATTGGGGATCAGAGATGGTTCTGTTGCAAGACTGTGAGGAAAGGATATCTCGCTCCATGAGTATAAATATAGCAGTTATTGTGTCACTGTATTATCATTTAAGGGGTAATTGTAAATTATTTTCTTCAGTGATGTTAAAGCTATTTTGTACTGTGTTAGTAATAAAGTTTATTTTAATATACCATATCCCTATTTTGTGTGAATTCACTCATGGAGCGAATTTCCTTTCCTCACAGTCTTACAAAATTAAAATAAAATATTGGGGTTTCTAGCCAGTGTCCGAGCCACTGTTGGGATATGGGTCGGGGTTGCAATAAGTGATCCTGGCAGAATCCAAACTAGCAGGTTGCTGGTAAGTGCTGTTTGATAGCTCTGTTCGCAACATCTTCCATTACTTTGTTGATGATTGAGAATAAGCAGGTGGGATGATAATTGGCCTGATTGGATTTGCCCTACTTTTTATGGACAGGACATATGTGAGTAATTTTCCACTTTGTTAGGTAGAGGCACAGCTAATTCTGGAGGATATGTCGTAAGTACTTTAGCTGGGATGTTGTTGGGATCATGGTCTAGTCTTCTCTGCCATTTCTTGATATCACATGGCATGAAACAAATTAATTAGCTTCTATGGCAATGAAGGAGATTGAGATAAATCATCCACTGCATTGTTCCACTACATAAGCAGCTGTTTTGCCAAATGTTCCAGAAACATGTTTTAACTTTCTGGATATATTGATTGATTATTTTCTGCTATCAATCACAAGGCCTGCAACATTTACAGTTAAAATTAATTGATCTGCAGATTGTAATAAGATGCTGCCATCCTTAAATCAGATTACCTACACCTCCAGTTTTTAGCATATGTTTACTTGTTTTGTTCTTGAACAACATAACATTGCAGAAAACCTGTTCAGTATCAGTGCTGGGTTGAGCACTGGCTTTACTACAGTATGGGCCCCTCTCTGGGCTGTTGTTTACTTTTACTATCATTGATGTAATTTTTTTTACCAGTTTCAGAATTCATAGTTATTTTTAGATTACATACTCCATAAATGAATTCTGAAAGAAGCAAATTGACCCACGCTAATAACAGATGGTGGAGTACAATCTAATGGATCTAAAATTGAGAAGATATAGGCTAATTTTAGCAAATGTTTTTCAGATCTTCCTTGAATAACGTATCAATGGTGCATTGTAGGAATATTTTCCTATTCTTAAAACAAACACTAATAATGATATGTACAATTTTATGAACTATGAGACTCCTAGAATCCAGTATAGTAATATATGTCTTGTTACCGTAAAGGTCAAATTGACAATCGCAGCAAGCTACGAAATGTGGTAGACCTTCGTCTGGCTGGACTGGACATTACAGATGCAACACTCCGGCTTATTATTAGGCACATGCCAATGCTTTCCAAATTGGACCTTAGTTACTGCAATCATCTGACAGATCAATCAATTAACCTTCTAACAGCAGTTGGCACCACCACGCGAGATTCTCTAACAGAAGTCAATCTATCAGGTGAGAAATGTGCATTTGATGCATTATATAAACTGAAAGTTGATAATGGGGGATTCAGCAGTGGTAATGCCCTTGAATGCCAGGGGGTGGGAAGGAGTTGGTTGAATTCTCTATTGTTGGAGATGGTCATTGCATGGGACTTTTACCTTCCCTCACCTCTATTTGCTGAGGCCAATAATTTCAATGCGATTACAATGCAATTAAAATTACAAAAATGAAACTAAGGAAAAACACATTATTCAATAGCTAATTAGGTTTCTTCCATTGTTAATGCATTCTACCTACAATACTTAAATGTAATTTGAACAACGTAATGGGGAAAACCTACTGAGAATAATGAATATTTATGTCCTTTGGTCTTACTTTCTGAGAAACAATTTGTGGGTGTCACAGTGGTTGGCACTGCTGCCTCACGGCACCAAGGGCCTCAGTTCGATTCTGGCCCTGGGTCACTGTTAATGTGGTGTTTGCGCATTCTCTCTGTGTCTGCGCGGGCCTCACCCCACAACCCAAAGATGCGCAGGACAGGTGTTTTGGCCACACCAAATTGCCCCTTAATTGGAAAAATAATGAATTGGGTACTTTAAATTTTAAGAAAAAAAAGAAACAATTTGAATTTGTCTTAATGTCATTTAACACAAAATAATTCTCTAACTGTTTTCTAGTCTTGGTTACTAGAAATTGATCTTCTTTGTAGCTTACCCCATTACATTTGGATTTAGTTTTATTAATTTTTTGTATTATTTAACTCAGTAATATCTTGTTTTAGTGGCATGTTCAGCGAAACGGAACACAGCATTTTAAGTGTAGTTGAGAAATGCCTATAATTCATTGCCATGCCTAAAATGCACAATATCCTTCTTCTTCAGTTTGCAATAAAGTCACTGACCAGTGCCTAACCTATTTCAAACGCTGTGGTAACATCTGCCGAATAGACCTCCGTTACTGCAAGCAGGTAACAAAAGAAGGTTGCGAACAATTCATAGCAGAAATGTCTGTTAGCATTCAGTTCAGTCTGTCAGAGGAGAAACTGTTACAAAAAATTAGTTAACTAAGCAACAATAGAAACTGGATACCATAACAAAGGACGTTTAATTTCGTCTAAGATTTAATTACACCCAGATTCTGCTTCATGTTATTGACAACAGACAAAAGGACAAAGACAAGCTGTGGAAAGGACCGAAAATTAAGGATAATAACAGAAGCTGCTTACCCGAACAGAAATGTTTCCACATCTGAAAATCACTCTGAAATTCAAATTTATTTCTTAAGTTTTAATAATGTATAAAAGGACACTAATGCATAAGTGTTTGTACTTGTATAAACATATGCTGTGAGGAAAAGAATTGATAAAACTAACATTTTTGTGCACGTTTTACAACTAAAGCATGTGCAGTGTAAATTTTAATTTCAGTTTTTAAAAAATGCAGTCTTAAAACAAAAAGGTATCTTAGTCATATCTGACCACACATTGGGATCATTTTGACCGTGTTATAAATATTGTTGTTTTGTTACACTCTACACGTCATACATTATGCAGAAATATTTTTGTACAGAAATTACTTTATTGAGAGTAGTGGGATATTTCAATAATTCCAATGGTAACATTATTACTTGTATACAATTGAATTCCAGTTTATTTCCGATTTCCCTAGTTGTTACTTGTGGTTTAATCTCTGTAAAGTTCCACTTTTCTTGTGGAATGATCTTTGTGATGTTTGTATGTGCCATCATTGCATGCCTTTAAGGCAAGCAGCTTAGCAGCAGTAATAATACTGTAAAGTGACAAGATGTTGGTTTTCCACCATTTGCTATTGCCATTTTGTCATTGCTGAATTTGTATAAAACCTTTGTCTTGAATGCTGTGTACGAAACTATTGTTAGATTCACAGGGAAACAATATTCAAGGTGCTGTACAACATTTAATTTTTTAAAACCTTTCTCGAAATGAAAATGAGCATTTTCACAGAGAAAAATGGTTCCATTCCCTCTTGTCTGTTGCAGTTTGTTATGCATGTAAGTGAGATACAAATTACGGATGGAGTAAGTCATTAGAATTCTCCCAGCATCCGCAGTAATTTGCTTTTCTCATTAGAATTCTCATTTGGTCCCCATTATTTCAATGTAACCTCTGTCCAGATAAGATAACAAATAACTCGGCAGCAAAGAAGAGTCTGAGGCAAATGCACCATTTAGTTACATAGATGATTTTAATCCATAGATCAGGTTGTCCTGCATATTCTTTTAAAGTTTTGGTTATTGAGGCTAAATTGAAATTAACAAGAGATTTTTGGATCCCCACTCGCAGTAAAGGATGCTACAAGGCAACTATGGTTTCATTATGAATTCTGGAGTATGCTTTCTGGAAAGAGGCCAACTACAAGTAAGGCTATATCGAGGAAAGATGAGAATAACTAACTTCACACATTTTTGCACCCTGTCTCTATCTTCCCCCCCTCTTCGAAACTGCGAATGGTTTTGGAGAAGTTTGCATTTTCTTAATATAAACTTCTGTAAGGTAACATCTCAGAATAGTCACCTGCACTCTTCATTTCATTATTCAAGCATGATGCGGAGATGCCGGCGTTGGACTGGGGTGAGCACAGTAAGAAGTCTTACAACACCAGGTTAAAGTCCAACAGATTTGTTTCAAAACACTAGCTTCCAGAGCTCCTTCCTCAAGTGAATGAAGAGATAGGTTCCAGAAAAGTCAAAGATGCAAGACGATACTTTGAATGTGAGCATTTGCAGGTAAATAAGTCTTTACAGAGCCAGAGAGTGGGGAAACCCCAGGTTAAAGCGATGTGAATTGTCTCAAGCCAGGACAGTTAGTAGGATTTTGCAAGCCCAGGCCAGATGGTGGGGGGTGAATGTAATGTGGCATGAATCCAAGGTCCCAGTTGAGGCCTGGATTTGTGAAATTCTACCAACTGTCCTGGTTCGAGATAATTCACGCCTCTTTAACCTGGGATTACCCCTCTCTCTGGAATTGTAAAGACTTAATTACCTGCAAATGCTCGCATTCAAAGCATTGTCTTGCATCTTTGACTTTGTCTATATATATATATATATATATATATATATACACACACATGTTTCTGGAACCTGAACCTACCTCTTCATTCACCTGAGGAAGGAGCAGTGCTCCGAAAGCTAGTTATTTGAAACAAACCTGTTGGACTTTAACCTGGTGTTGTCAGACTTCTTACATTATTCAAACAGGAAGAGTGTGGGCCTAACTGAAGTGAAGGCCAAGAAAAATTCAACACCAGACTCGTGCATTACAATTATCACAATATAATTCTAAACCAACAAGAAATACATTACAAGATTTAAAGCTCGTCCTTTTGAAAGCTTGTTACTAAACCTCAACAGCCTTCATATCAGTGAAAATAGTTAATGTAAATTTCAGTTTTAGTGCTTTCGTGTGACTAGGCTTAGTGCTCTTCCGAGGTACCAGAGTGCAGGGACCATATGCAGTTGCTAAATACTGGATAGGTCAAAGAGGATCTTGTGCTTAAGGTGGCCCATAGGCTCCTGTGAAGGACCTGCTGCAGGCAGAAAGAAGCCCTTGTGTGGCTGGTACTGCTATTATGAGCAGTTGCACCAATCAGTGGGACAGCAATTCTTTGTTTTCTGCCTGGTGCATGTATACAACTGCATCTTCCAGTGACAGTCTGAACTTCTGCAAAGGAAACATGTGTCTATTAAGGTCCAGGGGGAATAGACAGAATGGTGAAGTGATAGTGTCGGTGGACCAGTAATCCAGATCTGGGTTTGAATCTCACCATGGCACATGGTTAAAATTTGAATAAATTTTTTTAAAATCTGGAATTAAAAGTCTAAAGATGATCATGAAACGATTGTCGTTAAAAACCCATCTGGTTCACTAATGTCCTTTAGGGAAGAAAATCTGAGTCCTTACCTGGTTACATGTAACTCCAGACCACAGCAGTGTGGTTGACTCAAAATTCTCTCTAGGGTGGGCACATCCCATGAACGAATCAAAACAAAATAGCTGTCTGTGCCAAAGAAATTGCTTCTCAATGTCACAGATCACGTACAATGGTAGTTCAGACCCCACTCCAGTTCTTTCCTGTAGTCTCTTCAGGAGGACTGACCTGTTTTGGTCTGGCAGTAGTTGGGCTACTTATCACAACTGGACACAAATCATTCACATCTTGAAAAAGCAGCTCAGTTTTTCCATGAAAATTCCGCTCATCTAAGTTGTTAGTGATTCTATAGGAAGTTTAATCATTGCATAAACAAATACATGCACCTATCAGAATGCAAAGAGTGCATATTAAATATTTAACTCCTTTATGTAATTTAGCTTTGCACACGTTCAGACAATTAATTCCCTTCCATACTAATAGAGGGCAAAAATAACAGAAGGAACAGAGCAAAGAAAAGTGTCCGTCAGCTCCACAACAACCTCTTCAAAAAATCAGAAACATTTCAACGACAGACTTTCTAGTCCATTAAATTAAATTCTTTATTAGTTAAATTTAATTTCAAAAACATGATTTACAAAAAGTACTGAAAGCAAATATGACAAAACTAAAACAATGCAGTTGGCAGCAAATTATACAAGATTGTTGGAGGTTTCTTTGTTCTTATACTGGGCATTGCTAAATACTCAATTCATAACCAGAGAAAGCTGCACCACAATTAGTACACTGCCACACCACGTTATTAATCCATTATTAAATGATAAATGGATCTGATAGGAGACTTACAAAAAGTGATATGAAAAGTTTAAAATAGAATCTTTGCAATTTTTTCCAGCATGTCCTTCATTTAGTCTCGGTCCTAGCTTTGATAATTCATAACCAATTTCTATTTTGTTTGCACCTTAATGTTGTGTTATGTTTTACATTGATTTCTTTAAGGCTTCCAGTAATAAGCAATGATAAAACTGAGTAAATTAAGAAATTCCATTCTCCTACCATTATCCAAAATTGCCACAATAAAATTCATTGATACAGTCAGAAAACGTTTCTCCATCAAGTTTCATGTATCTTGAAAGGTAAAGCCAATTTTTGTTTTATCACCATTCCATTCAAGCACCTCCCAATTTAAGATTTAAAGACATGAACTGCCCGGACAACATATTGTCGACAAATAGGGCATTCATTCATGCGTTTTCCACATTTGGTGCAAGTGACCATGTGACCACATTCAAGAAGAACGCAATCAATCACTGCATCCATACAGATCCTGCAGAGATTTTCATCACTGCCTAGCTGCTTCTGTTCTTCAACTGAAAAGAAAACAGAATTAAAGAAAACTTGGTTAATTGATTAAAAAGACTAACAAACATAGTTTTGGTAGTAGTTATGAACCTTAGTGTCACTGTGTAAAAAAAAATACTACCAATTGCAGATACAGAAGCTGAAAGTAAATGGCAAGATAACAAATGGACAGCACTGCTGCCGAACAGCACCAAGGACTTGGGTTCGATCCCGGCCCTGGGTCACTGTCCGTGTGGAGTTTGCACAACCCAAAGATGTGCAAGGTAAGTGGATTGGCTAGGCTAAAATTGCCCCTTAATTGGAAAACAAATAACAAACATAGCCATATTGTTTTTCATTTTAAATGAGGCTAGAATAAGATACATTTCTGCTTATTTGCAGCCTCGCTCATAAAAATGTAAGAAAATTTAATGTCACTAACGGCATGCAGGACATTTTAGTAAGTAGCACCTGAATACCAGAAAACCATAAAAATCCTTTTGCCTAGCACTAGTGTCAGACGATTGCACATCAGGATAACTCATTACAAAATCTGAAGAGTTTATGCATATTTACATATGTAAATTGGATTGGTTCAAAATTCATTTCAGCAAAACCAGTAATTACTCCTTAAATCTTCACATATACTGACATTAGATCTCAAATGCACCTTTTGATTAAGTTTGAATGAAAGTGTGGGATGCCAACTTTTTGTTTTAGGTATTGCCCATATAAAGCTTGCCGTTGACAATGTCCAGTGACTATTATTTTTTCCAATTAATGGGCAATCCACCCTACCCTGCACATCTTTGGGTTGTGGGGGCGAAGCCCACGCAAACATGGGGAGAATGTGCAAACTCTACACAGACAGTGATCCAGAGCTGGGATAGAACCTGGGACCTCGGCACTGAGGCAGCCGTGCCACCCTGTGACTATTATTTCTTATTCCCGTAGAGCCCTAAAAAGCAAGTGTTACATGTAAGATATACTATTATTTCTTATTCCCGTAGAGCCCTTAAAAAGCAAGTGTTACATGTAAGATATATCGTTCAAGTCAATGACTTGAAGCCAAAATATTGATACATTAGCTCAGGAAGCATTCTAACTCCTGGGCATCCATCCAATAGATTGATTTCCCTACATCCCATGGCACCAGAGAAGCTCCAGTAGTGACATGTGGGATGTTCCTTTTTTTATGACAACATTATAGCAATCCAGCAGTGAGAGAAAACTATTTATGGGATCTCGGGCAATCCGACTTTTTATATATAAAAAGAAAGGTTGAGCAAAATTCTCCGCCTGCTGCTGTTATTGAAATACCTTGATTAAAATAAATTGTTATTCACTCTGACTTCCCAGCACCTCCATATTAACTGCTAAATATTTTTCAACTTGTGAAAAACTTAAGTAAAGTTGATCACTTACCAGCAGCTACAGCTGGGTTATTTCCATTTTCCACTACAACAGAAGAATAAAGTTTTGAAAGTCACTAATTGTTGAACTAAATGAATACATTTCTAATAAAACATTTTGGAGATAAACTTACAAAACTTGCGATTTTCTTCTGTTTCTTTAAATAATCTCTTCACTCGTTCAACCAATTCCCATTTTTCACAACACCCTGAAAAATTGACAAAGTTGCGAGCCAGTATTTCCTTAAGCTGACGAACAGTCAATGCTTCAACATCATCTGTACTGGAAAGGTCTGATAACGAGGCTCGTGTTTTTTTAGGTGGTATGTCGTCATTGGTTCCATTTGCCTGCAAGAAAATCCCAGAGTACACATTGGCTTTTGGTTACAGAGTATATTGTGAATGGAGGACAATGGCTGCTTCCAATATCCAAATGAAATGGGCAGCATCATTTCATGGCCCCTCCAAGCCATACACCATTCTGATTTCTTAAATATTATAGCGATAGATTCACTATTGTTGGATCAAAATTCTGGAACTCCTGTACTAACTGCACTGTGGGTGTACCTACACCATATGACATGCATTGATTCAAGGCAGCAGCTCAACCTTTCTCAGGGGCAGTCAGGGATGGGCAATAAATGCTGGCTCAGGCAGTGGCATCCACATCCTGTGAAAGAATACATTTTACGCAGTATTCTGTAAAAGATTATGGACATTAACAAGCAAGTGGATCAAAATTCAGCAAACCCAATCATGTAAGTTTCATTCCGCACTGGATTCAAAGTGGTGTATGATCACAGTGACTTTTCAAATCACTGATTTCTCCTGATTATCACTAATTACTAAAAAATAAATTCCACAGTTTAAGCATCACCATTTTTAGACAGTAGCTTCAGGAAAGTCAGATCCCTACCACAGACAATAACGGGCATACTGTCCTTCATACATTTTTTGGATTGGGAATTTTTATTCTGGGTTAGCAGCACATTGGCTCCTTCAGTACATTCAATTGATAATGTCTACAAGATAAAAAGTGGAAATTCAGCATCTAAATCATATCACCTATGTCTTGTCTTTGTAAATATAAGCACCAGTTTCAACAATTCCAACTTCTAATATCAAGATAAGTACAACCACAAACCAATAATGCTCTCTTCCCTTGGGTGGGTAGTGGTGTTGTCATCTTTATGATAGGATATCACACCACCAAATGCAGAAAAGGTTGACTCACTACAATTTTTAACGAGCCCATTTGCAAGACTTTCCACGAGCAGGAAACATTCTCTCCTCAAAGCCAACAAACATTTGATTCTCGACTGCTATATCTGACCTCCAGACATAAAATATATGGATCTTTGCTGCCATGAGGAGGACCATGTGAAGTATGACCAACCAAGCAAGACCTGAAGAAGCATACTACAGTGTGTAAAACTAGTAAATCCAACAAAATTAACTATATTTGGAGAATTAGGCATAATATTTTGGCATAGAACAAGTTAACCAGTCATTTGAGCTACCAGGTTGCTCTTTGTTCAATTAATTTGTGTTCCAACAGTCTTCATGCGTTTAACATTTTGTTTTAATTTCCCAGCTTCCTAAATTTGTGCCTTCCTGTAACTTGGGTTTAATAGTGGTTATTGAATAAAGCTCTTGATTATTTCGAGACACATCTCTGTAAAATTCTGATTCTAGATTTTCACCCTAATCTTAATATTTTGCCTTGTTAATTAGGGGCAGGATTGTTCCAAATAAAAAGTGAACAAATAACCATTCAAAAATGATGATATATTCTGAATAAAACAATTAAACTTAATGTTTTCAAAATACAAAATAAACCCATAACAGTCTAGCTTTCTCAATTACAAATTTTCAGCTCAAGTGGTCAGCAACAAGATCCCCTTTGAATAGAAATTCAAAACAGGACCAATCACTAAGACCATAAGACATAGGAGCAGAATTAGGCCACTTGGCCCATCGAGTATGCTCCGCCATTCAATCATGGCTGACAGTTTTCTCATCCCCATTCTCCTGCCTTCTCCCCATAACCCCTGATGCCCTTTGATCAAAAACCTATCTATCACTGATTTAAAGACACTCAGTGATTTGGCCTCCACAGCCTTCTCCACTTAATGGAATTCTAGTCTCCAAAAACAGCCAGACATCTCGGGTACATAACTGCAGATTTCTAATTTTGTGCAGTGACTAAACATCCTATGAGTAAAGGAATGAAGTAATGCACTATTTTCCTCCCTGCTCCGCTGGATTGCTGCCAATGACGGGATCACCTTCCAGTTCCTTCATTTACGTGGTCATTATTGATGTATAAGCTAGACACTTAGTAGTGAGGAACATCAAAGCCAAACACTATCCTATTAACACGGTGGAGTTGTGGACAGTGCAGAAGGATGTTACAAGTTACAGAGGGACATAGATAAGCTGCAGAGCTGGGCTGACAGGTGGCAAATGGAGTTTAATGCAGAAAAGTGTGATGTGATTCATTTTGGAAGGAATAACGAAGGCAGAGTACTGGGCTAATGGTAAGATTCTTGGTAGTGTGGATGAGCAGAGAGATCTCAGTGTCCATGTACATAGATCCCTGAAAGTTGCCACCCAGGTTGAGAGGGTTGTTAAGAAGGCGTATGGTGTGTTAGCTTTTATTGGTAGAGGAATTGAGTTTCGGAGCCATGAGGTCATGTTGCAGTTGTACAAAACTCTGGTGCGGCCGCATTTGGAGTATTGCGTGCAGTTCTGGTCACCGCATTATAGGAAGGATGTGGAAGCACTGGAAAGGGTACAGAGGAGATTTACCAGGATGTTGCCTGGTATGGAGTGAAGATCTTATGAGGAAAGGCTGAGGGATTGAGGCTGTTTTTGTTAGAGAGAAGAAGGTTAAGAGGTGACTTAATTGAGGCATACAAGATGATCAGAGGATTAGATAGGGTGGACAGTGAGAGCCTTTTTCCTCGGATGGTGATGTTTAGCACGAGGGGGACATAGCTTTAAATTGAGGGGAGATAGATATAGGACAGATGTCAGAGGTAGGTTCTTTACTCAGAGAGTAGTAAGGGCGTGGAATGCCCTTGCCTGCAATAGTAGTGGACTCGCCAACACTAAACGCATTCAAATGGTCACCGGATAAGCATATGGACAATAAGGGAATAGCGTAGATGGGCTTTAGAGGGGTTTCACGGGTCGGCACAACATCGAGGGCCGAAGGGCCTGTACTGCGCTGTAATATTCTGTGTTCTATGTTCAATCCTCTTACGTGCAAACGTTCAGCAGGAGCACTAGCTGATTTTTTTCTCCATGCATCAATTAATTTAATTGCAGCACAACCACCAAGGCGGCCAAGATCACACTGCTGATCAAACCTGTTGCCATCAATCGGTGTTGACAGTACATTTAGCAAAGCAGCAACTAAAAACAGCTTTTCAGTGATCAAAAAAGGAGCTGATAAGTTTTTTACTACGCTTCATTCTCATTCTATATATTTTCAAGATAATACATTCTTGAACTTTACGTGAAAATGTTAGATAAGGCAATGGCTTGTTCGCTACAAAAGCAAGGTATATGAACAGAAATAGACCATTCAGTCCCTCAATCCGGTTACATAATTCAATTAGATCACAGTTATGTGTTTCTCAATTCCACTCACTAGTCTCAGTCACAGTCTTAGACTAGCAAAAATCTCAGAATTAAAACTTTTAATTGAGCTAGCATCAATTTTCTTTGTGTGGGAGAGTGTTCCACCCTTTCTGTAAAGAAATATTTCCTAACCTTACTCAAGTGGCTTAGCTCCCACCATCCCAGGCATCAGTTGAGGCAATTTCTATTTACTCCATCAATTCCTTTCAATTAAAGTCACCCTTTAATCTTCCTCCATGCAGGATATATGCCCCGAGTTCATGTAATCTCTCCACAGAATCTGATCCAGAGTATCCTGGTAATATTTTGATGAATGCACACTGCATTTCTTCAAAGAAGCAGTGCCCAGAACTGTACACAGTAACTCAGATTTTATCTAACTAGAGATTTGTTTAGCTGTTGCTTTATATTTCTAGCCCTCTTTAGTTATAATGGCAAACGCTCATACGTCTTTATACTTTATATGCTTGATTATGTCATTTTAGTGATTACATGGAATTGTATAGAATTTGTAGCACAGAAATAGGCCATTTTACCCAACAGATCTTGAATATGGACACTTAAATCTCTTGGGATGTCCATTGCATTTACCTTCTCACAATAAAAAAAACAGCAATTGTCTTTGGTCCAAAATGGATGACCTTAGATGCTTGCATTAAAATCCATCGGCCACAATTTTGTTTTTGCTCACTCACTTAACCTGTCAGTATTTTTTTTAGTTCATGCTCCCAATTACACTGCTTACTATGTGTCACGTGAGAGTATCTTTAAGAAATGGGTGTTTAAGAAATGTACCTTTAAGAAATGGGCATTTGTCAGTGATGTCAGAGTGTGGATGGAGCTGGGCTGTCTGTCAGCTTTTTACTTTCGTTTTAGGCTGTTTGCTGCAGGGTGTGCTTTAGTTTTGATTTCAGAGCTGGATAGCTGCAGTCACAGCCAGGAGGGGTATTAGTCTCTAATCTAAAAACTTTAAATTGATCCTTTGGTGATTTAAAACTAATAACTGCTCTCGGTAGTCACTTTAACTTGATGTGCTTCTGTTAAAGGTTTTGTTTTTTTAAGTCTTATGGATGTTAAAAGGAGGGCTTAAAGGATTACTTAGTGTTGTAGTCTTTGGGGGTTGTATTTGAATTAATGGTTGCTAAGATGTTTACTGTATGTTTTAAAAAGGTTAACTTGAGTTCATAGAATAGACATTGTTTTGCTTCAAAAAATACTTTTCCATTTCTGCTCTACCACACCTGCAGAGTGGGCCGTGTGCTCCCCATACCACAATCTATGAAAAGTTGTGGGTCAGGTGAACTCCATGACACACTTTGGGGTTCTCTAAACCCTGGCCCATAACAAATTGGGGGCTCGAGGGGGATAAAAGTCTATCTATTGGATTGGCTTAGTGAACTTAAAGACAATGAGGGGTAAGCATATTGTGGTTGCTTTTCAGGTGTGGTATTTTAGTTTAAGTAGGGACTGTGTTGTGGACAATGGCTCTTTCAGAGGCTCTGAAGTTTTTGGGGGTGGAGCCGGTCACACGCAGTGCCTTACGGACAGAGACTAAAAGCAGACTTAGATTTGGCAAAACATTGCAATTAACATTACCTGACAAAATGCGAAAAGATGAGGTAATTATGGTGGTGGCTAAGCATTTGAAGTTGCCTGAGATACAGTTTGACTCATTGGAATTGGCAAAAATTCAGTTACAAATTAAACAAATGGAACATGAGAAAGAATTAAAGCAGCTGAATACGAAAGAGATAGAGAGGAAAAAGAAAGAGAAATGGTGATACAGATCAGGGAAAAAGATAGAGAGAGAGTTTGAACTTCAGAAAATGGCCATGAAACATGACAGTCAGTTAAAATTGGCAAGCGTAAAGAGAAACGTACAGTTGGATGATAGTGATGAGGATAGTGAGAAAGAGTGTCGCAGTCGAAGGCTTGGCGGGGATCTATTTGAATATGTCGAAGCATTGCCAAGGTTTGATGAGAAGGAGGTAGAAGCCTTTTTCATTTCATTTGAGAAGGTAGCTAAACAAATGAAATGGCCACAGGACATGTGGGTATTATTGATTCAAACAAAGCTAGTAGGTAGGACTAGTGAAGTGTTTGCATCACTATCAGAGGAGGTATCGGAGTCATATGAGGTGGTGAAAAAATCCATCTTGGGTCCATATGAACTAGTGCCTGAAGCCTACAGACAAAGATTTAGAAATTTCAGGAAAGAACCTGGTCAAATATACATGGAGTTTCAAACGGAGTAATTTTGATAGGTGCATAAGGGCTTTGAAAATAGACCAAACTTATGAAGCTCTCAGAAATTATACTTTTGGAGGAGTTTAAAAGTTCAATTCCTGGTGAAGTGAGAACTCATGTGGAAGAGCAGAGGGTTAAAACTGTGAGATTAGCAACAGAAAAGGCAGATGATTATGAATTAGTCCTTAAATCAAAGTTTGGTTTCCAACATCAGTTTCAGCCTGTGAGGGATAGAAACTGGGGACATGAGAAATACTCAAGTGGTAAAGGTAAAGGTGATCTGATGGGAGATAATAAGGAGAGTGTACCTCAAGATTAAAAAAGAAATCCATGTGGGTGGAAAAGAAATGAAAAGTTTCAAATGTTTTCACTGTAATAAACTAGGTCATGTAAAGTCACAGTTGGTGGTTGAAGGAAAGCACTGGGAAGGCTGATGTGGTAAAACCGGATAAGACAGTGGGGTTTGTTAAAATCGTAAAGGAAAGCCCAAGTGAAGTAAAGGAGGTGCAAAAGATTGCACATCCTGATCAAGAGGTGCCAGATCTCTTTAAAGAATTTACTTGTGTGGGTAAAATTTACTCGTGTATCAGGAGGAGCAGGTAAAGAAGTCACAATTTTAAGAGATATGGGAGCTAGTCAATCTTTAATGGTAAGACATGAGGAGTTATGTAGTTTGGGAAGAATATTGCCAGAAAAGGTGGTAATATGTGGAATTCAGGGTGAGAGGAGTAGTATTCCATTATATAAGTTAAGGTTGGAAAGTCCAGTGAAGAGTGGTGAAGTAGTAGTAGTAGGAGTAATAGAGAAACTATCCTGTCCAGGAATACAGTTTATCTTGGGTAATGATATAGCTGGATCGCAGGTGGGAGTGATGCCTACTATGGTTGATAAGCCAGTGGAGAATCAGACAACTGAAGTGTTGAAGGATGAATATCCTAAGATTTTTCCGGATTGTGTAGTAACAAAGTCACAGGTTAAGACGAGGAGAAATCAAAGAGTGAAGATGAAGTTGAAGTGCATTTATCAGAAACTATTTTTGATCAGATGGTTGGAAAAGAACAAGAACAGGTGGAGGGTGAGGCAGATATTTTTAGATCAGGAAAATTGGCGGAGTTACAACAGAAAGATGTAGAAATAAAACGGATGTATCAGAAAGCATACACGGAAGAGGAATCTGCGTGTATACCAGAGTGTTATTACCGTGAAAGTGATGTCTTGATGAGAAAATGGAGACCTTTACATATGCAGGCGGATGAAAAGTGGGCAGAAGTTCGTCAAGTAGTATTGCCGGTAGGGTATAGAAAGGAGGTGTTGCGAGTTGCACATGAGGTACCAGTCGGTGGTCATTTGGGAATAAGGAAAACTCAAGCTAAAATCCAGAAACATTTTTATTGGCCTGGACTATATAAAGATGTGGTTACATTTTGTCAATCATGTCACACATGTCAAATGGTAGGGAAACCGCAAGCAGTGGTAAAACCAGCACCCTTAATACCCATTCCAGCATTTGACAAGGGTTTTAATTGATTGTGTAGGACCGCTTCCTAAAACGAAAAGTGGGAATCAATATCTTTTGAATATAATGGATGTGTCTACTAGGTTTCCAGAGGCCATTCCAGTACGTAATATTACAGCTAAAAAGATTGTGGAGGAATTACTTAAATTCTTTACTAGATATAGACTACCTGCTGAAATACATTCGGATCAAGGATCAAATTTTACTTTGAGGTTATTCAAAGAAGTTATGGATAGCTTAGGAATAAAACAATTTAAATCAACTGCCTACCATCCAGAATCGCAGGGAGCTTTAGAAAAGTGGCATCAGACATTAAAGACAATGTTGAGGGCTTATTGTCACAATTATCCAGAGGATTGGGATAAAGGAATTCCATTCGTTCTGTTTGCAATTAGGGATGCACCTAATGAGTCAACCAAATTCAGTCCTTTTTGAACTAATTTTTGGTCATGAGGTAAGAGGACCACATAAAATGATTAAGGAAAAATTGGTGAGTGAGAAATCAGAAATTACATTATTGGATTACGCATCAAATTTTAGGGAACGATTAAATAGAGCAGGTGAATTGGCTGGACAACATTTGAAAGTTGCACAAAATGTGATGAAACAGGTTGCGGACAAGAAATCCAAAGTTTGTAGTTTTGCCAGTGGAGATAAAGTTTTAGTGTTGTTACCAGTGGTAGGTGGGCCTTTAAAAGCTAGGTTTTGTGGACCTTATCAGATTAAAATGAAATTAAGTGAGGTGAATTATGTGGTACAAACACCAGATAGAAGGAAGACTCACCAACCGTGTCATGTGAATATGCTTAAAAGGTACTTTGAAAGGGAAGGAGAGAAAAAGGAGGCGGTTTTAATGATTCTAACTCAAAGTGACGAACCAAACCAGATGACTGAATTTGACATTCCTCAAATTAAATTGGAAAACGAGGATGGTCTTAAAAATTGGGGTAAATTGATGAGTTACCTTCCAGAGGAAAAATGGACTGACCTGAAAGAGTTATTGATATCACGTGAGCATGTTTGTAGAGATAAATTGGGAAGTACTAAAATGGCTATACATGAAAGGAAATGAAATAAAAATCGCTTATTGTCACAAGTAGGCTTCAATTAAGTTACTGTGAAAAGCCCCTAGTCGCCACATTCCGGCGCCTGTCCGGGGAGGCTGGCACGGGAATTGAACCGTGCTGCTGGCCTGCTTTAAAAGCCAGCGATTTAGCCTGGTGAGCTAAACCAGCCCCTATCTACATGATGTAGATGTGGGAAATGCTGTTCCAATCAATCAGTATCCATATAGACTTAACCCTTAAAAATTGGCACAGGTTAACAGTTTACTTAAAAATGGCATAATTGAAGTGGGTTGAAGCCAATAGAGCTCACCCATAGTGATGGTACCAAAACCAGACGGTTGTATGTGGACTATAGAAAGGTTAATGCAGGTTAAAGAACGGACTCTTATCCTATCCCACATTTGGAGGATTGCATTGAGAAAGTGGGACAATCAGCTTTTATTTCCAAACTGGATTTACTTAAAGGTTACTGGCAGGTACCTTTATCCAAAAGAGCGAAGGAGATTTCAGCTTTTGTGACTCCAGATGGTATATACCAATTCACAGTTATGCCATTTGGCATGAAAAATGCCCCAGCCACATTTCAACGGTTAACTAACAAAGTTGTTTCAGGATTACCCAATTGTGCGGTATACATCAACGATCTGGTAATTTCAGCCAGACATGGAAAGAACATTTAAAACATCTGATGGAGTTATTCGATCGACTTCAGGAGGTGGGTTTGGTGACAAACCTAGCCAAAAGTGAATTTGGAAAACCTCAAGTCCCTTTCCTTGGCCATACAATCGGACAGGGTTGAATGGTCACACGGGATGTGAAACCAACAGGTATGTTTTTAAAATATTTTTTATTCTCCTTTTTCACATTTTCGCCAAAATTTACACCCACCAACAATAATCAGTAACAAATATGTCAATCCCCATATCAATAACAACGATCCCATCCTCCCACCAAACCCCAAACATTAGCCCGCATGTTCACATAAACAAATAACAAAAAGGAATCTGGAATCACCCAGTCACCATCAACACAAACTGCCCGCCTCGCCCGCACCCTCCCACCCACACCCCCAACTAATGTTCGATGTTATCCAGTTCTTGAAAGTGCATGATGAATAATGCCCATTGTCATGATATGCAGACACACAAATAATGATATACACACAAGCAGCTAATGGACACAGAGAACAGGACATGATCAATAAGCAGGCAGGCCACTCGGGTGGGATCAGACTATAAAAGACACTAGACACTCACACTCCGCCTCTTTCCACTGATGAACATCTAGAGAGTCAGTCCAGGGTATTACAATCTCACACCTCCACCACATGGCTAAGAGCTAGTCTTGCTCAGTCAGACAGAGTAACCACACTTAAGTTAGCAGAGAGTCTAACTCACAGAGAACTGTGCTAACTGTGCTATTAGTTCAATAAACCTGATTGAACTAACTTCAAGGTCTGAAGTATCTTTCTGATCCAAGCTGCATCCAGTTGCAGCCAGTATTAGACCAGTGTATCTAACACGACATGATACCAGGAGACGAGTAATTTAAGATGGCTTACCTCAGTACGTTCCGTGATGACCAGCAAATGTATCCCGGCGCCATGGAGAAGATTCAGGCTCCTCACCAGTTCAGGACCTCCAGCAATCGCAGTGGCAACTGGCGGATATTCAAGCAAAAGTTTCTGCTGTACATCAAAGCGTCAGACCTCAAGGGTGCGTCTGATGCAAGAAAGATCGTGCTTCTCCTCTCAACAGCGGGCGATCAAGCCATTGAACTCTTTAACTCGTTTAACTTCACCGAAGGCCAGGATAAGACAAAAGTTTCAGACCATCCTGGACAAGTTCGATAGTCACTGTGAAGTGGACACCAATGAAATCTTCGAGCGCTACACATTCAAACGTCTTCAAGGTAAAGATGAATCTTTCAATGCCTTCTTAACTAACCTCCGCCCGCTAGCGCTGTCCTGCAACTTGGGTGATATTGCTGACTCCATGATCAGAGACCAAATCGTGTTTGGAGTTCACTCTGATCCTCTGAGAGAACAGCTCTTAATATCAAGCATATGACCCCGCCAGTCACAATTGAAATATATATAGTGCATGAGCACGCAAAAAATCGGTATTCTCAATACAAATCGGCTGAAAATGAGAAACTTGGCTCCCACGAGGCAGGGAGTGTGCAGGCCATCTCCCGGATGCAGCACCTCAGCATTGAAGACAACGGCCATCTCGCGGGCTTTCCCCGGAGCCCCACGCATGCGAACAGGATAACGAAGCGGCCGACACCCACACTGCCAACCGCACTGCGCATGTGCGACGACGTACACCGTGTCACAACACCGACGTGATGACGTGCCCGAACTGTGGCAACGGCCACTTAAAGGGACACTGCCCTGCAATAGGCAGGCGATGTTTAAACTGCGGGAGGCCTGGACAATCCCGCCCATCAAAGCGCTGTCGGCCCCACCACCACCTCTCCGGCGGTCGACCAGGATCAGACGCAAGCCACAGAGACTAGACTTATGAACATTTGTTATATTTCCTATGTTCTGTGTTCTCGCACTAGACAGCTGTTTTCACGTGTACATATGTTCACATCCACTGCATGTATATATGTTTTTTTATAAATTTAGATTAGCCAATTATTTTTTCCAATTAAGGGGGCAATTTAATGTGGCCAATCCACCTACTCTGCACATTTTTGGGTTGTGGGGGCGAAACCCACGCAGACACGGGGAGAACGTGCAAACTCTACACGGACAGTGACCCAGAGCCGGGATCGAACCTGGGACCTCAGCGCGGTGAGGCGGTTGTGCTAACCACTAGGTCACCGTGCTGCCCCTCATGTATATATGTTAATATTGGCCTACAAACAATAATCAGTAACAAATATGATTATATGGCATCCAAACAAATATGATCACATGTCATCCAAACATAAAAAAGGGGAGCTGTCATGATATGCAGACACACACATAATGATATACACACAAGCAGCTAATGGACACAGAGAACAGGACATGACCAATAAGCAGGCAGGACACTCGGGTGGGATCTGACTATAAAAGACACGAGACACTCACACTCCGCCTCTTTCCACTGATGAACATCTAGAGCAGGGGTGGGCAAACTTTTCCGTGCAAGGGCCACATTCAGAAATTCACAATTTTAAAGGGCCGCATAGTATATTAAGTAAAATAATTAATATTTTAAATAGCCAAAATAAAAGGTCTTTAAAGAAAAAAAAGCACATTTATTTGAAAAACAAAGTAACTCAGTAACAGAACAATGTCAATGAGAATGATGCATCTGACTGCAGTCATTTACCAGTTTGTTGAAATCAGGTGTCAAGTTGCTTGTGCTGATCCTTAACACTGACAGAAGCACAGCCTAGCCGAGTCAACGATAAAAACGCGCATAGTGGGGTGGATGAGTGGGGCTGCCTTATTGGTCGGTTTAGTTGGGTGTGCGACCAATAGGAGTCCAGGTTACAAACAATAATAAGGCTTATTGTTTGTAACCTGGACTCCTATTGGTCGCACACCCAACTAAACCGACCAATGAGACAGCCCCACTCATCCACCCCACTACGCGCGTTTTTATGCAGCCCGCCAATGAGGTGCCCGGAATCATAACCGGCATTTTTGAAAAGCCGCCGGGGAAAAGCCGCTGAAGTAAATGCGCTTATTGAATAAGCACATTTACTTCAGCGGCTTTTCCCCGGCGGCTTTTCAAAAATGCCGGTTATGATTCCGGGCACCTCATTGGCGGGCCGCATAAAAACCTTTGTCGGGCCGCATGTGGCCCGCGGGCCGTAGTTTGCCCACCCCTGATCTAGAGAGTCAGTCAAGGGTGTTGTTACAATCTCACACCTCCACCACATGGCTAAGAGCTAGTCTGGTTCAGTCAGATAGAGTAACCACACTTAAGTTAGCAGAGAGTCGAACTCACAGAGAACTGTGCCAACGTTTAATTGACTTTTACCCAAATAACAGGTTTTGACTAGTTTGCTGTCATCAGCTTGGCTCATCCCGTTCAAGTTAGCAAAAATCCAGAATCTTAGTAACAATGGGCGGAATTCTCCGACCCCCTCCGCAGGGTCGGGGAATCGCCCGGGGCCGGCGTAAATCCCGCCCCCTCCGTGGCCAGAATTTTCCACCTCCCAGGAATCGGCGGGAGCGGGAATCATGCCCCGCCGATCAGCGTGCCTCCCGCGGCGATTCTCCGGCCCGCGATGGGCTGAAGTCCCGTCGCTGACAGACCAATCCCGCCGATGTGGTTTAAACCACCTCTGCTGCCAGCGGGATTGGCGGCGCGAGCGGGCCTCCGGGGTCCTGGGTGGGGCGCAGGGCGCGGGGCGATCGGGCACCCCGGGGGGTGCCCCCACGGTGGCCTGGTCCATGATCAGGGCCCACCGATTGGCGGGCGGGCCAGTGCCATGGGGGCACTCATTTTCTTCCGCCGCTGCCACTGGCTCGACCATGGCAGACGTGGATGAGACCCCCCCTACCGCGCATACGTCGGTGGTGACATCAGCGACCGCTGATGCACCGGCGCATGCGCGGACCAGCGAAGGCCTTTTGGCCAGCCCCGACGCCGGGCAGCATAGCGCCAAAGGCCGTTGGCGCCATCGGCGGAGCAGAAACCACTCCGCCGCGCACCTAGCCCCGAAAGGTGCGGAGAATTCCGCACCTTTGGGAAGGTCCGACGCCGGAGTGGTTGGCGCCACTCTGCTACGCCGGGACCCTCCGCCCCGCCGGGTAGGGGAGAATCCCGGCCCATGTTAGGTTTCTCCTTTTCAAGCCCAACAATGAATTTGATAATATTACAATCAATGTTGGATGAATGTTCCCTCTGTACATTAACAAGTCTGACCGATATCTCCTGTCATTCTGGTGATTCTAAAACTTAATGCATCTGAAAACTTTTTAACGTACTCTCAAGGAACTTATTACCCTGGACTTGAGCTACTCTGCTTTCTCCATTATGCATGAAAATTGAAATATCTGCATTTGCACACATTGCTGGCCTTTTTTGTAAAAGTTAGTTACTGACTATCCAAGATGCATTACATAAAAGCTGATTTGTTAGGTTTAAAATTGATTCTCTCACCCTCCCCCCCCTCCCCAACCCATGTAGTTTTCATCATAATGGCTCAGATTCTGCCGTTAAAAAATAAGTGAGGCTACCAACTGTTATTGAGTGGGACACCTACCTCCAGCAACTGCACATGTAAGGTTAACCATGGAAATCAGTATATTGCTGTCAGAATTGTACTGCTGCTTCACGAGCTTCGATTTAACAGCACCTTGCCAAGAGACTTGGTATTCACATATGCAACATCATTACGTTTCTTACTACTTCTACTTACCACTAGCTATCCATTAAAAAGCCAGAAGTTTAAATTTGTTCATTAGTGAATATTTAATAGCAGGTTTAATTTGCTTCTAAACAACCTCTCTAGCACTTTACTTTTAAAGGTGTTTCTTCATATTGTATTTGTATTCTTTCCAACCTTTTCTCTCATTTCTCTCCCTTAGTTCCATCATTATTTGCTTCTTTGTACATGATTTTATATAAATATATCTGATCAAGTGTGGCATCAAGGAGCCCTGACAAAATTGAAGTCAACGGGAATCAGGGGAAATTCGCCAATGATTAAATTCACAAAGGAAGATGGTTGTGGTTATTGGGCGCCAAACATCTTACCCTCCAGGTAGAGTCTTAGGCTCAACCATCTTCAGCTACTTCATCAATAACCTTATCTCCATCATAAAGTCAGATGCGGGGATGTTCACTGATGATTTCATAACATTAGGTTAGATTTAGATTTATTGTCACGTGTACCGAGGTTCCGTGAAAAGTATTGTTCTGTGTATAATCCAGGCTGATCGTACCATACATGAAAAATATAGGCCATATGATAAATACACAATGTAAATACATTGGGTGAAGTATATGGAGTGTAGTGCTACACAGTGGAGAAGTTTGGAGAGATCAGTTCAGTCCATAAGAGGGTCATTCAGGAGTCTGGTAACAGCGGGGAAGCTGTTTTTCAATCTGTTAGTATGTATTCTCAGACCTTTGTATCTTTTGCCTGATAGAAGACCTTGGGGAGGGGTCTTTGATTATGCTGCCCGCTTTCCCAAGGCAGTGGGATATATAGACAGAGTCAATGGATGGGAGGCGCGTTTGTGTGATGGACTGGGCTGTGTTCACTACTCTTCTGTAGTTTCTTACAGTCTTGGGCTGAGCAGTTGCCATACCCAAGCTGTAATGCAGGCAGATAGGATACTTTCTACGGTGCATCTGTAAAAATTGGTAAGAGTCAATGTGGGCATGCTGAATCTCCTTAGTTTCCTGAGGAAGTATAGGTGTTGTGCTTTCTTGGTCGTAGCATCGATGTGGGTGGTTCAGGAAAGATTGTTGGTGATGTGTACACCGAGGAATTTGAAGCTGTCAACCATCCCCACCTCGGCACCATTGATGCAGACAGGGGTGAAGTCGTTGAACAGCTCCATAGTTTTGCTGACATTGAGGGGAGACATTGTTGTTGTTGCACTGTGCTATTAGGTTCTCCATCCTCCTCCTATTCTGACACATCTTGTTTGAGATCTGACCCTCTACAGTCGTGTCATCAGCAAACTTGTAGATGGAGGTGGAACCGAATTTTGCCACACAGTTGTTTGTGTACAGGGAGAATAGTAGGGGGCTAAGTACGCAGCCTTGCGGGGCCCTGGTGTTGAGGACTATCGTGGAGGATGTGTCATTGTTTATCCTTACCAACTGTAGTCTATAGGTCAGGAAGTCGAGGATCCAATTGCAGAGGGAGGAGTCAAGTCCTAGGTTTTTACCATAGAATTACCATAGAATTTACAGTGCAGAAGGAGGCCATTCGGCCCATCGAGTCTGCACCGGCTCTTGGAAAGAGCACCCTACCCAAGGTCAACACCTCCACCCTATCCCCAAACCCAGTAACCCCACCCAACACTAAGGGCAATTTTGGACACTAAGGGCAATTTATCATGGCCAATCCACCTAACCTGCACATCTTTGGACTGTGGGAGGAAACCGGAGCACCCGGAGGAAACCCACGCACACACGGGGAGAATGTGAAGACTCCGCACAGATAGTGACCCAAGCCGGAATCGAACCTGGGACCCTGGAGCTGTGAAGCAATTGTGCTATCCACAATGCTACCGTGCTGCCCTTTTGGCTGGGATTACGGTGTTGAAGGTGGAGCTGTAGTCAATGAATAGGATTCTGACATAGAAGTCATTGTTGTCAAGATGCTTCAGGGATGAGTATAGAGCCATGGAGGTGGTGTCTGCTGTGGGCCGGTTGTGGTGGTATGCAACTTGCAGTTGATCAAGGCGTCTGGGAGCATGGAGTTGATGTGTCTCCTGACCAACTTCTCAAAGCACTTCATAATGATAGATGTCAAGGCCAACAGATGGTCGTCATTGAGGCATGTTGCCTGGTTCTTCTTTGGCACCGGTATGATTGTGGTCTTCTTGAAGCAAGTGGGAACCTCGGAACGGAGTAGGGAGAGGTTGAAGATGTCCACGGACACACCCGCCAGTTGGTCCATGCAGGATCTGAATGCACGATCAGAGATTCCGTCAGGTTGCGTTGTTTTCCGTGGGTTCACTTTCAAGAAGGTCGTCTGACTTCTGAGGCTGTTGGTATGCATGTGTCTGAGGCTGTTAAGGCCGTTGACAACAGTTTGTTTGTTTCCTGCTCAAAACGAGCATAGAATGCATTGAGTTCATTGGGGCGGGGTGTTCTTTTGCCATAGATTCTACTTTGCTTTGACTTATAGCCTGTTATATTGTTTAAACCTTGCTACAACCAATGAGGGTACGTGTCATTAGTCTGTGACTCTAACTTAGTCTAGTATTGTCTCTTGGCATCCCTGATAACATAAGAACTAGGAGCAGGAGTAGGCCATCTGGCCCCTTGAGTCTGCTCATTCAATAAGATCATGGTTGATCTTTGTGGGCTCGCCTCCACTTACCCACCTGCTCACCATAACCCTTAATTCCTTTACTGTTCAAAAATCTAGTTATTTTTGCCTGAAAAACATTCAACAAGGTAGCCTCAATTGCTTCACTGGGCAGGGAATTCCACAGATTCACAACCCTTTGGGTGAAGAGGTTCCTCCTCAACTCAGTCCTAAATCTGCTCCCCCTTATTTTGAGGTTATTCCCCCTTGTTCTAGTTTCATCCCCCAGTGGAAACAACCTCCTTGTTTCGATCTAATCTATTCCCTTCGTAATTTTATATGTTTCTATAAGATCCCCCCTCATTCTTCGAAATTCCAATGAGTATAGTCCCAGTCTACTCAGTTTCTCCTCATAAACTAATCCTCTCAACTCGGCAAACAATCTCCACTGCACTCCCTCCAGTGCCTGTACATCCTTTCTCAAGTAAGGAGACCAGAATTGTACACAGAACTCCAGGCGTGGTCTCTCTAGCACCCTATACAGCTGCAACATAACCTCCCTGTTTTTAAACTCCATCCCTCTAGCAATGAAGGGTAAAATTCCATTTGCCTTCTTAATTACTTGCTGCACCTGCAAACTAACTTTTTGCGATTCGTGCACAAGGACACCCAGATCCCACAGGCTGCGATTTTTTTACCATTTAAATAATAGTCCATTTTGCTGTTATTGCGATGGCAGCCATGGTGTGAGGGGTTTACATATAGGACAGCTCCTGCTTGAAGGTGAAGAAAAGAGCTCTTTTTACCCAAAATTGGGTATAACTTCCACGATAAAGTGTTATTGAAGTCGAATGGCATGTCTGCTGGTTACTAAACCCGCCAGAATGTGTAACACCTGGCCAAGGAGTTGGAAGAGGCCTGTGGTGCAGCAGCTAGTGGAAAGATGGCAGAGGGAGAAGGGTCAGAGCAAGTTGGAAACCCCCAGTGGAACAGTTGATGGCCTTCATCAAAAAAGAATTCCGCCAGTCGAGAAAGGAGATGCAGGAGAATCTATTGAAGGGGCTGTGGCACTCCTGAAGGCTCAATGGAGTGGGTGGAAAAAATGTCTGGAGGGTCAGGGGTCACAAATCCGTGAGATTGAGAGGGTGAACTGTGAACACAGCGATAGAGTAGTGACACTGGAGGCGGAGGTGGGGCTCTTAGGAGACCTTCGCAAGACGTTGAGAGTAAAGATGGAGGAGCAGGAGAACAGGTTGAGGAGACAGAATCTGCAAATAGTTGGCCTGCCTGAAGGTGTAAATGCCACGAGGTATGTTTCAAGGATGCTGGCGGTGCTGGTGGCCGAGTGGGTGCTTGACGAGGCCCCTAAGGTGGACAGAATGCACAGCTCAGAGGCAGAAGCCAAGAGCTTGGGAGCCGCCACAGGCGGTGATCGTGAGACTCCAAAAGTTTGTGGAGGAAGAGAAGATCTTGCAGTGGGCCAGGGAGTAGCGGAATTGCGAACGGGAGGGGAACAAGGTCCAAATATACCAGGACATTGGAGCTGTACTGGCAAAACGGCGTGCAGGGTACAATAGAGCCAAGGAATGGTGTTATATCAACGGCAGATCAGGTTTGGGGTGCTCTACACGGCGAAACTATGGATGACTTATGATGGCCAGGAATGTTATTTTGAGACCCCAGAAGCGGCCAATGACTTTATCAAGGAACATAAACTGGGGAGGCAGAGGTGCTGGCACTCTGGAATAATGGAGAATTTATTTTCCTCCGATGTCGGGGGGTTTTCTTCTTTTCTCTGTTGGGTTGACAAAGGGCAGCGGGGGTGAAAAGTGTGTATGGGGTCGGTTGTGTGTCTCCCCCCCCCCCCCACCCCGCTTGTCTGTTTATGGGGAAGGTGACCTGTGGTTCGAGATGAGTCTGTTTGGGTGGGGGAGGGGGAGGTCAGCAGGGAGCCTTCTTCATAGAAGAAAGAGGTGAGAGTGGGGTCAATAGGAGGAGCCTTTGGGCAGGAGTTGCCACGCTGGCAAGTAATGTTGATGAACGAAGTGAAGTGGGGGAGAAGGCCGAGAGAGGTGACCATGGGGGAGGGGAGATGTGATGCGGCGTGGTTGAAGAAGGAACATGGTCGGGGGCGGAGAAAGGGGCCACCTTGGATGGGCCAGGTACTGGGTAATAATAACGGTCTTAGAGCCAAAAGGGGAGAATGGCGGATGGTAGAGGGGAATGGAGGCGGAAGCCCCCCGTACAACTGATAACATGGAATGTGCGAGGGCTCAATGGACTGGTAAAAAGATCTCTTGGTATTTGCGCACCTATGGAGTTAAAAAGTGAATGTGGTCTTTCTGCAGGAGTCGCATCTCGACATGAAGGACCAGGTTAGGCTATGAAAGGGATGGGTGGGACAGGTTTTCCACTCGGGGTTTGATTCAAAGTCGCAGGGGATGGTCATTTTGATGAGCAAGAAAATGGGTTTTGTGAGCGCGAAGAAAGTGAGGGACCTAGGTGGGAGATTTGTGATGGTGAGTGGGGTATAGAGAGGTGTTATGGGCCAGGGTTTAGAGAACACCAAAGTGTATCATGGAGTTCACCTGACCCACAACTTTTAATAGATTTTGGTGATGGGGAGCACAAGGGCCCACTCGACAGGTGATCTACAGAGATCTAAAGTACTTTTAAAACAAAACCATGTTTATTCTATGAATCCAGTTAACATTTTATAAACACACAGTAAACATTTTAGCAACTATCAATTCATACTCCCCCCAAAGAATACAGTACTCTACAAGTAACCCTTAATCTTTCCTAGCAACATCCAGAAGACAAATATCCTCTTTAACAAAGACAGCAGGTTTAAATTCTCTACTGAGAGCAGTTATCACTTTTAAATTAGCAAGTGATCTGAAGACATTCTTTACATGCAGAGAGAGATCACAATTACACCTTATTTGGCTGGATGCAGCTCCAACTCTGAAAACGAAACTAAAACAGACACACACCAGCTTTTAGCTCAAAGCGAAAGTAAAAAGCCACAGACCAAAACCCAGCTCCACCCACACTCGGCCATCACTGCAACTATTTGATAAACACCCATTTCTTAAAGGTACACCCACGACAGCTATTTGATAAACACTCATTTCTTAAAGGTACTCTGACATGACAGAGGATACCGGTGGCATTGTTGATTGTTTTTCACCAAATTGGGACAATGTATGTTTTATGATGGGGTTGCTGGTAGCGATCCCAGACTTGGCAACGCACCAGTTGATTAGTGGGGGGGGGGGGGAGAAAGATTTTAAATTGTGTCCTAGAACCGAGGATAGATAGATTGAGCCCCAGGTCAATGGGTAGGATACGAATGGCAAAGGAGCTGGGTGGGTTTATAGAAAAGATAGGTGTGGTAGACCCGTAGCACTTCAAGAACCCAGGGGGAAGGGAGTATTCCTTTTTCTCACATGTTTATAGGGTGTATTCAAGACTCAACTTTTTTGTGGTGAGCCGGGAGGTTTGGTTGGTGTGGAGGGGGAGAGTACGCGGGGATAGTAATCTCGGACCATGCTCCCCATTGGCTGGAGATTCAGCTTAGATCGGGACGGGGCCAGAGTGGAGGCTCAAATCGGGGTTGTTGGCAAATGAGAGGGTTTTGCGAAGTGTGGGCTGTGATTAAAGATTATGTAGAATTGAGAGGTGTCAGCGGCCACATTTTGGGAAGCACTAAAAGCGGTGGTCTGGGGGGAGATTATCTCATTCAAGGCACATGCGGACAGGGAAAAGAGGGATGAATATGAACGGCTAATGAACAAGATAGTTGAGGGAGATAGGGAGTACTCGAGGGCGCCCACTACAGAGGGAGTAAAAAATTGCATCAGTTATGAAGTGGGCCGCATCCAGGAAAATTTGAAGATACAGGCTGGGGCAGGGGATGTGCTGTCGGAGCTGGGGAAGATAAACGCGGTGTTTAGGGATTATTATAAGGTGTTGTACAGGGTGGACCCAGGGGTGAAGAGGGGGACATGGGACAGTTCTTAGACAAACTGGAGTTTCCACAGTTGGAGGAAGAGAAGAGGCAGGCACTAGAGGAGTCCTTGGGGCTGAGGGAGGTATTGGACAGTTACCCGATGGTTACCTGGCGGAATTCTATAAGGCGTTAACGACAGGCCTGACATCACATCTATTGGAGGGCGTTTAATGAGGCGTTGGAGAAGAGGGAGCTGCCGGAGATGAAGATGCAGGCAACAATCACATTAATACTAAAGGGGAAAGACCCGTTGGAATGTGGTTCATACAGGCCCATATCGCTATTAAATACGGATATGAAAGTACTGGCTAAGTTGGTGTCAGGAAGGATGTGTCCTGAGGGTGGTTACGGAGGACCAGATGTTTCGTAAAGGGAAGGCAGCTTTCTAGTAATATAAAGAGGCTGCTAAATGTGGTCATGACCCCATTGAGAGCTCAGGAACCAGAGGTAGCAGTGTCCATGGACGTGGAGGTATTTGACTGGGTGGAGTGGCAGTCGCTGTTTGAAGTCCTGGGAAGGTTCGGGTTTGGGCCGCACTTTGTGGCATGTCATACATGGCACCGAAGGCAAGTGTGTGGACCAACGACGTGGGCTCTCAAAACTTTGAACTGCACAGGGGAACAAGGCGGGGGTGACCACTGTCACCACTGTTGTTTGCGCTAGCGATAGAGCCTCTGGCAATGGCTCTTAGGGGGTCAGAGTGGCAAGGGATTACGAGGGGACCAAGAGAGCACCGGGTGTCTCTATATGTGGACAACCTACTACTATATGTTCTGGAATGCTGGAGAGCACGGAGAGGATCATGGGCCTGTTGGGGATGTTTGGGGCGTTCTCGGGATATAAGCTAAAAAGGGAAAAGTGAAGTGTTCCCGGTGAACGAGTTGGGTCGGTAAGCCAACCTAGGGGGGTTGCTATTCAAGGTGGCCAGAGACAGGTTTAAATATCTGGGGATTCAGGTGACGAGGGAGTGGCCGATGCTACATAAAAGGCATCTAACAAAGATGGTGGAGGAGGTTAAGGAGGATACACAGACAGGAGCAGGAAGAGGCCTTTTGGCTCTTCGAGCCTGCTCTGCCGTTCATCACGATCATGGCCGATCATCCAACTCAATAGCCTAATCCTGCTTTCTCCCCATAGCCTTGATCCCAGGTAGTAATCTGCCTTCCTGTTTTTGCTTCCAAATTGAATAACTTAACAATTATCGAAATTATACTGCATCTGCCATTGATTTACTCACTTGCCCAACCTGTCCAAATCATGCCGTAGGATCCCTGCATCCTCGTCACAATTCACCCTCCCACCTAACTTGGTATCACCTGCAAACTTTGAGATGTTACATTGTGTTCTCTTATCCAAATCATTAATATATATTGTGAATAGCTGGTGTCCCAACACCGATCACTGTGGTAACCCACTAGTTACTGCCTACCAATTTGAAAAGGACTCATTAATCCCTATTCTTTGTTACCGCTCTGCCAACCAGTTTTCTATCCACCTCAATACATTTCCCCCAATCCCATGCGCTTTAATTTTGCACAATAATCTCTTATGCGGGACTTTTCAAACTCCTTCTGAAAGTCTAAATATACCACATCGACTGGCTCCCCCTTGTCAACTGTACTGGTTACATCTTCAAAGAATTCCAACAGATTTGTCAAGCACGATTTTCCCTTCATAAATACATGCTGTCTCGGACTGATCCTGCCACTACTTTGTTTAATGTTCCGCTATAAAGTCCTTGATAAATGGATTCAAGCGTTTTCTCCAGTACCGATGTTAAGCTTACTGATCTATAGAGGATCTGAAGAGGAGGGATACATCGCACCTGACTCTTGCATGGAGGGTCCATGTGATGAAGATGAACATTCTGCCGAGGTTCCTGTTCATATTCCTGACACGTCCAATCTTTGTACCAAAGATCTTCTTTCGAAAACTGGATATGATTATCTCAGAGTTTGTATTGGCAGGGAAGGTGCCAAGGATTAAGAGGACCCTGTTACAGAGGCAGAGTTGGCATTGCCGAACCTGCTACACTATTACTGGGCAGCGAACATGAAGAAGGTGAGACGGAGGTGGGAAGGAGAGGGGGCAGAATGGGTTAGGGTGGAGGAAGAATTCTGTATGGGGTCCAGCTTGAAGGCTATGGTGACGACAGCATTGTCAATGGCGCCAAGGAAATACGCAGAAGGCCCGGTGGTGCAGACCACAGTAAATGTCTGAAACCAGCTGAGGAGGCATTTCAGGATAGAAGGGATGACGGTGCTGATGCCACTCTGTGCAAACCGCGGTTAGCTTGGGGGGGGGGGGGGGGGGGTGGAATAGATGGTATGTATAGGAGGTGGAGAGCAGTGGGGCTCGTTAAGGTGAGTGATCTGTACCTGGAAGAGGGGTTTGCCAGTATAGAGGAACTGAAGGAGAGGGTAGAGCTCCCAAGAGGAAGTGAGTTCAGGTACCTGCAGGTAAGGGACTTCACGCGGAACATTTGGAAAGAGTTCCCCAGGTTGCCGAGGTACACCCTGTGGAGCAACTGCTGCTTCCGGATGTGTAAGAGGAGGTCAGGATCGGAGACATATATGGGTGGCTGGAAGAGCAGGGAGGTGAGCAGGTGGTTAAGATTAAGGAGAAGTGGGAGAGGAAGCTGGGAAGGGAGATAAACTGGGGAGTATGGAGTGAGGCCTCCTCGTGTGCAACGATAAGCCTGATACAGTTCCAGGTCGTACACAGGGTACATGTGACTCGGGCAAAAATGAGTGGGTTCTTCCAGGAAGTGGCAGACAAGTGTGAGAAGTGTGGCCGGGGACCAGTAAAAATCACGCACATATGTTCTGGGGCTGCGAAAAGTTGGAGTGATTCTGGGCGGGGGTGTTTGCAGTGCTAACAAGAATACTTGGGGGGGGGGGGGGGGGGGGGTGGTTGAAGTGGACCCTTTGGTGGCGATATTCTGGATATCGGAGAAGCTGGAGCTGATGAAGGCCAATGTTGTGGCCTTCATCTCTCTGACTGCCCGACGAAGAATTCTGTTGGAGTAGTGGTCAGCAGTGTCGCCACCCCTGGCGTGGCGGCCTGGCTGAGGCACCGCTATGACTTTTTTCGGCTGGAAAAGGTCAAATACGAATTAAGGAGTTCAGCGGAGGGCTTCAAGGCAAGGTGGGGGATGTTCATGGTCGTGTTCGAGGAGCTGTTCGTTGCGTGGGCGCGGTGAAAAAGGGAAATATTTGTACAAACTGTATAGTTGTGTGCTGGGGATTTTGCTCCCAGAGTTGTTTATGTTTTGTAACCTTTCCTATAAGTTTGGAATATAATACATTAAAAAAAAATTCTTGCTGTTTTTCCTACCACAGTAGATAATGTCGCATTTACCAACATTGTACTCCATCTGCCAGACCTTTTCCCACTCACTTGAACTATCTATATACCTCTGCAGACTTTGTGTCCTCTGCACAATTAGCTCTACCTCTCATCTTAGTGTCATCTGTGAACTTTGACACATTACACTTGGTCCCCAACTCCAAATCATCAATGTAAATTGTAAACAATTGCGGTCCCAAAACTGATCCCTGAGGCACACCACAAGCCACTGATCGTTAACCAGAAAATCACCCATTTATCCCCACTCTTTGCTTTCTGTTAGTTAACCAATCCTCTACCCATGCTAATACATGACCCGTAACGCCATGTACCTTTATCTTATGCAGCAGCCTTTTGTGCGGCACTTTGTTGAATGCCTTCTCGAAATCAAGATATACCACAACCACCAGTTCCCCATTATCCACTACGCTCGTAATGGCCTCAAAGAATTCCAGTGGGACAATTACTATCCAGATGTTTCACCATTTCTTCTTTGGTGATCGATTCAAGCATTTTCTCCACTACAGAAGTATAGATACCCACCTTTTGTCGACCTCCTTTTTTTAAACAGTGGTATCACATTTGCTGTTTTCTAATGTGCCGGAACCGCCCCAGAGTCCAGTGAATTTTGGTAAATTACCACGACGCGTTTGCTATTTTCCCCCGCCACCTCTTTTAGTGGCTTTGCGGAGGTCATATATAGAGTTCTTGTACATGTCTGGCTCACCTGTCTTGAACGCTTCAGACCTGGACTTCAGTAGGGATCAAACCATTGTTTTCCATTTGGGGAACGTACGTCCTACCTTCTTTGGCATGCAATCTCTTCTGTTGCCTTGGACCAACATAGCGCACATAAGACATCCTTCTTAACCGAAGTCTCCCATTTAAGCATCTGCCTATATGTTGGGAGAAGGAGCACCGTCTTGTGATCTGACTTTCCGAAGTACGGTTGGGGCATGGATCAGGAGGCATCCTTGATGTTTGTGTAGCAGTGGTCAATGTTACCGGGGTCCCTGGTGGGGGTGGGGGTCCATAGTGGGACAGGAGATGTGTTGGTGGAATGGCATTTTGGCAGTAAGCTCTTCAGATTGGCCTGGTTGAAGTCCCTGGCCACGATAAACAAGGCCTCCAGGTATTCTGTTTCACTGTTATTTATAGCGGTGTGCAATTCATCACGTGCCTTCTTCACTTCCGCCAGTGGTGGGATGTAGACTGGTGCGATGATGGCAGAAGTGAACTCCCGTGGAGGAGTTGATGAGGAGGCAACCCCCTCCATCCTTCGCTTTGCCCGATGACACCGTATGATCCATCCAGTGTATATAGAAGCCGTCAGGTTGTATGGCACAGTCTGGTGAGGCAGGAGTGAGTCATGACTCTGTGAAACAGAGCACACATCCCTCGGCGAGGCAAGTCTAGCGTTAAGCTAGTTTTCGATCGCTTGGATATTTTATAGTATGCTGGGGAGAGGAGACTTGATTTTGCGTTGTTTTAGTCTCACTTGCAGACCTGCACGTTTCCCTCACTTCCTAGGTCGATGACGTATTCTGGATAGTCCCAGGAAAATGACAGAAGTCTGACCTTGTAGCGGGTAAGTGGCTGTGTCTAGTAGGGTCCTGGACTCGTCACGATTTTGGGGTCAACGGGGGGTCATGTTTGTGATCCAGTCAACCGGGGGAACATGTTTGCAATCCAGTCGGGCCTCGGAATTCTACCTTTCAGATCGTTTGTGTCCTCGCGTGGGGTCTTCGTCGTTTTGGGGGTGTTTTGTCTGGGTTTGGGTTGCTGGGATGGTCTAGTTGGGTCATTTGTTTCCATTTCATTTTAACTGTCTTTTACCATTTCTTTCTTTCTTAATATATATTTAATTCCCCCCCCCCCCCCCCCAATCTTGTCCACCTTTCCTTCACATTTCTCCTCTTTGCTCCCCCCTTCCCCTCCCCCCACATCCACAGTTCATCCTCTGATAATTTCCCTGCTGTTTGACCTTTCACATCTTTTGTCCTCTGGGGACTGCCATTAGCACTCTTTCCCCTTGGTTTCTGTGGCCATTAGCACCCGGTTCCCCTGGGTTTCTGTGGCTAAGACTCGTCTTTCATTCTCACTCCACAGTATAAATATTTCCCACTTTCTCTGTCTGTTAGTTTTGACAGAGTCATTGGACTCGAAACGTTAGCTCTTTTCTCTCCCTACAGATGCTGCCAGACCTGCTGAGATTTTCCAGCATTTTCTCTTTAGTTTCAGATTCCAGCATCCGCAGTAATTTGCTTTTATCTTCCTGGGTCAGGTTCAGCTGGATCACATGGTTGGTTCCAACACTGATTGGCTCAGGACAGCACGGTGGCGCAGTGGGTTAGCCCTGTTGCCTCACGGCGCCGAGGTCCCAGGTTCGATCCTGGCTCTGGGTCACTGCCCGTGTGGAGTCTGCACATTCTCCCTGTGTTTGCGTGGGTTTCGCCCGCACAACCCAAAAAGATGTGCTAGGTGGATTGGCCATGCTAAATTGCCCCTTAATTAGAAAAAAATGAATTGGGTACTCTAATTTATATTTAAAAAAACACTGGTTGTCTGGTCGGACGTTCCTGGAATCGGGCCTTCAAGTAGGCTGGTCGGGCCTCCATGTCGATTCTGCTCTCCTCTATCTGCCGATAGGTCTAGGCGGGCCTCTCCGGGTCAGGTTATTAAGTACCAATCATAACTCCACAGATCCTTAGGCAGTCGGTGCCCACATGCAAGATATTCCACAACATTACCATTCTCTTAGCATCAGCATCTTTGTGTGTAACCATTGACTACAAGAGCAGGTCAGAAGCTTGGAATGATGGGCCAAATAAGTCACTTCCTGTGGGCAGCATGGTGGTGCAGTGGTTAGCACTGCTGCCTCACAGCTCCATGGACCCGGGTTCTATCCCGGCCCCGGGTCACTGTCCGTGTGTGGTTTGCACATTATCCCCGCGTCTGCGTGGATCCCACTGCCAAAATCAAAAAAGATGTTGGCCACCGCCTTCTTGAGGATAATTGGGAATGGGCAACTTATTGTGGCCTTAACAGCAATGGTCACCTCGCGAAACAGAATTTTTAAAACGTACGCTTCCTGATCTCTGTGCGCCCCGGTAAGAATTCTTCACTCTCATTGAGGAGAAAGACCATTGCTTGCCCTGTTCCCAGGTTTCCAGTAGAGGGTGATGCTATTGCTGCATTCTAATTATTTCACAGTACAAAAACCTATCGAACATCAGTGGAAAGTCCAAGTATGATGAATGGTATGTGCTGTTTAGTTACAATGTCTGAACCAATGCATTTGTGAGATAAACTACTTCTATCTGCTATAATAAAATTTAGTGTACTCTGTCCATCTACAACTTTCTGAGTCATGAAAATTTAGAACCTGTCATCCCCTCCACTTTCCATGTTTAAATGGGATGCACTATGGTCTCAAGGTTTAAAGTAGTCCACAATTTATTCAAATAGTCTACGTACAACTATTTCCTTAAATGTAAGCTGAAGTCAATGACAAAATACATATTTGCCGTAGATTATTTATTTGACTATTAACTGATAACCTTGTATGCGTATAGTTACGGAGAGAATTTAGTGGACAGACTGGCCATATCCTCACATTAGGGCATGATCTGATTTGTATTATATGTGGATAGAAATCCAGACCAACTGCATGAATTGTTATTGATGAGGGATGTTCACATTATCAGTAAGTTTCTGACTGGGTCCTGTTGAAACAACAAGTTCACAAATTAAAGTAAATAAATCATTTTATACCTGGTGTACGTTAAATATTTGACAAAGAGTCATCAAAGGAAACTAGCAGAAAACAGAAACACTGTTACCAAGAGCTTCTATAAATATATAAAGAGGAAGAGAATAGCTAAAGTAAATGTTGGCCCTTTGGAGGACAATATTGGTGAGGTAATAATGGGGAACACAGAGATGGCCGAGGCACTGAACCAATATTTTGCCTCTGTCTTCTTGATAAGAGGATAATGGGAGAAGGTATTGAATAAACTATGGGACTAAAGGCAGATAAGTCTCTGGGACCTGATGGCCTGTACCCTAGGGTACTAAAGGAGGTGGCAACAGAGATAGTGGATGCATTGAATATGATATTTCAAAATTCCCTGGATTCTGGAAAGGGCCCGGTAGATTAGAAACACACTTATGTAACTCCACTATAAAAAAAGGGAGAGAGGCAAAGTAGGAAACTATAGACCGGTTAGCTTGACCTCTGTGGTGGGGAAGTTGCTGGAATTGGTCATTAAAGAGATGACTGAACATTTGGGAAGACATAGCTCAATCCATCATTGTCAGCATGGTTTTATGAAGGGCAAGTCATGCTTGACAAACTTGCTCGAGTTCTTTGAGGACGTAACCAGCAAGGTGGATAATGGGGAACCTGTGGATGTGATGTATCAAGAAGGCATTTGACAAGGTGCCGCATAAAATACTGATCCAGAGGGTGAGATCACAGGAGGTTGGGGTAGAATACTAGACTGAATTGAGGATTGGCTGACTGACAGAAAGCAGAGGGTCGGGTTAAATGGGTCCTTCTCTGACTTACGGACTGTAACTAGTGGGGTGCTGCAGGTTTCAGTCCTCAGACCTCAACTGTTTACAATCTATATAAATGCTTTGCAAGCAGGGTCAGAGTGTAACATAGCAAAATTTGTGGATGATACTAAAATAGGTGGAAAAGCAGGCAGTGAAGAGGAGATACAGATTTTATAGACAGATATTGAAAGGCTAGGCGAATGGGCCAAAATTTGGCAGATAGAGTTTAATGTGGATAAGTGTGAGGTTATCCATTTTGGCCGAAAAAGTAATCAGGCAAATTATCTGAATGGAAAGCAGATTTATAATGCATCTGGGCAGAGGGATCTGAGTGTCTTTGTTCATGAATTGCAGAAAGTCTGTATGCAGGTACAACATGTAATAAGAAAAGCAAATGGAATGTTAGCATTTATTGCAAAAAGACTGGAGTATAAAAGTAGAGAATATTGTTGCAATTGTATAGGGTGTTGGTGAGACCACATCTGGAGTACTGTGTCCAGTTTTGTTCTCCTTATTTGAGGAAGGATGTGGTGGCATTGGAGGCAATTTGGAGGAGGTTCACCAGATTTATTCCGGGGGTGAAGGGGTTGACGTATGAGGAGAGATTAAACCGTTTGAGCTTATACCCGTTGGAGTTTAGAAGGATGCAGAGGGGCGAGGGGGGGGAGAGATAGATATATTTCTGATTTTTAAAAAAGGTTAATGGGAAATGGGCAACAGGTAGGAAGGTGACTTTGAGACCAGGAAGAGATCAGCCATGATCTGATTGAATGGCAGAGCAGACTCGAAGGCCTACTCCTAATTCCTATGTTCCTATCCAGACGTGCAACAGCAACTTCCTTTTCTCTCCAGATGCTGTCAGACCTGCTGAGATTGTCCAGTATTTTCTGTTTTTAATTCAGATTCCAGCATCCGCAGCGATTTGCTTTTTATCTACATTAAATAAGTAGTATGTTGGTTTGTAACTTAAGCCTCAAGTTCTATATGGTTTATATTCAATTCACTTGCCTAAAGTAGAGAAATCCATGAGGCACAAGTGATATGTTCCAATAAACCAGAGAAAGTATCCCTATGTCTCTCTATGGCTCATCTAGATGTTGCGCAACTAAAGTAATAGGCTGGCTCATAGGGAATGCAAAATCGACCAATGATGCAAATTCATAGTAGAATGTCAAGCGCAAACCCCAGAAATGTAACACTTACATATTCCTGGTTTTGTTGTGATTCAGATCCTCTGTTTATTGGAGATGTTCTATCTTCTCTTCCCTGTAAATAATATGGATAAGAAAGTAAATAAGCAGAAATTGTCCAGAGATTATAGATACCACTATAAATAATAATATAATAATTATAATACGTCACTGTAATACGTTATAATACGTAATACTATAATACGTAATAATACCACTATAATAGTAATATTTTAGAGGTAATTTTTAGTTCTGGGATGATGAAAGTTTACCTGTAGAAAACGGGAAATGCAAATCAAGCACTTGAAGACTTAATATGCTTTACAGGAAGGGGCCATGTTGACTTAAGGGGTTAATAGCTCGAGAGGCAAAACCATAAAACAACAAGCAGACTTACGTATCTGGAGAATTGCAGACGGGGCGAATCGCCTGGGGCCGCCGAAAATCCCGCCCCCGCCGTGGCAGAGATTCTCCGCCACCCGGGAAGAGGCGGTGGCGGGAATCTCGCCACTCCGATCGGAGAGGCCCCTACGGTGATTCTCCGGCCCGGATGGGCCGAAGTCCCGCCGCTGGGAGGCCTCTCCCACCGCCGAGGTTTGAACCACCTCTGGAACGGTGGGATCAGCGGCGCGATCGAACCCCGGGGGGTGCCCCCACGGTGGCCTGGCCCTCGATCGGGGCCCCCCGCTCAGACTCCGGGCCAGTGCCCTGGGTGCACTATTTTCCTCTGCGGCCGCCACGGCCTCCGCCATGGCGGAAGCGGAAGAGAACCCCACATCGCGCATGCGCCGGCCGGCGAAAGCCTTTCGGCCAGCCCCGCTGCCAGGGGCGCCGTTTTTTTGCGCCAGTCTTCTGGTGCCAACCGCTCCGGCGCGGGGCTGGCCCCCAAAGGTGGGGAGAATTCCCCACCTTTGGGGAGGCCCGACACCTGAGTGGTTGGCGCCACTCCCCTACTCCGGGACCCTCCGTCACGCCAGGTAGGGGAGAATGCCGCCCAAGGTGTCTACACTGCAATGAAATGCAGCCAAGAGTAGTTTGATTGTGGGAGTTAAAGCTACAGCAAATTGAGAAGCATTCAATGAGCTCTGGAAAATGACGCCGTCATAGAGATGGTTAGAACTTAAGCAAGTTCTAGGGTTTCAATATATCTGTGTTTTTGTTCAGGAAGGGAATGTTCTGCAGCAGGGGAACGATGATACTGAGAAGGTGGTGCTGTTAGCCGGCTTGAGGCAGCAAAAATATTGTTGGCTGCCTCTGGAGAAGTCCAAGGAGCTGTTTGATAGCTCTGTGCAGTTAGGGCTCAGAAGAAGTCGGCAGGTCATTCACTAGCTCTATGCTGGAAAGGGTTAGGATTGAGAAACAGCCCTTGAAGCTGGCTGGGTGGCACAGTGGTTAGCACTGCTGCCTCACAGCACCAGGGACCTAGGTTCAATTTCGATCATGGGTGACTATCTGTGTGGCCTTTGCACATTCTTCCCGTGACTGCATGGGCTTCCTCCAGGTGCCTCTAACAGTCCAAAGATGTGCAGGCTAGGTGGATTGGATATGCTAAATTGTCCCTAGGTAGGGTTACAGGGAAAAGGCCAAGTTTAGGATTCTGTGGTAATATAAGCAGGGCCTGGTTTTAAGGCCAATTAAATAGGATATCCTAAATGAAAGAATTGGGCATATTAAAATCAAACAGTCAAACCTTAGGCAGGCCAGACTTGACTAAGGTCAAATATACAAAGACACAGAAACACGTCTGGGCCTGTCGCATCAATCACCCATCAAAGATCATCCCATTCGACTGCGACCCAGCAAGAAATCATCACACTCCATTGAAATGCACCAGCCTATTGTTGGAAGCCCAGATCGGGCCAGACTTTCTGTCATGTAGAGTTCCTGCCGTTACCTTATATGGCAACAGGTTACATGTAAGCAGCACCATGGAGATGGATACCTGGGGGTGGGCCCCAATGTCAGGCAGACATCAAGAAACCCACTGGATATTGGGACCCCTTCCCGAGACCTCATTGGCCAGAAGCATTTCTGGAAAGGCAGGAAGAGAGGGGGATAAAGGTACGCATCTCAGACACACCAGCAGCAAAGACTCGGTGTGCGAGATGACCGCCAGTGAGAACCACCTTTGTGAAGACAGGCCAGAGGAATTCCAGCAATCAGATCCATAGTCTACCACGTCATCACTGCGGGTAGTATACTTGAATCTGGGGTATCCGCTTGTTTTATGTGGGTAATTTAAGGGTTAATAGTATTATTAATAAACTTATTGAACCTTTACTTGTGTTTGTCCTTTGTCCATCTTGCAACTAAAGGCACCTGGGTAAAACTTTAATTGATATACTGGTCGAAGAATCTGAGATTTAGCAGATACACAGAAGGAATCAGCCATCATTGAATCTGCATCTTTCTCATTAATTCAGCACATTAACTATTGCGTAACAGGGAGTTCAGTCACCATAACTAAATTCTGGAGAGTGATGCGAGACCAGTTTGAGGAGATAGTTTAACAACATTTCAACATAACTGCACCTGCTGTGAAAAAAACTTTTAGAAGATTTTGGCGCTTTAAAAAGATTTCTAATTTTGCAGCATTAGCCATAAGATAGCTCAGATGTTAACATTTGACTGATAACTTGAAAATGATGAGCAGAATTTTATTATGCTGCATCAGAGAGCAATGTAACTTTGGCAAAATAAATAGCTGTTGTGAGCTCACATGACTAGCTATATCAAATCAGTTCATGTAATGAAAGTATTCCAACGGAATAGACATTGACTGATATAACAAAAGCCAGGCATGTCCATTAATACCATTCAGAAATCTTAATTCAAATTGTTTCTTTTTGCAACTAGTGCAGTTTCATTAGAACATCAAGTAACAAAGTATCTGTACAAGGAACTAGAAATCATTCACAGAGAATGCTAGAAATGCTCAGCATCTGTGTAAAAGAAACAAAGTTAACAATTCAGGTCAATGGTCTTTCAGAATCTTTAACTGAGCATCTTTCTTTTCCACCTAGGTTTGACATTAATAAAAGGGTAAGGACTAAACCTTCAGCGTGGTAGGGCGTGTTGAAAAACTTCAAATCTCTCCTAGAAATATCAATTCCATTTTTGAAAACAATTAAAAGTTCTGCATAGACAAAGCATTACATTAAACAGTGCAATAGGAACAGTGCAAGCATAGAATTGTAATCCCACAAATAATAATAATCGCTTATTGTCATAAATAGGCTTCAATGAAATTAACATGAAAAGCCCCTAGTCGCCACATTCCGGCACCTGTTCGGGGAGGCTGGTACGGGAATTGAACCCACGCTGCTGGGCTTGTTCTGCATTACAAGCCAGCTGTTTCCCCATTGTGCTAAACCAGCCTCTATTAAATCTCCCCAAATAAAAGGGAAGCAGGAGTTAGACTTGCAGCTTCACCATAAATGCAGTAAACAGACATGCACACCCAATGATTTTTGCTGGTCGCATTTCACCATGTACAACTGCTGAGGAAACTTGTGATCATGTCATAAATATTCCAAACCTAATTGAGAACACTGAAATCCAATTCCCCATTCGCATGCTGCACGGGAGTCTTTTTCCAAAATGTCTGCTCACATGTGGCTCCTTTGCAGTTATTTTTCCATCATAGAACAAAAAAATCATTAGCCACCATTAATATCGCCCTGCAGCACTTATAAATGCACAATTTTGCCCAGAAAACATTTCTATTTTAAATGGATAGTTTATTTCCTCCATCTAAAAGAATTGCACACAAACAAAACCAAGCAAATTATATAGTCAACTGTTAAATTTGATCACTGAAGTTTTAAAAAAGCGAAAGGAGGATCAACCCTGATTTAATAACTGTTTTTTTGTAGGATTTGCTGTTGCCATTATTAGATTGATTATTCAATCATCAGGTATCATTATATTCGGCTTTGATGCAAACTGTTGCCTCATGCCACTGAGGACCCGGGTTCCATCCCGGCCCTGGGTCACTGTCCATGTGGAGTTGGCACATTCTTCCCTGGACTGCGTGGGTCTCACCCCCACAATCCAAAAGCTATGTAGGTAGGTGGATTGGTCATGCTAAATTGCCTTTTAATTGGAAAATAAATTGGGCACTTTAAATTTATTTTAAAACCGTAACTTACATTTACAGAGAACCCTGAACATAGTAGAATGCCCCGAGTACTTCACAGAAAGGTAATCAATAAGTGAAAGAGACGCTTTTCCTTTGGCGACCATGGTGTGAGCGGTCGCACAACTGGTGACTCCCACTCATGCTGGACTTTTTGGAGCTTTTCCTCGACTAACGTGATGGTAAATGGTGCAGATGAGGTGGAATAAAAGAGTATCGCACCGGTTTATGTATTCATGGACCAAAAATGGTTGAAAAAGGAGGGAACATTCGTTGACAGCTGGTTTGGAGCCTGTGGCACAGGGGAAGATGACAGAGGGTCAGGGTCCGAGTTTGTCGGCCCAGTGGTCGACGGATCAACTAGTGACCTTTCTGCACGAAAAGTTTACCCAGCAGAGGAAGGAATACTTGAAGGACCTGGTCTGGGTGGTGGATCCTATAAAGGCGGGGATTAACCGCATGGAATTGAGGTTAGAGGCCCAAGGCCAGGTGATTCGAAGGTGGAGGAGGCGGTGGGAGAGTACTATGAGCAGCTCACCTCGATGGCTGCGGAGATGGGGCTAATGCGCAATCATCAGAAGAGGCTGCAGGACAAAGTGAAAGACTTGGAGAATAGATCGTGCAGGCAGAATTTGAGGATCGTTGGCCTGTTGGAGGGCAATGTGCGAGTGGATGCCAGTGCATATGTAGCACGAATGTTTGAGAAGCTGCTGGTTGAAGGAGTGTTTTCTCGGCCCTTGAAGGTGAACAGGGCGCATATGTGGAAGCTGCAGAGAAATGAGCCGCGGGGGCGATGGTGTTGCGATTGTACTGGTTCCTGGATAAGGAACAGAGGCGGGCCAGGCAGACGAGGCGCTGTACATGGGAAGGCAGCGATCTGTGGGTCTACCAGGACCTGGGTGCGGGGCTGGCCAAAAGGCGGGTGAGCTTTTACAAGGTTAAGTCGGCCCTTTTTAAGAATGGGGTGAAGCTTGGCATGTTGTACCCAGTGCATCTGTAGGTAACGTATGAGAGCCAGGAACTCTACTTTGGGTCGCCAGAGGCGGCGATGAACTTTATCAGAGACAATGGACTGGCAGGAGAAGGAGGACATTGAACCCTGGAGGGAATGTTTATATTTTGTATTTTGATTTTCTTAGGTTTGTATGAACCACTTTTGCACTATGTTTGGGGTCTTTGCTCTGTTCTGGGGTCTGTTTTGTTCTTAATGGGGCTGGTGGGTGCTTTTTCTTCTTTGTGTTTGTTGGGGATTGTAAAGTTTGTACAGAGAGGATGGTCGGGGGGGGGGGGGGGGAATCAGTGGGGGGGTAGGATGCTTGGCGCCATGGGTGGGGGTACCAGGCTAGCTGGGCAGGCTAGCTCACGGAAGCACTGTGGGGGGGGGGGGGGGGGGGGGGTAAGCAGGTGATAAGTTTGTTGATGGGGGTTGGGATTGTTATTTTGTTATGGGGGGCGAGGGAGAGTGAGGGAGGTAGAAGTCTGCTGACAGGGGAGGGACTGACGAATGGCGACAGGGTAGGGATCGATGACGGTGGGCGCCCGAGGACGAGCCTGAAGAGGTGCGGGATGCGGGCTGGGGACTGGCCTAGGAAGGGCAGGGGGGGTGGTGTATTGGGTGTGCGCCCCCCAACCAGCTGATCACATGGAATGAGAGAGGGCCCATGTGTTCGCGCACCTGAAAAGCTTAAAGGCGGACGTGGCAATGATACAGGAGATACACCAGAGGGTGGTTGATCAGACTAGGCTGAGGAAGGGGTGAGTAGGGCAGGTACTCCATTCGGGGCTAGATTCTAAAACAAGGGGAGTAGCAAACCTGGTTAATAAGTGGGTAGCGTTTGAAGTGGGGTGCACAGTGGCAAACTGGGGGGGGGGGGGCAGATACGTTATGGTGAGCGGAAAGTTGGTGGGGATGCTGGTGGTACTGGTGAACATTTATGCACCGAACTGGGATTATGTAGAGTTTACTTTTTTTATAAATTTAGAGTACCCAATTATTTTTTTTCCAATTTTAGGGCCAATTTAGCATGGCCAATCCACCTAACCTGCACATCTTTGGGTTGTGGGGGTGAAACCCATGCAGACATGGGGAGAATGTGCAAACTCCACATGGACAGTGACCCAGGGCCGGGATTCGCACCCAGGTCCTCAGCGCTGCAGTCCCAGTGCTAACCACTGTGCCACATGATGCCTTGATGTAGAATTTATGAGGCGGATGCTGGGGCAGATCCCCAATCTGGACTCGCATTGGCTGATTATCGGGGGGGGGGGGGGGGGACGACTTTAATACGTTTATCGATCTGAGGCTGGATCGGTACAGTTTGAGGACAGGGAGGGTGTCAGCGGCTGCGAAGGAGCTAAAGGGGTTTATGGAACAGATGGGAGGGGTAGATCTGTGAAGGTCTGGGTGGCCGAGATGAAAAGAGTTTTCTTTTTTCTCCCATGTACACAAAGTGTACTCTCTGATTGACGTTTTCGTTATGGATAGGACGTTGTAGACGGGGCTGGTGAGCCGAGTACTGGGTGATAGTAGTGTCGGATCATGCCCCACATTGGGTGGATATACGGATGAGTAAGGATGGGGGGCCAGCGCCCGCACTGGGAGATTAGATGTAGGACTATTAGCGGAGGAGGAAGTGTGTGTGTGGGGGTGGGGGAGGCCATTCAGAGGTATGTGGAGATAAACGATATAGGGAGGTTTCGGCAGCCACAAAATGGGAGGCATTGAAGGCAGTGGCGAGAGGGGAGTTTATCTCAATACAGGCACATAGGGAGAAGGTTGAGCAGGCGGAGATGGATGGACTAATTAAGGAGATTCTTCAGGATGACAGGAGTTATTCGGAGGCAGGGTTGTTGAAGGAGCGGCAGAAGCTGCAGATGAAATTTGGGTTGTAATCTATAGGGAAGGCGGTGGGGCAGTTGAGAAAGTGAGAGGGGCGGTGTATGAATATGGGGAGGCCAGTAGGATGTTAGCACACCAGCTAAGGAAACGGAAGGTGGCTCAGTAGATAGGAAAAGTGAAGGATAGAGGGAGGGAATTCTGGACCCAGTGGGGGGAAACGAGATGTTTAGGGAATTTTATAGTAGGCTGTCTGAGCCGGAACCCCCAGCTGGATGGAGGGAATGAGGCGGTTTTTGGAAGGATTGGAATTTCCGAGGGTGAAAAAAGAGTTGGTGGAGGGCCTAGGGGCCCCGATTGGGCTGTTCGAAGTAGTGGAGGGGCTGGAGGCTATGACGTCGGACATTGCCCCTGCGGCCAGACGGGCACCCGGTGGAGTTCTATATAAAGTTTTTAGGGGTATTGGGGCCCTTGGTGGTAAGGGCGTTTAATGAGGCAAGGGAGCAAGGGGTACTTCCCTCAACAATGTCACAGGCCTCGATCTCTTATCCTGAAGCGGGAGAAAGACCCGGAACAATGCGGGTCATAAAGACCAATCTTCCTTCTGAATGTGGACGCCAAATTGGGCCTCGAGAATAGAGGATTATGCGCCAGGGTGTTAGGGGAGGATCAGACGGGATTTGTGAAAGGGATGCTGTTAACGGCCAACGTCAGAAGGCTTTTAAACGTGATTACGATGCCTTCCGAGGGAAGGGAGGTGGAGGTTGTGGTTGCCATGGATGCGGAGAAGGCCATTGATTGGGTGGAGTGGGAGTACCTGTGGGAGGTCCTGGAGCAGTTTTGCTTTGGGCAGGGTTTTGTGAACTGGGTCCGGCTGCTGTACCAGGCTCCAGTGGCGAGCGCAAGGACAAACCGAGTGAGCGGGAGAATTATATTTTAGGATGCACCGGGGGACGAGGCATTTCCCCCCCACTCTCCTCACTGTTGTGTGCCTTGGCCGCAGAGCCACTGGCGATGGCACTGAGAGTGTCAAAGGGCTGGCAGTGGATAGTCGGGTGGGGATGGAGCACAGGGTCTTGTTACATGCAGGCGACCTATTCTTGTATATTTCTGACCCGCTGGGGGGGGATTGGAGAAATTATGTGGATCATAGGGGAATTTGGCCGGTTTTCAGGGTATAAATTGAATTGGGGCAAAAGTGAGGTCTTCGCGATTCAGGCGAGGAGGCAGGAGAAGAGTCTGGGGGGGAAAATGTCATTCAAGGTGATGGGAGGGAGTTTTTGGTACTTGGGAATCCAGGTGGCACGGGAGTGGGAGCAACTACACAAGTTGAATTTGGCTCGGTTACTGGAGCAGATGAAGGGGGCTTCAGAAGGTGGAATATGCTCCCGTTGTCACTGGCGGTGAGGGTACAGATCGTAAAGATGACTGTTCTCCCAAGATTTTTGTTCGTATTTCGCCTGCCCATTTTTATTCCAAAAGCTTCTTTTAAGAGGGTGAATACGCTGATTTCTGGGTTTGTTTGGGTGGATAAAACTCCACGGGTAAAGAAGCTGCTGCTGCCGGGGGGCTGGCCCTACCGAATTTCGGGAACTACCACAGAAAGTGGGTAGTGAGGGAGGGGTCAGTGCGGGAGCGGGTGGAGGCGGCATCGTGTAGGCGCTCAAGTTTAGGGACACTGGTAATGGCACCTCTGCCGTTCTCACCGGCTTGGTACTCCACAAGCCCGGTGGTGGTGGCAGCTTTGAGTGTGTGGGAACTGGCGGAAGCATATGGGAGTGGACGGAGCGTCGGTATGGACTCCAATTTATGGCAATCACTGGTTTGTACCAGGTGGGCTAGAGGTGGCAGCGAGCTGGGATTGAGCGGTTAGGGAACTGTTTATTGACGGCAGCTTTCCGTACTTGGAAGAGGAGTTTGAGCTGCCAGGTGGGAATGGGTTCCGCTACCTGCAGCTGGGGGACTTTGCACGGAGGCAGGTTTCAACCTTTCTGTTCCTACCGCCCCAGGCGATACAGGACAAGGTAGTTTTGAAAACTGGAGTAGGGAAGGGGAAGGTCTCGGAAATTTATAAAGAGCACATGGAATGGGAGGGAGCCCCGATAGGGGAGATAAAGCAAACCTGGAAGAGTTGGGCAAAGAATTAGAGGCGGGATAGTCGGAGGATGCCCTGAGTAGAGTTAACGCGTCCTCGTCGTGTGCCAGGCTTAGCCTGATACAATTCAAGGTGGTTCACAGGGCTCATATGATTGTGGCCGTATGAGCAGGTTCTTTGAAGGGGTGGAGTATAGGTGTGGGAGATGTGCGGAAGGGCCTGTGAATCATGTCCACATGTTTTGGGCATGTCCGAAGCTTAGGGGATTCTGGCAAAGTTTTGCCAATGTCATATCAACGGTATTGAAGGGCGGTTTTGAGTCCAGAGGCGGCGATGTGTCTGAAGGTGTGCAGAGGGCAGGAGAGCAGAGCTACTGATTGGCTGTTCTGGGGAAATTTGCATACATGCAGTGCGGTCAGCCTAATTTGAAGGTGTACCTGCGAAAGAGACCCGAGGAGTTCGAGTGAAGGCAAGCATCCAGCAGAGGGCAGCAGAGCAGAGCTACTGATTGGCTATTCTGGGGAAATCTGCATACGTGCAGTGCTGTTAGCCTAATTTGAAGGTGGTTTGTGGAGGGGCTGTTGTCAAGTGACAATTAAACCCGAAACACTTCGTCAGTGTTTCCCTCCCTACCTCCTCCTCTAACCAAAAAAAAAAACCACGGTCGTTGGGAAGCGGGAGCAGGGGCCTGTCGTGAAGGTGAGTGAGTGCTTTTAAATTTGCTTACCTCTCAGCGGGAGCAGGGTTTGAGGGAATATCAGGTAAGCTCTTCCTTTCCTTTTCTTGTTTTTTTTAAATCTAGAGGCGATGTCAGGGAAGGCAGTACAATGCTCCTCCTGCAGAATGTTTGAGGTGAGGGACGCCGTCAGTGTCCCTGCTGATTTCATCTGTGGGAAGTGCCCCCAACTCCAGCTCCTCAAAAACCGTGTTAGGGAACTGGAGCTGGATGAACTTCGGATCATTCGGGAGGCAGAGGGGATCATAGATAGCAGCTTCAGGGAGGTAGTTACGCCAAAGAATAAAGATAGATGGGTGACGGTGAGAGGGGCTGGGGGTAAGCAGTCAGTACAGGGATCCCCTGTGGTCGTTCCCCTTAGTAACAGGTATACCGCTTTGGATACTGTTGGGGGGGACGACTTACCAGGGGTCAGCCATTGGGTACAGGTCTCTGGCACAAAGTCTGTCCCTGTTGCTCAGAAGGGAAGGGGGGAAAGGAGTAGAACATTAGTCATTGGAGACTCCATAGTTAGGGGGATAGATAGGAGATTCTGTGGGAAAGAGAGAGACTCGCGGTTGGTGTGTTGCCTCCCAGGTGCCAGGGTCCGCGATGTCTCAGATTGTGTTTTCGGGATCCTTAAGGGGGAGGGGGAGCAGCCCCAAGTCATGGTCCACATAGGTACCAACGACATAGGTAGGAAAAGGGATAGGGATGTAAGGCAGGAATTCAGGGAGCTAGGGTGGAAACATAGAGCTAGAACAAACAGAGTTATTATCTCTGGGTTGTTGCCCGTGCCACGTGCTAGCGAGTCGAGGAATAGGGAGAGAGAGCAGTTGAACACGTGGCTGCAGGGATGGTGCAGGGGGGAGGGTTTCAGATTCCTGGACAATTGCGGCTCATTCTGGGGTAGGTGGGACCTCTACAAATGGGATGGTCTACACCTGGACCAGAGGGGTACTAATATCCTCGGGGGGAGGTTTGTTAATGCTCTTCGGGAGGGTTTAAACTAGTTCAGCAGGGGATTGGGAACCTGAATTGTAGCTCCGGTATACAAGAAGCTGAGAGTAGTGAGGTCATGAGTAAGGTTTCAAAGTTGCAGGAGTGTACCTGCAGGAAGGAAGGTGGTCTAAAGTGCGTCTACTTCAATGCCAGGAGCATCCGGAATAAGGTGGGTGAGCTTGCAGCATGGGTTAGTACCTGGGACTTCGATGTTGTGGCCATTTCGGAGACATGGATAGAGCGGGGCGAGGAATGTTTGTTGCAGGTGCCGGGGTTTAGATATTTCAGTAAGTTCAGGGAAGGTGGTAAGAGAGGGGGAGGGGTGGCATTGTTAGTCAAGGACAGTATTACGGTGGCTGAGAGGACATTTGATGAGGACTCGAATACTGAGGTAGTATGGGCTAAGTTAAGAAACAGGAAAGGAGAGGTCACCCTGTTAGGGCTTTTCTATAGGCCTCCAAAAAGTTCCAGAGATGTAGAGGAAAGGATTGCAAAGATGATTCTGGATAGGAGCGAAAATAACAGGGTAGTTGTTATGGGGGACTTTAACTTTCCAAATATTGACTGGAAACACTATAGTTCGAGTACTTTAGATGGATCAGTTTTTGTCCAATGTGTGCAGGAGGGTTTCCTGATGCAGTATGTAGATAGGCCAACAAGAGGCGAGGCCGTACTGGATTTGGTACTGGGTAATGAACCAGGACAGGTGTTAGATTTGGAGGTAGGTGAGCATTTTGGTGATAGTGACCACAATTCGATTACGTTTACTTTAGCGATGGAAAGGGATAGGTATAAACCACAGGGCAAGAGTTATTGCTGGGGGAAAGGCAATTATGATGCGATGAGGCAAGACTTAGGATGCATCGCCTGGAGAGGAAAACTGCAGGGGATGGACACAGTGGAAATGTGGAGCATGTTCAAGGAACAGCTACTGCGTGTCCTTGATAAGTATTTACCTGTTAGGCAGGGAGGAAGTGGTCGAGTGAGGGAACTCACTTGTCAAGAGGAAGAAGGAGGCTTATGTGAAAATGAGACGTGATGGTTCAGTTGGGTCGCTTGAGAGTTACAAGTTAGCTAGGAAGGCTCTAAAGAGAGAGCTAAGAAGAGCCAAGCGAGGACATGAGAAGTCTTTGGCAGGTAGGATCAAGGATAACCCTAAAGCTTTCTATAGGTATGTCAGGAATAAAAGAATGACTAAGGTAAGAGTAGGGCCAGTCAAGGACGGTAGTGGGAAGTTGTGCGTAGAGTCCGAGGAGTTTGTCAGTATTCACACAGGAAAAAGACAAAGTTGTCGAGGAGAATACTGAGATACAGGCTACTAGACTAGAAGGGCTTGAGGTTCATAAGGAGGAGGCGTTAGCGATTCTGGAAAGTGTGAAAATAGATAAGTCCCCTGGGCCGGATGGGATTTATCCTAGGATTCTCTGGGAAGCTAGGGAGGAGATTGCTGAGCCTTTGGCTTTGATCTTTAAGTCATCTTTGTCTACAGGAATAGTGCCAGACGACTGGAGGATAGCAAATGTTGTCCCCTTGTACAAGAAGGGGAGTAGAGATAACCCCGGTAACTATAGACCAGTGAGCCTTACTTCTGTTGTGGGAAAAGTCTTGGAAAAGTTTATAAGAGATAGGATGTATAATCATCTGGAAAGGAATAATTTGATTAGAGATAGTCAACATGGTTTTGTGAAGGGTAAGTTGTGCCTCACAAACCTCATTGAGTTCTTCGAGAGGGTGACCAAACAGGTGGATGAGGGTAAAGCAGTTGATGTGGTGTATATGGATTTCAGTAAAGCGTTTGATAAGGTTCCCCATGGTAGGCTATTGCAGAAAATACAGAGGCATGGGTTCAGGGTGATTTAGCAGTTTGGATCAGAAATTGGCTAGCTGATAGAAGACAAGAGTGGTGGTTGATGGGAAATGCTCTGACTGGTGTCCAGTTACTAGTGGTGTGCCACAAGGATCTGTTTTGGGGCCGTTGCTGTTTGTCATTTTTATAAATGACCTGGAGGAGGGCGTAGAAGGATGGGTGAGTAAATTTGCAGATGACACTAAAGTTGGTGGAGTTGGACAGTGCAGAAGGATGTTACAAGTTACAGAGGGACATAGATAAGCTGCAGCGCTGGGCTGACAGGTGGCAAATGGAGTTTAATGCAGAAAAGTGTGAGGTGATTCATTTTGGAAGGAATAATAGAAAGGCAGAGTACTGTGCTAATGGTAAGATTCTTGGTAGTGTGAACGAGCAGAGAGATCTCAGTTTCCATGTCCATAGATCCCTGAAAGTTGCCACCCAGGTTGAGGGTTGTTAAGAAGGCGTACGGTGTGTTAGCTTTTATTGGTAGAGGAATTGAGTTTCGGAGCCATACGGTCATGTTGTAGTTGTACAAAACTCTGGTGCGGCCGCATTTGGAGTATTGTGTGCAGTTCTGGTCGCCACATTATAGGAAGGATGTGGAAGCATTGGAAAGGGTACAGAGGAGATTTACAAGAATGTTGCCTGGTATGGAGGGAAGATCATATGAGGAAAGGCTGAAGGACTTGAGGCTGTTTTCGTTAGAGAGAAGAAGGTTAAGAGGGGACTTAATTGAGGCATACAACATGATCAGAGGATTAGATAGGGTGGACATCGATAGCCTTTTTCCTCGGATGGTGATGTCCAGCACGAGGGGACATAGCTTTAAATTGAGGGGAGATAGATATAGGACAGATGTCAGAGGTAGGTTCTTTACTCAGAGAGTAGTAAGGGCGTGGAATGCCCTGCCTGCAACAGCAGTGGACTCGCCAACACTAAACGCATTCAAATGGTCATTGGATAGGCATATGGACGATAAGGGAATAGTGTAGAGGGACTTTAGAAGGGTTTCACAGGACGGTGCAACATCGTGGGCCGAAGGGCCTGTACTGCGCTGTAATGTTCTATGTTCTAAGACCCGGAAGTCCAGGGGGCGAGAGAGGCTGACGTTTTGGTCTTTGCCTCCCTCGAAGCCCGGAGACAGATCTTATTGGCATGGAGGGACACGGAGACCCAAAATCAGGGGTATGGGTTAGTGACATGTCTGGGATTCTCAGGCTTGAGAAGATCACGTTTGCCCTGAGAGGTTCGACGTTAGGGTTCACCCAGAGGTGGCAGCTGTTTATCGACTTCTTTGGGGGAAATTAAGCTGTCAGCAGATACAAAAGGGGGGGGGGGGGCGGTTAGGGAGGGGGGGAGGGGGGGGGGGTATGGTTGAGGCGGAATTAGTAAGTGGAGGAGGGGGGGGATGAAGGAACTGCGCTTGTAAGCCATGTTGGCTGGGTGTGGTTGTTGGTTGGGGGTGGTGTTACCTACTTTGTTGTGTTTTCTCTTGAAATTGTTGTTAAAAATTTACAAATGCCTTCATAAAATGTTTTTATTTAAAAAGTGAAAGAGCCAAAGGATATCGGGGTTTGGGGGAGGGGTGAGATTTTCCAGCTGTTCGCACCAGCGGATCTTCCGGTCCCACCTATGGTGAACTCCCACTTCGGGTTTCCTGGTGGTGTGTGGTGGATTCAATGGGAAATTCCATTGGCAATGGTGGGACCAGGAGATCCTGCAGCCGGCCGATAGTGGGCTGCCTCCCACCGCAGAGAAACATCCACAGGGGCACACAGGAAATCTGCCCCAACATAAGGAAAGATTAGGCATCTCAGCCCCCGATTAAAAAACAGAGAAACAAACAAAATCAGGAGGCCGTTTCGCTCTTCGAGCCTGTTCCAGCATTCAACACTTCATGGCCGATCTTCTACCTCAACTCCAGCCTCTCACTCACTGTCTTTGATATACTTAATAATAATCTTTATTGTCACAAGTAGGCTTACATTAACACTGCAATGAAGTTACTGTGAAAAGCTACCGACTGAGCATCCACAGCTTGCTGGGGTAGAGAATTACATGGATTCATAACGCTTTTGAGTGAAAAGACATTGCATCTCAGTCCTAATCCTAAATGGCTGACCCCTTATTCTGGGCTATATTAATGACTTGGATAAAGGGACTGAGTGTATTGTAACCAAATTTGCTGACAATACAAAGATAGGTAGAACAGCAAGTTGTGAATATACAAATAATCTGCAAAAGGATATACATACGTTTTTTATAAAATATTTTTATTCTCCATTTTCACATTTTCCTTCAAAATTTACCCCCCCCCCCCCGACAAGCAGTAAACGGTAACAGATACAAAGTCAATACCCTTAACATCAACAACAATCCCATCCTCCCACCACCCCAACCAACAGCCCACCTGTCAATATATGCATCAAATAAAACAAACCCTCCCACGGTGGGAAAAAAAACCAAAGGAGAAAAAGAAAAAGGAGCCCGGAGTCGCACAGGGTCACCATTAACCTGTGGAGTCGTTTCCACCCCCCTCCACACCCCGCCCCCCCCCCCCTCCCACTCCCCCGACACTCAATGCCACCCAGCCTCCGAAAGAGTACCATAAATGACACCCAAGAGTTGTAAATCCCCACCCCCTACTCCTCCCCTCCACTTCCTCTTGTAAAACCCCTACCCCCAACCTCGGTTCCTTCCCCCCAACTTTCCACCCCAGCTAGACTCATCGGACTCTGTTCTGCCGGGCTCCGATGGCCGCAGCCCCTCCCCCCGCCTCACCCTCGTTCACTGGCCGGCTTAAACTGGCCAGCGTAGAGGCCCCTGCCCGAGTCTCTTTCCCCCTTGCCCGAGGCAAACCCAGAAGTCCAATTTAGCACACAAACCCCACATACACACTCGCACCCCAAAGAACCCTCATTACGACTGAAAGTCCCATTTCTTCCCTTGTCCAAACATACACAACGTTGGCTCCTGTAGCCCATACACCAGCACGCAGTGAAACATAAAAGAAAAAATAGTCATGAGGCTATATTGGTACAAGACCATTTCTCAATTCTGCCACAGTCCTTCTGCCTTCGCAAACTCCTCCGCTGTTTCCGCCATCCCAAAATAAAAGTCCTTGAACTTGTAGGTCACCCTCAGCTTCGCTGGATATACAATGCCACACTGCACCTTGTTAATGTACAGTGCGCCCTGTTCACCCAGTTGAAGGCAGCCCGCCTCCTCGCCAGCTCCACTGTAAAGTCCTGGTTTACGCGTATACCAGCTCCAGCCCACTGCACCACCTGCTTCTGCTTAGCCCAGCACAGGACCTTCTCCTTTACACTGTATCTACGGAAGCACAAAGGCTTAGTCGCCTTTGGTACAGGCCTCCATGACCGATAGCCAGATCCAGTTCATATCGGGAGGGATCCTCCCCCAACAGTTTTGCCACCATCGTGGCAAAATACTCAGTCGGCCTCGGCCCTTCCACTCCTTCGGGCAGACCCACAATCCTCAGATTCTGTCGCCTGGATCTGTTTTCCAGGTCTTCCATTTTGCCTCGCAGATCCTTGTTGATCTCTATCACCTTCTGCATCTCCTTCCCCATTGAGGTAAGTTGATCACTGTGCTGCAATAATGTCTCTTCCACTTCCTTCAGCACCTCGCCTTGCTCCCACACCTCCGCCACTGTGCTCGCCACCGCCATCCTCACCAGGGTAATCGTCTCCTCCACCAGCATTTTCAAAACCGCCGCCATCTCCTTCCTCATTGCCTCCATGTGTTTTGTGAACTGCCTTTCGAATTCCACGGCCATCACCTTAGTTATTTCTTCAGCCGTAAGCAATGCGGCTTACCCTGGTGCTCCAGCCTCCATTTTCTTTACCGACCCCGCGGTGACCTTTCCACTCCCTGATGGACTTTCAGCTGCTTTTTTCACGGCCGTTTTTTTACTGATCCTCGACATATCCCTTCCCTGTGCTTTCTCCCGACTTTTACTGCCTTCGCTGCCCCTAGGACCGGGCGTTAACCCCCGACAATGCCGTTCCCGAACGGGAGCCCTCCAACGCGCGGCTGCCTCCCGCCCGCCGTCGCCGGAAGTCAGGATATACATACGTTAAGTGAGTGGCCAAATATTTGGCAGATGGAATTAAAAGCAAGTTTGTCGGGTGGCATGGTGGTGCAGTGGTTAGCACTGCTGCCTCACGGCGCTGAGGACTCGAATTCGATCCTGGCCCCAGATCACTCCATGTGACATTTGCACATTCTCCCCGTGTCTGCATGGGTCTCACCCCCACAAACCCAAAGATGTGCAGCGTTGGTAGATTGGCCACGCTAAACTGCCCCTTAATTGGAAAAAAAGGATGGACGCCCACTTTGATGAGAAGAATAGAAAAATGTCCTGTTTATTCCTACATTGTTTTCTATCCACTAAACAATCCTCAAAGCATGCTAGCCTATTATCCCCAATCCCAGTACTCCAGTACTATTTTCTTTTCTTATACTGATTTCTTCAATTTCATTGTATTCTCTGGACCCTTGGTTCAGGAAAGTTGTTTATTGAGCTTTTACCATGAAGAAAGACAGAAAGAATTTGTTCAATATCTCAATGATTTACTTTCACTAATTTCTTTCTACTTGTGTACTGTTAGAGTCCTTCCTGATTATTTCCTTTGTTCCTATATCTTTTATTTAATTTTTATTATTTTGGTCCATGGACCCATAATCAGGATGTGCCTTTAAGTAGAAGATTCAAAGTTGAAACAGCCTGCTTGCCAGGACATGGTGTTTCCAGTCTTTGTATTTTGGAGAGGAGAAACCAGACTCCTCCGCATCAAATGTATCTTAGGAACCAGCTTTGGAGGGAGTCAGTTTGATTGCTTAACTGAGTACACGCAGTAACAGGTTCAAATACAGCTTCTTCCCCCATTGTTACCAGACACCTGAATTATACTCTTATGGACTGAACTAATCTCTTCACACATCTTCTCTACTAAGTAGTACTACACTCCGTATGCTTCACCCAGTGCCTACGTATCTACATTGTGTATTTATGTATATCCTATATTTTTTCATGTTTGGAACAATCTGTCTGGACTGTATGCAGAGGAATACTTTTCACTGTACCTCAGTACACTTGATAATAAATCAAATCCAATCCAATCGGTGGGTTGGCCAGGGACAGTGTTCTCCCTGACAACAGTCAGTGATTGTTTCCTGCGTGATGCTGTGAGAGAACTAGACCTTGGAAGTGAAAGGAACTCTCTCTCTTCTGCTTGCTAAAGTTAAAAAACTGCTTCATTATTCTGGAGTGCCTTTGCTGTGAATCTGAAATGATGCTGAGTCTGGAGAAAAGGTGGACAACCTTTCCAGAGAAAACCATCTCAAGCCTGGAAGGAAGAAGTACTAAAACTAAATACTGAACTTCAGAAACACAGATAATATATATGAGAGAGACAGAGAGGGAGTGGGGCAAGATAATATATATATGAGAGAGACAGAGAGGGAGTGGGGCAAGTTAACAAGTGGGAGGGTTGGGAAAGGGGTAGTAGATAGTTACATTTTCTGTGTGTTTAATTATAATACTGTACATAGTAAAAGGTTACTTGCGTTTTAACACGACAAACCTGGCGACTAGTTTATTGGACTTAACCAAGAACCTTTAGGTATTTTAAATAAAATCTAATTTCACTTGTGCTGTGACTCCAGGTCAAGTGTGGCTAGAATTGAACGTACACTGGACCAGGATGTCATGATAATACCTATAAAAATGTTTTAAGTTTTTTTTCTCGTTAACCTACTGATTCTCTTTCCTCATCAATTTCCTACTCTTGCTTTGCTGAATTCTAAAATCCTCAAAAGTGATAATCGAGTGATTTCTTTATTTGTGTATCTACTTAAATAGTGTTAAACAGTAATTTTATCATTCAGTGCACTTTCACATTGGGTAAACAGAGCTGATGCTGCCCAAAGTAAGTTGACTTTTCAATACACTATCACTAGCAAATTTGAAATGGACGTTATTGCAAATGTATAATGGCTATCCTTTTGGTCACTATAGGCAACTGCCTGTTTTAAATGTGGACAGAGATTTGCCAGTTATTAGTTTTCTATAAGTGAATCATCAATGTGCATACAAACGCAAATTCTCAAGAGAACAGACTAAAATAATCACCTGGATTTTGCAGATGTAATGACAACAAAATTGTCAGCATTCTTTGTCATTACTTCTGGGAAACTGGCACGGTAGCACAGTGGTTAGCACGGTTGCTTCAATTCCTGGTTTGGGTCATTGCCTGTGCAGAGTCTGCACGTTCTCCCCGTGTCTGGGTGGGTTTCCACTGGGTGGTTTCCTCCCACAAGTCCCGAAAGACGTGCCTGTTAGGTGAACTGGACATTCTGAATTCTCCCTCAGTGTACCCGAACAGGCGCTGTAGTGTGGCGACTAGGGAATTTTCACAGTAACTTCATTGTTATGTTAATTTATGCCTATTTGTGTCACTTATTATTACTCAGCACAACTTCTGGCATCCACAGTGAAACACTGATATCCAAAAGCTGTTGTCAGTATCTCGAGGATTTATAATAGGGTGTTCAATTCTCCCCAGACTGCAATCTGTCGCACTCAAGCAAACTGAGAAAAAGTTACATTTGCTAATGAGGTCACACTAAGTGGATAATTGCTGCTAAACAGCTTCACTAGGACAGCACGGTGGCGTAGTGGATAGCACTGCTGCCTCACGGCGCTGAGGAGCCGGGTTCGATCCTGGCCCCGGGTCACTGTCCATGAGGGGTTTGCACATTCTCCCAGTGTCTGCGTGGGTCTCACCCCACAACCCAAGGATGTGCATTAGGTGGATTGGCCACACTAAATTGCTACTTAATTCGAAAAACAAGAATTGGGTACTCTAAATTTATTTTTAAAAATAAGAAACAGCTTCACTAACTCTCAAAAACGAATGTGTATTCGTGGAATATCAAACTTAAACAATATCAAAACAATTCATGTTAAAGTTTAAAAAGATTGCTATTTCAGCTTCCTCCTTAATTTCATTTGTGCGCCCCAATAATTTATTTAATGTTCCAAGTGAAAATTAAGTATATTTTACTTCCTGTTTGCAACTTGACAATGCTTCAATGTAATTGGCTGGTTTCAGATTTTAAAAATTAATTTACGGGACGTGGGTGTCGCTGGCTTGGCCAACATTTATTGCCCATTCCTAGCTGCCCTTAAGAGGTTGGCAGTGAGCTGCCTTCTTGAACTATGGTTCTTCTTGAGGTGCAAGTACACCTATAGTGCTGTTAGGGAAGGAATTCTAATATTTTGACGCAACAATAATGAAGGGATGCGATATATTTCCAAGTCAGGGTGGTGAGTGACTTGGAGGGGAACTTCCAGGTGGTGGTGTTCCCAGGTATCTGGTGCTCCTGTCCTTAGAGATGGTAGCGGTCATGGGTTTGGAAGGTGCTGCCCAAAGAACCTTGGTGAGTACCTCCAGTGCATCTAGCAGTGCATCCCGAGTACCTGCAGTGCATCTTATAGATGGTACACACTACTGACGCTGTTCCTGGGTGGTGGAGGGATTGAATGCTTATGAATGCTTTACACAGAGGGTAGTGGGTGCCTGGAACTCGCTGCCGGAGGTGGTGGTGGAAGCAGGGACGATAGTGACGTTTAAGGGGCATCTTGACAAATACATGAATAGGATGGGAATAGAGGGATACGAAGCCCAGAAGTGTAGAAGATTTTAGTTTAGACGGGCAGCATAGTCGTCGCAGGCTTGGAGGGCCTGTGCTGTGCTTTTCTTTGTTCTTTGAAAGGGGTAGCAATCAAGTGGGCTGCTTTGTCTTGGATGGCGTCAGCTTCTTGAGTGTTGTTGGACCTGCACACATCCAGGCAAATGGAGAGTATTCCATCACACTCTTAACGTGTGCCTTTTGGATAGGCTTTGGGGAGTCAGGAGGAAAGCTACTTGCCGCAGGAGTGGTAGCCTTTGACCTGCTCTGATAACCACAGTATCTATATAGAACATAGAACATAGAACACTACAGCGCAGTACGGGCCCTTCGGCCCTCGATGTTGCGCCGACCTGTGAAACCATCTGAAGCCTATCTGACCTACACTATTCCATTTTCATCCATATGTCTATCCAGTGACCACTTAAATACCCTTAAAGTTGGCGAGTCTACTACTGTTGCAGGCAGGGCGTTCCACACCCCTACTACTCGCTGAGTAAAGAAACTGCCTCTGACATCTGTCCTATATCTCTCACCCCTCAATTTAAAGCTATGTCCCCTCGTGTTGGTCATCACCATCCGAGGAAAAAGACTCTCACTGTCCACCCTATCTAACCCTCTGACTATCTTATATGTCTCTATTAAGTCACCTCTCAGCCTTCTCCTCTCTAACGAAAACAACCTCAATTCCCTGAGCCTTTCCTCGTAAGACCTTCCCTCCATACCAGGCAACATCCTAGTAAATCTCCTCTGAACCCTTTCCAAAGCTTCCACATCCTTCCTATAATGTGGTGACCAGAACTGCACGCAGTACTCCAGGTGTGGCCGCACCAGAGTTATGTACAGCTGCAGCATGACCTTGTGGTTCCGAAACTCAATCCCCCTGCTTATAAAGGCTAGCACACCATATGCCTTCTTAACAGCCCTATTAACCTGGGTGGCAACTTTCAGGGATTTATGTACCTGGATGCCGAGATCTCTCTGTTCATCTACACTACCAAGAATCTTGCCATTAGCCCAGTACTCTGCATTCCTGTTACTCCTTCCAAAGTGAACCACCTCACACTTTTCCGCATTAAACTCCATCTGCCACCTCTCAGCCCAGCTCTGCAGCTTATCTATGTCCCTCTGTATCCTATAACATCCTTCAGCACTATCCACAACTCCACCGACCTTCGTGTCATCTGCAAATTTACTAACCCATCCTTCTACACCCTCTTCCAGGTCATTTATAAAAATGACAAACAGCAGTGGCCCCAAAACAGATCCTTGCGGTACACCACTAGTAACTGAACTCCAGGATGAACATTTGCCATCAACCACCACCCTCTGTCTTCTTTCAGCTAGCCAATTACTGATCCAAACCGCTAAATCACCTTCAATTCCATACTTCCTTATTTTCTGCAATAGCCTACCGTGGGGAACCTTATCAAACGCCTTACTGAAATCCATATACACCACATCAACAGCTTTACCCTGATCCACCTGTTTGGTCACCTTCTCAAAAAACTCAATAAGGTTTGTGAGACATGACCTACCCTTCACAAAACCGTGTTGAGTATCGCTAATCAACTTGTTCTTTTCAAGATGATTATAAACCCTATCTCTTATAACCTTTTCCAACATTTTACCCACAACCGAAGTAAGGCTCACAGGTCTATAATTACCAGGGTTGTCTCTACTCCCCTTCTTGAACAAGGGGACAACAGTTGCTATCCTCCAGTCTTCCGGCACTATTCCTGTCGACAAAGACGACATAAAGATCAAGGACAAAGGCTCAGCAATCTCCTCCCTGGCTTCCCAGAGAATCCTAGGATAAATCCCATCTGGCCCAGGGGACTTATCTATTTTGACATTTTCTAAAATTGCTAACACCTCCTCCTTTTGAACCTCAATTCCATCTAGCCTGGTCAACTGAACCTGAGTGTTCTCCTCGACAACATTGTCTTTCTCCAGTGTAAACACTGACGAAAAATATCCATTTAATGCTTCCCCTATCTCCTCTGATTCCACACACAACTTTCCACTACTATCCTTGATTGGCCCTAATCTTACTCGAGTCATTCTTTTGTTCCTGATATACCTATAGAAAGCCTTAGGGTTTTCCTTGATCCTATCCGCCAACGACTTTTCGTGTCCTCTCCTCGCTCTTCTTAACTCTCCCTTTAGGTCCTTCCTGGCTAACTTGTAACTCTCAAGTGCCCTAACTGAGCCTTCATGTCTCATCCTAACATAAGCCTTCTTCTTCCTCTTGACAAGTGCTTCAACTTCCTTAGTAAACCACGGCTCCCTTGCTCGACAACTTCCTCCCTGCCTGACAGGTACATACTTATCAAGGACACGCAGTAGCTGTTCCTTGAAAAAGCTCCACATTTCGATTGTACCCATCCCCTGCAGTTTCCTTCCCCATCCTATACCTCCTAAATCTTGCCGAATAGCATCATAATTGCCTTTCCCCCAGCTATAATTCTTGCCTTGCGGTATATACCTATCCCTGCCCATTGCTAAAGTAAACATAACCGAGTTGTGATCACTATCACCAAAGTGCTCACCTACATCTAAATCTAACACCTGGCCGGGTTCATTACCCAGTACCAAATCCAATGTGGCCTCGCCCCTTGTTGGCCTGTCTACATACTGTGTCAGAAAACCCTCCTGCACACACTGCACAAAAACTGACCCATCTATAGTACTCGAACTATAGTATTTCCAGTCAATATTTGGAAAGTTAAAGTCCCCCATAACAACTACCCTGTTACTCTCGCTCCTGTCAAGAATCATCTTTCCAATCCTTTCCTCTACATCTCTGGGACTATTCGGAGGTCTATAGACAACTCCCAACAGGGTGACCTCTCCTCTACTGTTCCTAACCTCGGCCCATACTGCCTCAGTAGACGAGTCTTCAAGCGTCCTTTCTACCGCCGTAATACTTTCCTTGATTAACAATGCCACACCCCCCCCTCTTTTACCATCTTCTCTGTTCTTACAGAAACATCTAAATCCTGGAACCTGCAACAACCATTCCTGTCCCTGCTCTACCCATGTCTCCGAAATCGCCACAACATCGAGATCCCAGGTACCAACCCATGCTGCAAGCTCACCCACCTTATTCCGGATGCTCCTGGCGTTGAAGTAGACACACTTCAAACCAGCGTCCTGCTTGCCGGTGCCCTCTTTCGAACTTTTAACCCTATCCCTGACCTCACTACTCTCAACATCCTGTACACTGGGACTACAATTTAGGTTCCCATCCCCCTGCTGAATTAGTTTAAACCCCCCCGAAGAGCACTAGCAAATCTCCCTCCCAGGATATTGGTACCCCTCTGGTTCAGGTGAAGACCATCCTGTTTGTAGAGGTCCCACCTACCCCAGAATGAGCCCCAATTATCCAGGAAACCAAAACCCTCCCTCCTGCACCATCCCTGTAGCCACGTGTTCAACTCCTCTCTCTCCTTATTTCTTACTTCGCTAGCACGTGGCACGGGTAACAGCCCAGAGATAACAACTCTGTTTGTTCTAGCTCTCAGCTTCCACCCTAGCTCCCTGAATTTCTGTCTCAAATCCCCATCTCTCTTCCTACCTATGTCGTTGGTACCTATGTGGACCACGACTTGGGGCTGCTCCCCCTCCCCCTTAAGGATCCCAAAAACACGATCAGAGACATCACGAACCCTGGCACCTGGGAGGCAACACACCAACCGTGAGTCTCTTTCGTTCCCACAGAACCTCCTGTCTGTTCCTCTAACTATGGAGTCCCCAATGACAAGTGCTCTGTTCCTCTTCTCCCTTCCCTTCTGAGCAACAGGGACAGACTCTGTGCCAGAGACCTGCGCCCTATTGCTTACCCCTGGTAAGTCGTCCCCCGCAACAGTATCCAAAATGGTATACTTGTTATAGAGGGGAACGACCACAGGGGATCCCTGCACTGCCTGCCGGTTCCCTCTGCCTCCCCTGACGGTAACCCATCTACTTTCTTCTTTTACCTGAGGTGTGACTACCTCCCTATAACTCCTCTCAATAACCTCCTCCGCCTCCCGAATGATCCGAAGTTCATCCAGCTCCAGCTCCAGGTCCCTAATGCGGCTCTCGAGGAGCTGGAGTTGGGTGCACTTCCCGCAGATGTAATCAGAAGGGACACGAGAGGTGACCCTTTCCTCCCACATTCTGCAGGAGGAACATTCAACTGCCCTAGCCTCCATTCCCACTGAACTAACTTCCCAACTACTGAAAAATAAAAAAATAAAAAGCTTGTTAGTTTAGCAATCCAACGGACAGAGCTTTTTTTGGTTAGAGGAGGAGGATGGGTGGGAGACACTACGTAAGTAGTGTTTCGGGTAAAGCTGTCACTCGAGAACAGCCCCTTCACAAACCACTTTCAACTTACGCTGACCGCACTGCACGTATGCAAATCTCCCCGGAACAGCCAATCAGAAGCTCTGCTCTGCTGCCCTCTGCTGGATGCTCACCTTCCGTCGAACTCCTCGGGTCACTGATGCAGGTGCACCTTCAACTTACGCTGACCGCACTGCACGTATGCAAATCTCCCCGGAACAGCCAATCAGAAGCTCTGCTCTGCTGCCCTCTGCTGGATCCTGCTGCCCTCTGCTGGATATGGCTAGTCCAAATCCATTTCTGGTCAATGGTAACCCCCAGGATTTCGATGTGCAGGATTAGGCGATGGTAATGCCATTGAATGTTATAGGGTAGAATAGTGTAGAGTAGGAGGGAAGAATAGGCGGGTCTATTTGCGAGAGGGGTACTGTTATTTGCACTATGTTTTATGTAATTGGTATCTGCACACTAATGTATATTGTTACTGTTTACAATGCCAAAAATACCTCAATAAAATTGTCGGTTAAAAAAAGAGCATTGAGGGAACATAGAGATGAGACAAAGTCGGACATTCAGGCTGTGGTGAAGGGCGCAGTGGCCGAAGTTCTGGTGCACATGCGGTTGGCCGTGGACAGAGCCAAAAAGCGACTGGAGGCCCAGGAGACGACGATCAAAGACCTGGAAAAAGCCACAACGGACCAGGGCAACCGGATCGTCACCCTGGAAAAGGAGGTAGCGAGGCTGGCTGCGACACAAGTCAACCTGAAAGGAAAGGTTGAAGACCAAGAGAATCGGTCGAGGGTCAGAACTTGTGAATCGTGGGCCTACCAGAGGGGATCAAGGGTAGGGATCCCACAAAATACATGGCCCAAGTGCTGGGTAAAGTGGTGGGAGGGGAGCGCTTCCCCAACCCACCAGAAGTAGACAGAGTACACTGGTCGCTCCGACCAAAGCCAAAGCCGGGGACCAGCCGAGGGCGATAATTGCGAAAATGCGCTGGTACCAAGACTGGGAGAGAATCTTGCACTGGGCCAGGCAGTCCAAAAACTGCAACTGGGAAGGACACAAGATCTGGATATACCAAGACATTCGGGCTGACCTGGTCAAGCGCTGGGCCGAATGTAACAAAGCAAAGGCCGTGCTGTACAAGAACAGCATAACGTTTGGAATGTTGTACCCAGCCAAGTTCTGGGTCACATGCCAAGACAGAGAGCACTTTTTCATGGTCCCTGCAAGCGCAGCAAGTTCGTTGCAGAGCACGGGCTGGAAAAGCGGCAGCAGAGAAGCCCGCAGAACGTGACTCTAACAACACAACCGTGATTCATGAGAAGGCAAGAACCCGCGGTGCGTCTCCGGCAAGGGGGAAAGGGCCTGGCAGGGGTTGGAAAAAGCGGAGACAGGGGGTAAGCTGGGAAAGAAACAGGATTGGCGGGGGGACACTACCGTAAGGAAGAAATAGATGAGGAAAGATGGAGGACATTACACTGGCTACAGCAGGCCACATGTGGCGACTTAGAACAAAGTGGTGCTGCAAGCAACCACTTGGGAGAGTCCCTGGGCAAAGGGAAACCCCGGAGTCCAGGGGCCCGACCTCATGGGGAGAAAAGTGACCGCGGCCATTTTGGGCAGCCCCCTAACAAAGGGAAAGCACGGAGGTAATTATGTCCATTAAGTAATTATGGTTGATCCCACAGGAGTAGGGGACAAAAGCCCCTCTACAGGATAGTCACCTGGAATGTTAGGGGACTTAACAGCCCAGTGAAAAGATCCAGAGTCTTCACCCACCTGAGAAACATGAAAGCCAACATAGTCTTCCTCCTCCAAGAGACACAACTGAGGGAAAAGGACCGAATGTGGGTAAGGAAGAGCTGGGTGGGATTCCTGCTACGGGATGAGGGCCAGGGGGGTAGCCATTTTGCTAAATAAGAGGTCAAAGTTCACGGCAACAAAGACAGTTATGGATCCAGGGGACAGTACATCATGGCTGGTGAGGCAGATTATTCTGCGATCGTAATCTCCGACCACGCTCCATACTATATGGATGGGAGGTTGAAGACGGGCCGGACCCACGCCCCCCCATGGACATTGGACACGGCACTCCTGGCCGATGAGGGTTTTTGCGAGAACATATCACAGGCCATAGATGAATATATTACTAGTAACCAGAATGGGGAGGTCTCATGTTCTGGGAGGCGCTGAAGGCCAGGGGATACATTATCAATTTTAAAGCACAAAGGGACAGGGAAGAGAGTGCAGCGAGGCAACAGCTAGTTGACTCCATATTGGAGGTGGACCGGCAATACTCCGAGGCCCCGACCGTAGAGCTCCTGGCAGAGAGAAAATAGCTACAGATGGACTTTGATCTGCTCTCCACAAGTAAAGCAGTGCACCAACTCCGCCAGGCACGTGGGACCCTGTATGAACAAATAGATAAGGCCAGCCACTTGCTGGCCCACCAGCTGAGAAAGCAGGCAGCCACGAGGGAGATTGCCTGAATTAGGGATAGCAGAGGCAAATCAGTAGGGGAACAGGACAAGGTCATCAAGGCCTTTGAGAACTTCTACCAGGGGCTGTACACCAAGGAGCCCCCAGCAGGGGACTCGGGGATGAAGCTGTTCTTTGATGGACTGGGCCTGCTGGTCGTGGGAGAGGACAGGAAACGGGGCCTGGACGTACCGCTAGAACTGAGAGGTCATGGAGAGTACTAGCTTCATGCAGACGGGGAAGGTGCCAGGACCGGACAGTTTCCGAGCTAACTTCTACAAAAGATTTGCGACGGCACTGGCCCCGCACCTGCGGAAGATGTTCACAGGCTCGCTTGCGAGGGCCACACTGCCACCTACATTAGCACAAGCCTCAATCTCACTGATACCTAAAAAAAGACAAGGACCCAACAGAGTGTGGTTCCTACAGACCCAACTCGCTACTAAACGTAGATGCAAAAATACTGGCCAAGTTCCTGGCCCAAAAGCTGGAGGACTGCGTGCCAGAGGTGGTCGCAAAGGACCAGACAGGCTTTGTCAAAGGTAGACAGCTAACTTTGAACATCAGGCACCTGGTGAACGTAATCATGACCCCATCTGGGGAGACAATACCCGAGGTGGTTGTCACCCTGGACGCAGAAAAGGGAATGGAAGTACCTGGAGCAGTTCGGGTTTGGAACAGGATTCACCTCCTGGATGAAGCCCCTGTATCACACCCCCACAGCAAGCATACGGACAAACACCACCAGTTCTAAGTACTTCCAGTTGCACAGGGGCACAAGGCAGGGGTGTCCACTTTCCCCACTGCTATTTGCCTTAGCGATCGAGCCATTAACGATCGCGCTCAGGATGGCAAAGAATTGGAAAAGGACCCAGAGAGGAGGCAGAGAGCACAGAGTCTCGCTCCATACAGATGACCTGCTCCTCTACATCTCAGACCCACAAAGCAGTACGGAAGGACTCATGGCGCTCTTGAAAGAGTTTGGAGCCTTCTCCAAAAAACAAAAGCGAGATCTTCCCAGTGAACCCGCAAAGGGGAGGGGCAGAGCTGGAGGAGCTACCTTTCAAAAAGACCCAGCACAAATTCCGCTACCTGAAGATCCAAATCGTCCACAACTGGACAGGGGTCCACAAATGGAATCTGACCAGCCTGACAGAGGAAGTTGAAAAGGACTGCAGAGATGGAACACTTTCCCTGGCAGGGAGGGTGCATTCGTTTGGGGGGGGGGGGGGGGGTGAATGCAAGGATCCCAAAAAATGTACTGCAGAGAACGAGATCCAGGGGGTCTTAGCCCTCCCAAACTTACAGTACTACCACTGGGCAGCGATCGCAGAGAGAGGGTTGGATAAAGGAGCCAAAAGCAGTGGGTGCTAATGGAGAAGGACACCAGCAAGGGGACCTCCCTCCATGCCCTAGCTACGGTGGCACTCCCATCTCCACCCAAGAAATATTCAACTAGCCCAGTGGTAATGGCAATGCTCCAGTCATGGAATCAACCGCTACAGCATTTTGGGTTACAGCAACAGCAGGTTAACAATGCTCAAAGAACTGACAGAAAGATTCCAACCGACAGGGGCTAACGAACTCCGGTATCTACGACTCAAAAACTTCCGATAAGAAACGAGGACGTACCGACGACCACCAAGACAGTCACTGCTGGGAACTACTGAATATGGACATCTTAGGGAAAGAGAACTGCGGGGACATGTACGGATGAGACAAGGGAGAAGTGGGAGGAGGACTTGGGGTTTGAAATAGGGTGGGGCTCTGGAGCGAAACATGTACAGGGTCAACCCCACCTCCACGTGCGCAAGGCTAAGCCATTGCAGCTAAAAGTAGTACAAAGAGTTCATTTAACCAGAACCCGAATGAGCGGGTTCTTCCCCGTACGTGGAGGACAGATGCGAACCATCTGTTCAACCACGCCCGCATGTTCTGGTCTTGGATCCAGACTTGCTGGGTCTCGACAGCCTTCTTTGAGGCAATGTTCAAAGTGGTGGGGATGAAGGTGGAGTCAAGACCGAGAGTGGCAGTCTTCGAGATATCAGAACAGCCAGATCTCTTCATGGGGAGGAGGGCCGACGCCCTTGCCTCCCTGATCGCCGCCGGAGAATCCTGCTCGGCTGGCGATCAGCAGCACCACCCAAAGCTGCAGACTGGCTGTCCGACCTGTCATAATTTCTCCAAATGGAGAAAATCAAATTCGCTATCTGAGGGTCGGAAGAAGGCTTCCACAAAATGTGGGAGCCATTCATTCAGTTGTTCCAAGACCTGTTTGTAGCCAACAACCAGGAAGCCCAAGGGAAATCCGGTAGAGAGCAAAACGCAGGGAACCACAATTACTACAGCAAACATTGCAAGGAAGGGACAAAAGAAAAGGAAGGGGAAACTGTGGTGTATCTATGCAAATAGTTAAAACCGATCTTGATGTAAATAATTCCAATGTTACTCCTTATATACTCTCTTGCGTTACTCACACTGCTTGTACATGTTTATATTTGTTTTGTATACTAAAAAAAAAAACGTTAAAAAATTACTTTGCAGGTCAAGAAAAAGAGACTGTCCCCTAAGCCTTGGAAGTGTGCATTCATATTTTGGAAAACGTGCAATGTATTCAAAGAACACCATCAGCACAACCATTTTGTTACAAGCATTTTTGGTTGCATAATTTCAAATACTTAAAAATGACTGGACTTTTGCAAATTAAGAAACAGTTTTAAAGACATAAGTAATATGTTTCTGAATGGATTTGTAAGAACTGCCCCAAATGAACCTTTATCAAACCAAAATTCAACATATTTGAAAATTCATAATCTACCTGTTGTATGTTTGGAGTTCCTGAGCTGGATCTTTGATTGGAGAAAATCCCCTGAGTAGATGGTGTTGCTGATGCTGAAGTGGTGGCAGGAGGGTTAGTATAAAATTGGGAACTCTGTGATCTTGACGAACGCATATTCTCAGTGTCTACACCATCAGCATCTGATCCATGATGGCTCAATACAAGCTGTACCAAGTCCTCTTTTTCACGACATGTTTCTATGGGTATGTTTCTTAAGCTCAGATACTCTCGTAGATCTTTGACTTTTATTTTCATGAGCTCATTACGCTGGAAAGAGGTTTGTTGTAACACATGGCATGTGGAGCATCTTCGTAGATTTTCTTGCATCACTGAACAGAATGAACAGAAATTCTTCTTGCAATCCTTACATATGTACTGGTAAACAAAGAAAATACTTTTAGAGAGTGGGCTTCACCAGCTGAGCATCTCATAGTGAAGTAATTGTAGGACAAACTTTGATCAATTCTTCTAAACAAAAGTCAAGAGAAGTTCTGATATATTGATGCTTCAAATTAGATAGATTTTTTTAAACCCAAAAAACATAAATCAGGAAAAATATTTCCACTGGTCAGTGAGACAGTAATTTATTTTATAACAATAGTAGTATTGCCTTATAATGTGCAACATATTATGCTTTGATTATTTATTTATAACAATTGAACATGGTCAAATTGGCTATTACATTATTTTTGGGTTTGAATTCAGCAATTGTCTATTTTTCAACAATAGCTTTGAATTTACAAGCCTTAATGATTATTAGATTCACTTTTATCTATGCACTCAAAGGAGGTGGTGCTAGGTTTCCATCCAGGAAGCAAGTAATGTAAGAATAGGAAAACAACATAATTGTACAAATATAGGACATACCAAGGGACTCACACCAAGTAAAAATGAAAACTACTGACTAAAAAGCTCACAAAACCTTTCACTTAAAATTAGTGTGTTACCAATAGGAAAAAGGCGAATTAAGTTATAAATATATTCTGACTACTCTTCAGATGCAATCTGAATTATCACTAGCTGACACACTTAAGACTAAAACTTATTATAACTTTATAACTACTAAACTTATCTGAACAGCAGGATTTGCTCTCAGGAAGAACAACACTAGAAAGGCATTAACTGAACCAATAAAAAAGGGGGGCTTTATTTAAGAGCAATTAAAGTAAAGGCGATCCAACAAAACCTTTGGCAGGTGGAGAATCTCATCTGATATCTTTCAGTATTTAACATTAAAATGCAACATACATTTATAGGAATCGAGTCCCTTAAGACTCAACAATTTTAGAACTGTTGTTACAGTAAGTATATTAAATAGAAAGGTCATTTATCAATACCATGAGTAATGTAGTCAACATTTTATTCCACCGTACCATCTTCTCCCACCAACCCTCCCCCCAGCCTTCCTTGAACAGTCAGTCATGTTTCAATATGGTTCTACATTTTTCTATTCCTGGCAAATGATTATTCATGTGTGAGCCAAAGCAGAAAGTTACTTGACCATCATGGTCTAGACCAATTCTTTCTGTGTCCACACATTTATACTTTCTTGTTGCTATCATTGTATAGAAATCAGGAGCTAGTTGATTTTGCTTTGCAGATTCAACAAATTCTATTTACATTTTCCAAGTGACTTATTGTAACATTATACATGACTAGCTTAAAACATATCTGCTAGAACAAAGTGAATGCAGATGTACTTCCAGTTGAACTTTTATATACCTTAAGTCATAGAATCATAGAATTTACAGTGCAGAAGGCCATTCGGCCCATCGAGTCTGGACCGGCCCTCAGAAAGAGTACCCTACTTAAGTGGACATCGCCACCCTATCCCCGTAACCCCCTAATCTTTTTTGTTTAGCATGGCCAATCCACCTAACCCGCACATCTTTAGACTGTGGGAGGAAAAAAGAGAGCCCGGGAGGAAACTCACGCAGACATGAGGAGAACGTGCAGACTCCGCACAGTGTCCCAAGCTAGGAATCGAACCTGGGACCCTGGAGCTGTGAAGCAACATGTTTAACCACTGTGCTACCGTGCCACCCCACAAGTCAATTGTTGTGAACTAGACACCGTGTTCAGTGGAAGTCAGCAAAATGATCACAATATATTTAGCTTCCTCATCTTTCTTTTCATTTAACGCCAATAGGTGGATATTGGTTTAAAACAGAAAAAAATCTTAGCCATCACTTATACTTGAAATTTTGAACAAGTCAGTTATTTAAAGAGATGTTTGTTTTTGTTCATTTTTTCATGCATTAACTTGCAACTGCTAGTAATAATTAGTGTGTATTATCAGTTTAGCTAGCCCACTAACAAAAAAATAGTGGCATGTCCTAGAAATTTTAATGTCAGTAAATTCTATTCATCATATCCAATCAAGATCAGACCTATTATGAGAATTTAACATAGAAAATGGTAGATTAAAAGGTTGGAGTGCTGTATTGCATTCAAATAACCTCAACCACTTTATAGCTTTCTGTACTCTTATTCTAAATTGAATTTACAATATCTACAAGTTACAATTGCTTAGAAATCGTCTGCCATTACTGCTCAGTAACCAGTTATTTTTTTCACCTCCTAAGTGCTTTGATACGTTTACTAGAAAGTGGAGAGAGAGGGGGTGGAGTCATTTGGCAACTCACACACCCACGGGCCTATGGAGAGCCTGAAGTGGCCAATCAAGGGCCTCATCCTGTTCTGCCACTATTTCACCTACAGCAAGCCCTGCAGCTTTAACTGTGCGGGCTGGTGTCAGGCAAGGAGGAAGGTGTATGTTCGGGTGGGGGTAAAGAGAACATTCTTTGCGTGTCCCTGTGCCCATCGGAGGGATAGGAACTGTGCTCATTATGTGTAAATGGTACCTTGGCTTTCATTGCGAGAGGTTTTGAGTACAGGAGCAGGGATGTGCTGTTGCAATTATACAGGGCCTTGGTGAGGCCACACCTAGAATATTGTGTGCAGTTTTGGTCTCCTTTTCTGAAGAAGGATGTTCTTGTTTTCAAGGGTGTGTAGCGAAGGTTTACCAGGCTGATTCCGGGGATGGCGGGACAGACATACGAGGTGAGATTGACTAGGTTAGGATTGTTCTCACTGGAGTTCAGACGAATGAGGGGGGATCTCATAGAGATTTATAAAATTCTAACAGGACTAGATAGGGTGGCTGCAGGGAGGATGCTCCCGATGGTGGGAGTGTCCCGAACCAGGGGTCACAGTCTAAGGATTCGGGGTAGACTATTTAGAACAGAGATGAGACATTTCTTCGTCCAAAGAGTGGTGAGTCTGTGGAATTCATTACCACAGGAAGTAGTTGAGGCTAAGATATTGAATACATTCAAGAGGCAGCTAGAAATGCCACTCGAGGCAAATGGGGTCAAGGGTTATGGATAGAAGGCAGGATTAGGCTATTGAGTTGGACAATCAAGCATGATTGTGACAAATGGCGGAGCAGGCTCAAAGAGCTGAATGGCCTCCTCCTCCTATCTTCTATGTTTCTATGTTTATCATTGGCCATGAGGAATTTTTCTTTTATGTGCAAGCTGACTATGGTGAATTTATTTTCTATCTAAACAGATAATTGAGAGTAAATAAAAGCCGGCATTATCTAGTTACATTGTGTATTTTGTGTTGCCCTATTATGTATTTTCTTTCTTTTCATGTACTTAATGATCTGTTGAGCTGCTCGCAGAAAAATACTTTTCACTGTGCCTTGGTACACATGACAATAAACAAATCCAGAGCTATGCTCTCGGTTATAACAAGCATTGGAATTAAAACAAAGAACCTTGTAAGTAATTTACTTGAGGGACCTGTCCAAGCATTTTTAGAAGCAGCAGAAAAATCAAGACATTATAACTCTCAGCCAGGCCAGCTGAGATAACAGAATACTGCAAAGATTTAAGTTGCCATAAGCGCTAAATTGAGATCAAAATGACCTCAAGTGCTTGATTTGTAATATTGTAAATGTACTGGAGTTCACTTACATTTTCAACATGCAGTCTGACAGTTTTTCCAGCCACACTGAGGCACTGGGCAGAGAACCAGACCTTCACCTCAGCAATACTTGACTCAGGGCAATCAGCAAGGCAAAAGCCAGGACATCGGCCCCCGTGCCTGTCTGCAGCTCTGGCGAGTCTGACACCCCAAATATGGCCACAAAAGGACAGGGCTTCAGTTCAATTTTCAGAATCGGCGACAGGGTGCTAAAGAAGGAGACCCAAAAACTTACAAGCATGGGATAAGACCAAAACATGTGCACATGGTTGGCCGTACACCCTGAACACTTATCCTCCAGCCCTACAAATAAACTACTCATTCTGGATCCAGTCAGGTGCGCCCTGTAAACTACTTTGAGTTGGATTAAACCAAGCCTTGCGCACGAGGTTGTGGAGTTCACCCTCCGCAGGGCGTCGCGCCACACCTAGTCATCTAAAATGGGCCCTGATTCCTCATTCCATCTGACCTTAACCCCCTCTACGGACACTGATTTCTGTCCATAAATACCGGAGGAGCTCCCTTCCTCCGATCCTGCAAACGAAAGAACCCTCTCCATTAGACAGGTTGGCAGCGCCACAAGGAATGTCAAGAAAATCTATTTTGCAAAGTTGCAAACTTGTAAATACCTGAATAAGTCAGGTTACGAGAACCCAAACGTCTCCGACAGTTCCTCTAAACTGGCAAACCAAGGGCAGCACGGTGGTGCAGTGCTGGCACTGCAGTCTCATGGCGCCGAGGTCCCAGGTTCGATCCCGGCTCTGGGTCACTGTCCGTGTGGTGTTTGCACATTCTCCCCGTGTTTGCATGGGTTTCGCCCCCACAACCCAAAGATGTGCAAAGTAGGTAGATTGAACACGCTAAATTGCCCCTTAATTGGAAAAAATGAATTGGGTACTCTAAATTTATTTAAAAATATAAATAAACTGGCAAACCGTTGCCCCAGGAACAGATCACCAATTCTCTCTCCCAACCCCGAAAGTGGCATTCAATCTTGCAGGCTTGAACAGATGATTCTCACAAATCAGAGCCAGCTTCGCTACTGACCCCAGTTTAAAATGATGTTGAGATTGTCTTCATATCTTCAAAGTGGAGACGCCACTGGATTTGCCGAATACTTTGCCGGAGAGAACGGTCGCGAGGCCCTCGCCAAGTCCCTCCGGATAGATACTCTCCATGACTTCTGCACCCACGTAGCTCTTGGATCACTACACCAACCCATCTTGTCCACTTTTGCTGCCCAGTAATAAAATATCAAGTTCGGCAACACCAAGGCCCCTGACTGCCTATCCCTTTGATGGACAGTCGTCCAAATCCTTACGGTCTTGCTCGCCTCTTACAAAGGAAGGAATCAACTTTTCGACTCCGCTGTTATAACCTGCCTGCTTACCATTGGCTGGGGATTAATGACAATCCCACAATCCTTTGGGAGTATGAGCTTCCCCAATGAGGGGGGCGGAGAAATCATTAGCAGACTCCCTGCATAAATAGAGCTGGCCAGTTTGGAACCAGCAGAGAGGGAGCAGCAAGGGAAGTTGCTGCTGCTGTATATATATGTTATTGTAAATAAATGTTATTTCTTTGTATCCTGAAAACTCGTGCTGGATTCTTCGAGGCCCTCACAAAATCCGCAAAAAAGGATTTAGGGAGATAAACCAGCAAATAAAACACTGGAACAAAAATAAAAATCTTGGCAAAATGTTCATCTTGACTGTCGGACCCTGCCCGTCAATCATAGAATCTACAGTGCAGAAGGAGCCGTTCGGCCCATCAAGTCTGCACCGGCCCTTGGAAAGAGCTCACTACTTAAACCCATGCCTCCACCTATAACCCAACCTAACCATTTGGACACTAAGGGGCAATTTAGCATGGCCAACCCACCTAACCTACACATGTTTGGACTTTGGGTGGAAACGGAGCACCCGGAGGGAACCCATGCAGACATGGAGAGAAAGTACAAACTCCACACAGTCACCCGAGGCCAGATTTGAACACGGCTCCCTGTAGCTGTGACGCAGCAGTGCTAACCACCGTGCCACCATACCATCCCTTTATCCCACCTTTGCAGATCGGTCCTGAACCTGCCTATCAAGTTCTTATGGTTCAGTTTACAGAGACGGGCCTAATCCGGGTTACTTGAACCTCCAGATACCTAAAGCTGGAACCTGCCAAACGAAAAGGTAGCACTCCTAGATTAACTCCCCTCCCCGGGGGATTAACTGGAAAGCACTCACCTTTTTCCCCCAAGTTTAGCTTTACCCTGAAAAAGAGCCAAAGCACTTCAGCAGTTCCACTATGTCGCCTATGGTGGGCATCAGCGTACAGGGACACCCTATGTTCCACCTCTCCCCTCGCTATCTGCCAATACTTCCACATTCAACCTCATTGCCGGATGCTGAACCGGACCCATTTTTAATATCAAATCTACTAGATGTGGAGCACGATCTGAGATGCCTATCGTGCAGTACTCAGCATTCTTGTGGCTACCGTAGACCCAGGTTTAAGTTAATGACTCAATACTTTTTTTAAATTTAGAGTACCCAATTATTTTTTTCTAATTAAGGGACAATTTAGTGTGGCCAATCCACCTAACCTGCACATCTTTGGGTTGTGGGGGTGAAACCCACGCAGACACGGGGAGAACATAGGGCAACAGTGCTAACCATTGTGCCACCATGCCGCCCTGTTAATGACTCAATATAAATGCATGTTTTAGATATTGTTAGTTCACACAAAATTCAAACTGCTAAAATAAACTAAATTTGGCAAGTACTAATACAGCCTGTCCCTTTATTCAAACGCTGAGCAGCGTTTGCTTCACTACTATCACAGAGGACGGGAAACATTTTATATGCAGTAGCCACATGTGCCACAGCATTATCTATGCATACAACTCACATTTGGCCTATTCTAAATTCAGCTTTTAATTCAACCACTATTTTCTCCCTCTTGCTCCTTTCCCCCGCATTAATGCATGAATTAATGAACGAATACCAAGTTAGCACAACATATCAATTAAAGACTACTCAACTCACCTTCTTCCTAAAGAGAGAAAAGGCCTGACCACAGCCTTTACAGACTATATTTGGGATTTCAGGCATTGGGGAGGGATACGTAGAATATCCTGCGCTGTGGGCAAATCTGAATGGCCCTGTAGCTCCACTGAACCCAGGTTGCTGTCCACGCACCGTTCCAGTACCCATTACTTCATTTAGTAGACCACAACATGAAGCCCACATCGATGTGGCCCCAGCCTATAAAGCAGACACAAAATTCATACACTTTACAGAAGTACACTGCTTGCCTAAGAACAAGGTTCATAGAGTATTGAATAAACTTCACAATTCTTTAAAAACCTCAAAATTATATTAGTTTAATTAATTTACATTAGGGATAATAATGAAGACAGAAAAAGTTACATTTTACAGCAATCTCCAATTAACATAGTATTATCCTACTCAGTCAATACTTTCAAGCTATATACTGTAATTCAGACTTAAATTAAGAGAGACAGGCAGAGAAAGCATTGCTACATAAACTCAGTCAATATTTTCAAGCTATATATTGTAATTCAAACATAAGTTAATACACAGGCACAGAAAGCATTGATACATAATATAGGCAGCATGTTCAGACATGTTCCTGAAACTGGAGACTTTACAGACTGAATTTAATAGCATGGTAACAAATCAAACAAAAACCTGCAATATTAAGAATGAAGGGATTTAAGTCTTCCCTGTGCTTTATCCCTCACGTAACTTTAGTTCAACTGGTCACACATTTCTGCTCCCGAGAGGACAATTAGTGACTGACTGACCAGTGAGAAATCTATACAATACATTGTTATGTATTTGGAATGGTTCAAGTTGCTTATTGCCATTAATTATTGTTCAGTAGGTAAATATTACCACAAATTTGCACAAAGACAGATCTCATAAACAGAAATGAGACAAATGGTAGAAATTTTTATTTTGGCAGTGATTGTTGAGAGGGTATATACCATTATTGGGTGCCTGATCTTAATATTTAATTTCATAGTTGCAAACTAAGCTTCTCAATTTATTATTTTACCAAGAATCACACAATGATTAAAGTGCGTGCGCACCCAACAATTTGATTTATTATTGTCACATGTATTACTACACAGTGAAAAGTATTGTTTCTTGCATGCTGTACAAACAATGCATTCCGTACATAGGGAAGGAAGGAGAGACTGCAGAATATAATGTTACAGTTATAGCAAGGTGTAGAGAAAAGACCAACTTAATACGAGGTAGGTCCATTCAAAAATCTGATGGCAGTAGGGAAGAAGCTGTTCTTGAGTCGGTTGGTACATGACCTCAAACTTTGGTATCTTTTTCCTGACGGAAGAAAATGGGAGAGAGTATGTCCGGGGTGCTTGGGGTCTTAAATAATGCTGGCTATCTTTCTAAGGCAGCGGGAATTATAGATAGAGTCAATGGACGGGAGGCTGGTTTGCGTGATGGACTGGGCTACATTCACGACCTTTTGTAGTTTCCTGCGGTCTTGAGCAGAGCAGGCTCCATACCAAGCTGTGATACTAGCAGAAAGAATGCTTTCTATGGTGCATCTGTAGAAGTTGGTGAGGGTCGTAGCTGACATGCCAAATTTCCTTAGTCTTCTGAGAAAGTAGAGTCGTTGGTGGGGTTTCTTAACTACAGTGTCAGCATGGGGGGACCAGGACAGGCTGTTGGTGATCTGTACACCTAAAAACTTGAAGCTCTCTACTTCGTTCCCATTGATGTTGACCCAAAGAGAGATAATGCTGGAAAATCTCAGCAGGTCTGATAGCATCTGTAAGGAGAGAAGAGAGCTAATGTTTTGAGTCCAGATGATCCTTTGTCAAGGAGATTTTCCAGCATTTTCTCTTTTGGTTTCAGATTCCAGCATCTGCAGTAATTTGCCATTTTACAAAGTGCGTGCGCATATTTGCAAATGGTTCCTGATCATTGCGTGTGCCATTCTGCCTTGGTTATTGAACGGCAGTAGATGTTTGTACTTCATATGTCTATTTGCCGAACAGTTATCTGTATTGGGTGAGTTTAAGGCATTTTCTACTAACATCAGTGCATGTGGATAAAACATGTCACAGCCACATCTATAGTTCGCATGCAACGTTTATCAAGGCAATACTGCGTTAAAGCATGCAACTATAGCTTGTATTTGTACGCTGCCCACAACATGATAAAATTCCCCAAGATGCTTCACAGGAGCATTATTAAACAAAATCTGACGTCAAGCCACATGCAAAGAATTAGGACAGATGAATAAAAACTCAGAAAGATTTTGTTTTCTTATGGAGATTTTAAAAATGGTTTTAGAGTACCCAATTTTTTTTTTCTAAGTAAAGGGCAATTTAGCATGGCCAGTCCACCAACCTGCACATCTTTTGGTTGTGGGGGTGAGGCCCACGCTGAAATGGGGAGCATGTGCAAACTCCACATTGACAGGGATTGAACCCGGGTCCTCAGCGCTGGGAGACAGCAGTGCTAACCACTGTGCCACCCTATCCTAGATTATTTTAACTGAGCTTGAAACAGCATTCCTGGTAATAAGCTCCCTAATCTTCATTATTTATAGGTTGGGAAGAGCTCTTCCATAATTTTACAAAATTCTTTGCAGTATTTAAAATAATTTGAAACTTATGAACATCAGAGTTATATTCCCACTTCAGGTCTTCAGCAGTAGGCAGGGACATCAATTCTGTACTGAGGAAGAGGTGCTCTTCAGATGAAACACAAAAACTGAAGCCATACCAGCCTGTTCAAGCAGATGTAAGAAATTCAAGGAAAAGCAGAGAGGAGCCATGCTGTCTTTTCTTAACCAATACCAACTAAAAATATCAACTGGTCTTTCATTACAAAAGTGAAGGAGAACACTTTGGCGAAGAAGAGCCACTGATGCCAATTCATGTCACCAGAGGATATGCATTACAAGTTCTATTATTTTGAAAGAAACTGAGCAAATTGACATTAACACATTCAGCTACCTTACCTTTATGCCACTGTCAGCACCTTCCATAGCCTTTCACACTGCCATTATTGCTTCCTCGGTCTTGTGCCCGACACGTCTTTGTTGCATTTGCTCCTGGCTCCCACCTATCATTGACCTTCTACTCTGCTCAACCTCCTGTTATACAATATATAATCCATCACATTTCTCCCTCTCTTTAGCTCTGAAGAAGTCATACAGACTCAAAATGCTAACTCTGTTTCTCTCTCCACAGATATTGCCAGACCTGCTGAGATTTTCAAGCATTTTCTGTTTTTACTTATGAGCAAAGTGAAGATGACATTTGAATAAAAAGCATACACTGTTATATCCCTGCATTAGATATCTCAGCACAGTACAAGATGTTTGAAATTTCACACATTTCTAAAAATAGAACTTGGTTAAATCAGAACTGTTTCTGATGTTAACTTTATATCTAAATTTATTCAGAGCATCTTTAAAATTTATAGTAGTTCATACTTTTGATTGCCCACATACCCAAGTAAAGCAGGAAGTTGGCATTAGTTTACTTGGGTAGGATTTGCACCAGGTTAGCAGTAGTTTTCAGTTTGCTATCAGTAAATATATGGATGAACTGATACTGCACTGATCTACCATTTTAAATTAACATTCCTAGCTCCCTTAGCTTCTATGTGTTTTGTAACTGCTAATGACATTTGGTGTTCAGCAACTGAAGGGGTAGAGTTTTTTCTTCTTGCACACAATGGCAAAAACAAAATGAAGCTATTGAAAATGTCCCTTGAGACCAAATATCCTATCTTCAATGATAAACTTTTGAAAAAAATATTTTATCCTTTTATTAAAGAGAAGCTCTTCAAAAAGAAATGATCGATGAAGATAGTTAAAGTGTGATTGATGTCTATCTTGTGGTTTTCAAGTGACTGAATTATTATCATAACTTTCTTGACCAGTGTTTCCAGATTTTATTGGATTATTTGGCTGATATACTTAACCAAGCCTCTACTTGAAAAGAGAATTGTAACATTTTCATTACCATGGAAAATGTACAGAGCTTTGCCAAAATTACTTTCCTATGGAGTAGCCATTAATTGCAAGACAATGTTGCCATGTTCCTGACATAGTCTTCTATTGTTATGGACAGTGAAAGGTAGAAGTTAAAAATATAGTTCTGGAACACTTGTCTCACATTTGTACAAAATTCAGCAAATATTTTCCTGAAAGGTGGCAAGTGAATTGTAAGGTTCAAAATCCAATACTTTTGAAAGGCTAAGATTGTTGCGTCTAAAACAGAATTTAATCAACTATGCTGGTGACTACTTTTTGAGAATCAATTTTAAAGTCATGCCTCTTGTTTAGTTGCAGATCTCAATCAAAAAGTTTCCAAGTTGTTTCAAAGACCACTGAATAGTTTGTTGACTTTGCCTTATCATATCTGTATGGATTTTCTTCACCTACTTATTACAAAAACACGAATTAAAGAAGTTTGAATGTAGAAACTGATTGGAAGTTGAAACTCTCCAAAATAAATCTGAAATTCCACAAGTGACAAATTAGCAAATTGACTAATTTTACACACTGCAATAAAGAGAAATCATTATGTATTCATTAATATTTAGATTTATTCAGTTGCCTACGGTTGGTGTGATGCTATTTACATTGTTCATGTCATGACAGAAAGGATTGTTTAATATAAAATAAAACAGAAATACTGGATAAACTCTAACAGCACGTATGGAAGGAGAAACACAGTTAATGTTTGAATCCATTAGGGCAGCACGGTGGCGCAGTGGATTAGCACTGCAGCCTCACGGCGCCGAGGGCCCAGGTTTGATCCCAGCTCTGGGTCGCTGTCTGTGTGGGGTTTGCACATTTAGGTGGATTGGCCACGCTAAATTGCCTCTTAATTGGAAAAAAAATAATTGGGTACTCTAAATTTTTATTTAAAAAAATGTTTGAATCCATTGACCCTTCTATAGAAAATGTACAGAATGGTAATGGGTTGATTAGGCTTTAAACGTTAACTGCGTTTCTTTCTCCACAAATGCTGCCAGATCTGCTGAGTTTATCCAGTGTTTTCTGTTTTTATTTCAGATTTTCAGCATCTGCAGTATTCTACTTTTATTTAATGGATTGCTTAAGTTGGACTAGTGTCCAATTTAGCATGGCCAATTCACCTATCTGCACATCCTTTTGGGTTGTGCGGGGTGTGACCCACGCAGACACGGGGAGAATGTACAAACTCCACACGGACAGTGACCCAGGGCCGGGATCGAACCCCTCAGTGCTGTGAAGTAGCAGTGCTCACCAGCGCACCACCATGCTGCCCTCTCCTTCCTTAAACTTGTTTATTTTTCCAAGACACAATCTACTTCTTTCACCAAGTTTTGGAAAACCTGATCTAATGTGCCCTTCTTTGGTTTAATCTCATTCGGTTCTGCAGCACCTTGGGATATTTCATTATGTTAAAGGCAAAGGTTGTTGCTGTGTTAGTAGAAAAATAAGATACTTGTGTGTGAAAGTACACGAAACAAATGTCCTTTTCCGTGGTAGTACGTGATTCATTGAAAATCATCAACCCGCTTCCACTCCTGCTGATCAATTTCGCCCCGTGGAGCGATGCAAGTATGGGTGTAGTAATAAACAGTTTGGGAATACCGATACTGTATAATCAAAACAAAATACACAAACATAAAATAAAAGCAAATTAATGCGGATGCTGGAATCTGAAACGAAAGGGAAAATGCTGGAAAATCTCAGCAAGTCTGGCAGCATCTGTAGGGAGAGAAAAGAGCTAACGGTGAGTCCGATGACTCTTTGTCAAAGCTATCAGATCGTTCAATTTGGATGTACTGATACATTGTTTACGTTTGAAATTTTAAAATAAAGGTTTTCGATTAATATCGATGTTTAAACAATAGTAATTCACCATTCGGATTTCAATAAAGCATAACAGACACCATCTAATAATTTTGTCGAAGTGGGCTGGAAACATCTTGACGGCACACACTTAAATAAAGGGGTGGGGTGGAAAACACTAAAACTGATGTATTTTGAACCTCATATGCACAATCAAATAACAAAGGCTGTCAGCAAATCTTCTGTTGAGCAGCATAAACGTTGGCAATCGCTGACCACCGCAGATATTCCGGATTAGGCATTAGCATCCTCTCGCTCTGCTCTTCCTTCCTTCACCCCGACAAATCCTTATTCTCACATCGCGCGCAAACATTAGCACGGAAAGATCTGACAAAATCCCCAGGGATTGCGGCTGGAAAGCTTTCACATCTGTACAATTCCCTGCGCCACACTCAGGGCCTCGAAGAAACCAGACAGAGAGAGAAAACACAGGCCTGACCAAGGCAGCCCTCCTTCCTCCCTTGCTGCTCCCTTGCCCCGGTAAATAACACAATAAATAACACGCCTGGCTTCCACACTCGCGCTGTGATGTAAAATTCAAAATTAAAGCACAGCCACCGCCATCAGTAAACGCCCACTCGCATTTTCTACACCTACATCTGCTGTTCCAGCGATTTGAAAGGGACGCTTGAAGATGCTGCCGCCCCCTCCCCGATCTGAGGAAAAGCCGCTTCAAAAATCGGCGTCGACCCCCGTCCTTGGTGCCAAATATGATCTGCCGACACCGGCGACAAGTCATTCGTCTCCCGATCGGGGAGGTGGCAGCCGCACCGTTACAGGAACGGAGGGCCACGCCAGTAACATGACGGCTCCGAAAATACCAAAGGGACCAGTACCTTCATGACAGTTGCTCCGTGTCCGCGTCCCGAAACTACACCAACATGTCCAACCCCTCGGTGCCAGATGTCCAGCAGCTCGAGCGCACAGAGCGTAAACGGACACCCCGCTGTTGCGGTTGCACACAACCCGACACACCCGCGTCCCCGCCCCCAATCTGATTGACCTGTGCATCGACCAATCGGAAGCGAAGTTCACGTCAAGCACACCGGAAGTGACGATCATTCGAGGCACCTTTCAGTGGGAGTCTCAACCGGGAAAGGTGGTGCAGGGTTTGTCCTTATCTGGAAAATTACAGCTTGGAAACAGGCCCGACCAGTTCTAACGAAAGGTCATCAGCTTGGAGAAGTGTTATATCAGATATGATTTGCTCCACGTAAGCGGCAGTTCCAATCAAATTCAAACCCTGTTACTAAATCCCTTTGGGTCATTTTCCTTCAACCGAAACCTTAACATGGTCTCTGCTTCAATTATTGCCTCCGTAATCAGTACGAAAGCAAAATACTGTGGATGGTGGAAAACTGAAATAGGACCAAGAAATGTTGGAAATAGTCAGCAGTTTAGGCAACATGTGCCAAGGGAGAACAGGTGACCTATTGTTAGATCTGGAAAAAAGTTAAACATGCGTTTTAAGCAAGCTCAAATGTAGGAAAAGGCTGAAGGAAGGACAAAAGGGAAGGGCTGTGATATAATGGAAGGCAGAATAGATTAAATAAAATAAAGGATAATGGTGCAAAGCAGAAGGAGCTGGCCCAGGGGGGAGCAGAAACAAAAGATTGGTCAAGTGGAAGTTTCAATGGCAATAGCAGCTCCTGAAAAAGAGCAGTAATGCTTATGCTCTAAAATTTAGATAATGCAGGTAAAGTTGGATCCAAAATTGGTTTAGTGGCAGGAGACAGAGGGTGATGGTTTAAGGTTGTTTTTGTGACTGGAAGTTTTTGTGACTGGAAGCCTGTGTCTAGTGGTGTACCGCAGATATCAGTGCTTGGTACTTTGCTGTTTGTAGGGTACATTAAATGTCTAGACATAAAATTAGGAGGTGCGATTGGTAAGTTTGCAGATGGTAAATTGGTGGTGGTAAATAGCGAGCAATGAATTCTTAGATTACAGGATGATATAGACTGGCTGGTCAGATGGGCAGAACAGTGACAAATGGAATTTAACCCTGAAAGATGTGAGGTGATGCATTTTGGGAGGATTAACAAGGTAAGGGAATGCACAATGAATGGTATAACTAGAAAGTAAAGAGGACCAGATTGGGGTGCATGTCCATTGATCTCTGAAGGCAGCAGAACGGTAGATAAGGTTAAGGCAGATGGCAAACTTTCCTTTATTAGACAAGGCATAGAAATTAAGAGCAGGGAGATTATGCTGGAGTTATAATAAATGGTCATCAGGCCACAGCTGGAGTTCTGGTTGCCATTATAGGATGGATGTGATTGCACTAGAGAGGGTGCAGAAGAGATTCACCAGGATGTTGCCTGGGCCAGAGCATATCAGCTATGCAGAGAGGCTGGCTAGGCTGGGGTTGGTTTCCTTAGAAGTAGAGACGGTTGAGGGGACATAATTGAGGTGTACAAAAGTATGAGGGACATGGGGTAAATGGGAAGGAATCTTTCCCTATAGTAGAGGGGTTAATAACCAGGAGTCGTAAATTAAGGTAAGTGGCAGGGGATTTGAGGTAAAACATTTTCACTCGGTGGCTGGAATGTGAAACTCCCTGCCCAAAAAGGTGGTGGAGGCAGGAACCCTCAACATTTAAGAAACATTTAGATAAGCACTGGAAATACCATAGCAAACAAGGACACAGACCAAGTATTGGAAAATGGGATTAGAATAGATATGTGCTTGATGACGCCATGAGCTAAAGGGTCTCATTTTGTTTGTGTTGTAAAACGCTTTTACTCTATGAAGGTAATAGAAGCATAGAAAATAAGAGCAGGTGTAGGCCATTCAGCCCTCTGAGCCTGTTCTGCTATTAATAATGATCATGACGAATCATCCAACACTAACCTGTTGCCTCCCCCCACCCCCCCCATCCCCCAATATCATTTGATCCCTGTAGCCCCAAGTGCTATATCTAACTCCTTGAAAACTGTTTTAACCTCAACTGCTTTCTGTGGTAGAGAATTCCACAGGTTCACCACTCTCTGGGCGAAGAAAGTTCTCCTTATTCCTAAATGGTTTACTCCATATCTTAGACTGTGAACCCTGGTCCTGGACTCCCGTGCCATCGGGAACATCCTTCCTGCATCTACCCTGTTTATTCTGTTAGAATTTTATGGGTTTCTATGACATCCCCCCTCCTTTGAAATCCCAGCAAATATAATCCTAACTGACTCAATCTCTCCTCATATGTCAGTCAGGTCCTCCAGGATTCAAACTGATTCAGTTAGCCAACTCATGATAGCTGGAGGAAAGATTGAAAATTAAAATTTATTCTGGAAATTTTGTTCACTCTCTTGGTGTTATATTTGACTCAGAGAAACATTTGATCACATATCTGCAACAACACTAAGACCACCAGTTTCCATCTCTGTAACATCGTCCGACTCATCCCTGCTTCAGCTCAACTGCTGCTGAAACCCTCAACAATGTGTTTGTTATCTATAGACCTAACTATTCAAATGCACTCCTAGCCAGCCTCCTACCTTCCTATTATGTTGAGGCCATCCAAAACTCGGCTGCGCGCGTCCAATCTAGGACGAAGTTCTGTTCACAAATCACCCCGTGCTCATTAATCTACACAAGTCATTGGTTAAGTAAAGCCTCAACATTAAAAGTATCATTGTTTTCAAATCGTACCCTCCCGTCTCTATCTCTGAAACTTCCTCCATCTTTGCTTCTCCAATTCTGGCCTTTTGAGAAATCCCAATTTTAATTGCTGCATTGTTGTTGGCTGCTTTCAACTGCCTGGGCCTGAAGTTCTGGAACTCCATCCATTAACCAGGGATAGAATGTATTATAGCTAAATTTGAAGATTACACTAAAATAGGTGAGAAAGCAAAGTACAATGAGGAAATAAGAAATTTACAACTGGATTTCGATAGGTTAGGTGAGTAGGCCAAAATCTGGCAGATTCATTTAACATGGATTAGTGTGAATTATCTATTTTGGTTGGACGAATAAAAAGGCAACTTAAATGGTAATAAGGAAGGCAAATGGGATTTTGCCATTCATTGCTAATGGAATAGAGTATAAAAGGACGGAAGTGCTCTTACAACTGTATAGGGCATTGGTGAGACCACATCTGGAGTACTGCGCACAGTTTTGGTCCCCTCACTTGAGGATGTAAATGAATTAGAGGTGGTTCAGACAAGGTTCACTAAATTGATTCCAGGGATGAAGACATGTCTAATGAGAGAATGAGGGGTTTAGGCCTATTCTTGCTGGACTTTATAAAAACGAGACGAGACCTAATTGAGGTATATAAAATGCTGAAGGAGATTGACAGGGTAGATGTAGAGCGTACGTTTCCCCTTGTCGGACATTCTCGAACAAGAGGCCATAGTTTTAGGCTAAGGGGTGACAGATTTAAAACAGAAATGAGGAGGAATTACTTTAGTCAAAGAGTCATAAATCTGTGGAATTCTCTACTCCATAGTGCACTGGGTGCCGGAACACTAAACAAATTTAAGGACGAGATAGATACATTTTTAATTTGCAGCAGGATGAAGGGGTATGCGGAGCGAGCAGAAAGGCTAAGGTGAAATCAGCCAAGATCATATTGAATGGCGGAGCAGGCTCAATGGGCTTAAAAACTTACTCCTGCTCCAAATTCTTATATCATCTTTTGTTAACCTCTCTACCTTTCTCTCCTCCTTTAAGATGCCTTTTAGAACCTACCTCTGTGACCAAGCTTTTTGTCATCTGCCCTCATACCTCAAGGTGACTTGGTGTCAATTTATTTTTTTGATAACCCTTATGAAGTACCTTACTACTTTTAAGGTACAGCACAGTAACAGGCCCTTCGGCTCTCCACGCCTGCGCCAACCATGCTGTCCGCCTGAACTAAAAACCCGACTCTTCCGGGGACCATATCCCTCTCTTCCCATCCTATTCACATATTTGTCAATACACCCCTTAAAGGTCACTATTGTATCTGCTTGCTTCCACTACCTCTCCTGGCAAAGGGTTCCAGGCGCCCACCACCCTCTGTGAAAAAAAGTTGCCTCGTACATCTCCTTTAAACTTTGCCCCTTGCACCTTAAACCTATACCCCCTAGTAATTGACTCTTCCATCCTGGGAAAAAGCTTCTGACTATCCACTCTGTCTATACCCCTCATAATCTAATAGACTTCTATCAGGTCGCCTCTCAACCTCCATCATTGCAGTGAGAACAAACCAAGTTTCTCCAACCTCTCATAGCTAATGCCCTTGATACCAGGCAACATCCTGGTAAATCTTTTCTGCACCCTCAACAAAGTCTCCACATCCGAGTGTGACGCGTTGACGTTCCCAGCCATTGTTGGCGAGTTGCGTGGTGGATGCTAAAATGTTTCGGAGGAAACTGTCGGCTCTCGAGTATCATAACAGCGGCGTGTTTGACTGTAAAGATGAGGTGGAATTTAGAAATTTAATTGTGTGGCTTGAAGATCAGAAGGTAAGACATTACAAGATTGAAGAGAGAGGCAACCTTCGAAATGTGCACAGTAATGAATGGCCTAAAAGCTTTGAAAAGTATCTGGCAGATGTAAACTGTCCATTCAAGGCTCAGGAAAGACAGGAAAATATTGACTGGCTTCTGGGCTTGGCTGTGAGACTTGAATATTCAGATAATGTAGATAAATACAAGAATTGTACAGCAGAAAGTGTAAAAAAGGATGCTACTAAAGGCACCGATCCACTTGTTAATCTGGATATTAACAACGCTGACTTTAAGGCTGGTGTGATGGCATTGGCTAACCTTTTACAAATCCAGCGCCACGATGACTATCTGATAATGTTGCAGGCTATTCGCATTTTGGTGCAAGAGCGACTAAGTCCGGAGGCCATTGCAAAAGCAAACCGATCAAAAGAGGGTTTAACTGTATCTCTGGAAAAGCATTTACTTGGCTTTGATACTGGAGATGCCACCTTGAATGAGGCTGCACGAGTCCTCCGGTTGCTGCATATAGAGGAGCTACGAGACCTTCAGACCAAGATTAATGAAGCCATTGTAGCTGTTCAGTCAATAATAGCTGATCCCAAAACTGATCACAGGCTGGGAAAGGTTGGAAGATGATCAGAAGATGGAATTAGTTGACTATTTGCACCATGTGTCATTTTTATTTTGAAATTAGACTTAGGAGTTGGAAAAAAAAGGCCTGGGTGATTAAGTAAACTGACAAGTGATAAATGATTCACTAAAATGGAATAAATGCTGAAAAAAAACTTGAAAAATTAAAAAAAAAAACAAAGTCTCCACATCCTTCTGGTAGTGTGGCGACCAGAACTAAACACTATATTCCAAGTGCAGCCTAACTAAGGTTCTATAAAGCTGCAACATGACTTCCCAATTTTTAAACTCAATGCCCCGACCAATGAAGGCAAGCATGCCGTATGCCTTCTTGACCTTCTCCACCTGCGTTGCCACTTTCAGTACCTATGCACCCAGATCCCTCTGCCTATCAATACTCTTAAGAGTTCTGCCATTTACTGTATATTTCCCATCTGTATTAGACCTTCCAAAATGTACCTCACATTTGTCCAGATTAAACTTCACCTGCCATCTCTCCACCCAAGTCTCCCAACAGATCCATATCCTGCTGTATCATTTGAGTCCTCATCGCTATCCGCAATTCACCAAACTTTGTGTCGTCCGCAAACTTACTAATCAAACCAGTTACATTTTTCTCCAAATCATTTATATATATTACAAACAGCAAAGGTCCCAGCACTGATCCCTGAGGAACGCCACTAGTCACAGCCGTCACCCTTCCACTGCTACCCTCTGTCTTCTATGACTGAGCCAGTTCTGTATCCACCTTGCCAGCTCATCTCTGATCCCGTGCAACTTTACCTTCTGCACCAGGCTGCCATGAGGGACCTTGTCAAAGGCCTTACTGAAGTCCATGTAGACAACATCCACTGTCCTACCCTCATCAATTATCTTCATCACTTCCTCGAAAAACTCGATCAAGTTAGTGAGACACGACCTCCCCTTCACAAAACCATGTTGCCTCTCACTAATACGTCCACTTATTTCCAAATGGGAGTAAATCTTGTCTCGAAGAATCCTCTCCAATAATTTCCCTATAACTGATGTAAGGCTCACCGGCCTGTAATTACCTGGATTATCCTTGCTATCCTACTTAAACAGAGGAACAATATAGGCTATTCTCCAATCCTCTGGGACAACCCCTGCAGCCAGTGAGGATACAAAGCTTTCTCTCAAGGCCCCAGAAATTTCCTCTCTCGGTATTCTGGAGTATATCCCATCAGGCCCTGGGGACTTGTCTACCTTAATGTTTTTCAAGACCCCCAATACCTCCTCCTTTTAAATCTCAACAAGACCCAAACAATCTACACACTCTTCCCCAGACGCATCATCCACCAAGTCCTTCTCTTTGGTGAATACTGACTCAAATTAATACCTCATTTAATTTGGGCAGCACGGTAGCATTGTGGATAGCACAATTGCTTCACAGCTCCAGGGTCCCAGGTTCGATTCCGGCTTGGGTCACTGTCTGTGCGGAGTCTGCACATCCTCCCTGTGTGTGCATGGGTTTCCTCCGGGTGCTCCGGTTTCCTCCCACAGTCCAAAGATGTGCAGGTTAGGTGGATTGGCCATGATAAATTGCCCATTGTGTACAAAATTGCCCTTAGTGTTGGGTGGGGTTACTGGGTTATGGGAATAGGGTGGAGGTGTTGACCTTGGGTCGGGTGCTCTTTCCAGGAGCCGGTGCAGACTCGATGGGCCGAATGGCCTCCTTCTGCACTGTAAATTCTATAATAATACCTCACCCATTTCCTCTGGCTCCACGCATAGATTCCTTTCCCTATCCTTGAGTGGGCCAACCCTCTCCCTGGCTACCCTCTTGCTCTTTATATATGTATGAAAAGCCTTGGGATTTTCCTTAATCCTGCTGGCCAATTATTTTTTGTGACCCCTTTTATCCCTCCTGACTCCTTGCTTAAGTTTCTTTCTACTTTCCTTGTATTCCACATTTGATTTGTGTTCCCTGCCTCCTCGCCTTGACAAATACTTCCTTTTTCTTTTTGACTAGGTTCACAATATCTCTCGTTATCCAGGTTTTCTGAAATTCGCCATACTTATCCTTCATCCTTACAGGAATATGCCAGTCCTGAATTCCTTCAACTTACTCTTGAAAGCCTCCCACGTGCCAGATGTTGATTTGCCCTCAAACATCTGCCCCCAACCTACATTCTTCAGTTCCTGCTTAATATTATTGTAATTAGCCTTCCCCCAATTTAGCACCGGACTACACTTATCTTTATCCATCAGCACCTTAAAGTTTACTGAATTGTGGTCACTGTTCCTGAACTGCTCCCCTACTGAAACGTTGACCCAGTGGCGGACTGGCCAGGGTGTCAGCTTGCCCGACGGCAAGTGGGCCCCTGATGAAGTGGGCCCCCTATATCAAATAAAAATGCAATAAAGAAACAAACACAGACAACTGTTTTAGTAATAAAAAGGAATAAGAAAAAAAGGGAACAGGACACAAATAAGCAGTGCATGAAAAGGAACGAAGCAGGGGAGGTAGTGGAAGGATGTGGAATAGGGGGGCCCGGGTCGGGCATAATTAAGGAAATTCCATGTTTTCAGCAAGAGTGTGTGAATTTAAAGATAAAGTTACAATTCGTGATTTGAGATGGTCGGCAACTTCAAAGGATATCAAGCTCTTGGTTCAGCCGGTACATCGGTCCGGGGCCCCCAAAAATGTTTATCTGATAGCACAGATGGCGCTGCAAGCTACCATGGCCAGTATAATGGTTTACAAAGTAAAATTGCTGATGTGGCTGATCAACATGTTCATATATGGTGCTATGCCCATGTCTTGAATTTGGTGATAACTGAAACAACAAAATGTTGTGTGCCTGCAGTTTCTTTTTTCAATTTGCTCCAGAATATAGCAACTTTTGTGAAAGCATCATACAAGAGAATGGCTGTATGGATAGAAGTTGTTGGAAAACATCTAGGACAAGAAAAAATGAAATGATTAAAGCTAATTGGTGAGACCAGATGGTCAGGAAAATCCAATGCAGCAACAACTATATTTGGACGTTTTGATTAAGCCGCTGCCAGTACTTTCGTAAATCTATTGACATGCTTATCAATGATACAAGATTCAGAAAAGTTTGATGCAAAAACAAAACATGAAGCAAATGTTTTACTTCAAAGTCTTCTAAAGTTTGAAACCATATTGACAGCATTTACTTACTTGTATATATTTGAAACTACAACCCCGTTATCAAGTTATCTACAGACAAGTGGTTTAGATATGTTTACTGCATGGAGTTTGGTAGATTCAGCTACAACAAAGTTGAAGGAACAGACAAGAACATTTGATAACGTTCACAGCAAGGCTTTGGAATTTGTAAATAAATGTAATGACAGGATTTCACAGATGAATATGGATGAAAATCAAACATTGGAAATTGATGCATTGGAAACAGCATTGCCAGTTAAGAGGCAGAGGAAGAAGAAAAGAATGGCAGATGAGCTTATTGATGATGAAAGAAATTCCTCAGATTCTCTAGCTGATTTTTGAGTAAATGTGTTTAACCTAATAATGGATTGCATTGTCCAGTCACTAGAATCACGCTTTGTACAACACAAACAGTTGTATAAAGATTTGTCTTGCTTGGACCCAGCAAAGTTTAAAACTATTGCAGAGAAGGGCCTTGAAGATGAAGCATTGGAAGGTATTATTAAGCTGTTTCCACAAATCAGCAAAGATCAAGTAATATTGGAATTGTTTTCTTTTGCTTCAAACTTTGACGTATTAAAGCTATTGCTTAATGATGGTGAAAATATGGATTCCAGTTGCAACAATTGTAAAATTTGCAGCACTTGCCCATCGTGTGTACTAAAAATTCTGACATCCAACAGACTTCATGACAAGGCATATGATAACTTTTATGAACTTTATAAAGTCATCTGCACACTATCAGTTACTCAAGTCCAATGTGAGAGGACATTTTCAAAGCTAAAGATCATAAAGACAAGGTTCCGAAATTCGCTGTCTGATGAGAATTTGGAATCATACATCTTGCTATCCATTGAAAAGGAATTGTTAGATGAATTGGATGCAGAAGCAATTATTGGCAGATTCGCACAATCATCTAGCGAACACAAACGATTGCTCTTAATATAGTGGACTGCATGCAATGCTCTATTGTGCTTTTGAACTATCTGTTAATGTGTAAATTCTGCAGTAAACTATTTAAAAATATCAACCAATTACTTAAAATTAAAAAAAAATTCAATTATAACATTCTGTATTCACATTTGGTATCTACTGCCAGTAATATGTACAGTACATGTACACTGTAATTACTAAGAAATACACATTTTTTCCACAAACATTTTAATTGTACCCTTTTTTCCATATGTAATTTTTGAAAATTTTATTTATTCATTATGAAAATTAAATGATAGCATTGTAGTTGTGGGTGGGCCCCCTTTGTCTCCTGGCAACCAATATTTTTAGACCCAGTCCGCCACTGCGTCGACCACCTGGCTGGGTTCATTCCCCAATGCCAGATCCAGTACAAACTCCTTACAAACTCTGTCCCGTCCACACCCCTAGCACCAACAGTGATGCAGTTGGTAACTCTCTGAGTCAGATGGTTGCCGGTTCAGATGGACCCGCTCCAGGACTTGAGCACAAAAACAAGGCAGTGCAGTACAGAATGAGCGCTGAGCTGTTGTGTTCTTTCAAATTAAACAAACTGTCCTCCCAAGATGGAAGTAAAATATCCCATGCATCGATTTGAAAGAAAAGTGGGGAGTCATTTAATAGACAACATCACAAAAAACATAATTTAGTTATTATGTTTTATGTATTTAGTTATTAGCTGTTTGTGAGTGGTTTCCAAATGCATATCGGCTACCACTTTAATTCCGACACGACAGTGACTACATTTCAAAAGTACCTGATAAACTTTGAGATGTCCTCCTGTGTGAAAGGTGCCATATAAAAGCAAGTATTTATTTCGATATAATTATAAGTTATTGTTATAATGTCTCTGGTTATGTCCTTCTTTTGAGAGATGTCCAAAATATCCCATTTCGAAGCGTTAAACAGTTCCGTGTAGGTTGAAATGTCACTTGTCTTATCTTGCTCCCTTGACACATTCCAATTCTGACGTTGACGCTTTCAGACCTAACAAATCCAGGCTAGAGCCAATCGACCGGATGCCTCGATCGTTCATCGATTGGCGAGGCTGCTGCCGGTGGGAGGGGGTTGATTTGTTGCGCGGCAGATTTGTCCTAATTTCCAAATTTTACAAATGACAGGTTAGGACTAAAGGGATTGTGTCTTGAATTTAGCGTGTTATTGTCTCGTTGCAGGAATGACTCTCCATGTTGAAGGGAAATGTCTTTGACGAATCGAACCCCTTACATATACGTATATGCAACGCCGATTTCAACAGGCCTGGTGTGATTGTGGGCTCTGGGATATTGTGGGTTTTTATGTTCTTGGAGAACTTCAGTTGGTTTAATTGTTTTTCTTAACCCGTGATCGTCGCTTTGGTATTTAATTCCACAATTAACTGCTAGTTATCATGGCCAGCGTTCACGAGAGTATGTTTTTCAATCCCATGATGGCCAACGGTGTGGTTCATGCAAATATTTTTGGTATCAAAGATTGGGTCACCCCACACAAAATCGCAATCCTGGTTTTGTTGCACGAAATGGCCACTTCTAAAGAACAAGGGACTCCAGAAGTTGAAACCAGACGTCTTCACATGAACAAATTGAACTTACCATTGCTACAGGTACGTTACTTCTTGGTGATGCATTTGTTTGAAATCTATTGTGTTTTCTCTGTATTAGTTAGGGTTAAACATATCTTAATACTTTGTTACAGGGTCCAGATATGACATTACTACAGTTGCTTAAGACCATTGGAGAATGTTGTCCAAAATTAGCGAGTGCTGTCAGTACAAGGTAAGAAAATCTATAATGGCAATAATTTGCAGTTCTAATAACACAAGCTGACGACATTTAGAATCATCACTCTGTGAAACTGAAAGCTATGATGTGCAGTTAAATGTGGAATTCCAGAAGTTGCCGTCAGAGATTGCCTGCTCCTCCACAGGATGTGCTGTTGACGTTCTTGCAAAGAAAATCATCTAGAAATCACAAAATTAAAGCTCCCACTGTTGACACTATAAACTTCTTTAAAACTTTGAATATTGCGTGAGGTGTAACAGGGTCTTTAATAGACTGCTAAATTATAGTTCCTGCTGAACAATCTTTCTGATCCTGAGCAGCTAACTTGATATTTGCGGATTGTCAAGTTTCCCAATTACACGATAGTTCTTTTAGATTTTTTGCAGTAATTCAATATTTTAAAATGTATCTACATTCCATCTTCTAGCTTAATCCCATGTCTATGTCCCAATCATTATTTTGCTTTCTGTAAAATTATAAAAAGTGAAATAAAATTATAAACATAGAAAATAGGGGCAGGAGTAGGCCCTTCGAGCCTGCTCAACCATTCGATATGATCATGGCTGATCATGCAAATTCAGTATCCCACTCCCACTTTCTCTCCATACCCCTTGATCCCTTTAAACCTGCTTGTTACTTCCTGGTTTGCAGTCTGCAAGAATTCTTCAATGGAGTTAGCTGCTTAACTTGCTTGATGGTTTCACTATTGTTGGACACCAGAGGTTGTCTATAGTTGGCACCAGGAAATTAATGTTGGAAAAGATGAAATCAATCCACAGATCTCACAAGATCCTTTTGGGCAGCTGCCTTTGAGGTTAACGTGAGGCCAGTCATTTAACCATTGACTGCAAAATCTGGGTCAATATTAATGCACTAATATTAGAAGCATTAAAACAAGATGCATGAACTGCAGGATGGTGTGACCAATGATATGGTGGGAGTCACAGAAAAATGGCTAAATCCGGAAGGTAGAAATTAGTTTAACATTCTGGGGTAGTGTTTTTGTAAAATAATGAGAGCAGGAAGGTGGTGCTTTAATCCTATATGCTCAAACAATGGGAGGGAAATTAACTTGATCCTGTGGGAAAGGCAAGCTACAAACCAAATTATTTTGATTTAATTGTTCAATTACAAAATTAATCTAGGCTATGAATCAAAATATGGAGCAGGACGATGTGCTCAATGAAGGTATAGGAAGGACAATTTCATTACTCGTTTTTGAAATCGTGACAGCTTACTGTAATTGCATTGAAATAAATGTAGATTGTCTCTTTAACAAAACTGATGCATTAATTTAATTTTCTCTTCTAAAAATACATATGAATAGTATAAATATCCAATTTGTCCTTTTAGAGTGAAGTTAATGGCTGAAGGGGAATTGAAAGATATGGAAAACTTCTTTTATTCCCTACAAAATGTTTTCAGTGGGACAGAACCAGCAGTTCACAAGACAAGTGTCATAGGTACGAAATTTAAATATTTGACCATTAAATATTTCTTATCCCAATGAATCACAGCACAAGTTACAAAGATCTGTAATCATCACAAGTATTCTCACTTTGCTAAAATGCATCACTGGGAACTGTGATGTTTATACAGCACAGACTAGAATGTTTGATCAACCTGCTTTTTAAAAAAAGAGTGGAGTGTATTAATCAAATAACCACCTAAATTTAAAAGATTTGAAAAATGTTAATTTTTACGGTCCTGTGGAAGATTGCCTTTTTAGGTAATTAAGTCCCAAATTCGTTGGTAGCAGATGAAAAAAACGGCAATTTCAAATATTTGCCTTGTGACAAAATCCTTGTGAAAAATTATGGAGATTGGTGAATGACTTGAAAGTTCCCAGCTGATTATTGTGCTTCTGCAGGCAATATTAACCATTGCTGGAACTGCTGATGTATGACCTGGAACGTTAGGTTCAAGAAAATTTTCTCGTCTGTCCACAATTCCATTGAATCGCTTATTGTCACAAGTAGGCTTCAGATGAAGTTACTGTGAAAAGCCCTTCGTCACCACATTCCGGCACCTGTTCAGGGAGGCTGGTATGGGAATTGAACCGTGCTGCTGGCCTGCCTTGGTCTGCTTTAAAAGCCAGCTCTTTAGCCCTGTGCTAAACCAGCCCCATTGCTGCATACAGTTAAAGATTTTCCTCTGACTTACCACGGTTCCTCTTTTTTGCTGCACTTTGTGTGTACTAGTGGATATTGATTTATGAGGAGGAATTATGTTTGGGATCATTGCCACAGCTATTGATTGGGCGTCGGTGTTTTATTTGCACATTGCCATCATCTTTTTGTTATTCCCATTTTATAATGTACCCCATGGCTCCTCCTTTTTAAAAAAGGAAGCCACTAAAGTTGGAAGATTTTGCAGAGTGAATAGAATTGTCAAACAATGTTTATTTTTTATTTACAATATCCTTCTTATTCAAAAGAAATGATAGTTTTGCAGTAGGAAAAATTACTGCTTCCGTAACTCAACAGATAAGGTAACAAATTCCCTCTTTAGTAACTTGATAAAATGTCAAGTTGATAACTTGACTTTCAGCTCCCTCACTAGAGAAAAGTGGCTGAGTAACACGCTGGATGTGAATCCAGTATCGAGAGGCTGGAGTTCTGGTCCTCTGCTCACTGTCTCAGCAGACCTGAATATTCAGTGAGATGACAACCTAGTATTTGGACCCCAAAGATCTCATCTCCACTTGCTAGGGCTGGCTACACTGGGGCATGCACCCATAACTTTCCAGGTTGGAAATGTTAATACTGCCACAAATTCACTCCCAGAATGTAAATTTCTAATCAAACTTAATTTAGAATGATCAGTTTTACTGATTATATTCTGTACTAATTATCTTGTGTCCAGGACAACAGTTTGAAAATACATGGAAGTCAGTTGGGTCACGAATTCTTAATATTCCTGTAGGTCTGTTCTTGCGGCACATGATCTTGGCTTACAACAAACTGTCCTTCAGTCAGGTTTATAAGCTTTACACAGCTTTACAGCAGTATTACCAAAGCTATGAAAAGATATCTTCCAAGACAGCAGAAAGAGAAGACACCGATATGGAATTAACCTCTTTAGATCTAGATGGAAAGATGGAAAAAAAGGAACTAGACTTTCCAACAAGGTAAGATTCATCAAAGAGTAACAACATTTTCTGCCAAAGAGAAAATGCTGGAAAATCTCAGCAGGCCTGGCAGCATCTGTAGGGAGAGAAAAGAGCTGACATTTTGAGTCCAGATGACCCTTTTGTCAATGTGACAAAGGGTCATCTGGACTCAAAGCGTTAGCTCTTTTCTCTCCCTGCACATGCTGCCAGAACTGCTGAGATTTTCCAGCATTTTCTCTTTGGTTTCAGATTCCAGCATCCGTAGTAATTTGCTTCTAATAACATTTGCTTATTGCTTGAAGGAGGATGAAAACATGGGTGGGGAAGCTACTTTCAAGAAGTATTCCTCACCTTGTATTTTTTTCTTCTGTCAACTCCTTCAACTTCGTTAGAATATTTTTGAAATATACTTTTGTCCTGTGAACGCCTATCATTTAAATTCTCTACAGAACTGGGTAGCTGCTGAATCGATTTTGGTCCTACATTGCATATTTTTTCCTCTACCAATATAAAGTGGTTTGTAGGCTAGACCTGCCACACTAATAGGAACTCGCCAAGGTTCCTTAGGCAGCACACTAAAAGGCTAGGACCCCCCCCCCCCCAAAAAAAATCTGTTTACCATCTATCTACAAGGCACAAGTTAGGAGTGTAATGGAACACTTGCCTGGATGAGTGCAGCTCCAACAACAACACAAGAAGCTTGACACTATCCAGGACAAAACAGCCGATCTGATTGATACCCCTTCCACAAACATTCAACCCCTACCCCACTGACGAACAGTGGTAGCCATGTGTACTACAAGATGCACTGCGGGAACGCGCCGAGGTTCCTTAGCACCTTCCAAACCCATGACCAATACCATCTAGAAGGACGAGCAGCAGATGACTAGGAACCCCACTACCTGGAGTTTCCCCTCCAAGTCACTCACCTTCCTGACTTGGAAAGATATTGCCATTCCTTCACTGTTGCTGGATCAAAATCCTGGAACTCCCTCCCTAACGACACTTGGGTGTACCTACATCTCGAGGACTGCAATGGTTCAAGAAGGAAATTCACCACCACCTTCTGAGGGTAGCTAGGGATGGGCAATAAATGCTGGCTGAATTAGCGACGCCCACATAATTAAAAAAAAGGTACAGTCTACCTAATAGTGGAACGGAGGTAAAGGCAGAAATATGCAGTATGTGTAAAGAATTGAGTAAAACAAACATTGAATAATAATCCAGGGGGTTTCACCTACCCTGCTTTTAATTGGACAGAAGTAGGTAAAGGAGATGAGGGTTCCCACATGGTATGCCAGATTCCTTTAGAGTCCAACAAGGGAATATTTACTATTGGATCAAGTAATGGAGAATTAACCAGTGCAGATAAGAGAAGGAAAAGTGGGGACATTTAGGCAATAGTGACCCTAACATAATCTTTAAAATGGTGATAAAGAAGGATTTAAGTATGTCAACAAACAAGTTCATGAATTGGAGGAAAAGTGATATTGAGGAGCTGAGAATATAACTTGAAAAGATAAAATGGGCAGCCATATTGGCAAATGGAAAAAAATAGAAACACTATAGAAGACATTTAAAACAGTGTTCAACAGAGTTGCACGTCAGGTTAGTAAGACCATAAAAAACAAACCAAACTAGTTTATTTCTAGAGGGATATAATTGTAAAGTAGGGAAGTCCTCTACCGAATCATGTCTAGACTACACTTTGAAAGTATGATGTGCAGTTTTGGTCTCCATAGTGTAAAAAGTACATTGAGGCAAAGAAGAAATACAAGGATGATAACAGAAATGCCTAGGTATACATATCAGTAAAGCATGAACAAGCAGGGTCTCTCTTCGCTTGTTAAAACAAGGTAAAGTGGTGACCTAATAGAAGAAATTCAAATTATGAAAGGATTTAATAGTGGATGTAGTGGGGAAGAACATACCTAGAGGACATCAATATACAATGGTCCCCAAGAAATCCAATAGTGAATTCAGAAGAAACTTCTTTGCTCAAATATTGGTGAGAATGTCGAACTCGCTACCATTGGAAAAGAATAGTGTCGACATTCCCTCTTCCAATCCTATTCCGACCCCGTCCCACAACTCTTTTATCAGTATATTGGCGATTTTCGATGCTGCTTCATGTTCCCCTCAGGACCTGGAAAATCTATTAATTTTGCTTCCAATTTCCATCCCTCTATCATCTTCACATAGACATCTCTGACACTTCTCTTCCCTTCCTTGATACCTCTATTTCCATTTCTGAGGGACCCAGACCTTCCTGCTGCTTGCCATTTCAACTCACCGTCTCATGCCTGTCCTTCACTTAGGCAGGGACTTACTATTTTCAGCAACTTCAGGCTGTGAACACTCTCCTCCACCTTCACCCCATTTTTATTTATTTATTTATTTTTCCTACCTACATTTTCACAAGAGAGACGACTGAGAAACTTATACACCAAATTTCAGTAAACAGGGAGGGAGATGGAAGAAAAAAAAACAGGAAATGGCATCCCCCAAGCAAACTGCCGAGGGAACCCTGACCACCTCTCCAATCAAAAAATTGTCTTAACTTCTTTGGAGGCGGCAACTCCTATTTTTACTTCCATCAGTTCATTTTCGATCTTAACCAGTTGCCTGTTTAGCAATCATTTCTTTTAGGGAGACTGATTCTGTAGTTTTGCGTGGTTATGATGGTAGCTGCTATTGTGTCTCCTTTCTCCAGTTAATGTGCTATCTATATATCACTCTTCCCCTTTGATGTTATTCACCCTGTGGATCCAGCTTTTAGCATTTACATGTGAATTTCCTTGTCTCTCCATTTTGAAGTTACCTCTTCTATACCCCATTGTTTTCTCCTAGTCATATTGGTAAACATTTGCTTTTCTCACTGATATGCTAATTTGTATTTCAAAATCTCTTCAGACAGCTGCCTTGTTTTATTATCCATTTTATTAACTTTCTCCCAATTCTTCATGCTGAAAAAAAGAAACATGCTGTCAAAACTTTTCATCTTGCGCCCATCAGGATAGATTCGCAAAAATACCAAATCTGAAAGGAAACAACAATTTATATTGCATGAGATGAGGCTGCTGTTTGGTTGGCAACTGGATTCTGATATAGAGGCATTGCCATGTTGACTGACTGATCAGTGGATTGCCATGGGGAAGTAACAGAGAATAGGAGTTCCCTAACTTTCTTTTAGTTGAAAAGGTGCAATGTGTGACATGTTCTTTCTGTTTTCAAAAGAAGGGGCCCTTTGTTGTGAATATGTAGCTTCTTGCACACGTAAGTGAGCCATGCTCCAAGCCTGACTGATGATCATAAATTGGTTGCTCATGTAATTCTTGACACAATCGGATTGTTTAGCAAGTGTCCAATTGTAGAATCATATCCAATGAGCTTTGTAAGCATGGCTGGTTGGGTATGGTCAGTACCTAGCCTGTTGTGAGCTGTCCATCACTCATTGAAATGTACGGCCTACACACCTGGCATCACACTGGCACCGAAATACATATACCACATTATTAATTTGTGTGGTAGACAGAGCATCTTTATGGCTTGATAATTCCGCCCAGCTGAGTGCAATATGAAAAGTTTGGATGGCATATCTCTTTTTCAGCAGTACTCAAATACCTTATTCATTACTGAATCTTCAGGTTCAGGTGGCTCCTCATTGACATCTATGATGGGACCATGTATGGAACTGTATTTGAAGTGGAATTACCATTTTTTCATTTGATACCAATGAATTTGGATGCCTAAAATGGCAATCTGTCATGGGTTAATTAAAAATGAAGCAAAACAAATTGATCTTATTATTCTTGTATTATGATTACAAACACCCTGCTTTCTTCTTTAAACCAACAGGATATTGATCTAAATCTAGGCTGTGCCCCATAAACATAACAGTTCCCATTTTAGCTGATGCCGGTTTGCAACTTGTGCAGACAGTCAAAATGCTGAGTGATCCCACAACCAATGGATCTGATCAAAGTTTTGCAGCCCTGCCACATCCAGCTATGAATGGCGATGGACCACTAATGGGAAGTGGAGACTTTATGAACATTCCACCCTCAATGATAGCAGAGCACAACACCAGTCAAAAAGACAAGGCTGAGGCATTGGTGGCCATCTTCAGCCAGAAATGTCCACTGGATGATCCATATTGGCCTCCTATTCTAGTCTTCAAGGCTCCGGCTCCAGTCTTCAGTCTATTTCACTTCACCTGATATCTAAAATTGGCCAAGTACATGGGAAACAACACTGACAGTAGGCCCTGACAACATCCCAGATACCATGTTGGAGATCTCTCTCCAGACCCACCTGCACCTCTACAATACTGTTTTCTATCTATCCAACAAAGTAGAAAATTACCTAGTTATATCATAGAATTTACTGTGCAGAAGGAGGCCATTCGGCTCATCAAGCCTGCATCGGCCCTTGGAAAGAGTACCCTAGTTATGCCCTCACCTCCACCCTTTTCCTGTAACCCCACTTAACCTTTTGGACACTAAGGGGCAATTTAGCACGGTCATTCCACCTAACCTGCACATCTTTGGACTGTGGAAGGAAACGAGCACCCGGAGGAAACCCACGCAGACACGGGGAGAAAGTGCAAACTCCACACAGTCAACCAAGGCGGAATCTAACCTGGGTCCCTGGCGTTGTGATGCAGCAGTGCTAACCACTATGCTGCCCACTGTCCAGAAAAAGTTTCTCCTGTCTATTCGCAATAATTAACAAAATAACAGAACGTGTTGACAACAGTGTTATCAAGCAGCACTTGCTCTTGAATAGCCTTCTCGCTGATCCCCAGTTTGGATTCAACCAGACCACTCCATTCCAGACCTCATTATAGCCTTAGTTCAATGAATTGGATATTGGATGCCAAAGGCTAATAGCCCTTGACACACAGCATTCAACTGAGTGTGGAATCAAGGAACCCTCACAAAATTAAAGTCAATTGGAAATCAGGGTGAAAATTCTTTACTTGCTGGAGCTATAGGGCTGGATTCTTCGGCCGCACTCATTGCAAGATCGCCACGGACGGGGCAGGGACCATGTAACGGTCCGTTGACCTTTATCGGGAATTTCCAGTCGTTGGGTGGGCATCGCCAAAGAATTCCACCCATAGTTAGCACAAAAGAGAGTGGTTGTAGTTGGAAACCAATCATTTCAGCCCCAGAATATTGCACAGGCGGTCCTAGGACCAACCATCTTCAGATGCTTCCATTACCTTCCTTCCATCAGAAGTGGGGATATTCAGTGATGATTACAGTCTTCAGTTCCATTTGCAACTGTGTAGATAATGAAGTAGCCCTTGTCTGTATGGAGCAAGACCTGGACCATGTCCAGGTTTGGACTGATAATGGCAAATAATATTTGCATCACTCAATGACCAATCCAACAAGAGAGATTCCAAGCACTTTTCCTTTAATATTCAATAGTATTACCAGCACTGAATTGCCTACTATTAGTATCCTGGGGCTCACCACTGACTAGAAATTCAATTAGACCAGCCTTACAAATACTGTGGCTGCTAGAGCAGGTAAGATTCAATATTCTGCAGCGAGTGACTCCCCTTCTGACGACTCAAAGCGTGTCCACTATCTATAAGGAATGTGATGGAATACTCTCTGATTTGCTGAACAGGTGAAGTTCCAACAACATTCAAGTAGTTCAACATCATTCAGGACAAAGCAGGCCACGTGATTGGCACCCACACCACCATGTTAAACATTCATTCCCTCCATCACTGCAGAAAATGGCTGCAGGTGTACTGTAGCAACTTTCAAACTCTCAATCTCTGTCGTCTAAAATCTTTGTTCATATTTTTTTGTAAAAAGCTGTTCAATAAGACAATTAATCTGATTTAAAAACACACTTGTTACATAAAAATAATTGGTTTTCCCAGCAGTCGTGTGATATGCCAGGGTTGGACAGAACCAAAGTGTCCTCGCACCAGTATGAACTCTTTGTTCTTTTGGTAACACAGATGCTGCAGGTCACTTCCCCAAAATCACTAGCGCAGCCTAGCGAAGAAGGAAAGTATTCTAAGGTTTCCCTTGTCAAATGACTATGCCCCTGCTGCGTTCATTCTTCCCTCTCACTATACAGTGCTTTGCGCTCTCGGGTTTCTGCTACTGCGTCTCTTTTTTGCCCTGCTGCTGTTTCTTGGATCAGCTATGTTACCCCATCTGCCCTGATTCTCTGGCTGTTACTTATGCCTATCCTGGCTCGTTGACTTTCATTGCTCTTACTACTTTAACTTTGTGCACCTTTACAGATGTCAATGTTGTGCAGTTATGTAGCAACTGATGTGAACAGGCAAAACCGTTTTTGTAAGAGGACTAGAATGTTATCTCTCATTTGATTAGTTCAGGATTGTATCTATTTTGTTGAATTGCTGCGATTGTATCAATGCAAACTCAATACCAATGAAATATTTGTATCCCTATCAACCTGTAATTTGTTATCTTCAATTATCAACTAAAATTCTATTTCCTTGCCACTATAGGAACATGTACTTCAGCTAGGATCAGTGAATTGGAGGAGTAAATTAACAAATAAAGCTCAGCTTTGTTAAATATTTAGCAAATAAAAGTTTCTTCAATTATTGATGCTACAATATTATTTGATAGGGATGAAGAAATTGTTGACAGAGGACCTCTGTCCCAGAAACAAGCAGAATATTTCCTTGCTCAACAGGTATGCTATGACTATTTTTATTCCTTTTTTTCTTTAAGTTCTGGCTCTTGCTATGATAAGTAGTTTGGGTACAAATAGCTCTCCTGCATGTCTCACAAGTGGCACAGGCCAGGGATCAATCTTTGGACCTTCCTGGTCTTTGTGACTCAATACCAAACTGGCTGATGGATCTATTCACGGTCGTGAGAGAGCATATTATTTCACAACTATAGAACCATTACCTGTTTTTACTTGCACTTGTACTTGTCAGGATTTGCTGGTGTTGTCAGGACTGTGATTAGTCTACTGGCCAGGAGTCTTTTACTGTTTTTCAAAATAGAAGAAGTCTATCAGACATTGACCTGCTAACAGTTGTAATCCTCCCCTGTTGATCACACTCTGTTTACTTTCAAAAATGGTCATTGGATCTACCTATTTCTTTAAACCAATGTTGTCCCCACCTCTAAAATGGATAAATAAGATGGGAGGGAGATAAGGGGATTCTAATTCCACCTTTCAAAAAGGAGTTAGAATAAATAATGTTTAGAAAATAAGTTTTAAAAAGATGAGATTATTCTGTTTATCTGCTGCTGGTTCACATTCATTTAATAAGTTGTTTGGATGGTAGTGGTTGGAGAAAACACCTTATGAAGTGTGAAGGAGTTTTGATGTGGGCATCTTCAGCAAATAATTCAAGTAAGATTAACATTGCAATAGTGTTTTCCATATTTAGAATGGATATTAAACTCAAAAGAATCCTATTTAACATGAACAAGGATTTCTGCTATTTTTCTCTGGGGTTATTTAACCAAATGGTTGTACAAATGTAATATTTGATGTTTATTTTGAAGCACAAGCAATACACTGGTTTAGATTGCCCTTGACCAGCATAGAACACAAGTTTGTATTTAGTACAGGCTGATGGCCATTCTCTCGGAGATAATCTTGTATAAATATAGAATTAAATTCTGCTCGGTCTGCACTTAAAACAATTAGCTAATAGTATGGGTGTCACCATTGGCTAGTTTATCAGCTTTGCTTGTGCAAAAGACAAGTATGGATTTTTAATTTTGTAGGCATCACTGTTGAAAAACAATGAAAACAAGGCTCTTTCACCAGCTGCTCTACAGAAAGAACTGAATAACTTACTGAAATTTAATCCTGATTTTTCAGAAGCTGTAAGTATTCAAATTCTAAATCTCTGATTTAAATTCTTCCTTCTTATAATTAATCTATTTGTAATTATGCTTTTAAAATGTTGTTTTACATATTTAAGTGTTGACAAAGGATCTTTTGAAAGGTTGCAACAGTACATTACTGATGACTGAACATACATTTTCAAAGTGCTGGAGATGTTACATTTTAATAATTAATATATAAAGTAAAGGTTGGTAACATTTCTGGATAGTTTGCCTTTTCCCATCTCTCCAAAACTGGTTGCTAATTCCGTTGCAAATAATAATAATAATAGCTTATTGTCACTAGTAGGCTTCAATGAAGTTACTGTGAAAAGCCCCTAGTCACCACATTCCGGCGCCTGTTCGGGGAGGCCGGTAGAGGAATTGAACCCGCCCTGCTGGCATTGTTCTGCATTACAAGCCAGCTGTTTAGCCCACTGTGCTAAACCAGCCCCTATGAATACAGTCCTGAGAGCAAATAAGTTGGACAGGTTCCACATTGCCTCTCCTCCTCCATTCCTAAACCATTGTTGCATTAATTTGAACGGATGAAATAAATTTTGGTCCATGGCAGTCACATTTTAATTCAGTGACTGATGTTACATCTCTTCTCCCCCTATGCACTCACACCAGATCTTCATGTATGAAATGACAATGAATTAAGTAGATAGCATTGCTCACAGAATACCTTGGAAAATTTGTTGACAATCTATCACATTTTTAAAAATGTATCATTCGAAGGCAACAGTTACAATATTTAAAATAAATAAATTTTAGATACCCAATTCATTTTTTTTCCCAATTAAGGGGCAGTTTTAGCATGGCCAATCCACCTATCCTGCACATCTTTGGGTTGTGGGGGCGAACCCCACACGGACACGGGGAGAATATGCAAACTTCACACGAACAGTGACCCAGAGCCTGGATTGAACCTGGGACCTCGGCCCTGTGAGGCAGCAGTGCTAACCACTGCGCCACCGTGCTGCCTCACAGTTACAATATTTTAATATATTTATTTATCTTGTGATTTTAGCATTATTTGAGCTACCTAAACAGCCTTCGCGTACAAGACTACTTCAGTGCCATGCACAGCCTCCTTCACTATTTTGATCGGTTGATTCTTACTGGCAGTGACAGCAAAAGCAGTGGAGAGGATGGATTTGGACGTAGTTTACGATATGCGGCTCTCAATCTTGCTGCTTTAAACTGTAGATTTGGTCACCAGTGAGTACTTATCAGTTTTGGTTCTAGTTATTGAGTCCATGCTCTGGACTGCTGCCAAAGAATGCTTTAATTTCTGTGCATACTAAGATTTCACAAAATTAATAAAGATTGGCACCATAAAATGGGTATGTACCAATACTTGGCCGTTGGAGGCAAGGAACAGCACCATAGAGGGTGATGTGCAGTAATATCGCCCAACAGCAGCTCCACCTCTCTTCAACTTTATTTTTTTTAAAATAACTTTAGAGTACCCAATTCTCTTTCTTTCCAATTAAGGGGCAATTTAGTGTTGCCAATCCACCTACCTGCACATCTTTTGGGTTGCGGGAGTGAGACCCACACAAACCGGGGGGAGAATATGTAAACTCCAACCCAGGGCCGGGATTGAACCCGGGTCTTTGGTGCTGTGAGGAAGCAGTGCTAACCACTGCACCAACGTGCCACGCAGTCTTCAACTTTAAACATTCCTCTTGGATGTAGCCATGAAATATTGCTAAAGCAGGCAGGCTGAATGGTTGAAGCATTCTCAGTTATCTCTGTATCAGGAGTGAAGTGAGCGTGCTAAAGGTGGTCCGAATGACCCTTGCCAAACCATAGAATCCCTTCAGTGCAGAAGAAGGCTATTGGGCCAAGTCTGCGCCGATCCTCTCTTAAAACATCCTATCTAGGCCCACACTTCCGCCCTATCCCTGTAAACCCACCTAGCCTGCGCATCTTTGGACACCATTACAAAAATTGATGGCACTCAGAGATGTGATTTTTTTTTTGTTGTTGCCATGGCTACATTAAAAAGCATCTCTGAACATGCTAGTTTGAACAGCAAGGGGTTGCCAGGAAGTAATTAAAAGTGGAAAACTGCTTCATGAAGTGCTTCTCTAATACAATTGGGACAATTAAGTGCAATTAATACTACTAAGTTGTATGTGTCTGCTAGATGACCTGACTTTTATATCTTTGTTTCTGTAGTGAACAGGCCCAGTTTGCTTTACAGGAAGCTATTCGTATTGCCCAAGAATCCAGCGACCATGTTTGTTTACAGCACTGCTTGGTAAGGCGGGGAGAAGAAAAGTGTTGTTTTTCTATAGTCTGTAATTCAGTCGCCACATTTTTCAATCCTTCCTAACCCATTTATTTTGCTTTGCTATGAAAAGTAACTCTAAATTTTGATATTTTAATTTTTATAATTCTTCTAAGTTCATTGTGCTATGGATGCTTTGTTTCTAGAGTTGGCTTTACATTCTGGAGCAGATGAAGGGATCTGACAATGCAGTTCTTGTTGAACATTCTGTGAAAAAGGCTGGGCAACTTGGCTTACCTGTGAGTAATTTTTAAAATAAATTTAGAGTACCCGGTTCTTTTTGTTTTCCAATTAATGTTCAATTTAGGGTGTTGTACCTAAATGCACGCGGTATACGTAACAAAGCATCTGAGCTTGTAGCGTGTGCGATGTTGTGGGCATCACAGATGTGGCTGTAAAGAGGATCCAAATATCCAAGGATATGTGTCCTATCGACACGCAGAGGTGAGAAGGTTACCTTGATGGTAGGAAATCAAATCAACTCAGTAGCAAGAAGCAATATGGGGTTGGAAGGTGCAGAATCTGTGTGGGTAGAGTTGAGGAATCGCAAAGGGAAAAAAGATCCTGGTGGGTGTTATGTACAGGCCCCCTAACAGTAATCAGGATGTGGGGCAGAAAATAAATCAGGAGATAGAAACTGCATATAAAAAAGGCAATATTACAATAATCATGGGGTCTTCAAATGCAGATGAACTGGGAAGATCAGGTTGGTAGCAGATCCCAAGAAAAGGAATTTATGGATTGTCTACGAGATTTTTTTTTGGAGCAACTTGTGGTAGAGCCCACTAGGGAACAGGCAATTCTGGATTTGGTGATGTGTAATGAGACAGACCTGATTACGGTACTTAAGGTGAAGGAACCCTTGGGGGGGGCAGTGAGCACAATATGATAGTTTATGCAGTCTGAGAGGGACCGGCTGGAATCAGAATTACAATTGAGTAAAGGTAACTACAAAAATATGAGGGAGAAGCTGGTCAGAGTTGTTTAGAAGAGGAGCCTAGCAGGGAAGACAGTGGAACAGCAATGGCAGGGGTTTGTGGGGCTTATTCGGGACGCACAGCAGAAATTCATCCCAAGGAGGAGGAAACATGCTAAGGGAAAGCATACAATGTGGCGAGGATTAGTGGGAAGCCAGTGGATTGGGGAGTCTCTAAAAGAAAGCAGAGGGCAACTAAAAAAGCAATAAGGGGGAATAAGATGAAATATGAGTGAAAGCTAACTAGTAATATAAAAGAAGTTTGCGAACGTTTTTTCGATATCCAAAAGGTAAGAGAGAGGCAAGAATGGACATTGGACCTGGAAAATGAGGCTGGAGAAGTAGTAATGGGGAACAAAGAAATAAAGGAACTGAAGACACCAGTGGCATACCAGAACTTCAAGAGAGTCGGGGGCAGAGGTGAGTGTAGTGGCCATCACGAAGGAGAAGGGGCTGGGGAAGTTGAAAAATCTGGTGGATAAATCACCTGGACCAGATAAACTACACCCCAGGGCTCTAATAGAGATGACTGAGGAGATTGTGGAGGCATTGATGGTGATCTTTCAGGAATCCCTGGAGTCAGGGAGGGTCCCAGAGGACTAGCAAATGGCTAATGTAACACCCCTGTTTAAGAAGGGAGGGAGGCAGAAGATGGGATATTATAGGCCGGTTAGACTGACTTTGGTCGTTGGTAAGATTTTAGAGTCCATGAGATTTTAGGATGAGTTTGCGGAGTACTTGTAAATGCATGGTGAAATAGGGATGAGTCAACTCGGCTTCGTAAAGGGGAGGTCATGCCTGACATATCTGTTGGAATTCTTTGAGGAGATGATGAGGAAGTTAGACAAAGGAGAGCAGTGGACATGATTTATTTGGATTTCCAAAAGGCCTTTAACAAGTGCCACACAGGAGGCAGCTAAATAAGATAAGAGCCCATGGTGTTAGGGGCAAGGTACTGGCATGGATAGAGGATTTGCTGACTGGCAGAAGGCAGAGAATGTGGAAAACGGGGTGTTTTCAGGAAGGCAGTCGGTGGCTAGTGGTATTCGCAGGGGGCAGTGTTGGGACCACAACTATTCACCATATACATTAACGATCTGGAAGAAGGAACTGAGGGCATTATTGCTAAGTTTGTAAATGTCACAAAGATATGTAGATGAATAGGTGGTGTTGTGGAAGCGGAGAGGCTAGGATGTTGACAAAGAAGTTGCAGATGGAGTACAATGTGGAAAAGTGTGGGGTGATACACTTTGGTAGGAAGAATGGAGGCATAGACTATTTTCTGAATGGGGAAAGGCTTCAGGAATCTGAAGCACAAAGGGACTTAGGAGTCCTAGTTCAGGATTCTCTTAAGGTTTACATGCCGGTTCAGTTGGCAGTTGGGGAGACAAATGCAATGTTAACATTCATTTCGAGAAGGTTAGAATACAAGGGCAGGGATATCCTGCTGAGGCTGTGTAAGGCTCTGGTCAGACCCCATTTGGAATATTGTGAGCAGTTTCTGGCCCTGTATCTAAGGAAGGATGTGCTGGCCTTGGCGGGGGTCCAGTGGAGGTTCACAAGAAAGATCCCAGGAATGAAGGGCTTGTCGTATGAGGAGTGGTTGAGGGTTCTGGGTCTGTACTCGATGAAGTTTAGAAGAGGAGGGGGGATCTCATTGAAACTTAGAGAATGCTGAGAAGCCTACATAGAGTGGACGCGAAGAAGATGTTTCCACTAGTGGGAGACTAGAACCCAAGGACATAGTCTCAGACTGAAGGGATGATCCTTTAAAACTGAGATCAGGAAGAATTTTTGTAGCCAGAGGGTGGTGAATCTGGAACACATTGCCGCAGAAGGCTGTGGAGGCCAAGTCACTGAATGAAGGCAGGAGAGTTTGAATGAAAAATATATCAGCCATGGTGGAATGGCGGAGCTGACTTGATGGCCCAAATAGCTGAATTTTGCTCTTATATCTTATGGTCTTTGTGTTCAGGATAGCTAGGCATAGGCAACAAATACTGCCATGTCAATGTGTACCACATTGGGGAAAAAAACAACCAAATTATAATCCCATTGTATGAATAACTGACTTCTTGTTTTGTAGTATCTGGCTTCTCTGGGCATCCAATCACTGGTGCAACAAAGGACCTTCTCTGGAAGGTCAGCCAACAAGTTAATGGATGCTATGAAGGATTCTGACATGTTGCATTGGAAACATGGGCTTTCAGAGCTTATTGATGTAAGCATAGCACAGAAAACAGCAATTTGGAAAATGTATGGACAAAGGTACATAATAGCGTATTTAATTTTTTATGTACTCATGGAAATAAATTGTGTGTATTCTATTTTCCATGATGTATTGAGTTATTCCACAACTGAGAATGGGCAAATAATAAGCTGTGTCTAGTCCACATGCAATTCTGTTACTTTCTGCTCGGTTTCCAAAAACATACAGTTCTGTCCTATCACTAAACAGAGAATAGAACTGAACCTGGAACTATATTCAATTGGGTATTATTCTCCAGAGAGTCTGGGCAGTGATTGTTAGCACTCTCACTCGCTCTCGCTCTCTTTCCTCCTCTCTCTCTCTCTCTCTCTCTTCCCCCCCCCCCCCCCCCCCCCACACACACACACACACACACACACACACACCACACACCCTTTTTTGAGTACTCCAGAAGAGGGTTAATGCCAAGTTTGCAATCTGGCTCTGATGTTGCCTTGTTCTATATTGCTTAATAACACAAATTAGGTTTACCTACTATGTGAAACTTTCAAGAGTATTTAGAGTCATAGAGGTTTACAGCATGGAAACAAGCCCTTCAGTCCAACTTGTCCATGCCACCCAGTTTTGTTACCACTAAGATAGTCCCTACTGCCTGCAATTGGCCCATATCCCTCTCTACTCATCTTACCCATATAACTATAGTGCAGGAGGCAGTAAAGAAGGCTAATGGTATGTTGGCCTTCATTGCGGGAGGTTTCAAGTCTAGAAGCAGGGATGTGTTGCCACAATTATACAGGGCCTTGGTGAGGCCACACCTGGAGTATTGTGTGCAGTTTTGGTCTCCTTTTCTGAGGAAGGATATTCTTGCTCTCGAGGGAGTGCAATGAAGGTTTACCAGACTGATTCCGGGGATGGCGGCACAGCCATATGAGGAGAGATTGACTAGGATGGAATCGTTTTCGCTGCCGTTCAGAAGAATGAGGAGGGATCTCATAGAAACTTACAAAATTTTAACGGGACTAGACAGAGTAGATGCAGGGCAGATGTTACCAATGTGGGTTAGGTACATTTTGGCGCAGCCATTATGGTGCGGCCGTTTTGGCGCCGGACGTTTTGGCGCCAAAATAACATTTCTTTATTTGTAAATTAGCCTCAGTTGAGTTGGCTGCTGGTGCGGGTCCGCTGTCACAAGTGTTTCGTTCTATCACCATCTTTTTATATATTTTGTAACTAAACCAATTCGCATACCCATATGATGGCTGAGGCAGTATCAACGAAACGTGGTAAAGAAAAATTTGTTCATAACGGATTCCTTTACGTCTTTGACAAAACAAGCAAAGGTGACAGCGAAGTGAAATTTTGGATTTGTGAGCAAAAAAACTGGTGCAAAGCACGGCTCCATACTAAAGCTGCAAACGTGGTGAGGCAGCTGAACAGCCATTCGCATGATGCTTCTGCTGCACAAGTAGAGGTTGCACTCGTGAAAACTAAAATAAAAAAGAGAGCACAGGAAGCCCTTGAGGCACCGACTGTAGTTGTTAATGAATGTTTGACAGACATATCCCAAGCTAGTCTACCAGCCATTCCTAATATATCTGCTTTGAGGAGAATGATAAGCAGAAAGCGTAATTATGTATTGAACGCCCCCACCGATCCAAGTGATTTACAACAATTGATTGTGCCAGAATGCTACAGGATATATGTCCCTCAACCAGGAGTGCAAGAAAATGTTTTACTTTGTGATAGTGGACCAGGTCACGACCGGATATTAATCTTCGGAAGACAGAGCTGGCTACAACACTTATTGACATCTGATATGTGGTTTGCAGATGGCACATTCAGTATTGCTCCCAGCCTCTTTTCTCAGATTTATGTAATTATGGTTAAAAAAAACACGGAGGAGTTATTCCTACGGTTTATGCTCTTTTGCCCAACAAGCAACGCACCATATATGCGAGAATGTTCGCATTATTGAAAGAAATCAAACCCAACTTGAAACCCAGTTCAATCGTCTGTGATTATGAACAAGCTGCGCACAGTGCTATGAAAGACATATTCTCCGATGTTCAAATAAAAGGATGTTTTTTTCATTTAGCTCAAAATATGCAAAAACATCTAGATAGTATGGGGTTCCGTAGTTTATATAAAACTGATCCAGATTTCGCGCGTTAAAAGCTAAAATGATTATTGCCATTGCCGTTGTACCTTTGAACAAAATCGATGAATATCTGGATGCTTTAGCAACCCAACTGCCGCAAGAACTTCAAGATTTACTCAACTGGTTTGAAGATACATATGTTGGTCGTCTGAACAGACGAGGAAATGGTAGACGAACTAAACTAAATGAACTCATTTAAGGTTTTTAAATTTACTTGCAACAATTTGCAACAATTTACTAGCCACAAAAACTAAAAAAATTTCTGTCGTCTGCGCCCAAACGGCCGCGCCAAATTGGCTGCGCCCAATTGTCCCATGGCGCCCAAACGGCCGCGCCAAAACGGCCGCGCCCAATTGTCCCATACCGTACCAATGTTGGGTGTGTCCAGAACCACGGGTCACAGGCTGAGGATTCAGGGTAAACCATTTCGGACAGATATAAGGAGAGATTTCTTCACCCAAAGAGTGGTGACCCAGTGGAATTCATTACCACAGGAAGTAGTGATGCTAAAACCTTGAATATATTCAAAATGCGGCAAGATATAGCACTTGGGGAGAATGGGATCAAAGGCTATGGGGGGAAAGCAGGATTAGGATATTGAGTTGGATCATCAGCCATGATCGTGATGAATGACAGAGCAAGCTCAAAGGGATAAAAGGCCTCCTCCTGCTCCTATCTTCTATGTATCTACGTAACTATCAATATGTTTTTTAAAAGACAAAAGTTATGATTTCTAATAAATAATTCACAGCACTAATGTTCAGTGTTTCATTTTTATTGTTGTAGCACAATGGCACTACAACAAACACAGCTTCTTCTGTACATGCACAGTCTGGAGTCTGTAAACATGGATATTCATCAAAATAACACCGAGGCAATGGCTGTAGTACTGTGTCACCTTGCAGAACTTCATGCAGAACAGGTAAGTCAGCTTTGTGTTTTTTTTTTTTCCCCCACACCTTTTGTCTTCGCTGCCCTTTTTATTCCCTGCGAGCATTGGCACCTTCATAGATAGGATCATAGAATTTACAGTGCCGAAGGCAGCCATTCAGTCCATCGAGTCCTCACCGGCCCTTGGAAAGGCACCCTACTTAAGGCAACAATTCCACCCTGTCCCCGTAATCCAGTAACCCCATCTAACCTTTTTGGACACGAAGGGTAATTTATCATGGCCAATCTACCTAACCTGCACATCTTTGGACTGTGGGAGGAAACTGGAGCATCCGGAGGAAACCCATGTAGTCACGGGGAGGCTGTACGGACAGTGACCCATGCTGGGAATCAAACCCAGGTCCCTGGCGCTGTGAAGCAACAATGCTAACCACTGACCTTGGTGGCTCATTCACTCTTGGGATCGATGTGCCCTGTCCAACTCTTAGCGGGAGGGTTCTTCCCCCTCCCCCATCAACTCTGCTTCCACTCAGGCAGGCCCACGATTCTCACGTTTTGCCTCCTCGACCCGTTCTCTAGGTCCTCCATCTTAGCTCTGAGCCCTTTGTTGATCACGATCACCCTCTGCAGCTCCTCGCCCATCGAGGTGAACTGTGTTTTGGCAATGCCTCCTCCACCCACTTCTACTTCACTCCTTGCTCCCGGCACTTCGACCGACGTCTTTATCACTGCCGCCTTACCGGGGCAATCGCCTCCTCCACCCACTTTTTTTTTCTTTAATAAATTTAAAGTATCCAATTTTTTTTTCCAATTAAGGGGCAATTTAGTGTGGCTAATTCATCTACCCTGCACATTTTTTTGGGCTGTTGGGGTGAGACCCATGCAGACACGAGAATGTGTAAACTCCACATAGACAGTCACCCGGGGCTGGGATCGAACCTAGCTCCTCGGCACCATGAGGCAGCAGTGGTAATTACTGAGCCACTGTGCTGCCCACCTCCACCCACTCTTTAAGCAAAGCCGTCAGCTCCCTCCAAAGCACATTCGATGTCTAGGCAAACTCTTTCAAACACCACCGGCATCACCTCAGTAAGAGTTTCCATCGTGAGGGGAGCAGCCCCACCTGACGACTCAGCAGGAGCCACCTGACGTGTGACCTCCACCTACATAACTCCCTGAAGAGGGGAAGAAATAGATCCTCCTCCTCCCCCCCACCCCCGGTGCTTAAGCCTGTCATTTTCCAAAATCAAGGGCCTGATACATGTTTCTAGACACTGATGCATAATTGGGTGAATGCTGCGCCGAGCATGTTTTTCCTTCTCTCTACTGAAATACTTGGTTTCCTCTCCGTGTTCCTCAACGGTGGTGCAGGTGAGATTGGGACCTGAGCAAAATGGCCTTGAACCTGTCTCCCACTCTGGTCTTACATCTGTTACATGTTTTTACAGCAACTGAAATGTTGTATCATCTAGAAAGTCTTACAATCTGAAAAATGAATGATAATTTAAATTCTGTACTTCACAATATTAGTTAGAAACTCGGTATAATTTAAAATCGTTAAAAGGACTTTTTCTTTTGATTGCGGAAGTTTATGTGGGTTATTTGGCCAAGACCAGTTACTAAACTGAACCACGAGAGGGAGCTGATGAAACTTTGATGGAGATGGCCATGATTGGAAGCTGTTAAGGGTTTGTCTCCATGCTATTAATTTGACTCTTTCACATTTCTCAAACTGGTAATCCCTTCCAAACAAATTGAAGTGAACTTGAAAATTTGAATTAGTCATATGACCTTTGCTTATGAAAAAATCAATTATAATGATTAAATGCCATCTTGTGGTGAAGCCGAGATCCTGAAATAATTTTTTGTCAAAAGATTAGCAACTTGGGTATCAAACTCCATTAAATATAAAGCAAGAGAAATTCAATTTGCTTTTTTTTCCTAAATTGATTCTCGTATCCAAAAAGGACCCAAGCAGTAGAAATGCTATTAAAATCGAATGTTAAATGCACGCTTGATTGTGATTGTTAACATAAATTGTATTTTTGGACTTGCAGGGCTATTACTCAGCTGCTTCCGAAATCCTGAAGCATTTAAAAGATCGGTTTCCTCCCCACAGCCAGCATGCAAAGGTATGCTGATAATTGTGCTTGCAGTAATTGTTTGATACAGATGATGCCATCTTTTTATGACAGTTACATTTTAAAACTGATTACTGTCATTTAACAAAAGGTATAATCACTCTTCAGAACAGGTTATAACCATTCTTCAAATCAGGTATACAATATTTTAACTGCAGTGGATTGATAATTACATTTCTAAAAGTGTTTACTTTGTTTTCTTGCCACAGGGTTATTGGGAAGAAAGGGTTAGTGTCTTAACAGCTACTTTTATTTTGAATGAATTAGGGAGCTACAAGTTTAGTCCTCAAACTGCCATCGGATGGATTGGCATGAAAACTTCAGTTTCTGTAAAATCTGGAGATCTGGTTGAAAATTAATCATTTAGTTTTCAAATGACCATAAAAAAGCTCCTGTGTCTGTTTCCACCATCAGTGCAGACCTCCTATTGGACTCGGTGGAAATAGTCCGTGAACTGGAGAACCAGCTCGCTTCGCCAGTTTGATGGGATGTAGGTTTGGGACCATACCTGCTATGTTGCTAAGTTTCTTGCCTGGTGGGGAAGAAAGCAGAGGCCATAAATCTCCATGCGGGCAAAGCGGGAGGCCGAAGGGAGGGTCATAACCATTGAACCAGATTCTGTCCATTCCTAGAATACACATGCATGCACTTCTGGCACTAGGAACACCAGCCTGACCTATTTGGTTTTGTTTCTCCATTGTGACTGCTTAGATTTCAAAGAGCAAACTATTGCAACCCTAGTTTAACTCTTGTTATGCATTGCCTATTTCTGTTCCTTGAGGAAGCTTGTGGAACTCTGCTAAGCGATGCTTACCAGATACTTCCCAACGTATTGAAACAAACTGCTGAAAATTCAAGTCTTATTATTTTGTCAGAGAATTTGCATCGAGCTTGACAAATGTTGTATCACTAGATTTTTCTGCAACGATCTGGCTTGAAGATATGTTTTTGAAATGCTAAGGAAAATAAAGTTGCAGTCTCCGCAGGCTTCAGTAACATTGCCATGGTAATAGAATAATTATTGGTTCTCATCACATTATCCCATTCATATTATACATTTTAAGCTCAGTGGAGATATGGTCCCTCTTATAGGGACTACCTTTTAATTGTGAACAGAAATATTAGGAGAGATCTGAATAGCAATACTTACTATAGGAAATCTCATTCTAGTTTCTGAGTATGTACTATGAATTAATATAAATTTATTCAAGATTTAAAGTTACAAATTAATTGCTGTCATACTGTAGTACCACACAAGCTTGCAGTACTGTTATGTCAACGTTCATCTATGTATGGTTCTGTGCTTATAATCAATTTTCTCTATACCTAACAGCTCTGGATGCTGTTTGACCAAAATATACAGTTTAATCGAGCAATGAGTGATGGGAAATACCATATAGCTGACTCCCTAGTTCCTGGAATAGCAGCACTTAATGGGCCAGAAGGATTGTATAGGTAAGTGCAAGGAATTTTTCTCAGCAAAAGTGTTTTCTGCTCATAAAGGATGGTAGACATTTTGAACTCTCTTCTGCAAACAGCAATTGATGCTCGATCAATTGTTAATTTGAAATCTCCTATTGATAGATATGTGTTCACCAAAGATATTAAGGGATATTGGGTGACGGCAGACGTATGGAGTTTGGCCACAGATCAGCCATGATCTCATTGAATTGTGAAAGAGGCTTCACATACAAACATAGAAAATAGGAGGAGGTGTAGGCCATTTGGCCCTTCGAACCTGCTCCGCTATTCATTATGATCTTGGCTGATCATCCAACTCAATAGCTTATTCCTACCCTTCCCTATATCCTTTGATCCCTTATGCCCCAAGAGCTATATCTAACTCCTTCTTGAAAACATAAAGTTGCAGTCTCCGCAGAGACAACAATGTTTGGCCTCAACTATCTTCTGTGATAGACAATTACACAGGCTCACCACTCTCTGGGCGAAAAAATTTCTCCTTATTTTAGTCCTAAATGGTCCACCCTGTATCCTCAGACAGTGACCCCTTGTTCTGGATTCCCCAACCATTGGAAACATCCTTCCTCCATCTACACTGTCTAGTCCTGCGAGAATTTGATAGGTTTCTATGAGTTTCCCTTTACCTCCCTCCCCCTCTCAATTTATAGCCTTTCAGATAATACCTGCCTTCCTGTTTTTGCTACCAAAGTGGATAACCTCACATTTATCCACATTTATATTGCATCTGCCATGCATTTGCCCACTCAGCTCATCCAAGTCACACTGAAGCATCTCTGCATCCTCCTCACAGCCCATCCTCCCACCTAGTTTTGTGTCATCTGCAAATTTAGAAATATTACATTTAGTTCCCTCATCTAAATAATTTTATATATATTGACCTACTCTTCCTAGAACATGGGTGTCTCGGCCTCTTGTGAAAATGTTCTGCTTTCAGTAATAAAAAAAATCAAGTCATTTTAATGTTTTAGAAAATATGAATTAAAGGAGCTTCATGACAAGTGGAACTTCTGTAAATTGAATGATCTAGAAAACCTTTTGAATCGGAGTTCTGCTGATTTGATTAGTTTTCTTGAATTGCGAAAACAAAACTGTGTCATGTCTCCTGTCAACGCAATGTGACTATCTGCGCATGCACACTGGCCCACGCAAATGTCACTCTACTGCCCCCAAAGTATGGGTTTGGTAGGCAGGAAATATATGCAGGTCTTAATGTCTGAAGTTTTACAATATTGTATAACTGCCGACTACATTTTTACTAACTATGTTCAAACAGCATTGGCATCAAATAATGGCTGCACTTTCACCACAACCAGAACAGCCCCTCCTAATATTTTAATTATATTAATTAATCATCAAAAAGTCATCATTAACAATTCACAAAAGTGACACGATGCTGCAAATCGGAAACTGGAGATATTCAACGCAAGATGCTGCCGGAGTGTGTACAATATTTTCTGTTTGTTAGTTTGCTGCTTTAAATTATCCACTTCTGCATTAAAATGGCAAAAACACTTTTTTTCTCATTGCCACTGCAGGAATTTCCATCTAGCAGAATTTCCATCTAGCAGTGTCAGGTTTGTGGCCAGTCTGATGCAATGTGCTCGATGTTTCACGAGTCGGTAAAACTGTAAATGTGGCAGGGAAACAGTAGAAATGCGCACATACAATGTTGCCAAAAAACGCAACCTGAAAACAAACCTGACCTGTTTTACTTATGCTACCTTTTTAAAGTAAAATGGTTTTCTTAATTAAAAATTTAGAAAATAGTGTCTGAAAATATTGTATTTACAGGGATTTAGTAAGCTTTAGTGTACTGAAGAGGAGGTTGCAATACTCGGCATCGTTGGAGAAACACCTGCTCAATAACCATTTTATAAATTAATTTACGGGATGTGGGTGTCACTGGCTAGGCCAGCCCATCCCAAATTCCCTTGAAAGATAGTGGTGAGCTACCTTTGTGAACCACTGAAGTCCTTGAGGTGTTGGTACACCTAATTCTGTTAGGGAGGGAGTTCCAGAATTTTGACCCAATGACGGTGATGAACAGGGATCTATTTTCAAGTTGGGATGGTGAGTGACTTGGAGGGGAATGTTCAGGTGGCGGTGTTCCCAGGTTTCTGCTGCTCTTGTCCTTGATAGTAGCAGTTGTGGGTTTTGAAGTTGCTGCTTAGAAGCTTTGGTGAGTTGCCCGAGTGCATCTTGTAGCTGGTACACACGGCTGCTACTGTTCGTCAGTGCTGGAGGGATTGGATGTTTGTGGAAGAGGTACCAATCAAGCGGGCTGCTTTATCCTGGATGGTGTTGAGCTACTTGAATGTTGTTGGAACTGCACTCGTCCAGGCAAGTGGAAAGTATTCCATCACAATCCTTACTTGTGTCTTGGAGATGGTGAACAGGCTTTAGGGAGTCAGGACATGAGTTACTCACCGCAGGATTCGTAGCTTCTGACGTGCTTTTGTAGCCACAGTATTTATATGGCTGTTCCAGTTCAATTTCTGTCAATGGTAACCCCAGGAAGTTGATAGTGGGGGATTCAGTGATGGTAATGCCATTGAATGTCAAGAGGAACTGGTTAGATTCTCTCTTGTTGGAGACGGTCATTACCTTGCACTTGTGTAGCACGACTGCTACTTGCAACTTGCCAGTCCAAGCCTGGATATTCTTCCCGGTCTTGCTGCATTTGTTCGGGGATTCTTTCAGTATCTGCAGAATCGCGAATGGTACTCTACATTGTGTAGTCATCAGTGAATATCCTCACTTCTCACTTTGAGGGAAGGAGGTAATTGATGAAGCAGCTGAAAATGGTTGGGCCTGACACTACTCTGAGGAACTCCTGAGAATTTCCTTAATGCCAATTGGTTAGTCTCTGGAGTTTTAGTATGTCCTACATGTTTGCTAATGGATTAAATGCACCTAGTTGGAGTGAGCTGGTCTTAAACTTTCCATTTGGATTCACAGATGTAATGTCACACTATCTTTGTGTCTTTCTCTCCATCACACTGTCCATTTTAATTATGTTACCACCTTATTGGATCAAATTTTATATTCATAGAATGTTATAGTTTTAAAACTTTGTAATTTTCAAATAAAAATTATAACTTAAAAAAAAAATTTAGAGTAATTTTCAAATTAAGGGGCAATTTAGGGTGGCCAATCCACCTAACCTGCACATCTTTGGGTTGTGGGGGCGAGACCCACACAGACACGGGGAGACTGTGCAAACTCCACACGGACAGTTAAAAATTATAACATAAGAACTACTAAATACTTTACCCAGGAGAAAATCAGTGGGCAAAGTGTACCAATTAAAGGGAAAAGAGGCACAGTTAATTAAATATTTCAAAATACTTTTTGAAAAGATTCCCCCCCTCCCCTTACCATTTTCTCCTTCAATCATCCAATTTGACAGGTTAAAAAGTATCACAACCTCTGGGTCACTGTCCGTGTGGGAGTTTGCACATTCTCCCCGTGTTCGCCCCCACAACCTAAAAATGTGCAGGTTAGGTGGGTTGGCCACGCTAAATTGCCCCTTAATTGGAAAAAATGAATTGGGTACTCTAAATTAAAAAAAAATAATTTTAAAAAAGTATCACAACATGAAAAATGTAAAAATAGAATTAATATTTTTGACTGCCCTACAAACTTCTCTACTATCCTTAATGCATCTAATATGCCAGATCTTGTGATTCCTTGTACTAATTGGCCTAAATGAAAATATGTTGATTTTAATTTGATTATACAGTATCTGGGTTTCTGAGAAAGGAGAGGATGAAAAATTTGCTCAAGAAAATTTTTGAATCACTTCTCGGCCTTTTGGCTAAGATCAAGCGTCAGATCAAGCCCAAGATGAGGTGCAATGCCTTTTCTTGTCAGCTTGGAGCTTGTATATCCCTCTTGTGGAGACCATGAATTGGCTTCAATTTGAATTGGCTTTTGGAGCAAGCAATGAGGTGGAATAAGTGTCCATTCTGCACATTGCGTTTGTAACTAATGGGATTTAAAAATAAAGAAACATTTTTTTTAAATACCGTTTGTCATGCAGATTAAAAAATATATAAACCTGTTAAAAGAAAACTGCAACTTACGCATGATACTGTCCAACTCCCGTGAGAGATTCCTCTAACTTTCATTTTGAAGTTTTGGAATCTTAAATTGATTTTATTGGACACTCCATCTGGCACACATTGCTCCTGGTCTATATTCATCTTTTGCTGCCAACCCAGATGTTTGTCATCTTGTATATCCTGGAACTTAAGAAAAAGGTAAAATTGAGTATAAAAATAAAGGACATGTAACACTAGGGGAGGTCGTGTCTCACTAACTTGATAGAGTTTTCGAGGAGGTCAGAAAAATTATTGATGCAGGTAGGGCAGTGGATGTTGTCTATATGGACTTCGGTAAGAAGTCTTACAACACCAGGTTAAAGTCCAACAGGTTTGTTTCAAACACGAGCTTTCGGAGCACGGCTCCTTCTTCAGGTGAATGAAGAACCTGAAGAAGGAGCCGTGCTCCGAAAGCTCGTGTTTGAAACAAACCTGTTGGACTTTAACCTGGTGTTGTAAGACTTCTTACTGTGCTCACCCCAGTCCAACGCCGGCATCTCCACATCATATATGGACTTCAGTAAGGCCTTTGACAAGGTCCTCATGGCAGACTGGTACAAAAGGTCAAGTCACACGGGATCAGAGGTGAGCTGGCAAGATGGATACAGAACTGGCTAGGTTACAGAAGGCAGAGAGTAGCAATGGAAGGGTGCTTTCTGATTGGAGGGCTGTGACTAGTGGTGTTCCGCAGGGATCAGTGTAACTGGTCTGATTAGTGAGTTTGCGGACAACGTAAAGGTTGGTGGAATTGCGAATAGTGATGAGGACTGTCAGAGGATACAGCAGGATTTGGATCATTTGGAGACTTGGGCGGAGAGATGGCAGATGGTGTTTAATTCGGACAAATGTGAGGTGATGCATTTTGGAAGGTCTAATGCAGGTAGGGAATATACAGTGAATGGTAGAACTCTCAAGAGTATTGACAGTCAGAGAGATCTTGGTGTACAGGTCCACAGGAAACTGAAAGTGGCAACACAGGTGGAGAAGGTAGTCAAGAAGGCATACGGCATGCTTTCCTTTATTGGCCGGGGCATTGAGTATAAGAATTGGCAAGTCATGTTGCAGCTGTATAGAACCTTAGCCAGGCCACACTTGGAGTATAGTGTTCAATTCTGGCCGCCACACTACCAGAAGGATGTGGAGGCTTTGGCGAGGGTGCAGAAGAAATTTACCAGGATGTTGCCTGGTATGGAGGGCATTCGCTATGAGGAGAGGTTGAATACACCTGGTTTGTTCTCACTGCAACGACGGAGGTTGAGGGGGCGACCTGATAGAGGTCTACAAAATTATGAGGGGCATAGAGAGGGTCGATAGTCAGAGACTTTTTCCCAGGATAGAGGGGTCAATTACTAGGGGACATAGGTTTAAGGTGCGAGGGGCAAGGTTTAGAGGAAATGTTCGAGGCACGTTTTTTACACAGAGGGTAGTGGGTGCCTGGAACTCGCTGCCGAAGAAGGTGGTGGAAGCAGGGACGATAATGACGTTTAAGGGGCATCTTGACAAATACATGAATAGGATGGGAATAGAGGGATATGGACCCCGGAAGTGTAGAAGATTTTAGTTTATATGAGCAGCATCGTCGGCACAGGCTTGAAGGGCCTGTTCCTGTGCTGTACTTTTCTTTGTTCTTATTTTTTTACTGTTTTCATTAAATATCACAATTCTATCCAGTTTGTAATCTCAACAAAACTGGTAAAAATCCCAGAATGAGTTGAAACAAAATTGAATGTACTTATTCACCCTAAATTAGTGTCACTGATAAATACATTGTCAGTTACATGGCATTAAACATAATTATAGGCCGCATAGTGGCGTAGTGGTTAGTACGGCTGCCTCATGGCGCTGAGGACTTGGGTGCGATTCCAGCCCCGGTTAATGTCCGTGTGGAGTTTGGACATTCTCCCTGTGTCTGCGTGTGTTCCACCCCCACAACCCAAAAAGATCTGCAGCGTAGGTGGATTGGCCACGTTAAATTGCCCCTTAATTGGGAAAAAAATAATTGGGTACTCTAAATTTATTTTTTAAAAACATACTTAGAAAATAGAATATTCTACAACTCATTGTGACACCATAAGAAATTTGTTGCGTCAGTTAAAATGCACTGTATTCTAATTCAATATTTGATGCATCAAGTGTCATAGGGCACCATATTGTCGAATTCACTCCTTTCTCTTTCGTGTTCCCCAAAGGAAAGCACTTGTGTTGAAAGCACAGAATCAGATCACAGAATCCTACCGACTTCTCCAAAAGTTATTGGACCATTGTCAGAAAAAAAAGTCTACAGAAATGTTAATAAAGTAAGTTGGAAAGGAATACACATGAATGATTCTAAATGGACTGATTTTTCATTAAGGGACCAGAATCGGCATGGGGTTCTAGTTACAGATCCTGACTTCACGTAGCATGTTATAGACACGGCCACACAATTTTAAAAGTGGATGGCAATCAAAAGCAGGGATGGTTAGCAAACTCCCAATGCTGGGGGGGGCAATGAGTGGCTGTCCAGCACTTGCAGATCAGCACTCATCGGCTGAGCTGCTGGTCTGAAGGTGGAGACAACAAAGGAGAAGGCCAGGTAAGTTTTCTAAAACAGGGTCCAGGTTATTGTGGGCTGCCTGTATTGTTGACCTTAATCCCGGTTCAGCATGAACTGGTCCTTAATAGACCTCTTAATTAAATTAATTTGCCAACTCAAGCTGGCGTCTTTGAAAATGGCTTAGGGCCACGACCTTGGTAGGAAACCAGGACAACGACCAGTGATGCCAAATTGCAGATAGCATTCCTTCGATCCAGATGCTGACCTCGATTGAAAATTTGGCACTCGGTGTCACCACAGAGCAGGCTTGAGTAACATTTCATTGTGATAAAACAGTATGCTCTCTTTTTAGTTTTCTACATCTGAAACAAATTTGTGTGTCTTCGGTAAAAATTAATGATTGCAACTAAAGCTTTTTAAATTGTCATTGTCAGATACACAATTTGGGTAAGGAATAGCTTGACGGTGATTGTCTTCAACGTGCTTGTTAGGTGAATTGGACATTCTGAATTCTCCCTCAGTGTACCCAAACGGGCGATTAGGGGATTTTCACAGTAACTTCATTGCAGTGTTAATGTAAGCCTACTTGTGACACTAATAAAGATTATTATAAAATTAATATAATTTCAAAATTTGCAGATGCGTCAATGCTTGGAAATATTATGAACCATGAGAAGGATACTGATAGGACTTCAAAAATATATAGACAGGCGAGTGGAATGGGGGGGATATGTGGCAGATGAAACTTAACGCAGGGAAATGTGAAGTGATGCGTTTTGATAAGAAGGAGGCAAGGGTTAGGCATAACCGAAAAGGCATAATTCTTAAGAAGTGCAGGAATAGATAGACTGGGGGTCAATTTGTGCAAATCATTGGAGGTGGCAGGGTGGTTCAGAAAATGGTTAAAAAGGCATATGAAATTCTTGCCGTTTTAAAACAGTAAAAAAAACAATGAAGTTATGTTGAACCTTTATAGAACTGGTTTGGCCTCAAAGAGTATTGTGTCCAATTATGTACACCGCAGTTTAGAAAGGAAGTGACCGGTTTCAGGAGAGTGCAGAAAAGATTTATGAGAATGGTTCCAGGAATGAGGGACTTCAGTTACCAGAATAGATTGCAGAAGCTGGGGCAGTTCTCTGTCGAGAAGGTTGAGTGGAGATTTGATGGAGTTCAGAATCATGACGGTTCAAGACAGATGGAAAGAAACTGTTCACTTTGACAGGTTGAAAACATTTAGGTGATATGGCGAAAAGAATTCTTACACAGTGAATGGTTAGAATCTGGAATGAGAGGGTGGTGGTGGCAGATTCAGTTGTTGCTTTCAAAAAAAATTGGGTAAGCAACTGAAGATTTGGAGAAAAAAAAGTTGCAGGGTTATGAGGTAAGGACAGGGCAGTGGAACTAGCCAAACAGCACTTCTAGAAAGCCGGCACAGTCAGAACAGGCTGAATGGTTGCAGCACAGAAGGAGGCTATTCTATGATGCTATGTGGGTTATTAGAGCTAAGCCCAGTTTATCCTCACCTGACTTCCACACAAGAGCACTTCTGACAGGGTACCAAAGCAGGAACACTGCGTGACTTAACCGTCCTAACTTAACACACTGAAGCCACTTGTAGCACCTTAACTGCTATTCTGAAATGTGCCAAATTTAGCAGAACCCAGTCATTATACCTTGAACTCTTTATCGGTATGTTTTGGCTTCTCGCTGCATTAAACATTTGAGCCCTGGGGACAATTGGTGCGGCTAAAATTTATCAGGACTTTGCTATAGATATCTCAGACATATCACATAAAATTCTGATTGAGGATGTCCATTTATCCCATCTTAGTTCTTCCATCCAGAAAGACCTTACATATCCTCCCTTCCCCAATGTAGGATTGAATTTGTTTCCTAAATGATTCTAGCATTTCTTTGCCTTGACTACTCTACCTACGTGTTGGTCAGTCTTTGTGTCATACGGAATTTCCTGATAGCTGTTGGACAGCTTTCTTAAATACCAGAACACACGCACACATCCATTTGTAGCAATGCAGGATCAAGTCTTTGTTGAGACATCATACCTCACAATTTAGAATGTGTGTTCAGGTCATTATTGACATCATACCTCACAATCCAACATACACACTTCACAATTTCAGTATGAGTACAGCATACAAAGTCTCACTTGCACTTCCTATACTCATTTTTATCTCTAAATTCCATCCATTCTACCAATAAATCATTGTAATTAAAATATACTTACAAGTGACATCAAAACAACATGAATGCAACAAGGAGGCACTCCCCTAATAATTTTATTACTGTGACATTATTGTTCTCACAAATTCTTCTGATAATTTTATTATCATAAACACAAGTGACCTGATTTCTGACCTGATGAGCACAAGCAGCCTTCTAAATAATAATCTTTTATAATACTCTTTATTGTCGCAAGTAATGTACAAACACAGAGTTATTGTACATTTAGCACTGCAATGAATTTACTGTGAAAAGCTCCTAGTTGCCACATTTCGGCGCCTGTTCAGGTACACAGAGGAAGAATTCAGAATGTCCAAATTACCTAACCACACGTCTTTCGGGACTTGTGGGAGGAAACCGGAGCACCCAGAGACAACGCACGCAGACACAGGGAGAACAGACAGTGACCCAAGCTGGGAATTGAACCTGGGACCCTGGAGCTGTGAAGCAACAATGCTATCCACTGTGCTACCGTGCTTCTGATCTGTGACGACACATTTGTCGTAAACCCATGCTGAGCCGAAAGTTGTTTTAACGCATTCTGTGTTGGTCCCACGGACAGCCCAAGACATTGAGATACTTGGGCAATGTAATGTAACTCTTCATTCCCATAAAATCGATCTTAAATTTATTTCTCAACTTTTCCATATTCATAGTTGCAATAATCTATTCTGATATTGTATGGGATCAGAATCAGTTGGTAAGCATTTGACATAAGGGATGGGTAAAGCATATCACCGAAACAGACAACTGATTTATCATGTTTTCTAGCTCAATATCACAGTAATATGTAGTCCATCATGCTTTTGGGAGAGGCCAATGCCAGATTGTTGCATGTTTTATGATAAATTGCATGCTTACATGTTGAATAATACCAACGGATATTAAAGACAACAAAAGTGAAATAAGACCCTAAATACCCAGAGAACAATCGCCATAGCACAAGAGAAAGAAAGGAAATTTTTGAGATAAAGATGCCACAACTTGGTGGTGATAAATATACTGCAGGTCAGGTGCTTTATGTGGAGATAAGGGGGCTGCAGTTTAGATGTAAAAGCACACCCACTTGTAGCATTATTTTCAGAAGTCTGAAAGGTGGTTTCTTGTTCCTCAGCTGAGATCTATCTGGGAAAAAAAGAAAAACTTGAAATTATCTTCTCCTTCATCAAAAAATATTTTTTTTAAAATCAAAGTGTGACATTACAGGGAGGATTGGAGCTGATTGGACGGTGAGCATTGTAGCTTCAATCCCCTTTAGCACTGCATTACATTTATAATGTAACTAGTTAAACTCCATAACATAACTCCGATAGTTGTTGAGTAATGGTTATAAACTTGAGACCTAATTAGTTAAATAAATTCAAATTAAAATGACAGGGCAGGTGATGTGTTACAGCTGTAATATGTGGGAGCTGGCAGACATTGTGATCCATGGTAACCACATGTGCATTAAGTGTCTGCAGCCTGAGGAACCTCAGCTCAGAGTTAATGAGCTGGATTTAGCTTCGGACACTGCAATACATCACTGGGGGGGGGGGGGGGGGGGGGGGGGGGGAAGTCACCTGGGCACTTTGAACTCTGAGGTAATCACCACACTTAGGCTAGGTTTGTCAGATTTAGTCTCTAAGTTAGTACAGGGTGCTGTGATGAGAGGTAAGCATGGGGGATCCAGAAGGTAGCAATGGGGAAGCCTCAGCCCTTACATTTGTCCAACAGTTTCAATGTTCTTGCAGCTTGATTGAATGAGAGCATGGATTGCAGGGATGATGAGCAAACTGATCACAGCATTGTGGTAAAAGTAAAAAGATTTGTAGTTGTAGTAGGGACCAGCATAGTTAGGGAGATTGGCACAGTTCTCTACAGCTGATAGCATGATTTCTGAAGGCTGTGTTGCTTGCCCTGTGCCAGGGTTAAGGACATTTCCTCAAGCCAGGAGAGGAATTTGGAGTGGGAGGGAAAGAATCCAGTTGTCATGGTCCATATGGATACCAACAACATAGGTAGGACTGAGAAATAGGTTTAGTTGAGGGATAATGAGCAGTTAGAGACAAAATTTAAAAGCCGAGCCAAAAAGGTATTAATCTCTGGTTTGCTATTTGATCCACAAGTAAGTTGGCTTGGAGTAAATAAGCTGAGAGTTGAATGATAAAATATATATTTATATTTTTTTAGAATTCTTATTTTGGAGGCTGAGCTTTTCTGGCGTTCCTCGTGTCATGCAGTGGCAGTTCCTTTACTTCTAAAAGCGTTGGCTCTGAGCCGTGAATATCACTTGGAGTATCTCACCTCGGAAGCCATCTTACATTTGGCATTTTCACAGGTGAGCTGTGCTACAAATGTTAGTGTGACCAATTGTAAAGCTTACTGTCCTGATTCCCTCCCATTGAAGCAATTTTGCCAATAATAACAGACTTACTCCAGTATGAGACGAGAAATGTATGTCCAAAAGAGAGAATGCTGGAAAATCTCAGGTTGTCTGGCAGCATCGATAAGGAGAGAAAGAGCTAAGGTTTCGAGTTCAAATGACCCTTTGTCAAAGCTGGACTCGAAACGTTAGCTCTTTTCTCTCCCTACAGATGCTGCCAGACCTGCTGAGATTTTCCAGCATTTTTTCTTTTGGTTTCAGGTTCCAGCATCCGCAATAATTTGCTTTTATTAAGATTTGATCACTAAGTCAGGGACAGGGTGCTGTGACGAGAGGCAAGTATGGGGATCCAGCATGTCCCTGTTTTGGTCTTTATTTAGAGGAGTCCTCTATTTCTTTTAAATTTAGAGTGCCCAATTCATTTTTTCCAATTAAGGGGCAATTTAGCATGGCCAGTCCACCTTCCCTGCGCATCTTTGGGTTGTGGGGGCGAAACCCATGCAGACATGGGCTGTGACCCAGAGCCGGGATCGAACCTGGGACCTCAGCACTGTAACCCACTGCGCCACCGTGCTGCCTAGAGAGTCCTCTATAAGGATATTTCTTCCTTCCTTCCTGATTCCCTCCCATTGAAGCAATTTTGCCAATAATAACAGACCCAACACCACCAACTACCATACCAGTGGTTCCTATGGACTGTAGCTGCACTTCGCTCATACGGTGCTGTTATGTTAAATAACAAACAACTTTCACACTGAACTTCAGTCCAAACATCCATCTTTCAATGAAAATTTTTTTAATGTACAGAAGGAACCAAGAAAGAGATGTAATTTAAACATCATTGTCGGGGTGTGCACGAACATAATAATTACAACATGCACGTTTAATTTATTTTCCCCACAAATGTTAGTTTTAATCCCATATGCTTCCAGTGTTCCCATATCCTTTTTATTTTCTTTAAGCCTCCTTTCCTTCAGTTATCTTTCAAACCTATATTTAAATGTTTGCATTGTCCTTGCTTCAATCATAGCCTCTGCATTTAAAAGAATATGGGTGAGATCTTCCAGCTGTTCACACGGGTGGGATCTTCCAGTCCCGCCAATGGCACACTCCCACCGTGCGATTCCCAGCAACATGGGGTGGGTTAAATAGGAAATCCCATTGATGGCAGGGGAACCAGAACATCCCGCCGACTGCCAACGGCGAACCGGCTCCTGTGGCCGAGAAACACGCTGTTGGAAGACAAGACAAGAGAATCTCACCTGACGTTTCTCCTCTCTTTTCTCAGCCCCTCTTATGTTAATGCCCCTTTGTTCTAAACCAACGACTGGAAGCAGTCTGTTTTGATCTGCACTGCTTCATTACTTCATAATTTAAAACTCCTCCAGATTACCCCATAATCTTAGGGGAGGCGGTGGTGTAGTGGTATTGTCACTCCACTGGTAAGCCAGACACCCAGGGTAATGCTCTGGGGTTCCAGGTTCAAATCCCATTATGGCAGATAGTGAAATTTGAATTCAGTAAAAATATTGAATTTAAAAAATCTAATGTTGACCACAAAATCAATGCCGATCTGGTACACTAATGTTCTTCAGGGATGGAAATCTGCCATTGTTATCCGCACAGCAATGCGGTTGACTTGTCCCCCTCTGGAATGGCCTAGCAAGCCACTCTGTTCACGGGGATTTAGGGATGGGCAACAAATGCTGGCCCAGCCGGCGATGCCCACATCCCAAGAACAAATTTTTAAAATCATCTCTTTTCTAATAAAATTAGTACCAAATCTTGGTTTGTGCTTGTATTATCTTCTACCAGGCAGCAACCAAATGAAGAAATATTATAAACTTGCCTTTGCTTCAAATTGACAAACTGGTCTTCGATTTTCTATAGATTCACCTTTACATCTTGACTTCTGTCATCTATACCTCATTTACATAAACCAGTAGTTATTTTATGGACTTATCCACCCATGGTGCTGCTTTTAACATCCAAAACGTACCATTACTCGTTAACTGACGCCTATTCAAAAGAAAAGAATGGAGAAAAAAAATTGGATAACAGCAATGTGACTGTTGAGGAGTTGCACAACTGTTCATCTATAGTATACCTCACTCCCCTAACTCGCCAGATGACACTATGAATTCCAGATCAAGATCGTTATTCAAGCTACGGCAGGGGAATTTGTTCACCAGCTCATGGCCCACCGTTTGCATTTTGACAATTTTCTGCATCTGTGGGCGATGTGTAGCGACATTGTCTCGTCACCTCCCCAATCTGTGGCAAAACCAAGTCCAACTTTCTCAGCACTCATTGCCAGTGTGAAATCTGGATTTCTGAAACTAATCTCACGATTAATCCTCCTCTGCGAGATCCTCACCACGGTCCCTGGGACGTCCCCCTCACTCTCGAGGTTGCCTGGCCCCAGGTAAGGATCCACCTTTTACGCAACCGCTGATCTGGTCTGACAGTGCCCAGATGAAGAGTATCGTCAAACAATACATAATACTCTCCAAAGATAGCCTGAGCGGATCCCATCATCAATGGCATTTGTTGAGGGCATTTCACAGCTATTCAGTTATAGTGTTCCTAACTCCCCTAACTGTCCAGATGACACTTGAGTTCCAGTTCAAGATCTTTATTCAAGCTATTGCAGGGGAACTTGTTTGCCAACCCCCTCAGCAGTGACTGACAATTTTAGTGAAAACAGACTTTTTAACTTAAACCCTATATTGCACAAAATACATGATTTCATTAAGTAGAATTTTATACAGTATTGCACTGTTGCTGTACCGTTTCAATATTTATCTTTCTGACCAATGTTTTTAGGTCAGTTTAATTTCAAATCCAATATTTTCGATTCTGAAAGCTGTATCACAGAATCTTTACAGTGCAGAAGGAGGCCATGCAGCCCACGGAGTCTGCACCAGCTCTCTGAGTCCCACTCCCCTGCCTTATGCCTGTAATTCGGCACATTTTCTTTCTTTTCAGATAACGACCAATTCCTTTTGAATACCTCAATTGAACCTGTCTCGAACCACCCTTGTGAGTGAGAAACATTTTCCTCACATCATTTTTTGCCACTTATTTTTAATCTGTGCCCTCTAGCTCTTGATCCCCTCAAGTGGGTGCAGTTTTTCACTATCTATCCTGTCCATACTCCTCAGAATCTTGAATATCTCTATCAAGTCTCCTCTGAGCCACCTTTTCTCTAAGGAAAGCAGTCTCAACCCCTCCAATCTATCCTCATAGCTACAATTCTTTAACCTTGGAATCATTGGGTTTTTAAAAAAATTTAGAGTACCCAATTAATTTTTTCCAATTAAGGGGCAATTTAGCGTGGTCAGTCAACCTAACCTGCACATCTTTGGGTTGTGGGGTCGAAACTCACGCAAACACGGGGAGAATGTGCAAACTCCACACGGACAGTGACCCAGAGCCGGATCTAACCTGGGACCTCGGCGCCGTGAGGCAACAAGGCTACCCGCTGCGCCACCATGCAGCCTTCGAATCATTGTAAATCTCCTCTGTACTCTCTCCACTGTCTTCACATCCTTTCTCCCAAGTATGGTTGCCAGAACTGGATATGGTACCCCAAATAAGGTCTAACTAGTGTCTTATACAAGTTCAACATGATTTCCTTATTTTTGTACTCAGTGCTCCTAATAATAAAACCTAAGATACGTTGTGCTTTATTATCTGCTGTCTCAACATATCCTGCCATCTTCAATGACTTGTGTTTGTTTCCACCAAGGTCCCTCGTTTCCTGCACCCCTTTGGAGTTTTCCCCTTTATTTTATGCTACTCCATATTCTTCCTGCCAAAATGATTCACCTCATACTTCTAAAATGAACTTTGTCTGCCACAAGTTCAAGAATGTCTTCATTCCTGTTGACATTTCCAGTCTTCACATCTACAAATTTTGAAATCATGCCTGAAACGCCACAGTCAAGGTCATTGATATATATCGGGAAGAGCAAAAGTCCCAATACTGACCTCTGAGGAACTCAACTACAAGCCTTCCTCAAATCTGAAAAACAACCATTTAAAACCACTTTGTTTCCTGTCACTCAGAGTCAATTACTTATCCAAGTGCCTACTTTCCCTTTTATTCCATGAGCTAGAAGTTTGCTCACAAGTCTGTCATGTGGCACTGTAAAATGCCTTTTAAAAATCCATATACACGTCAGCAGCATTGCCCTTATTAACCTTCTCTGTTACCTCTTCAAAACCTCCAGCTAGTTAGTAATATAAATTAAAATGCAAGATAAAACATTTTTCTATTTAAAATTGCTAACTTGATTGCTTTGTCAGAATTGTTATAATGTTTGAAGTAAATTATCTATATTTAGATGTTTAGTGTGCTTGTAAATGAATATTCTCTTTTACAGTAGCAAACGACATTAACATTTTTGTTTTCCCCATACTTTTCTTTGTTTTTCTTCTCATGATTTCTCTTCTAAGACTACATTTCTAAATGGGAGTACCTGAAAGCAATATTTCACTGACTTGCATCTTCCTACACAGATTTAAATTTAAACCAAAATTAAAATATGATCCAGCAAACAATATGGCAGTAATTTCTGATCAAACTCATGACCTTAATGAACTAGAGAAATATATTAATTCATTTTCCCATGGCGTTGTACACAGTCAAGTTCAAATGTATAGAGGAATTGAGTGTGAGGATCAACAGGGAAGAAATAGGTGAGATTCATTTTTATATTCCCCTTCCCATCAGAACAGCAGAAACAGGATTGTTTTGCAGTACAAGAAGAGAAGGGACACGGCTGGACAGATTTAACCAGTAAATAGATTTCCGATGAACAGAAAGTATGTTCAAGCCATAGCTAAGAAATAGGAAACAGTAGGTGTGGAAAGCGAATTTGTATGGGGTTTGTAAATTGAAAATATGTTACTTGTTTTAGATAGGTGATAGGGATTAAAATCTATATATTGGCAGCATGGTGGCACAGTAGTTAGCACTGTTGCCTCACAGCACCACGGCTGACTGTATGGAGTTTGCCCGTTCTCCCCATGTCTGTGTGGGTTTCCTCCCACAGTCCAAGATGTGCATGTTAGGTGGATTGGCCATGCTAAAATGCCCCTTCGGTGGAGTTGTAGGAATGGGACCCGGGGGGGGGGGGGGTGTTGGGCCGAGGTAGGGTGGTCTTTCGAAGGGTCAGTGCAGGCTCAATGGACCGAATGGCCTCCTTCTGCACTGTAGGGATTCTATGAACGCTGATGCTGGAATGGGTACACTAAAAGAGACCCATGGCAGAAAATAAATGTAAAATAAATTACGTACAGAATAAGATTGAGGAAAAGAAAACATGCAAAAATATTGAACTTATCTGTAAACTTTAGAAACAAAGAAAGACAGAACTTAAACTTAACTACTGTTTCACTGAGCATTAAGAGGACTAAACAGTACATTTATACATTGTGACACAGGAAGTGCATGCCAGATGTGATACTTTTAACAGTTTTAGCTAATAACCTCCTTTTGTCGCTTCAAAAAACTCAACCAAATTGTATCTTTCTACTAGCTGCTACTTGGAATTCCAGAACAAGCTTTGAATGTGCTCCATATGGCGATTGAACCCATTCTGGCTAATGGAACAGTCTTGGACCGAGGGCGTGCGATGTTGTTGTTGGCAAAATGTCAAGTTGCTTCTGCAGCTTCTTGCCCTACTCAAGAAAAAGCTGACGGTAAATGCTGAAACTTTTGATCTGCACTGTATACTTTGCAAGGATTGCAGTAATGTTTCAAACTGTCAAAATAAGAGTTTTCTCAGCTCTTACTCAGGATCTATTATGTCCAATATATATTCTTTTCTTTTTTCTTTTTTTAAATAAATTTAGAGTACCCAATTATTTTTTCCAATTAAGGGGCAATTTAGAGTGGCCAATCTACCTGGGTGCGGTACGTTTCAGCGCCGCCGTTTCAGCGGCAGGACTTTTCAGCGCCAGGACATTTCAGCGCCAGAAAAAAAATTTTTTCCCAATGTTCTCATATAGTTATGACAGATTTTTGTCATATAGTTATGACAGTTTTTTTCGCACTAAGCAATTTACAAATCTGTAAGTTCATAAAATGAAATAAAACTCGAGTGTTAACAAAATGTTTTTATTGTAAAAGATCCACTTATAAAGATCCAAAAACAGTACATTAAAACAATTTACAAATCTGTAAGTTCATAAAATCAATCATTAAAAAGAAAGTTCATTGGACATTCATTGGATATTCATTGGAAAAAACGCATTTAGTTTGTTAAATTATGCCCTATTGAACGAAGGTAGTCAATTTCATTCCTGCTGCCATATTCGGAAACAATTTTCAATATCTTCTCATCAGCTTTTCTATATTTAAGTAATTTTAATTGAGGTTCATTGCCAGCTAAAAGTTTCTCGAAGTGCTCGTCTCTTCCCTTTTGAACATGCTTAAGGACATCAATGAACTTCCAGATAGTTGGGTGTGACATTAACAGTTCACTTTTCAATCTCCTGTTGGCCGCCTCAGCATAGTTATTTGTTCTGTCATCCCCATCTAATGTTCTTTGATACATATTCCACATCTCGGTAGGAAATAAAGGACTTCGTCTGCCTGCTCCTCGGCGATTAGGACGGCCGATATAATTGTCTTCGAAATAGTTTAAAACCGGAATTAACTCCTTATGTAAATTACCTGCTAAAGAATCCACGTGACTGTCAAGGTCGTCAACTGGCACAAAACATAGGGCAGTTATCATTTTCGAATGTAATGCAAAATCGGGATTGCTCTTATATAAACGCATGAGACCAAAACCACTTATCTGCCTAAGTATATTTTGAGACAGATGAAAAAGGCAGCCTCTTACTTCTATATTGGGGAAGGAGTCTTTCATGGCGGTAAAAGCAGCGCATTCAAAATCACAATTGATAATGGCAGGCCCTGCGTTTGTAATCATCTCTTTTACCGTCGCAAACAACATCATATAGGTTGCATACTGTTTGTTTTGTAAAAGCGCGTACAATACAGGGTGAACTCCGTTATTTTTCCTAACCGTGATGATATAAACTTGATAAAATAGGTGTGGTGCTACCGCAAATGTTCCGTCAGCATACCAAGTCGTGGAAGTTGCCATGTGTTCTAACCAACTCTCTCTCCCAAATATAATAATCCGTTCATTGTTCGTACCACTATCCTTTAAACAGAAATTTTCCTCGGTTTCTGGGGTGGGCTTATACATCATGTATTCATGAGGTAACTGAAGCTCTTGAATCGATCTTGGATTATCGGGGACCTGATTAACTTCGTCTCGTATTCTACAAATAATTTTTCGCATTGCCTGCCTGTTTGGTAACTGTGCCATACCTGCCACGGACATTTTTTCAATGCACTTGTTGATAATCGTACTTGGAGGCTCACAAGTCTTTTCAGCCCGGTCTCTCGCATCAGTTATGACCTTTTCCATTTCGATAGCAACTGCAGATGGGGGATGAGTATGTTCGTTGATCTTTTCGATTACCTCTCTTTCTAACGTGTGAATGCAGGCCTTGCACCTACCATCCTCATGGCATCGCCAAAACTTAACTTGCTTTTGTTTCTTGCTTTCTTTGTCGAAACGATATATAAAACCTTCATGACAGAACTTCTCTCTGCCTCGCTTGCTTTTCACTGATTCAGCCATGGGTTTAAAGATATGGAACTTACCAAATTTACCAAAAGAAATTTACCAAATAACTAAGTAAGTATAAAAACTTGTTAACAAAACTCTAACATTATCTAAACAGTAATCATAATAAAACTCCAACAAAATCTAAAGACAGTTAGAACGATGAAACGACCAAATAACTAAGTGTAAAAGCTGGTATACCTGTGTCATACCTGTGACCTTACTCAAGAATGATTTCTGAATGAATGAGCGGTGAAACGTCCTGGCGCTGAAATATTTGGCGCTGAAACGTCCTGGCGCTGAAACATCAGCGCTGAACTGTCCCATTCCCCAATCTACCTACCCTGCACATCTTTGGGTTGTGAGGGTGAAACCCACGCAGACACGGGGAGAATGTGCAAACTCCACACGGACAGTTACCCAGGGCCGGGATTCGAACCCGGGTCCTCGATGCCATAGGCAACAATGCTAACCACTGTACCACCGTGCTGCCCCCAATATATGTTCTTATTAAGATCTGCCATGACTATCCTCAGACTATCACTTTAAAAATTGAAAGTTTCTCAGACAAGTATTTGGTGAATAGACAGGCTATTTTTAAATTAGTTTCAACAGCATATTTTAAATCATACAGCACCTTAGAATACAAATAAGGCTGTTGTATCGCTCTTTCTAGTGTACTGCGAGTCAGATGTGTTTCCAATAAACATTGTATTTCTATTGAGATTCCATATTGGACTTCTCTAAATTTCTATAGTTTTGTAACCCCTGGTATTTCAGTCATGATCATGATAATGGACTTCCAAGAAGGCATAGGCTGGTGAAAGGGGCAGACATGTGGCATATGAAATTTCCAAGAAAGGTAAAATATATATTTGATAGGAAGAACAAGGAGATAAAAATAAAATGCACAATTATAAAAGTTACAAAAGCAGAGAGACCTAGGGATAAACGTGCACATATTGATGAAGGCAGCAGGGCAGGTTAAGAATGTGATTTTTAAAAGCATACCATATCTGGGCTTTATAAATAGAGATGGAGAATACAAAAGCAAGAAAGTTATGATGAACCTTTTATAAAACATTGGAATTTTCAATTTGATACATATACAGATTGAGTTTCTCTAAGATTCTCAAATTTCTGCTTTGAATCTGAACAAAAGCTTGTCAGTTAGCTATTCCCTGGTGCATTCTCTATGGCAATGCTTCAATCCACCAGAGTCCACTTGCCAACCAATTAGAACTCTTTTCTCATGCAGTATAAATTGTTGTTCCCTTTACTATTGCTATTCTTGTGAACTTTCCTGATGAGTGCAAGACAAAAAGCTTCAACATTTTGTCTCTTTTTTCAGTCATAAATTGAAGATGACCGTAGGTCTTTCCAATGATGTTGCTTGCCAAACTTTCTAAAATCCAACTTTGTTTTTTAAGCTTTCGAATCAGCAATTGAAAATCTGAATGAAGCCAAGATATATTTTGAAAAAGCAGACTGCGGTGAGCGGATCAGAGAAGTCCTTTATTTACAGGCAAGGCTGTTCAACACTCTTGGAAAGACAAAAGAAAGAAATAAATGTGCCATGATGTTCCGCCAGCTACACCAGGAGCTGCCAACCTATGGAGTGCCTCTTCTTTCATAGCATATGATGCAACAACTTAATATAAAGGAATGTTTTTACAGTATCCCTTAATATTAAGCTTTATACAATGGAAGATAAAGTATTCTTGATTTGATTTTGAAATAAGAAAATATCAAATTAAGTTTTTAAATAAAGAATTGACACCATCGTGTTAGCTAATTAGTTTGTATTGTCAGTCAGAAGTTGGATGCTTGGTAGGACGAAGGACATGCAGCAAACTGAGTATATTTACTCAGCAAACTACAAAATCTCGACAAACTACAGCTCACTGAACCCGTGACTGAAAATACTGCACCTTCTTGATTTTAAAAAACATCACTTTTCCCATAAAATCCAGTGAGCGCATGGTAGCCCACTTCAGAGGGCAGTGACAGATAGGTCAAATTGGGTGTAGATTTCCTTCCCTGAAAGACAGCAGCAAACCAGATGGGTTTCTGCAACAATTTGGTAGTGTCACGGTCATCCTAACTGATGCTTACTTTATATTCCTTATTTATTTAATTACTTGGATTTAAATTCACCAACTACTGTTGTGGGATCTGAACGCCGGAATGTGGCAACTAGTGGCTTCTCACAATAACTTAATTGCAGTGTTAATGTAAGCCTATTTGTGACAAAGATTATTATTACCTTTAGTCCAGGCCTCTGGGTTACCAGTCTAGAAGCATAACCACTGTGCTATTGTACCACCACCACTGCCAACCCCCCAAATTTTTCAAAATATAAAAGGTTCACTGTTTTAAGAATTCACAATACATGGACTCCATTGTGAAGATGTATTGGAACAAGGTTATCAACAGATCTGTAAAATTATGCATTAAAATCAACGCATTGGGTGTTCCATTGAAAACTCATAGTAAGTACGCATAGAAATAGCACTGAGGAATGTTTTAATGATGTAGCAGACGTGCTGCGTGACACAGCTGCTATTATAATATGAGAGAAAAATGTGTTCTGATTAAACACCTGTTGCAGCATGTTTTGGGCTGTATAAACTTTAGAAAGTGCATTAAATTGAAGGTAAAAGACAAAGAGACTGGGAACAGAAATTGAGACTGAGTTTTCATGTGAATGTTGGTTTTGTTTCCAAAATCCTATTGGATTTTTACGCTAATTTTTAAATTAACCTATGTTTTATTGACAGACAAGTTAATAATTGCTCCACATGTAAGAAAGAGAGAGTTTGTTACTTAATGTTATTTTTCAAAAAGGATCAGTTGAATTTTGAGATCCATTTTGAAATGAATTTGATTGTCTCACCTGTATTTTGTTGATGACTAGAAAAGATCAATGCTAATGAGCTATACCATTGAAATTCTAGATTCTAAAATTAATTAGATGGATGAGGGACAAGAAATAAACGTGCAAATAAAAAGCAGACAAAGTTTATCTCATTTTTAATTTAATTGTTCCTACCGATGATTTTGAATTATTCTTGTATTCCATCTTGACTTTTGTTACCTTATTCTTAACCACTTATTACTTTATAGTCTTGCTATTAGAAAGCAAAATATATTTTGCATTCATATAGTGATTTTCATCACTCAAAACATCCAAACATTTTCCAGCCAATTAAGTACTTGTGAGGTGTAGTGTAGTCACTGTTGTAATATAGGATATATTGTAATGTTATTAAACACACCAGCTTTTTGCATCCTATTTGTGGTATATTCTTGTAATAAACTGACTCAATAAAAGGATTTTTAAAAATCTATTCAGTTACAACAATATTAAATGTGATACAAGCATGCAAAATAGAAAATTGTGAAATAAAGTAAGATTCATGGTTTATTTGCATCAGTCTTCATTCAGTTAGGTGGCAGTGGAAAATGTTACAAAGGTGTTTGGACACTAATCCCGGCCCAGGTCACTGCCTGTGGAGTTTGCACATTCAACCCATGTCTGCGTAGGTATCACCTCCACAACCCAAGATGTGCAGGGTAGGTGGATTGGCCATGCTAAATTGCCCCTTAATTGAAAAAAAAAATCAGGTACTCTAAATTAGTATTAAAAAAAGATGTTTGGACACCTTGTATGTCATGAAATAAATTTTTTGTGACATTGTAGAACTGAGTAATTAGATATGTAGATGCAAAATTTGTATTTGAAAGTTTACATAATTTTTTAAAGAAACATGGGAGTTTGCTGGGGGTGGAAGAGAATAGAGGAGACATACTAGAACGTTCTTCATCCGAGTTTGAATGCTCCTAGACAACTGAGTTGCAACTCTCCTCTCTCGCCCAGTGGGACAGCTAAAATGGTTTAGGTACTCTGTTTTGGTTCTTAGGTGGTTTAGGTCTACAGCAGATGGCAATAATTTGACCACCTTCCTGAGGAACCAGGAGAAGTGCTGATAAGTTGAAAACATTATTCTATTTTAGGCAGCTGATATTCTAATGTTGGGTTTGAGACAATTTAGGAAATGCTCTAACGTTCCAATTTTAGTATATGTGCTGCCGAAGCGAGCACTAGGAATTGCCCTATAAGGCATCCAAATGATTTGTACCAAAAAGGAGCATGCATTTCTGAAACTTCTGAGTATTTATGCAAATTTTCTATAGCAATTTAAAAAGTTACAGCAATTGTCCAAGTTAATCAATCTCTCAAGGATAAGAGTGAACTATCTTACCAACCTTTGGTTAACAGGATGCCTCATGGTTTGGAAAATCTTTCCACGGAGGTAGAAACAGTGATAGAGCATTCAATGACAGAACGTGGAAATGGAGACAGTGATGCAGGATACAATAGAGTACCTTGGTGAGCATATCTTGGACCAAAACACACACATCCATGGTCACCATACTCTGGGTATGGAACCTGAAGAGAGAGATTGTGCCATCTGGCAGCGTTAATTAGTAATTTCATAGTAAAAGATCCATTGGTAAATAATGATCATAATACAACTGAATTCCAGATCCAGATTAAGTTTGAAAATGACAAATCACAAACAAGAATCTTATCACATAGGCATGAGGGGAGAAGGATAGGGTGGTAAACTTCAAAATGTTCAATAAATACACATTCTACTACAAAATAAAAACTCAGCAAGGAAGATGGCTTACTAAGGAGGTTGGATAGGATAGGAGTGTTACAATCTCACCTAATGTTACCAGTGGACAATCGGGTCCCAGAGTGGAACCCAGCTCAATAGATTCTAACTTTTATTTTTTGTTTAGAGATGTGGATGAACAGAACAAAAGAATAAAACATTTCAGAAATAAGAAAAGATTAACTTCCCATACCAGCCTCCCAAACAGGTGCCGGAATGTGGAGATGAGGGGTTTTTCACAGTAACTTCATTTGAAGCCTACTTGTAACAAGCAATTTTAATTTCATTAATGCACTACTCCTTCACCCCAACTGGTCTCACTGGAACTCTGACTTTCACACAAAAATTTCCAAGTTCCGTTCTCAAAGAACATACCTTGCAATCTTCTCCCAAGCAATGCTATCTCTTGGATGCCTTCACCACGAATCCAGGATTTCAACCTCATTTTCAGTATTTCTCTACCTTGGATCACCACATGCATTCAAGCTTCCTCACAATCTCTTGGGTGCCCAGCCAATGCCAACAGAACACTACTGCTTCAGAAGCTGTATTAAGGTGTCATCAACCTTAGGATCACCACAGATGTCTAGATTGTCTCTAGCTGACATCTCCAGGTCTGCACGTTGCAGCCCTAACTTTAACTCGGAGCCTCTCACTCAGTTTCTGACTTCACTGAACATAACCCTTTTTTTCTGATTTCTGTTCTTTGTTCTTTTAGCTTCCTGGAACACTCATTCCCTGAGTTCTGGGACTTTCTGTTCTTTAGCTTTTGGGGACTTGCTTTCTGTCCCTCTGCATTGTACTGGCAGTTTCTGTGGAATGTTCCTTGCCTCTGAATTACCTGGTTCCAGACTGAACCAGCTTTTCAATGTCAGTTTCTGATTGCTAAGCAACTGCGTAGTTTTTAAAATAAAACTACAAGTGCTTTTAAGTCGTAAAACATTCATTATATTGCAAACCAAATTTAAAATTAAAAGTCTAAACCTGTCGACTTGGAGGCACCTTTGTTTAACATGAAGCTAAACTGAAGTTTTAACCCTTTCCAAGGGCACCAGTACAGAAACATAAAAAATAAACTGACCTTATTTCTAACAAGTACAATATTTATACAAATTTCTTTAAACTATCTACATTAGCACAGGGCTAAATTGCTGGCAATGAAAGCAGACCAAGGCAGGCCAGCAGCACGGTTCAATTCCCGTAACAGCCTCCCGGAACAGGCGCCGGAATGTGGCGACTAGGCGCTTTTCACAGTAACTTCATTGAAGCCTACTTTGACAATAAGTGATATTCATTTCATTTCACATTTCTTAACAAAAATAGGTTAAAAGGAGAGGCATATAATTTGCAAAAAAAAAATCTGGGATTTGAGGGTGTTTTCGAAACCACCAAAAAGTTGATAAAAATAGATTATTAGAGTAAACTAGAGCTAGGAATATAAAAATGATCGCAAGAACCTGAGAAGTAGAAACAGGATAAATTACTATGGGGAATTAAGAAATGGCAGGTACATTGAACACATTTTATGTCTTCACATGAGAAAACACAAATTCCATTCTAGAAATATTGGGTAACCTACGGGCAATGGAGCTGATTATATCACAAGAGATATATTGGATAAACTAAAGGGACTAAAATTGAATAAATGCCCGGGATTAGATGTCAACAAAGATAATTGATGCAATAGCTATGATTTTCCAAAATTCCCAAGATTCTGGAACAATCCTGGCAGCATAGCAGTTAGTAAATGTAACACTGCTATTCAGTCAAGGAGGGAGAGAGGCCAGTTAGCCTGACATGACTCATTGAGAAAATGCTGGAATCTATTAATCAGGAAATCTTAACAATGCACTTAGAAAATCATAATATGATCAGATCAACATGACTTTATGAAAGGGAATTCTGCTTTAAAAATGTATTAGAGTTTTTTGAGGGTGTAACTAATAGGGTAGATAAATGGGAGCCAGTAGATGAATTTCCAAACGACAATCAATAAAATGCCACAGAAAAGGTTAATACACAAGATAAGGTGCTCATGAAGTTGACGGTGATCCATTAGCATGGATATAGGATGAGTTAACGGAGAGGAAGCAGAGACCCGTGCCAAAATTATCTTCGGAATAAGTAACATTGAAAGATCCGAACAACCAGCAATTAACCGACAGAATTATACCATAAGATCTCACGTTTTAAAAACAAAAACTTTATTGTACGTAAAATGAAATTAAAGCAAGTACCGCTATAGCTTATAAAGACTTGTACTATAAATTCAGTTTTACTTCTACTCCCCCTATACCTCCCAAGAGTTCCCTTATCTTACAAATCCTGAAGGTTCATTCACTTTTCCTAGGACTGAGCCAAATTCCTCCTGAATTCACTTTAGGTTCCCCCCCAGTGTACCAGCAATAATCTGAGGTAAGATTTTATGGGGCTCTTCCATTAGCTTTTTGGCTGCAGGACTCTCCACCTTCATAGACTTCATGATTACAGATGTGTTAGCTCCTTGTTCAGGTTGTCAACAGATATTCAATTGCCTTCCCATAGTTTCCCAAGCCAATTCTGTTGATTGATTTTATCAGAAGGCTCCATTAGGACGTTAGATTTTTTCCACTAGCTGCACCACCCACATTCCATATGGTGAATTAACAAATTAGTATTTTTTCTGCCTGAAGTGCAGGCCTATCACCTCTTGTTTTTCTCCCTCGATAGGGTGAGATGCAATCTATACGAAAGCAAAGCTACAACCTGAAAGTCTTGTTTCTGTCAGCAAATAAACATAGATAAACATACAAAAGAACCTTATCATCAAGACTCCACCCTGAATCACTATCTCTATGAAAACAGAATACTTCGGAATGGTTTGAACAGAAATGCAAACAAATTATTTTATTTTCAATTGTTGCACGTTTTACTTGAGTGTATTACGCGTTTATTGGAGTGTATTAACACGCCTCCGTTTAAAGGCCGTGTGCTTAACACTACTACAGCTCTGTGTGTGTATTTTCAGCTCGGAGTCACCAGGTGCCGTATTTAGACAGCTCACAAGTATTTCAAGGTCAGGTTCAAAGTAATAAAACTATACACCGATTAGTAAGTTCAAACGATCAATATTTATTATACAAATATAATAAATACGCATGCATACGCTAAAGACTAATACCTATTTCTACTATTAAGCGACTAAATACTTATCTAAGTAGGAACCAGCAAGGTCAGGGGACAAGGCCTTTGTTCCTTTCTGGGCTGCACCTTCTGTTCGCTAATAGTCGAATAATGTATAAGCAATGCCGGGTTCACGTAGCGAGCGTCGTTTTGGCACTTACTGAACGATGGCTGGTGCTCAACGGCTGGTGATGGAAGACAGGATCTGGAGGCTGGAGTCGGAGTTGAAACAGCAAACCGGAGCAACAACAGACAGCGAGGCCGGAGCAAAACAGACAGAACCATGTGCGGGGTCTACCTTTATAGGTCCCCCAATGTCCGTGCCTTTTTGGGGCGGGCCTTTACCTGCCATGTATCGATTGGGTCATTTCCCAATCGATGTTTTACAAATCCCCCAATCTGAGGGTCTCTTCTCGATGGGTGGGGCGGTCTCTAGGGTCTTTTGTGATGGATACTTCTGGTGCCGTTTCGTCTGGGCGTCCACTCAAAGTATCCATTCAAACCCAAATGTTGCTATTGTGTGGGCCCAGATCTGGATCGCCTCATTACTATGCAAAGCGTTTTTCTATTTACACCTTTGGTTGAGATCTTTCACCTGGCCATAAACTAGTTTCGATACGTGCAGAATGCTAATTAGCCTTTGCAGACTGCTTGTCCCGGCTAAGACTGTTTTCTCCCTACAGTCTTAGCAGTTCTCCATTTTGTTAGCCCAGTGTCCATCTTAGGTGGCTACACAATGCAACTGATTCTGAAACCCATATGAATAATGTATATCTCTAACATAGTTTAATGACCTTTCGCAGAACTGCTAACGTTCAGATTTTTTAATGGAAATAACGATAGACACCCTGGCTCTACTAAGCGGTCCAGAAATGGGTCACCCATTGTACAAGGATTTTTTCACTGCCAGCTCTGACCTTGTAAGACAAACATAGGGTACCTTGTAAGAGTAATTAACTCCAAGCTTCTTTGCATTGCATTTACTTCAGAGTTGCTTATCATTTTTTCAATCCGATGCCCCCCCCCCCCCCACCCCACCATTTATCTACAGTTAAAACTTTAATTCCTAAAACTATAAGTTATATTCTAAAACACATAAATCATGAACCAGATTTTTGCAATAGTTGGCATAAATGGGGCATTTTCAAGTTAGCAGGCTGTGACCAGTGGAATGCCACAAGGATCAATGCAGGGGCCTCAGTTATTTACAACTTATATTAATGACTTTGACAGAGACAGAGAGCAATGTATCTAGGTTTGCCGATGATACAAAGCTAGGTGGGAGGATTCCAGCTGCAAAAGATATGAACAGGTTGAATGAGTGGGCAACAAGGTGACAGATGGAGGATAATTGGGGAAGCGTTATTCACTTTGGCTGTAAGAAGAGAAAAACAGGATATTTTTTAAATGGTGTGAAACTTGTAAATGTCAATGTTCAGAGAGACTCTGGTGTACTTGTACAAGGAACACAAGTTACCATGCAGGAATGGCAAGCAAGTAGGAAGAGTACCCAATTATTTTTTTTCCAATTAAGGGGCAATTTAGCGTGGCCTGCACATCTTTGGGTCGTGGGGGTGAAACCCACGCAGACACAGGGAGAATGCGCAAACTCCACACTGACAGCGACCCGGGGCCGGGATCGAACCCGGGTCCTCAGCGCGGTGAGGCAGCAGTACCAACCACTGCGCTACCGCGTCGCCAACAAGCAAGTAGGAAAGCAAATGGCCTGTTGGTCTTTATTGCAAGAAGATTTTGAGTGCAAGAATAAAGAAATCTGGCTACAATTGAACGCAGCTTTGGTGATTCCACACCTGGAATACTGTACAATTTTTGGTTACCTTATTTAGAAACTCTCACGAACTTCCACAGATGTGCGATAGAGAGCATCCTATCCGGCTGCATCACAGCCTAGTATGGCAACTTCTCGGTCCAATATCGCAAGAAACTGCAGAGTGTGGTGAACTCAGCCCAACACATCACACAAGCTTGCCACCCCCACACTGATTCTGTATATACTCCCGCTGCCTCAGGAAGGCAGACAGCATTATCAGAGACCCCTCCCACCCAGACATTGCCTTCTTCCAGACCCTTCCATCAGGCAGAAGGTACGGAAGTCTGAAGACTCGTACATCCAGACATAGGAACAGCTTCTTCCCACAGCTACAAGACTCCTCAACAACTCCCCCTCAGACTGATCTGTTCCCTTTAAGAACACTATTCACGACGCCCTATGCTGCTCTTGCTCATGTATTTGCTTTGTTTGGCTTTTTGTTCTGCACTGTAACCAATCACTCTTTGTCGATGTACCATTTGCCAATGTTCTCTGATAATTATTCTTTTGTCTACTATGTACGTACTGTGTATGTTCCCTCGGCCGCAGAAAAATACTTTTCGCTGTACTTCGGTACATGTGACAATAAATCAAATCAAATCAAAAGGATGTACTTGCATTGGAGGCAGTACAGTGAAGGTCTATTAGATTGGTCCCTGGGCTGAGGGAGTTGTCCAATGATGATGAGCTGAGTAAATTGGTTCTATGTTAGCATAGTTAGCATAGTTAGCTCTAACGTAGAGCTATGTTAGCACGGTAGCATAGTGGTTAGCATCAATGCTTCACAGCTCCAGGGTCCCAGGTTCGGTTCCCGGCTGGGTCACTGTCTGTGCGGAGTCTGCACGTCCTGTGCGTGGGTTTCCTCCGGGTGCTCCGGTTTCCTCCCACAGTCCAAAGATGTGCGGGTTAGGTGGATTGGCCATGCTAAATTGCCCGTAGTGTCCTAAAAAGTAAGGTTAAGGGGGAGTTGTTGGGTTACGGGTATAGGGTGGATACGTGAGTTTGAGTAGGGTGATCATTGCTCGGCACAACATGAAGGGCCTGTTCTGTGCTGTACTGTTCTATGTTCTCTGGAGTTCTTCTTGAAACATTCAAGATTATGAAGGGTCTTGTCAGGGTAGGTACTGAGAGGTTGATTTCCCTGTCTGGGAAATATAGAACAAGAGGGCACAGTTTCGGGATAAAGGGCTGATCATTTAGGACTGAGATGAAGAGAATTTTCTTCACTCAAAAGGTTGTGAATCTTTGGGTTTTCTACCCCAAAGGTGCATGGATGTTCTGCAAGCGAGGAAAGTGGAGTTGAAGCTTAAAGATCCGCCATGATCATATTGAATAGTGGAGCAGGTGTGATGAGCAGTAGGCTGTCTCCCATTCTTATTTCATATGTTCTATTAATAGAATTTAAAAATATTAAATTTCTCACCAGTTGGCCAGATTTGACCTTGCTGAAATCAGTGGCGTATGAAAAAGGAAAGAAAGTTTTGAGAAACTTATTTGTTCAGCAAATACCACTTCTATAGAAAATACTATGTTGAGTGTTCTTGTTGGGTTAGTGTAATAACATCAATTAGATTGAATTTCCATGTTGGTCCTGGAATGAGAAATGGTGTCCATGACTTTGAACTGATGGAATCATTCCAAAACCACCTAATTCTGGGAAATCTTATTCTAGGCCATTAATGAAAATGCGCTCATTGCTTCTGAGCGAGCTTGTCAAATTAGTAGTAATTTTGTGGTAGGATTGCTGAAATTCACTTCATCTTGGTTTGGACAGATGTTTTATAAGTCACTGCAACAAACAATATTCCTCTGACACATATTTTCTCTATCAGTGTAAGTTCACACTCTGGTCACCTTTTTCAGGCTGAATGGCCCTCAAATTGGCAGTCTTTATTCCGACACACACCAGACTCTTAGCTCCTTTGCAAAAATACATCCATTTGCCATAATGAGGAATGCCAACTTGGGTTGTATACTTATATCAATGGCGGTTTCACTAGGTTGTGCAGGAGTGTCCAAGATAACACTGGAGGGAGGCATAATAGCATATTGAAACATTTACACGTAACAGCGTAGAACCTTAGAGCACAGAAAGAGGCCATTGGGCCCATTATGGTTGTACCAGCTTTGGAAGAATGATCCAATGCATCCCTCTTGTAGTCCTGCAAATTCTCTTTAAAATCACACATCCAACTCTTTTTTGAAGTTACTATTCATAGAATTTGCAGTGCAGGAGGCCATTTGGCCCATCGAGTTTGCATTGGCCCTTGGAAAGAGCAACCCAATTAAGGCCACACCTCCACCCTATCCCAGTAACCCCACCTAGCCTTTTTGATACTAAGAAAAATTTAGCATGGCCAATCCACCTAACCCGCACATCTTTAGACTGTGGGAGGAAACCGGAGCACCCAAAGGAAATCCACGTAGACACGGGGAGAACGTGCAGACTCCGCACAGTGACCCAAGCCGGGAATCGAACCTGGAACCCTGGAGTTGTGGAGCAACTGTGCTAACCCCCGTGCTATTGTGCTGCCCTAAATCACACATTGAATCCTTTTTAATACCATCTACTTTGATAGTCTGGGTTTGCCACTTTTTATTCTATGCCCGATTGCCCGAACCACTTTCAAAGTGCCCTCCCTCTGATTCATGTATCTCCTCCCCTGAGTGATTGCAGGAGTTCGCCTTTTGTTTCCTGTCAGGCTTTGTATTTGCATCTCGCTGCCGATTGGTTGATGCCCGTGTCAATCACGCTGGGGAGGAGGCTTGTCGGGTTGTGCGCAGCCGCAACAGCGGGGTGTCCGTTTACGCTCGAGCTGCTGGGCACCTGGCACCGAGAGGTTGGACATGTTGGTGTAGTTTCGGGACGCGGACACGGAGCAACTGTCATGAAGGTACTGGTCCCTTTGGTATTTTCGGAGTCGTCATGTTGCTGGCGTGGCCCTCCGTTCCTGTAACGGTGCGGCTGCCACCTCCCCGATCGGGAGACGAATGACTTGTCGCCGGTGTCGGCAGATCATATTTGGCACCAAGGACGGGGGTCGACGCCGATTTTTGAAGCGGCTTTTCCTCAGATCGGGGAGGGGGCGGCAGCATCTTCAAGCGTCCCTTTCAAATCGCTGGAACAGCAGATGTAGGTGTAGAAAATGCGAGTGGGCGTTTACTGATGGCGGTGGCTGTGCTTTAACTTTGAATTTTACATCACAGCGCGAGCGTGGAAGCCAGGCGTGTTATTTATTGTGTTATTTACCGGGGACAGCAGGCAGCAGCAAGGGAGGAAGGAGGGCTGCCTTGACTGTCTGGGTCAGGCGTGGGTGTTTCTCTCTGGTTTCTTACAGAGGCCGTGAGTGTGGCGCACTCTGGCGTACAGATGTGAAAGCTTTCCAGCCGCAATCCCTGGGGATTTTGTCAGATCCTCCCTAACTCGCCGTTCATGCTTATTGTCAAATCCCAGTTTTTGCGATGTTCGATGTCAGTGTAGGGGGGGGGGGGGGGGGGGGGGGGGGGGGGATGAAAGAGAGTGCCTGATTTAGGAATTCTGTAGGCGTCCAGTGATTTTATTTTAAATAAATTATGGTTTGGCGAAAATGTCAGAACATTTTAACTGTTTAATCATTGACACTGTGCGTGTAGTGAAAAGTATGAATTGCAAAATTTAAAAAATGATTTTCATAATCCCTTTGACCGACATTTTGCTTTTTCTGCGTTTAATTCTATTTGACGACTTCCAGCCTTCATATTATACACAGATTGCGCTATACCTGTCATATCTATTCACTACTTCTATTCACTAGGATTTCACTGCACTTCATTGCAGTGTTAATGTGAGCCTACTTGTGACAATAGTAAAGATTAGTATTATTAAGAATGACAGCAGTCAGACAACGTTTTAGTGTAGTTGCTTTATAGGTGTGCTTCACTAAGATTTCAATTGCAGTTGGCTTGAACTTATTTTTGCAATTTGAATTGCAGTTAAATTGCATAACAAAAGTAATATGGTCCTCAATTTGGGAAGCATGTTTTGAGTTAAATAGTATTAGAATGAAGTAATGATGGAAGAAATTTATGATTGTGTTCAGGGTCTCAGACAAGAAATATTATACAATAATACATCAACAAGAACAAAAACTCAGCAGATCTGACAGTAGGGCAGGAAAGCAGAGTTAACGTTTTGAGTCCTTTTGGCTCTTTGTCAGATCTATAGGGAGAATGTGTTAAATATTGAAGTGTGTGTCATGATATGCAGACATGCAGATAATGATATACAGGCAGGTGCAGATAGGCAGCTAACGAACACAGAGAACAGGACATGACCAATGAGCAGACAGGACACTCTGGGGTGGCATCTCACTATAAAAGGCACGAGGCGCTCACACTCCACCTCTTTCCACTGATGAACATCTACAGCGTGAATCAGGGTGTATGTATAGTATCACACCTCCAGCATGTGGCTAAGAGCTAGTCTGGTTCAGTCAGACAGAGTAACCACAATTAGGTTAGCAGAGAGTCGAACTCATAGAGAACTGTGCTACTGGTTCAGTAAATCAGTCTGAACTAACTTCAAAGTCTGGAGTATCTTTTGGTTAAAGCTGCATCCAGTTGCAGCCTGTGTTATCCCAGAGTACATAACACATCATGCTACCAGGAGACTGCTTAATCTAGGTGGTTTACCTCAGTCCATTCCATGACGACCAGCGAATGTATCCCGGCACCATGGAGAAGATTCAGGCTCCTCACGAGCTCAGGACCCCTGGCAATCTCAGTGCCAACTGGCGGACATTCAAGCAAAAGTTTCTGCTGTACATCGAAGCTTCGGACCTCGTGGGTGCGTCTGGTGCAAGGAAGATCGCGCTTCTCCTCTCAACAGCAAGTGATCAAGCCATCAAACTCTTCAACTCTTTTCACTTCACCGAAGGCCAGGACAGGACAAAGTTTCAGACCATCCTGCACAAGTTTGACAATCACTGTTTAGTGGACACCAATTAAATCTTCGAACGCCACATATTCAAACAGCGTCTAAAAGGTAAAGATGAATCTTTCAACTCCTTCTTAACTAAACTCTGTGTGCTAGCGCTGTCCTGCAACTTTGGTGGTATTGCTGACTCCATGATCAGAGACCAAATCGTTTTTGGAGTTCACTCTGATCCTTTGAGAAGCAGCAACTGAAAATCAAGCATATGACCCTGCACAGTGCATGAGCACGCCAAAAATCGCTATGCCCAGTACAAATCGGCTGAAAATGAGAAACTTGCCTCCCATGAGGCAGAGAGTGTGCAGGCCATCTCCCGGATGCAGCGGCTCAGCATTGATGAAAGCGGCCATTTCGCGCACTTTTCCCGGGGCCCCACGCATGCGCAATACGAACGGGATAACGAAGTGGCCGACACCCGCACTGCGCATGTGCAACAACGCGCAGACGTCAGGACACCGACGTCATAACGTGCTTGAACTGTGGCAACGCCCACTTAAAGAAACAATGCCCTGCAAGAGGCAGGCGATGTTTAAACTGTGGGAAGCCTGGACACTATGCAGCCTTGTGCAGGTCTGCACCACCAGTCAGGGACCAGCGCTCCCAATTCCAACGACGGCGCGTTCAAAGTGTGCAACAACGATTTCAGGTTTCTGATCCTGGCAGCACAATGGATCCAGAGGAAGAATGCCTGGAATCCGCCTACTGTGTGGGCATCATTGCCAAATGTGAATATGCCACATCCAACGCATCACAAATTCAATCCATCCTCGCTGTGGATTCTGCGGACGAATGGCGTGTGGTGATGCAGGTCAACCATTGATCCATCCAGTTTAAGCTGGACACAGGTGCTTCTGCCAACCTCCACTCACAGGCAGATTTCAAACGCATCAAGAGGCCCCCAAAGGTCCTTCCTGCAGGCTCCTGGACTACAACGGAAATGCCATCACTGCACTGGGATCCTGCCATCTACTCGTCTTCAACTGGAGCACCCAGGCACGGTTACGTTTTGAAATTGTCAAGCCAGAAAGGGCATCCCTACTTGGCGCCCATGCCTGCAAGCAGCTGAACCTCGTGCAGCGGGTTTACGCAACGGCATCCTCCAATGTGGATCTTCAGGCCGGCATTGATGACATCCTCGCTCAGTATCTGGATGTGTTCGACGGGATGGGCATGCTCCCATATCGATACAAGATTCTGCTACGACCTGATGCCAGGCCAGCGGTCCACGCACCACGCCTGGTCCTGGCTCTGATGAGGAAGCGCCTGAAGGCACAGCTGAAGCAACAGGGCATCATTTCCTAGTTAACCGAACCGACTGACTGGGTCTGCTCGATGGCATGTCTTAGAAAGCCTTCGGGAGACCTGCGCATCTGTATTGATCCTAAGGATCTCAATAAGAATATAATGCGTGAACATTACCCGATCCCAAAGCGGGAGGAACTCACCAATGAGATGGCACACGCATGTTTTCTCACCAAATTAGATGCGTCACATGGATTTTGGCAAATCCAGCTGGATGAGTCCAGCAGAAGGCTCTTCACCTTCAACACACCATTTGGCAGATACTGCTATAATCGCATGCCGTTTGGCATTGTATCGGCATCAGAGATCTTCCATCGCATCATGGAGCAGGTGAGGGAGGTCATTGAAAAATGAAATGAAAATCGCTTATTGTCACGAGTAGGCTTCAATGAAGTTACTGTGAAAAGCCCCTAGTCGCCACATTCCGGCGCCTGTCCGGGGAGGCTGGTACGGGAATCGAACCGTGCTGCTGGCCTGCTTGGTCTGCTTTAAAAGCCAGCGATTTAGCCTGGTGAGCTAAACCAGCCCCTGAAGGGGTTCGTGTGCACATGGACGACATCATCATATGGTCCCCGACCCCTGAAGAGAATGTTTCCAGTCTCCAGCAGGTATTCCGCCGTGTCCATGCCAATGGCCTGAAGCTGAACAGGTCCATATGTTGCTTTGGCATGTCGACACTCAAGTTCCTAGGTGACCAGATCTCTCAGCAGGGAGTGCATCCGGACACAGACAACGTCAATGCCATCGAAGCCATGAAGGTCCCGGAAGACAGGAAGATGGGGTTGCGCTTCCTGGGCATGGTCAATTTTCTGGGCAAGTTCATCCCAAACCTGGCCTCACGCACCACGGCCCTACAAAACCTGGTTAAAATAAAAGTCCACTGCCTTTGAGTGGAAGGCAGCATGTCAGGCAGAGTGTTTTGAGCTGAAAGCCAAGCTCACCACTGCACCCGTCTTGGCATTTTTCGACCCAGACAGGGAGACGAAGATCTCAACAGATGCGAGCCAGGATGGCATCGGTGTGGTGCTGCTTAAATGTGATGACACTTCATCCTGGGCACCAGTAGCCTACGCATCAAGGGCCATTACGCCCACCGAAACAAGGTATGCGCAAATAGAGAAGGAATGCCTGGGTCTTCTCACTGGCATTCTCAAGTTTCACGACTATGTCTACGGCCTGCCGAAATTCACTGTCGAGACGGATCATAGGCCTCTGGTCCACATTATCCACAAGGACCTGAACGACAAGACGCCTTGGTTGCAGTGCATCCTCCTCAAACTCAGAAGGTACGACTTTGACAGTGTGCACGCCTGGCAAGGAGCTCATCATCGCTGATGTGTTGGCCCACTCCATCACATTGCCTGGTGAACCGCTGGAAATCATCCGGCAGATTGAATCACAGGTGCAGCTGTGTGCTAGCACCCTCCCGGCGTCTGATGAGAAGGTGGTTCGTATCCGCGAGGAGACAGCCAAAGACCCCCTCCTGCAGCGTGTCATGCACCACCTCGCCAATGGCTGGCAGAAAGGGCAGTGCCCTCAATTTTACAATGTAAAAGACGACCTGACAGTGATTGATGGTATCCTCCTCAAGCTGGACCGGATTGTCATTCCACTCAGTCTCCAGAGCTTGGTGCTCCGCCAAATCCATGAGGGATACCTGGGCGTCGAGAAGTGCAGACGCAGAGCCAGGCAGGCTGTCTACTGGCCCGGTATTAGCCAGGACATCTCGAACATGGTCCTCAAACTGCGCGACCTGTCAACGCTTCCAGTCAGCGCAGAGCAAGGAGACGCTCCAGCATGAAATCGAGACCTCCCCGTGGTCCAAGGTTGACATTGACCTCTTTCCTGCGAGTGGTCGTGACTACATGTCGATTATTGACTATTTCTCCAATTACCCTGAATTCTTGAAGCTCTCAGACCTCACATCTCGGACCGTCATCAAGGCCTGTAAGGAGACATTCTCCAGGAATGGTATCCCACTGTGGTAGTCGGCATTAGAGGTATTACGGTACCTAGGTTGATGCTGTAAGATCATTGATGTGGGAGGTACTTGAGACAGTAACATCATTGGTGACGCCTGCCTGCTGGTTCCGCCCAGTAAGGCGGAATATAAGAGTCTGTGTCTCCCTAGCTGCTGCATTCTTCTGTACCTGCGCTGCTAAGGGAAACATCTAGTCCAGTAAAGCCTTCAATTGTACTCCAATCTCGCTTCGAGAGTTATTGATCGTGCACCATGTTAATTGGACTAGATTTTGAAGAATGGAGCTCCGCATCAAGCCGGAGTGCCTGCAACTTAGCCCCCATGGGGCAAACTCAGTGGCAACCTTCAAACACTGGCTGACGTGCTTCAACGGGTACCTCAGGACGGCCATAACTACACCCACGGAGGACCAGAAACTGCAGGTTCTCCACACGAGGGTGAGCCCAGAGATCTACACGCTCATCGAGGACGTGGACGATTTCGAGGCCGCGATGGCCGTGTTGAAAGGACACTACATTCGCCCAGTAAATCAGGTTTAAGCCCGACATCTGCTAGCGACAAGGCGACAAATCCCGGGGGAATCGCTAGACGAATTCTACCGCGCACTTCTGGTACTAGGTAGGAACTGTGACTGTCCGCAAGTTTCAGTCAGCGACCACACAGAACTTTTAATCCGGGATGCATTCGTTGCAGGTATGCTGTCCTCCCAAATCCGTCAGCGGCAAGGTCTATTTAGGGGCCAATAACGCTTTACGTAAAGTAGACAACGACATTTAAGATTCTAGACACTTGCCAAGAGAATTAAGCCTTCCACGGCTTTGAACAAACAAAAATAAAGTTTACTGTACAAGATTAGAAAGATAAAATAATTTACAACATCTATCTTATGCTGGATTAATATGAGATATGTGTGAATTAACACCACATTTAAAAAATAAATGGAAGATGTGACCAAAATAGAGTCTGTGGATTCTCAACAATGCATGTAGATATCACTAAACCCTGAGTGAACCAATGTCACTGAAACTCTATTTCTCTCATGAGGGTTTCCAGTCCTCGCTTTCGAATATCCCCGTATGCATTCAAGCATGACTTCAGCTCTTCAGTCACACCAAGCAGAACATGCTGTTCCAAAGGGGTTACCTTGCCCCTACAGCTTGCAGCACAGAGACCCCAACCTTCTACAGCCTTCTCTTCAATTATCAGGGCTTCCCCTGAGTCCGTTTCTTACTTTTTAGCTGAACTTGGACCTCTTCCTGTCCCTGTCCGCTGTCTGGGGCTCTTCTGCTGGGAGTTCTTCCTGTCCCTCTCCCTTTCTGACTTCTTCCTGTCACAAGCCTTGGACACTGATCTCCAACGGCACCCTCCTGATCGTATGACATGGCTTTTCACTGTTTTCTTATATGCACAAGGGTGATGTATTACGACACCAGGCTAGACCCCAACAGTGGCTAGTATGATGGACAAAACCCCCAATATTTTATTTAAATTTTGTACGACTGTGAGGGAAGCATACTTCATACTCCAGGAGTGATTGCACAAATAACTAGGAATATGGTATATATTTCTTTTAAAATTTAGTGTACCCAATTCATTTTTTCCAATTGAGGGGCAATTTAGCATGGCCAATCCACCTAGCCTGCACATCTTTGGGTTGTGGGGGCGAAACCCACGCAAACACGGGGAGAATGTGCAAACTCCACATGGACATTGACCCAGAGCCGGGATCGAACCTGGGACCTCAGCGCCGTGAGGCTGCAGGGCTAACCCACTGCGCCACCATGCTGCCCGGAATATGGTATATTGAAACAAACTTTATTACTAACACAGTCTATATATTGCCTTAAAGAGATATTCTTTGAGAAAGATCTTTTGACACTGCTTCACAGAAAAGATCTGACTCCTGTCAGAAATTCTGGCTATATGTCTACCAAAGCTGTTTCAACTGACTTGTTTCAGCTCCCCCTTGTTCTCAGACATGTGGGGGTTATTGGGTTACGGGGATAGAGTAGAGATGTGGGCTTGAGTAGGATACTCCGTAAGCGCCGGTGCATTCGATGTGCCGAATGGCCTCCTGCACTGTCAATTCAATGAAGTCTGCATTCTGCACTACTTTAAATATTGTTAATCTCTTTTAGCTAACTTACAGTGAGAGCATAACTGTGGACACAGCTTCATTCAGCTCAGAACTGAACTGAAAATGCTTTCTCAAAAAGCCTTCGCTCCACCCAGCAATGACATCATCACCAAGCTGAAAACAAATTAGCTCCCCAGGGAATCCCCTTAATTAGAAGAGAATTGCATTCGCCCAAACTATTCACAATGAGTAATTGTATCTCTGGCTCCAAAAAGCTTGGTTGTCTTTCAAACCATGATTCTTTTAAAACATGACTTCAGGAGTCAAACTCTAACCCAGGCTTTTAACCCTTACTTCACCAAATACTTATAATACAAAATATCTGAAATTCCTACATTCATCACAGTTGGGCCCAAAGAACTTGAAAATGAAGAGCTGTGCATGTGTGTGAAAACTCTGAAGTCTATCAGGAATTGAAGCTCCTGACATCCTTTCTTACTCTTAAGGTAAATTGGACTTCATAACACTCGTAAAGCAAACATCCAAGCTTTTGGTCATTTGCTCTTCAGTAGTTGTGTCAAATTGTGTTTGATAATGCTGCTATGAGGCACTTTGGGATGTTTTACTGTATTAAAGAAGCTGTATAAATGAAAGTTCTTGTTGTGTTGAGATAATTCCATGAATGCCAGGCACCCTCAGCACCATACCTGTAGCTATTCTTCATTTGTGAAACCAAACTTGAGTCAGCAGGGTATTTGATGGAGTAATAACAGTAAGCCTGCTACTATCTTCTCCAGACGTCAACATAAAGACTATTTTCTAGCAGTGTTGTTGGATAACTGGGAGCAGAAATGCTGAATGATTTGATCTTTCCTACAACACTGTCACCCTAATCGCACCCTGTGCAGCAACATATTCTTAGCCCATATTTATGGTTGAGAATGTTGGTACAGAAAATTACAGAAACCCTTACAAGTCCAGAGAGATTATCACCAGATCCCAAAATACCTTATTTCAAGTTCTTTCATTTTAAATTAATGACTTGCATTTCTAAAAAGACGTGTTCTTCATTATATTTATAATAGTTACCGTAACATATTCTTCATGAGATTTTCAAGAATTAAAGATTAACCCAATGGCAGTTAGATTAGTTGGATTTACTGTGCCACGGAGAATGGATTAAAGGTTAGAAAATTACCTTTTAACACTGTAGAGCAGTGTTAGCACATCATAGAATTTACAGTGCAGAAGGAGGCCATGATGGTTTGGGCCATGGTGGCCAACTTGTGTTGACCACTCGAGCATTCGAGTCCCCAGTTCTTTATTTCCAATTAAGGGGTGGTTTAGAGTGGCCAATTTACCTACCCTGCTCATCTTTTTGTATTGTGGCTGTGAGACCCGCACAGACAGGGAGAATGCGCAAAATCCACACGGACATTGACCTTAAGGCAGCAGTGTAACCACTCGAGCATTGCAGCCTCTGTAGAGGAAGACTGTGTGCTAAAAAAGCACATGATTCACTTTCTCTGGGCCCACTTCTCGGCCAGCTGAGCTTTTCATTTCTGTTCACCTCCTCCACTGCAGATGATACTAAAGTAGGTGGGAAAGCAGGCAGTGAAGAGGAGATACAAGTTTTACGGATGGATATTGATAGGCTGGGAGATTGGGCCAAAATTTGGCAGATGGAGTTTAATGTGGATAAGTGTGAGGTTATCCATTTCGGCCAAAAAAATAGCCAGGCAAATTATTATCTAAGTGGAAAGCAGATTCAAAATGCATATGGGCAGAAGGATCTGGGTGTCTTTGTTCATGAATAACAGAAAGTCTGTATGCAGGTACAACATGTAATAAGAAAGGTAAATGGAATGTCAGAGTTTATTGCAAAACGACTGGAGTATAAAAGTAGGGAAGTATTGTTGCAGTTGTATAGGGTGTTGGTGAGACCACATCTGGAGTACTGTGTCCAGTTTTGGTTTCCTTATTTGAGGAAGGATGTGGTGGCATTGGAAGCAGTTCAGAGGAGGCTCAGCAGATTGATTCTGAAGATGAAGGGGTTGACGTATGAGGAAAGAGTAAACCGTTTGGGCTTACACTCGCCGGAGTTTAGAAGGATAGAGGGGGGGGATCTGATCGAGGTATATAAAATACTAAAAGAGATTGATAAAGTAAATATAGACAAAATGTTCCCTCTTGTGGGGCAATCTAGAACAAGAGGTCACAGGTATAGGTTGAAAGACGGTAGATTTAAAACTGAGATGAGGAAGCACCACCTCTTGCAGAGGGTGATGAGTTTGTGGAACCTGCTGCCCCATGGTGCAATGGAGTCTGAATCATTAAATGGTTCCAAGACGGAGATAGATATATTTCTGATAAAAACGGATTAAAGGGATATTGGGAATAGGTAGGGAGGTGGCTTTGAGACCAGAAAGAGATCAGCCATGGCGGAGCAGGCTCGACGGGCTGAATTGCCTACTTATGCTCCTAATACCTAGTTCCTATGCCCTTCCAATGGTCACCTCCAGGGGTCATGGTCATCAGAAACTAGCTTCCAGTTGTCAGTGTCATTATCCATCAACATCGTATGTGCTTGCGAGTGTCCTTGTCGTGGAGCTATGGAAGGCTAGGAATGGACACCCAGGAGGTTGTGAACCAGTGACCGGTTCACCATACAGAAAGTCTTTGGATATTTGGCCATCATCCATTCAATAAATATAGACAAGCCAGTACAGATAATGTTAGCTTGTCAATGTGCTTGTGCTGAATCAGCATGCTCCAGGACCTCTGAGTTGGTGACCTTGTCCTGCCAAGGGATGCCAAGGATATGCCTGAGACAGCAAAGGTGAAAACTGTTCAGCCTTTTCTCCTGTCTAGAATATGTAGTCCAGGACTCACCACTATAGATGAGTGCCCTGAGGATGTAAGCTTGGTAGACTGACAGTTTGGTGTTCTCAGTAAGGTTGCTGTTCTGTACTTACTTAGCTTGGACATAACAGCTGTAGCTTTTGTGGTGCATTGGGCATAACAGCTGCAGCTTTAATGATGCATATGTTGATTTCAGCATTATGTGGAAAATCACTGGTGATTTTGGAGTCTAGAGATGAGAAGCTGCCAATCATCTTCAACGTCTCATTGTCAATGCTGATAGATGGCAACATCCTGGACCATGACATTTGTGTTCCTGATGCTAATGGTGAAACCAAACTCTGCAGGTGTGCAAGGTGTCCATTTGCCGCAGAACATGTTGTTCAGTATGGAGTGCTGGTGTGGCACTGTCAGGGTAGAGAAATCTCTGACCTGGTCTTGGCACATATTTGTCTTGGATCTCAGGTGGGGGATGTGGAACATATCATGTGCCATAGAACATCGATATCGATCCCTATAGTGGCAGGAGGAGGCCATTTGGCCCATCAAATCTGTACTGACCCTCTGTAAGAACTCCCTACCTAGGCCTACCTCATCCCTGTAACCCCACCTAACATGCACATATTTGGACACTAAGGGGTAATTTAGCATGGCCAATCCACCTAACCTGCATGTTTTTGGATTGCGGGAGGAAAGCAGAGCACTCAGAGGAAACCAACACAGGGAGAATGTGCAAACTCCACACTGTGATGAATGTTGGAATTTCAGGTATATGTAGTTGGTACAGTAAGGGTTTAAAAACTTCAGCTCGTGTGTGTATGACTGCGTCATTAGTGTTTGTAAAAATTCTGGTTTACAAGGCAGCCAGGCTTCATGGATGCAAGAGGCGTGATTACAGCATCGTAAACGTAAGAGCGTAAGACACGTAAGAGGGTGTCCTGCAGAGTTGTTGATTAGAGACATTGGGCGAAATTCTCCGGTGACCGGGATCCGGTGCCAAAAACGGCGCTGATGACTCCGGCGTCGAAACATCGCGTATTCTCCAGGCCCGAATGGGCCAGCAGCGGCGTTACTCCATTCACGTCGACGTCACCTGCTGACGTCGGGCGACGTAATCAACGCCTCCCGGCGTGACGACACAAAAGAGGCCCCACCCCAACCCACCGGCACCCGCATTCTGTGATCCCCTCTCTTTCCCCCCCCCCCCCCCCAACCCACCCGCACTCTGTGATATCCCAACCCACCGGCACCCGCAGTCTGTGACACCCCCCCCCCCCCCCCCCCCCCCAACCCACCAGCACTCACACTCTGATCTCTCCCTCTCCCCCCAACCCACCGGCACCCGCACTCTGTGATCTCTCTCCTCCCCCCCCCCCCCCCCCCAACCCACCGGCACCCGCACTCTGTGATTTCCCCCCCCAAACCCACCGGCACCCACACTCTGTGATCCCCCCCCTCCCCAACCCACCGGCACTCACTCTCTGATTTCTTTCTCTCCCCCCAAGCCACCGGCACCCGCACTCTGTGCTTTCTCTCCACACCCCCCGGCCTGTCAACCACCTCCACGATGAACGGCGTCAACCATCAGCACTGGTTGACGCCGTTAAATACCAGTTCTGATTAACGCCGACGTGACCCGTGGCCACTTCGGTGGGACTTCGGCCCATGCGGGCCGGAGAATAACGGCAGGACACAAACCCGTAGCCTCCCGCCGGCCCCCGCCATTCTCTGAGGCGGGGGGCGGGATTGGTGGCATACCGACTTTTTGCGGGTGGGAGAATTGTGGACATGGCGGTGACGGGATTTTCGGCGGCCCTGGGCGATTCTCCGACCCTACTGGGGGTCGGAGAATTTCGCCCATTGTGTTCAGTATAGTAAGATGATGTAGTTAATGGCAGGAGCCAAGGGTTGAAGCAGTCATGTTTTCAAAGTGTTCGCTTTTGGCTGGAAGGTGAGCTGAGAGTGTTTCTGGAGAAATACAGCCAGAGATTCTGCATTATTCTGACAGGGTCTCTTTCTTTAAAGTAGGCTCAAAAGATCTCTTTCAAAGTGGAGTATTCAACACATCTCTTTACACCAAGTATTCCTGAGTCTGCTAACTGCATTTAAAAGTGGATTGGAACCAGAGATGATTTTGTTGTTTGAATGGAAATAAAGATAGCAGTTAAGGGTGATTGTGTCACTGTATTGATTAGCATTGGTTAAGGGGTGATTATCTGGTGTGATATTAAAGATATTTTAATACTGTGTTAATAACGTTTGTGTGAAATCACTCCTGGAGCGAGGTATCCTTTCCTCAGTCTTACAAAATTGAAATAAAATATTGGTGTTTCTGTCCAGTACCCTAGTCTTGGGGTCTGGTCCGGGATTGTAATAACACAGACATTCACCCAAGGCCAGAATTGAACCTGGGTCCCTAGCTTTGTGAGGCAACAGTGCTAACTGTGCTGCCTTGTGGAATGCGCTTGGCTCTATGATCTAGAGTCCTTCTGCATGAGCGAGCTGATGGAGGGAGTGTGTGAGTGTTTTGAGCGAATGTAAGTCATATGGGATGGTTGATGCAATGCGTTTAGTGCGAGTGAAGAGAATTTACATTCTTTCCACTTTGTGTGCTAGTTTTCAACCCACTTGTTACCAGCAGCGTGAAAAAGAGAACCAAATATGTAAGTCTCCTCTTGTCAGTACCAGCCCCATAATCATCAAATCCTCAACTGTGCATTATCATAGATATCAGAATTTGCAGTGCAGAAGGAGGCCATTCGGCCCATCGAGTCTGCACCGGCTCTTGGAAAGAGCACCCTACCCAAGGTCAACACCTCCACTTTATCCCCATAACCCAGTAACCCCACCCAACACTAAGGGCAATTTTGGACACTAAGGGCAATTTATCATGGCCAATCTACCTAACCTGCACATCTTTGGACTGTGGGGGGAAACCGGAGCACCCGGAGGAAACCCATGCACACACTGGGAGGATATGCAGACTCCACACAGACAGTGACCCAAGCTGGAATCGAACCTGTGACCCTGGAGCTGTGAAGCAATTGTGCTATCCACAAGGCTACCGTGTTGCCCATTCTCGTGGCATAAAACAGAAACTGGGCATGTCTCAGTCCCAGGCTAAACTTTCAGAGGAGCTCAGAACAGCTTTGGCCCCTGATGGAACCATCAATTCACAAGACACGTGCTTTAAGATATGAACAGTGGTTTTAATCTACTTACTACAGAGCCAGCCTGTTACCCGATGAACTCTCGATGAACTGCAGGCTGGCTCTGGACGAGGGTATTTATACAGTAGTCCAGGGGGAGGAGTCGTGGGCGGAGCCAAGGGTGGAGCCCTGTACAAACTCCTGAGCATTCACAGAGCTACTCCCCCAGTGGTCGGATAATGCTACTGCGCTTACAATGGTATTGGTAAATACAGTGTGAATTACTAAGTTACATTCACCACAGCCCCCAGATGTGCAGGCCCAACCCAACTGGTATGTGGACACACCTTGGCATTCTTTTTAAATTTAGAGTACCCAATTTTTTTTCCAATTAAGTGACAATTTAGCTTGGCCAATCTACCTAACCTGCACATCTTTAGGTTAGAACATAGAACATAGAACACTACAGCGCAGTACGGGCCCTTCGGCCCTCGATGTTGCGCCGACCTGTGAAACCATCTGAAGCCTATCTGACCTACACTATTCCATTTTCATCCATATGTCTATCCAGTGACCACTTAAATGCCCTTAAAGTTGGCGAGTCTACTACTGTTGTAGGCAGGGCGTTCCACACCCCTACTACTCTCTGAGTAAAGAAACTGCCTCTGACATCTGTCCTATATCTCTCACCCCTCAATTTAAAGCTATGTCCCCTCGTGTTGGTCATCACCATCCGAGGAAAAAGACTCTCACTGTCCACCCTATCTAACCCTCTGACTATCTTATATGTCTCTATTAAGTCACCTCTCAGCCTTCTCCTCTCTAACGAAAACAACCTCAATTCCCTGAGCCTTTCCTCGTAAGACCTTCCCTCCATACCAGGCAACATCCTAGTAAATCTCCTCTGAACCCTTTCCAAAGCTTCCACATCCTTCCTATAATGTGGTGACCAGAACTGCACGCAGTACTCCAGGTGCGGCCGCACCAGAGTTATGTACAGCTGCAGCATGACCTTGTGGTTCCGAAACTCAATCCCCCTGCTTATAAAGGCTAGCACACCATATGCCTTCTTAACAGCCCTATTAACCTGGGTGGCAACTTTCAGGGATTTATGTACCTGGATGCCGAGATCTCTCTGTTCATCTACACTACCAAGAATCTTGCCATTAGCCCAGTATTCTGCATGCCTGTTACTCCTTCCAAAGTGAACCACCTCACACTTTTCCGCATTAAACTCCATCTGCCACCTCTCAGCCCAGCTCTGCAGCTGATCTATGTCCCTCTGTATCCTATAACATCCTTCAGCACTATCCACAACTCCACCGACCTTCGTGTCATCTGCAAATTTACTAACCCATCCTTCTACACCCTCTTCCAGGTCATTTATAAAAATGACAAACAGCAGTGGCCCCAAAACAGATCCTTGCGGTACACCACTAGTAACTGAACTCCAGGATGAACATTTGCCATCAACCACCACCCTCTGTCTTCTTTCAGCTAGCCAATTACTGATCCAAACCGCTAAATCACCTTCAATTCCATACTTCCTTATTTTCTGCAATAGCCTACCGTGGGGAACCTTATCAAACGCCTTACTGAAATCCATATACACCACATCAACAGCTTTACCCTGATCTACCTGTTTGGTCACCTTCTCAAAAAACTTAATAAGGTTTGTGAGGCATGACCTACCCTTCACAAAACCGTGTTGACTATCGCTAATCAACTTGTTCTTTTCAAGATTATTATAAACCCTATCTCTTATAACCTTTTCCAACATTTTACCCACAACCGAAGTAAGGCTCACAGGTCTATAATTACCAGGGTTGTCTCTACTCCCCTTCTTGAACAAGGGGACAACATTTGCTATCCTCCAGTCTTCCGGCACTATTCCTGTCGACAAAGACGACATAAAGATCAAGGACAAAGGCTCTGCAATCTCCTCCCTGGCTTCCCAGAGAATCCTAGGATAAATCCCATCTGGCCCAGGGGACTTATCTATTTTGACATTTTCCTTTGTGAGGTTGTGGGGGTGAGACCCACGCACACACAGGCCGAATGTGCAAACTCCACATGGACAGCGACCCGGGGCCAGGATCAAACCCAGGTCCTCGGCACCGTGAGACAGTAGTGGTAACCACTGTGCCACCGTACTACCCCACAACTTGGCATACCTGACCTAAACTCCCAGCTTTGGGTAGATCCCTCCAGTACCTTGGAGTCTCAGGAGAATACAAAGTTAAGGGAGCAAACCCTGACAAAAAATCTGGGAGATGAGCCCAAAAGCGAACCGATGTTTAAACATATAGGCCTGTAACTTCCTTCTAGCGGGGGGGAAGCCCCGGGCAGCCGACTTTAAAAGAGAAATGTGCGCACATACCTGCGCTCCGATGATGCAAAAAACCTTCCTTTCTGTGCGGTAGCCTGGGGCCTCCAGAACCCTGGTGTGCGCAGGTTCCAGCGCTGTGCAGGGGAAATGTAACCGTGCCCCCTTAGGATGCGGTCAACTTTGTAACACCAATTAAGGAGCATTTAAACAATAAATTTAGATAGAAAATTACAGCTAACTTTTTTAATAAGTGTTTTTAAAGCATGTAGATGTTTTTTATGCTGTTTTAAACATGCATTACTCTATTGTTAATTCTTTTAAAGTCATTTTTAATTTTTTTATGATTAAAGGTGATTATTTATAAGTAAACATAGGTTTGGTTATTTGTTTTAAATCTGTGAAATCTGCACAACGTTATATAATTTTACATGGGGCATGCTAAAAAATATTTGTATGTTTAATTTAGATTACTGTCACAAGCTTTTAAAAGCGCACCAGGGCTTTTTGATTAGTGTTTATAGAATCATTGCAGTGGAGTTCATAATGACACTCTGAAAGAGCACCCTACACCCATAACCAGGGCCGGCTCAAGGCACCGGCAACTCGGGCAGTCGCCCGGGGCGCCATGTGCTAGGGGGCGCCAGAGACTCTGGTCCCGCGCATGCGCAGTTGGGCCGATACCAACCAGCGCATGCGCGGTGGCCGCCCTCCCCCAGGGCGGTCCGCCCCTCGGTCCGCTCCCCCCGCCCGCCCCCCCGCCCGCCCCCCCTCGGGTCTGCCCCCCCCTCGGGTCTGCCCCCGCCCCCCCCCCTCGGGTCTGCCCCCCCCCCCCTCGGGTCTCCCCCCCCCCCCCCCCCTCGGGTCTGCCCCCCCCCCCTCGGGTCTGCCCCCCCCCCCTCGGGTCTGCCCCCCCCCCCCCCCCGGGTCTGCCCCCCCCCCCCCCCCTCGGCCCCGCCTGCCCCCCCCCCCCTCGGCCTCGCCCCCCCCCTCGGCCTCGGCCCCCCCTCCTCTGCCCCCCCCCCCCCCCCTCGGGCCCCCCCCCCCCCCCCCCCCCCCCAAGGGCGCCGAAGTTCAGCTTGCCCGGGGCGCCAGCAACCCTAGGGCCGGCGCTGCCCATAACCCCATCTAACCGTTTAACACTAAGGGGCAATTTAGCAAGGCTAATCCAACTAATTTGCGCATCTTTGGACTGTGGGAAGAAACCAAAACACCCAGAGGAAACACAGTGGTTAGTACTGCTGCCTCACAGTGCCAGGGACCCAGGTTGAATTCTGCTCTTGGGTGACTGTCTGTGCGGACTTTGAACATTCTCCCCATGTCTGGATGGGTTTCCTTCAGGTGCTCTGGGTTCCTCCCACAGGGGGGAAAGAGGTGGTAATCTGACATTTGGGCAGTCCAGGGTCTCCATGAATCCTGCCCAGGCTGGTGCTCTGGTTCGCTGCATTGTGATACGTACTTAATATCTCATGAATCTTCTGTAAATCTTCCTCGAGTATCCCTCAGCGGACCAATTATAATTGTGGACCATTCCCTGATTGTTGACATAGAAGACCATGTCTACAATCTTTTGTTCAATTTTTTAGTCTGATCTTACTGTATCCAATATTTTGTTTATCTGGCCACAGTGCCTATCTCCGTTCCGTTGATTATTTTATGACTTAAGTTTGAGCAACTGAATGTAACTTTTTTTTCTTTTTTTATAAATTTAGAGTACCCAATTATTTTTTTTTCAATTAAGGGCCAATTTAGTGTGGCCAATCTACCTAACCTGCACATCTTTGAGTTGTGGGGGTGAAACCCACGCAGACTTGCAGAGAATGTGCAAACTCCACATGGGACGGTGACCCAAGGCCGGGATACGAAGTGTGACTTTTTTCTAACTGGTGTATTGAAGTTGGAGAGTGTTTAAGCCTTTAATAGTGGTAGTATGTTCTCATTGGACAATTCATGTAAAAGCCAATGTGTTTGAAATGTTTTTCTGAACCAGTTTATATTATTTTTATAGGTAGCTCAAGGTCACATGACCTATCCATGTGGATAAATCAAGGAGAAGCACCATGTCATCATGTGTCTCGAGCAGATCTGCTACCAAAAGGCCTACAAGCAGGGAAGAGCAATGTGGCAACAACAATGAAGAGCAGCTAGATATTAGTTGTAGTCTGTCATCCTTGACCATTAACTTAGGCATGGAGTCTTTCATCATTGTGACCGAATATGATCAGAGTACTACTGACAGTGAACTAGGACAAAACGAAGAAGAAATGCTGGAAGATGAACCTATGCAAGAGAGTAATGAAGTGGTCAGAATGTCCTGTGATAAGGCTTTGGGACGATTAGAAAGAGCTCAATCAGAAGATGTCCGACAACCCCGAGTCAAACTAAATATGTCTAATCGGAAGCTATCCCTTCAAGAAAGATCCAATTTAACTCAATCATCTGCCAGTGGTACAGTCATGAATGGACGTTATATTTATCCTTCTTTGCCATATTCTCCGATTACATCACCCCATTCTTCTCCTCGGTTGCCTCGTCGACCAACAGTGGAGTCTCATAGAGTGTCGATTACAGATCTGCAAGTGGGTATATCTTCCTTAATGAATTAATGTATCAGAATAGCTCTTCTGTACTGATTTTACATGGAATAATTGTGGTTTTGATCAAATTCAAGTAAATAGTTTCTATGTTCAATCTGGTTTTAAGCAAAAATGTTTCTCAAGCACATCATCAATATGATAAATTAATATTGTCAGTGAATTGAGCAATTATTTCAGTTCAGATGACGGTGAAGAAAATAAAACTTTATTTGCTGTAAGTGCAAATACTGTCATTGAAGTGAATTAAATAAAGATGCACAATAATGATTTAAATGTCAAGACCTCCATTTGGAAGGCACTGGAAAACTAAATTGGCATTTATAAGAACATAACAAGAAATTGGAGCAGGTGTGGATCTTATGTCCTCTTGAGCCTGCTTTGCCATTCACGGTTGATCATTGCCCTCAACTCTACTTTCCTACCTGCCTTCCATATCCTATGATCCCTTGAGAGACCATAAACCTGCCTGTCTGAGCCTTAAATATATTAAATGATGGAACCACAACCCTTTCAGATAAAGAATTCCAAAGGTTCACAACCCTTTCAGTGAAGAAATTTCTCCTCCTCTCAGTCCCGAACGATTGGCCCCTTATCTTAAAAATGTTCACTCTTCTTCAAAATTCCCCAGCCAGGGGAAACAATGCTCAGTATGTTCCCTGACAGGCAACGACATTGGCATGGCCAATCTACCTAACCTGCGCATCTTTGGACTGTGGGAGGACACCGGAACACTCGAAGGAAACCCACGCAAACAGTCACCCAAGGCCAGAATTGAACCCGGGTTCCTGGCACTTTGAGGCAACATTGCTTTTAAAAAAAATAAATTTAGAGCGTCCAATTATTTTTTGTTCCAATTAAAGGGCAATTTAGCGTGGCCGATCCACCTCCAAATGGAGGTCTTGACATTTAAATCATTATGGTGAATCTTTCTTTAATTCACTTCAATGACAGTATTTTTGCACTCACAGCAAATAAAGTTTTATTTTCTTCACTGTCATCTGAACTGAAACAATTGCTCAATTCACTGACAGTGTTCGATGTGATCCAATTCTCAAAAGTGCATAATGAATAAAGCCCATGAATTGTACAACCCCTCCATCCTTCCCCTCAGTTCAAATTTGACCTTTTCAAGCGTCAAGAATTCCAGCAGGTCCCCCCGTCACGCTAGGGCACATGTTAGGGTGGAGATCAACCTCTCCACCCTAACAGGATTCGCCTTCGGGCGATCAACGGGCCTCTGCACCTGTTTCCAACCCCGGGTGATCCAACACCACGAATATGGCCTCCCCAGGGTCCAGTTTCACGTCACCACTTTAGAGATTCACCTAAACACCTCCTTCCAGTAATCCTCCAGGGCAATTTATCATGGCCAATCCAGGAAGGAAACCGGAGCAGACACGGGGAGAACGTGCAGACTCTGCACAGACAGTGACCCAGCGGGGAATCGAACCTGGGACCCTGGCACAGTGCTATCCACTTGTGCTACCGTGCTGCCCTACCACACACGAGTGGGAAAACCAATTTAAGATTGTCAGTTGGACTCGCAGTGTGCCTATCTTGGACACGCTAGATGCCACATATAGTCACACACACAGCCTGTCCTTTGTATACAAAATGAACATGCCCATTCATGTCAAAATCAATCAGAATTGACCTGTACTGCCCTGCCAGTTTGAATTTGACAAAGCTGGACAGTTACCTCTTTTGTGCTGCATTCTCCATGGCAACACCTCCACGATTAGAGTCCACTTGCCAATCAATCAATCACTTGTCATGCATTATAAATTGTTGTTCCCCTGTTATAGCTGGTAAATTCTTGCAAGCTGAGTGAGATGAGTGTATGATGAAAAATGTTGATAAAATGGGCTGAATGAAATGAGTTCAAGATGAAAAACTTGATAACCTGTTTCCTTATTTTAAGCAAATAAAATTCTTGTTTGGGACAGGTGTCAGTGACTTTCAAATTTAATATGGAATTCTATTATATTATGATCTCTTCTTCCAGGCAGATTATTTCCTATGAGATTACTAATTAACCCTACCTCATTGCACAGTATTAAATCTCAGATAGCATTAATCCAACTTAGTTCACAACATATTGCTCCTGGAAACTGCCACAAAAACATTCTACAAACTCATCCTCCAGACCACCTTTGCCGATTTGGATAAAATTAGTTTAATGTTATTCTTTTCATCATTATTAGCATAGAATTAGCTGATGCACAATTACCATCAAACTCTCTGTACCTTCCTGTTCCTGTTTGTCTTTATCCAAATGACAACACTGCTTTGTTACCCCAACTTCTATCAATCATACCGTCCCCACCCACCTTTTACTTTAAAGCCTGATAGACAGCCCTAATTATACCATTCGCCAGGACACTGATCTCAACCCACTTTAAGCGGAACCCATTCCAAAGGAATAGCTCCTCCTATCCTGAGTACTGGTGCCAATGCAGAAGGAATCAAAATGCCCACAGTCGGCCACATGCTTAGTTTTGTAGTCTGTTTGATCCTATGCCAATTGGCATGTGGCTCGAGTAACAGTCCAGTGATTATTATCTTTGAAGCTCCACATATTATCTTGGACCCCAATGTCTCAGCAGTACATCGTTCCCCATTCTACCTATGTTGTTGGTTCCTACATGGACCACAACAATTGGATCCTTCCACTCCAGGTTTGTCTCCAACACGAGGAAATGTCCTTAACCCTGGCACTGGACCAGCAACAGACGCTTCGGAGCTCCCGGTTACGGCTGCAGAGAACGGTATCTATTCCCCTGCCTATACTGTCTCCTATCACTACCACATTCCTTTTTGCTCACCCCAGTTGAATGACATCTTGCTCCATGGTGCCATGGACAGTTTGCTCATGCAACATGTCCCCTCCTTCATCACTACACACTGGATCCTCCTGCCTGACTTGTAGTCGCACCCTCCTGACCCTGATCATTGACCAATTCTAAAGTTCTGCTTAACATAAGGGTGTAACTACCTCGTGGAACAATGCATCCAGATAACTGTCCTCCCAGGTGTCCTGCAATGTCTGCAGCTCTGATTCCAGTCCAGCAGCCATGAATCATAGTTTCTCAAGCTACAGCCACCTACCACAGATATGGTTATTTGGGCTTGCAGTGGACTCCATATTATGCTCAACATCTCAACAATACCTTTTCGCTGGTTGTATGCAAATAATTAATATTCTACAAAGAGGAACTCCAACGTTGTTGGGCAAAGCTTGAATAGTCACTGTTGGAAAACAAATGTGAAATATTTCAGAGGTTTGTTTTCAAAACCAATGTCTACTGTTACAAAATATTCAAGGCTTGAAATGTGGTCCATAAATCTGAGAGACATGCTGGTCAACATTTAATCTTAGCTATTTTAGCAAATAGCACTGGACATTCTGGAAAATTTTCATTCTCACAATAATGCAAACTGCATTGTCAACTCTGTATTAGATCAGCAACCCATGTAGAAAACCAGAAATACATTCATGTTGATCCTTGGGGCCTCCTGGATCTGCTTCTCTCTCTTACTCTGTGGATTAACTGATTGAATTGTTGCGAGAGTTTCTTCCAGGTGCCTGACTGCATGGTGTGGAAAGTGTTACAAAATGGTTGAGTGCATCAGGTCAATCATAGGAACTACAATGTTGCATGCTGTTTGCCTTGTTTCTGAAGTGACTAATTTCTCTGAATTGAGTCTTTCCCACTACTGAACATCAAAATGTTAGCTTGAAAATCAGTTATTGTGAAGCTGGAGCACTAGCCCTGTCAGAGCTCCCAAGAATTTCAGTCTTTAGTTATCCTTGATAGAAATTCATACATACCCATTGGGTGAGGGCAGGATTGAGCTTGGCTGTGACCTCTTTCTCTCCACCTTTCAGTTAGAAAAGCTTCCAAAACTTTAAATGCGCTCAGGTTATGGCATCAAAGCATATTCAGCACATGCAACAATATCCCACAAGGAGTGAAAATTTTCAGAAAGGAAAGGGAGAATGGTGAGGAAGGAACATCCAAGAGAAAAATTAATGCTGAAAGAAGCAGCAGAGCTAAACCATTAACACCTCTCTGTTTTTAAAATCTTCTGGTGCTAATTTCTTATCACTGAAATATGTAGCTTACAAATGTTGGATTCAAACTATAATTCACACTCCAGACAGTCCTTAACTTTATGCCATACATGTAATGATGAACTGCACTTATTATATTACTCTTTGGTAATATAGAACATAGAACATACAGTGCAGAAGGAGGCCATTCGGCCCATCGAGTCTGCACCGACCCATTTAAGCCCTCACTTCCACACTATCCCCATAACCCAATAACCCCTCCTACCCTTTTTGGTCACTAAGGGCAATTTATCATGGCCAATCCACCTAACCTGCACGTCTTTGGACTGTGGAAGGAAACCGGAGCACCCAGAGGAAACCCACGCACATAAGGGGAGAACGTGCAGACTCCGCACAGACAGTGACCCAAGCTGGGAATCGAACCTGGGACTCTGGAGCTGTGAAGCAATTGTGCTAACCACTATGCTACCGCGCTGATGACAATGTGATTTAAAATACAGAATTATTCAAATCGGCTGCTGAACAAGTCTGACAACCCTTCATTTTTTGGAAGGTTATTTCCTTTGTCATGAGTTGTCTTTGGTCAATCGCAAATGTCAAGTTTACAGTCGCCCTACAAATCATCTGCATTATATTCCCTAGTTTGAAAAGTCATTCATCCAAACTCCTGTCAATCTACTCAGTTATCAACATCAGCTACGCTTAGAGTCACTCACTGAATGAAAATCCAATCAATTATCCACCTACGCACATCCAATTAATTAGTCTTACACCTACACAGTCCTCATTCACATACTACCTCTGTATCACTCTCACACCCACATAGTTCTTCTTTGCATGCGCATGAAGAAGCAATAAATAATTCACAATTTAATTATCAATATTCCACTCCCTAGGCATGAACAGAATTCAGTGATCATCTGAAGTCAGGTACATATCCAACCATGATGCTATTTTACTATAAAGGGTGCTTTTGAAAATGTCCTTTATCGATTTTGTCAAAATTGCAGGCTCTGAAATATTTTTTCAGAGTTTACTTTTTGAGGATAGTACAGCAATTACTAGAACAGTAGCAAAAAATTATATTGAGCTGTGGCTTCTTCCTGCTTTCTTGCTGGTATACTGAGCCATGCACATGATCTACACTGTAAAGTTGTCAGAATTTTCAAGAAGGCTATCCCAAAGTGTTCTACTCCAGTTGAAGCTTAGGTGTATTGGGATTTCCCCATGTCTTCTGACAGAATGGCAGGAACTGAAAGTGCTGCTGCAAATTTCTCAACGCTGAAGCTACAGACTAGATTTCTTTGGCCCCTAACGGAAATTGGAATTAAATATCACAGGAGGAATACAAACGTTTGACTGACCGTTGAATCTTCAGCTGGGTCCTACTACCCTTGCAGATCTTCTGGTTGCCAGAGGACTGGAGTGAGTTGTTATCTTTACCCTCTAGCCTATATTTTTCAAACTTTTTTTTCCGGGACCCACTTTTACCAACCGGCCGACCTTTGGGGCCCATGCCGGCCGACCTTTGGGGCCCATGCCGGCCGACCTTTGGGGCCCACGCCGGCAGACCTTCGGGGCCCACGCCGGCCGGCCTTCGGGGCCCACGCCGGCCGGCCTTCGGGGCCCACGCCGGCCGGCCTTCGGGGCCCACGCCGGCCGGCCTTCGGGGCCCACGCCGGCCGGCCTTCGGGGCCCACGCCGGCCGGCCTTCGGGGCCCACGCCGGCCGGCCTTCGGGGCCCACGCCGGCCGGCCTTCGCGGCCCACGCCGGCCGGCCTTCGCGGCCCACGCCGGCCGGCCTTCGCGGCCCACGCCGGCCGACCTTCGCGGCCCACGCCGGCCTGTTGCCACGACACATCATTTCCACTTACCTTTAATGCGACAGGTGAGCCTGCTTGGCCCTCATAATTTCACTTGGCTTTGTCATTCAGTGTTATATTTCTGCTTTGGACTTCAGCTAATGATTTAGGTTCTCACTGCATCCTTTGAAAAAAATCAAGAGGTTTGTCCTCGAACTTGCCATGCCTTAGGTTTTGAGGGGTTTCAACTCTCATTTGCCTGTACCTGCTTGCACAAAGCGCACATAGGCTTAGCATCCATTTTGTATTTGCATAATTAACAAAGCCATACCATAGGAAATCAGTTTTGTTCCCGATTTCAGTTTTTTCTTTGTTGGCGGTTCCATTTAAAACCCGTACCAACTGTTTGGCGCTCATTAATTATGCAGCCGGGAGTTTCCCGGCGCTTTACATTGCAGGGTGGACTGGATGTTTGAGTCAACTGTCCTATCTGGACTCCATATTTAAATAGCAGTCAGGCAGAAGCCATGGCCAGAACCTCCTGCAGCTCGAGGAGCCACGCCTCGGAACCACATGCAGCTCGAGGAGCCACGGCCTGGAACCGCCTGCAGCTCGAGGATCCATGGCCCGGAACTGCCTGAAGCTCGAGGATCCAACTCGGAACCGCCTGCAGCTCCAGGAGCCAAGCCTCGGAACCGCCTGCAGCTCGGGGAGCCAAGCCTCGGAACCGCCTGCTGCTCGAGGAGCCATGGCCTGGAACCATCTGCAGCTCGAGGAGCCATGGCCTGGAACCATCTGCAGCTCGAGGAGCCAGGCATCAGAACCGCCTGCAGCTCGAGGAGCCACGCCTCGGAACCGCCTGCAGCTCGAGGAGCCACGCCTCGGGCCCTCCTGCTGCTTGAGGAGCCAGGCATCGGAACCGCCTGCAGCTCGAGGAGCCACGCCTCGGAACCGCCTGCAGCTCGAGGAGCCACGCCTCGGGCCCTCCTGCAGCTCGAGGAGCCACGCCTCGGGCCCTCCTGCAGCTCGAGGAGCCATGCCTCGGAACCGCCTGCAGCTCAAGGAGCCACGCCTCGGGCCCTCCTGCAGCTCGAGGAGCCATGCCTCGGAACCGCCTGCAGCTCGAGGAGCCACGCCTTGGGCCCTCCCGCAGCTTGAGGAGCCATGCCTCGGAACTGCCTGCAGCTCGAGGAGCCACGCCTCGGGCCCTGCCGCAGCTCGAGGAGCCATGCCTCGGAACCGCCTGCAGCTCGAGGAGCCACGGCCTGGAACCGCCTGCAGCTCGAGGATCCATGGCCCGGAACTGCCTGAAGCTCGAGGATCCATGCCTCGGAACCGCCTGCTGCTCGAGGATCCATGCCTCGGAACCGCCTGCTGCTCCAGGAGCCAAGCCTCGGAACCATCTGCAGCTCGAGGAGCCAGGCATCAGAACCGCCTGCAGCTCGAGGAGCCACGCCTCGGGCCCTCCTGCTGCTCGAGGAGCCACACCTCGGAACCGCCTGCAGCTCGAGGAGCCATGGCCTGGAACCATCTGCAGCTCGAGGAGCCAGGCATCGGAACCGCCTGCAGCTCGAGGAGCCACGCCTCGGAACCGCCTGCAGCTCGAGGAGCCACGCCTCGGGCCCTCCTGTAGCTCGAGGAGCCATGCCTCGGAACCGCCTGCAGCTCGAGGAGCCACGCCTCGGGCCCTCCTGCAGCTCGAGGAGCCATGCCTCGGAACCGCCTGCAGCTCGAGGAGCCACGCCTCGGGCCCTCCCGCAGCTCGAGGAGCCATGCCTCGGAACTGCCTGCAGCTCGGGGAGCCACGGCCTGGAACCGCCTGCAGTTCGAGGAGCCATGCCTCGGAACCGCCTGCAGCTCGAGGAGCCACGGCCTGGAACCGCCTGCAGCTCGAGGAGCCACGCCTCGGAACCGCCTGCAGCTCAAGGAGCCATGCCTCGTAACCGCCTGCAGCTCGAGGAGCCATGCCTCGGAACCGCCTGCAGCTCAATGAGCCACGCCTCGGAACCACATGCAGCTCAAGGAGCCACGCCTCGGAACCGCCTGTAGCTCAAGGAGCCACGGCTCAGAACCGCCTGCAGCTCGAGGAGCCACACCTCGGAACCACCTGAAGCTCGACGAGCCATGCCTCGGAACCGCCTGCAGCTCATGGAGCCACGCCTCGGAAACGCCTGCAGCTCAAGGAGCCACACCTCGGAACCACCTGAAGCTCGACGAGCCACGCCTCAGAACCGCCTGCAGCTCGAGGAGCCACGCCTCAGAACCGCCTGCAGCTCGAGGAGCCACGCCTCAGAACCGCCTGCAGCTTGAGGAGCCACGCCTCAGAACTGCCTGCAGCTCGAGGAGCCACGCCTCAGAACTGCCTGCAGCTCGAGGAGCCACGCCTCGGAACCGCCTGCAGCTCAAGGAGCCAAGGTCTGGAACCGCCTGCATATCGAGGAGGCACGGCGTAGCTTGTGAGTGGGAGAAAAAAAATCCCTCTTTTCAGCTGGTCGGTGTAGAATTTTGGGCAAGCAAGTGCTACAGTTTGGTGGGAGCCTTGGAGGTCACACGTGGTTTGCTGGCGGAAAGAGAGGAACAAAGCCACCGGCTACATTTCTCAGTGGCCAGTATGGAAATTTGGTCAGAGGAGCAATCTCCCAAGACTGTATATCAACTAGTTACAGGTAGCTTTCAGGGTGCAGGTGACAGATGTGGGGCACATTTTCTGGCAATGGCCTGGAGACTGTCACAGCTGGCATCAGAGGAAATCAATAATGTGAAGTGTTATGGATTGGTGAGAGAGAAACTGGACTTCTTAATTCTCTCCTCATCTGTCCATAAGCGGAGATGTTTTAGAATTATTTTAAAGTAGGTTTATGGACTGTTTCCCAAAACCCTCAATTTGTGTGATCCAGTTTACTAAAAAAACCCACCACAAACTCACATTACTCACCACACTCACGCCGGGCTGGAGAATCGCCGGGGGGGGGGGGGGGGGGATGGCGTGAACCCCGCCCAGGCAGCGGCTGCCAGGCGGGGGTGGGGGGAATCGGGCCCGCGGGGGGGGGGTCATGCTGGCCTGGCCTGCGATTGGGGCCCACCGATCTGCGGGCGGGCCTGTACCATGGGGGCACTCTTTCCCTCCATGCCGGCCACTGTAGCGGTCCGCCATGGCCGTCGCAGGGAAGAACCCCCCTACACATGCGTTGGGATCACGGAGAACATGCTGCCCTTCCCGCGCATCCGCCGGCTGGCGGAGGCCCTTCAGCGCCGGTTGGCACATGCCCCTGAAGGTGCGGAATCTGGGAGGCCCGACACCAGAGTGGTTCACGCACTCCTTGGCGCTGGTACGGCCCATCGTGCCGGATAGCGGATAATCCCGGCCGATGTGTGGGGGTGTGCATCAGTATACATATGTACATATGCAGTAAGTGGTGGTGGTGGTGGGGGGGGGGGGATTTACAGTATGGGCAACAACAATAGAAAAAACGCATAAATTAATATTAGATCCATGTGATTTCCTGAGTCTGAGAAGTCAAAATTTCAGAGGGTGTTTCCTTTGTGGCAGAGTTCAGTGCAGATGGGTATCTGGTTGGAGACGACACGTGAGTCCTTACAATGAATGATGGTGCAGCACAATACAGTTTCTGTGCTTAGACCATCTGGGGGCGATTTAAAATAAAACCGGCCTTGAGCAGTAGAGATGATAGTTGTCTGCTCACTCAGCTGGGAGCTGCTGGAGTTTTTTTCCGGTTGGTGTTAAATCAGCAGTCTGATGGTTTCTCAGTTCTGAAAGGAGTATCGGGATTTCACTTGAGTCATGTGACCTTTCACCACATTGATAACGTTTTAAAAATAAATTTAATGTACTCAATAATTTTTTTCCAATTAAGGGACAATTTAGCGTGGCCAATCCACCTACCCTACACATCTTTGGGTTGTGGGAGTGAGACCCCCACAATCACGGGGAGAATGTGCAAACTCCACACGGACAGTGACCCGAGGCCGGGATCAAACTCAGGTCCTCAACACCATAAGCAGCAGTGGCAACCACTGTGCCACCTACATTGACATCAAAAGGGATGCTTATCTTTTGTCTGGGAGTGACTTAGGTTTCAGGACTGATAATATCCCAACCATTAGCTTTCAAAAGAGTAAACATCTATAGTGATGTATTTGTATCGAGAAGCCATTGTTTACTCAGACCCTCTGACTCCACTAGGTGATAAGCTTGTCAATTAAATTGTCCTCTAAATAGTACCCCTTTGAAATGGACCTGGACAGTCCCAGGTGTGAGGCGGGTCTGTTACAACTCTGCAGGAATAGTGTTTTGATCTGCAAGTCCTCTCTTTTTGTGATAATGTCCTTCCAATTGGGGGTGAGATTTGACACTGATCATAGAATTTGCAGTGCCGAAGGAGGCACCAGCCTTTGGGAAGAGCACCCTACTTAAGCCCACACCTCCACCCTGACCCCGTAAGTCAGTAACTCCAACCTAACCATTTTGGACACTCGGGGTAATTTATCATTGCTAATCCACCTGACCTGAGGGGCAGCACGGTAGCATGGTGGTTAGCATAAATGCTTCACAGCTCCAGGGTCACAGGTTCGATTCCCGGCTGGGTCACTGTCTGTGTGGAGTCTGCACGTCCTCCCCGTGTGTGCGTGGGTTTCCTCCGGGTGCTCCGGTTTCCTCCCACAGTCCAAAGATGTGCGGGTTAGGTGGATTGGCCATGCTAAATTGCCCGTAGTGTCCTAAAAAAAAGTAATGTTAATGGGGGGATTGTTGGGTTACGGGTATAGGGTGGATACGTGGGTTTGAGTAGGGTGATCATTGCTCGGCACAACATCGTGGGCCGAAGGGCCTGTTCTGTGCTGTACTGTTCTATGTTCTCTGCACATCTGTGGATTGTGGGTGGATTTGGGCAGCACGGTAGCATGGTGGTTAGCATAAATGCTTCACAGCTCCAGGGTCCCAGGTTCGATTCCCGGCTGGGTCACTGTCTGTGTGGAGTCTGCACGTCCTCCCCGTGTGTGCGTGGGTTTCCTCCGGGTGCTCCGGTTTCCTCCCACAGTCCAAAGATGTGCGGGTTAGGTGGATTGGCCATGCTAAATTGTCCGTAGTGTCCTAAAAAGTACGGTTAAGGGGGGGGGGGGAATTGTTTGGTTACGGATATTGGGTGGATACGTGAGGTTTGAGTAGGGTGATCATTGCTCGGCACAACATCGAGGGCCGAAGGGCCTGTTCTGTGCTGTACTGTTCTATGTTCTAAACCGGAGCACCCAGAGGAAATCCACACACTCACTGGGAGAACGTGCAGACTCCACAGAGACAGTGATTCAAGCCAGGAATCGAACCTGGGACCACTGAAGCAACTGTGCTAACCACTGCTAACCACTGTGCTACCGTGTTTTGTTCTTGTAACTCCTCATGGTAGCTCCTAGAACAAGGGGCCAATGCTGTGGTTATGGGACTTTTAGCAGCCATCTTTTTTGTTCAACAGGAAGTCCATTTGAAAAATAGCAAAAAGGAAGGTTTGATACATTTTTGGACTTCTTTTTGTTTTGATAGAACAGAAAGTGTGGTGATGTGGCCCACTGTGCTGAAAACCAGGCACGACTGAAATACAAGTATAATATAACTGCACATTTAAACATCAGCTTAAACCTAATGAACTGGCATAGCAGAAATAGCATAAGCATGTGACATGCCGACATCAATAGACTTTAAGCTAATTCCTTCTGAAAACACTTTTTTGCACCTTTTCTTGAGAAACCTGACTGTGTAATTAACAATTTTTTCAAATTTTGAAGTTCAACCAATACAAATGTGATACCCAGGCACGGTAGCATAGTGGTTAGCACAATTGCTTCACAGCTCCAGGGTCCCAGGTTCAATTCCCAGCTTGGGCCACTGCCTATGCGGAGTCTGCACGTTCTCCACGTGTGTGCGTGGGTTTCCTCTGGGTGCTCCGGTTTCCTCCCACAGTCCAAAGATGTGCAGGTTAGGTGGATTGGCCATGCTAAATTGCCCTTAGTGTCCAAAATTGCCCTTAGTGTTGGGTGGGGTTACTGGGCTATGGGGATAGGGTGGCGGTGTGGGCTTGGATAGGGTGCTCTTTCAAAGAGCCAGTGCAGACTCGATGGGCCGACTGGCCTCCTTCATTGTAAATTCTATATTTAGGTTACTTTATGATGCCATATTGTATATGTGTTTATATTAAGCAAAATATTTTGCCTAATGGCAACCATAATTACTATACTAGACTATGTTTATTATTCTGCATTGTAACACACACTAGAATCAGAAAAGGAGTGTATTTAACAATTAATACATCCCAAACATGCATTTAGTTGATCACATTTTTGCACTGAAAACAAAATGTCAGCAGTTACGTTCCCAGTTGAAGTTATAAGTGGATGGGAACATCCCAGAATGGAACTCTGGTGCAAAATAGTGTAACTTTTATTTTTGTGTACAAATGTGGAGGAATAGAGTCACAGGACGGCTAATTAGTTTTAACAACACGGAAAATACATTTATTAAACATGAAACAAATGAATTATATAATACAATACTCCTTTACTCTCCGCCTAATAATTACAGGTTTTAAGATTAACATTGGTGATAAAGTACATTTGAAGCTTCAATGTCTTATTAACATGCACAGTCCTTTTTTTTCCCAAGCACATGGACAAGCTGTGGTCAAAGAACATTCCACTTTGAACCCAAATTAGTGTCTGTGATTTCTTCTCTGAATCTCCTCCCTGCCCAAATGACTGTCACATGAAAGTTTCCAAACTCCACTCCCAAAACATGCTTTAAAATCTTCTTTTGTAATACAGCTATCCATTAGCAGGTTGAATTGTGAAATCCACTCCACATATTCCAAAGGACTGTTTTGAGCAGAGCTTCTGCTCCACTTCTAAATGTGCAACCAAATGTGCGACCTACTCCTCCATAGTCACCACCGGAAGTCTTCTGCTTCATTTCTAACAGTTGATACACTCTTTAAGTTTTACACTGACCCCTTTAGGATTTCTTTGTCTTGACTGACTTCCACTGTTAACACAAACTCTGATATCCAGCCAATATGGCCTTCCCAATTACTTTGACAGTTGTTTTGCAGACTGTAGCAAGGCATTCCAAACTTTAGGATTACTTTAGAAGCCTTTAGGATCCCTTTAGAAACATTTAGGATTACTTTAGAAATCTTTAGAAATTTGGCTGCTCACCAGCCGATTTGTTCTCATCTTTGTCTGTGCAGCCCATTAACAGTGTCCTGATCTATTTCCAGATTTCTAGAACCAATTGTCCTTTAGTTCCTCTGGTGCTTGCTTTCTTGCATATTATTCCACTGTGCAAACTTTTTCTGCTTCAAGCAGAGCTATGAGAGATGACTCCTTGTCACCAATTGCTGTGGCTTCCAGCTAAAACCAAAGAACAAAGAAAGGTGTTTTCCCTTACAAGGGCCTCTAGTAGCCAAGCAACCAAATTTACTCTTCATACCGTAGCTCCCTCTATCACCGTTGGTAATGAAACAATCCCCATACGCACAAACATCTTTGTCCAGCATGAATCTAACTATAGGTCCCTTCCAGGCACAGAAACATTAAATTAAACCCACCTAAAACTATATCTTATTTCTAATGTTTACCCATGCCAATATAAATCCCTTAAAATTACCTTTGTTTTTCTAACAGCAGGGATTTGCCATTTGCTTAAACTGCTCCTACCAGTTGCATTAGGTTGAAAATGTAGCTGATTATATTTTAATTCTAGCCCAGTAACATATTTCAGACATTGTTCTCTTTGGTGTTTAGACGGCACCTCATGATGTGCAGCAAATATTCTCTCGTTTCCATAACATAGTCAAATCGGGAGTGGGGAAGACCTTTTTAAAAAAAAAAAACTACTTTGTGATCTGGTTAAATCTGTTTTATGGGGAAACGCGGAGTCATGGTCAGGAAATTAGCACAATTATTGGCTTAGTCAATTTGAATTACTATTTCAAAACTTTAAATCATCTACATGTACCCTTCCCTTTTTTAACTTTCCATCATCTGTATCATTTAACCAGCATGGTGAACCAATCTCCATATCTGCCGTTTCCACATTTTTGCTCAGACTCCAGATGTGAGCATCATAAAAAGGGCTGATCGAAGTGATGGCTTTTCTTTTTCAGACATATGAATGTTGATTATCAGTTGATCTACCTAGTGGCCTTACTAGGAATTGCCAAATTTCACGGTTTTGGTTTGCACATCGAAGTGTGAAGCAAATTTAAGGCTTAAGGGCTGAATTATTATAATTATTAAACGTTAATGACTGTAAATTTAGGTTGTATTCCTCAAGTTTTAAAGGTTGATTGGCGATTTTATTGAGATCTTTAAAGTAATAAAAAGGCCCAATAAAGTAGATAGAGAGCGGTCATTTTCTCTGATGTAGGAATCTATAACAAATACAATCTTAATATAAGAGCTAGACCATTCAGGAGTGATAACGGGAAGTATTTATCCACAAATTGTGTAGTGGAAATGTGGGTTGCCCTCCCCAAAAGTGCAGTTATGCTGGATCAATTGGGATTTTCAATATCGAGGTCAACAGATCAGATCTTTTTATTAGAGGAGAATATTAGTCAAGGGTAGATAAATGGGGTTGAAGAACATGATGCCGCGGAATTGTGGACTAGCCCCATGAATCTGAATGGTCTACTGTGTACCTAATTTCTGTATTTTCTACCATTTTCTTTTTTTTTGTATATTGTGTATGTACTTCTATGCATGTAGCTGTTTTCCTTTGACGTTTTCATCCCTTTTGGACACTTGATAATTCCTCCTCCGTTTTCTATCATATTTCATTGTATGTTCAGATGTTCTGTTTCTTGTTAATATTATCTTTAATGTTTTATTGATCTATTTATCCTGATTTTTATTTTATTTTTCAATGTTTTCTCATGGTTTTTCAGGTTTCCTTTCCTTACCCTCTTCTATGGACTTGTTCTTCTACCAGTAAGACTGTACTTGGTGAGATTTTTGACCTCATTCTTATTGTTATGCAGTGGACTTTACCCAGAAGCAACAATTCTCAGTTACACTGTGTCTAGAATTCTTAGCAGGAGGGCAATGCTTTATTAAATCTGGAGGCCAAACTAGGTTAGGAATAAGAAAAAACTGATTTCAAAAATTAATGTAAAAATTAGTCATGTATTTGTCGGATTGATCGCATCATTTAGGATCCATTCCTTTTTAAGTGAAAACCTGCCTGAAACAAAAACAAACCCATCTGATGGCTACTTCATATTGATGCAACATTTCTAAGTATGAGTCATTATACATTATACCTAAACAGGCCCTTATATGGATAAAAATACCCTGCCTCAAGAGTTATCAATTCCAATGTTTTTAAAGTTGGTGTTTTTTTCCCAATTGAAAGAGGCCATTTTTAAATTTTCTTTTTAACTTTACATTGTGGTACAGAATTTCTAACTAAAAATCTTGGTGGAGATAAAATATGTGAAATTACATTCCTGCAACTGAGACTTTTTTTTTACATTGAACAAATGTCAAAAAATAAAATCTTTTCACAAAGTCCTCTGAAATGTTGTGAAGGCTAAGGTCCATGATATTAAAGGTAAAGTGGTTACCTGGTTAGAGGGTTAGCTCATTGACAATTAGTTTAGGGAAAAAGCGAGTATTTATTAATAAGGTGTAGTCAATGGTATGCCACAAGGACTTGAGTTGAATTATTTCTTGTTCCCCATACAAATAAATTATCTAGTTGTGGGAATAGAGCAATATCAAAATGTGCTGATGACGCTAAATTGGGACTGCAAAAAACTGTAAAGAAGAATGCTAGTGGTATAGGAGTATGTGCATAAAGATAAATTTATACCAATTGTTGATAAATATGAAGTTGTACATTTTGGGGGTGGAGCAGGTAGAAAAAATAAGACAAAGTTTTAATGGCAAATTTCTCAGTATTGTGGGAGGAGAGAAAGAGCTAATGGGATAGAACAGGATTGTTCATAGGAAAATCAATAAACATAGAACAGAGAACATACGGTGCGGAAGGAGGCCATTCGGCCCATCGAGTCTGCACCGACCCACTTTAAGCCCTCACTTCCACCCAACCCCCGTAACACAAAAACTCCTACCCTTTTTGGACACTAAGGGCAATTTAGTGTGCCCAATCCACCTAACCTGCACATCTTTGGACTGTGGGAGGACAAAGGAACACCCGGAGGAAACCCATGCAGACATGGGGAGAACGTGCAGACACCGCACATTGACCCAGCAGGGAATCGAACCTGGGACCCTGGCGCTGTGAAGCCACAGTGCTAATACAAAGGGGAAATGGGATTTTGAGTTTATATTTGATGACTTTAAATGTGAAAGCAAAAAGGTTACAGATGTCTATAAGACATTAGTTGGGGTGCCTTTGCAATATTACATGAAATTTTGGGTATACTGTTATCAGAAGAATAATGGAACTGTGAAAAAGGTGAACTGTTGACTCATTAGGATGTTACAAGAGATTGGAGGATATAATTTATAGACTAAAAAAGAAGAGGTAAAATTTAGTAGAGCAAGAGCAGGCTAATTATTGCTCAAAATTATCCAGAGTTTTGGGAGAATAAATTGTGAAAGATGAAGAATTAACAAAGCATAATGCAGGATTCATAGTAGAAACAAAAAGGGGGAGATTACTAGGAAGTAAAATTGTTTAATACAAGAAGCTTTAAGACTGCGTCAAATATTGAAGCACACCAAACACACGTACATATGAATCAGGACCTGGAATGGGCTATTTAATCCCTTGATCGTGCTCTGCCATTTAATAAGAGCATGGCTGATCTGATTTTAACCTCAACTCCGCATTCTTGCCTACCCCAATGAACTTCCACCCCCCTATCGATAATCTATTTCACTCAGCCGTAAAAAGTATTCAAAGACTCTGCTTCCAATATCTTTTGAGAAAGAGTTCCAAAGACGCTCTACCCTCAATGAGAGAAAAAAAACTTGTAATCCCTGTTTTAAATGGGTGACCCTTAGTTCTAGATTCTCCCACAAGGGGAAACATCCTCTCCACATCCACCGTGTCAAGAAAATCAGGATCTTGTATGTTTCAATAAGGTAGCTTTTTGCTCTTCAAAACTTCAAAAGATACAAGCCATAAGACCATAAGACATAGGAGCGGAAGTAAGGCCATTCGGCCCATCGAGTCCACTCCACCATTCAATCATGGTTGATTTCAACTCCATTTACCCGCTCTCTCCCCAAAGCCCTTAATTCCTCGAGAAATCAAGAATTTATCAATTTCTGTCTTAAAGACACTCAATGTCCCGGCCTCCACCGCCCTCTGTGGCAATGAATTCCACAGACCTACCACTCTCTGGCTGAAGAAATTTCTCCTCATCTCTGTTCTAAAGTGACTCCCTTTTATTCTAAGGCTGTGCCCCCCGCGTCCTAGTCTCCCCTGCTAATGGAAACAACTTCCCTACGTCCATCCTATCCAAGCCATTCATTATCTTGTAAGTTTCTATTAGATCTCCCCTCAACCTCCTAAACTCCAATGAATATAATCCCACGATCCTCAGACGTTCATCGTATGTTAGGCCTACCATTCCTGGGATCATCCGTGTGAATCTCCGCTGGACCCGCTCCAGTGCCAGTATGTCCTTCCTGAGGTGTGGGGCCCAAAATTGCTCACAGTATTCTAAATGGGGCCTAACTAGTGCTTTATAAAGCCTCAGAAGTACATCCCTGCTTTTATATTCCAAGCCTCTTGAGATAAATGACAACATTACATTTGCTTTCTTAATTACGGACTCAACCTGCAAGTTTACCTTTAGAGAATCCTGGACTAGGACTCCCAAGTCCCTTTGCACTTTAGCATTATGAATTTTGTCACCGTTTAGAAAATAGTCCATGCCTCTATTCTTTTTTCCAAAGTGCAAGACCTCGCACTTGCCCACATTGAATTTCATCAGCCACTTCTTGGACCATTCTCCTAAACTGTCTAAATCTTTCTGCAGCCTCCCCACCTCCTCAATACTACCTGCCCCTCCACCTATCTTTGTATCATCGGCAAACTTGGCCAGAATGCCCCCAGTCCCGTCATCTAGATCGTTAATATATAAGAGAACAGCTGTGGCCCCAACACTGAACCCTGCGGGACACCACTTGTCACCGGTTTGCCATTCCGAAAAAGAACCTTTTATCCCAACTCTCTGCCTTCTGTCTGACAGCCAATCGTCAATCCATGTTAGTACCTTGCCTCGAATACCATGGGCCCTTATTTTACTCAGCAGTCTCCCGTGAGGCACCTTGTCAAAGGCCTTTTGGAAGTCAAGATAGATAACATCCATTGGCTCTCCTTGGTCTAACCTATTTGTTATCTCTTCAAAGAACTCTAACAGGTTTGTCAGGCACGACCTCCCCTTACTAAATCCATGCTGACTTGTCCTAATCCGACCCTGCACTTCCAAGAATTTAGAAATCTCATCCTTAACGATGGATTCTAGAATTTTGCCAACAACCGAGGTTAGGCTAATTGGCCTATAATTTTCCATCTTTTTTCTTGTTCCCTTCTTGAACAGGGGGGTTACAACAGCGATTTTCCAATCCTCTGGGACTTTCCCTGATTCCAGTGACTTTTGAAAGATCATAACTAACGCCTCCACTATTTCTTCAGCTATCTCCTTTAAAACTCTAGGATGTAGCCCATCTGGGCCCGGAGATTTATCAATTTTCAGACCTTTTAGTTTCTCTAGCACCTTCTCCTTTGTGATGGCAACCATATTCAACTCTGCCCCCTGACTTTCCTGAATTGTTGGGATATTACTCATGTCTTCTACTGTCCAACCTTTCCTCATAAGACACCCCCCCCCCCCCCCCCCCCCCCCCCCCTTCCAGGTATTAGTTTTGTAAACATTCTCTGAACAGCTGCACATTCATGGTGAATAGAATGCGGTTAGGGCCCACAAACAGCAAGCTGTCAATATGACGCAGTGCATCAGAGGAATCCCGGATGTAGTTGGGGAGAGAGTGGACCAGAGGAGTGAGGGTAGAGTCAAGATAAGAGGAAATAAGTTTGGTGGGGCAAGAGCATGTTAACACAATGGGCCTGCCGGGACAGTCCTTTTTGTGGATTTTGGGAAGTAGGTAAAAGTGGGCTGTCCGGGATTGGGAGACTATGAGGTTGGAAGCCATAGGGGGAAGGCATCCGGAGAAATGAGGTCGCTACCGGTGTTGGAGATAATGGATTGATGTTCAGTGAGTATCTGAGAGTGGGCGCTCAGCCTCTGCGAGGTAAAGGTCAGTGTGCCAGACGACAACAGCACCCCCTTTGTCGGCAGGCTTGATGACAAAGTCGGGGTTAGACCTGACGGAGTTAAGAGCAGAAGTGAATAGCAGTACTCAGTTTTGTACCCTTACGTCCCCACCTCAATGAATTCCTGCCCTTGATCTTTTCATTGAGAGCTGTCGACAGGGCATTGGCCGTCTTAATTTTTCTGCCCCCCTCACCCATTCCAACCTCTCTCCTTCCGAACTTTCTGCTCTTCACTCCGTCAGGTCTAACCCTGACTTTGTTATCAAACCTGCCGACAAAGAGGGTGCTGTTATCCATCCACACTCTTCTGGTCCATTACCTCCTCACCTACAGTTGTGAACAGGGCCCTCAACAATGTGCGGTCCATCTCCCGCGCCACTACCCTTGCCCCCTCCACTCCCTGCCAGAACAAGGATAGAGTCCCCCTTATTCTCACATTTCATCCCACCAGCTTCCGTACGTAAAGCATAATCCTCCGCCATTTTCGCCAACTCCAGCTTGATGCCACCACCAAACACAACTTCCTTTCACTCCCGCTGTCAGCATTCCGCAGAGACCATTCCCTCCGACACAATCTAGTCCACCATACTCCACCATACCCAATACCTCTCCCATCACCCATGGAACCTTCCCATGCAATTGCAGAAGGTGTAACACCTGCCCTTTTACCTCGTCATGCTTAACATCCCAGGCCCAAAACACTCATTCCAGGTTAAGCAGCGTTTCACTTACATCTCTTCCAATTTGGTCTACTGCATTCGCTGCTCCCAATGTGGTCTCCTCTATATCAGAGAGACCAAACGCAGACTGGGTGATCGCTTTGCTGAGCATCTTCGGTCTGTGCGCATTCAGGACCCTGACCATCCTGTTGCTTGCCATTTTGACAAAAGACCCTGCTCCCATGCCCACATGTCTGTTCTTAGCCTGCTGCAATGTTCCAGTGAAGCGCAATGCAAACTGGAGGAACAACATCTCATCTTCCGGTTAGGCACGCTACAGCCTTCCAGCCTGAACATTGAATGCAACAACTTCAGATGATCAGCTCTACCCCACCTCAACCCATCTGTTTTCATTTCATTTTACTGTCTTTTACCATTTCTTTCTTTCTTGATATATATTTAATCCCCCCCCCCAATCTTACCCACCTTTCGTTCACCTTTCTCCTCTTTGCTTCCCCCTTCCCCTCCCCCCACATCTACAGTTCATCCTCTGATGTTAGTTTCCCTGCTGTTTGACCTTTCACATCTTTTGTACTCACTGGGGACTGCCATTAGCTCTCTTTCCCCTTGGTTTCTGTGGCCATTAACACCCGGTTTCCCTGGGTTTCTGTGGCTATGATTCATCTTTCATTTTCACTCCACGGTTATAAATATTTCCCACTTTCTCTGTTAGCTTTGACAATGAGTCATCGGACTCAAAACAGCATGGTAGCATTGTGGATAGCACAGTCGCTTCACAGATCCAGGGTCCCAGGTTCGATTCCGGCTTGGGTCACTGTCTGTGCGGAGTCTGCACATCCTCCCCGTGTGTGCGTGGGTTTCCTCCGGGTGCTCTGGTTTCCTCCCACAGTCCAAAGATGTGCAGGTTAGGTGGATTGGCCATGATAAATTTCCCTTAGTGTCCAAAATTGCCCTTAGTGTTGGGTGGGGTTACTGGGTTATGGGGATAGGGTGGAGGTGTTAACCTTGGGTAGGGTGCTCTTACCAGGAGCCGGTGCAGACTCAATGGGCCGAATGGCCTCCTTCTGCACTGTAAATTCTATGTAAAACGTTAGCTCTTTTCTCTCCCTACAGATGCTGCCAGACTTCCTGAGATTTTTCAGCATTTTCTCTTTCGCTCCTTACTTTTATATTCCATTTCCCTCGCTATAAATGATAACATTCTATTAGCTTTCCTAATTACTTGATGTAATATTAATTATCATATTAACCTTTTGCAGTTCACGCAGAAGCACACCCAGGTCCCTCTGCATCTCAGCTCTGCAATCAGATAATATTATTTTCTATTCTTCCAGCCAAAATGGACAATTTCACATTTTTCCACATTATATTCCATTTGTCAGATCCTTTGCCCACTCACTTAACCTAATTTCATCTCTTTGTAGCAAACGTGGAAAATGGGGTTATAGGAGAGGTCCAGTAAGGGAAACTTACCACAGGCATGATGGACTTTCTGTACCCAAGGTGCTTTGAAAACATTTTCTTCAGGATTTTATAAACCCTTTTGTTGTCATATTCTGATTTCAATTAGTCTGTTGCATTTGTTAAGCTAGCCACATTCAGATTGACATTCTCATAAAGGTGCATCTTTTTAATTTAAATTAATTTACTGATCGTGAATTAGTAGTGTGTAGGTATAAAAATCTCATGATATTGTTTGTAACTTATTTTAATCTACAAATCTAGATAAAGAACATTTATGTGCCATGTTGCCCATCTATTTTACACATTTCTGACAGTCTCAAATATTGCAATCATATGAGCTGTGCTAAAATATGGATTAATAATACAAATCCTGCACAAAACCAATCAATTAATTCTGTGTAGTTTTATAAACCCTGCAGAGGCTATCCATAAAACCTTCTTTCTGGTAATTTAAGTCTCACTTTTGTGCGAAGTGTAGCATGTCCTATTCAATTTTGCTGCATCAATTAGAGTTCAGCGGTTTAATTTCGTAATTCTGTGTACAAAAAGCACACCTACCCTCCCTCCCAAATGAGCTGTGTTCCCTGCACACATACTTACAGAATCCCGTTCCTCCCATTGCACACCTCGTTTGACAAAGAGTCATCAAGACTCAAAAATTTGCACTGTTCTCTCTTCACAGATGCTGACAGGAGTTTCTGTTTTGGTTTCAAATTCCAGCATCCGCAGTAATTTGCTTTTATCTTAATATATGCCTGCATTGCTCGCATCTTTGAATTAATTCTAATGCTTATTTGAAACAAGTATTTTTTTAGATTCTTTTTTTTGAGAGAACTTGGGATCTTTTTAGTTTTCCCCAATGATCCCACTTGTATGCCACGTATAAATACACAGCCTCATCCTATATCCTTCTCTGTTTTGATCCAACTATTTCTTGGTGGGTAATGGTGTCTTCTGTGTGTGTTTTCCCACTTCTTTGATTTCTTGAATTAATTGGGTAACACTATCTGCAATGAATTGCATTTTTTAAATTGCTACCTCAATATTGGACTTTTCTCCCTCTGTGTACCAATTTCCATCTCCCTCCATTTTCCCTTCCCCGATCCTTCAGTATGCATATATACTGTGGGCCATAGTTCCACAGGTGCCAAGTGGTTGTTCTTTGTGTGTCAGTCATGATAGTGAATGGCAGTGGATTTATCAACTTCAGGAGCTGACACGGTCAAGCTGGATCCTGCTTTTGTCTAAAGACATATGCAGGAGTATGATTAATTTACCCTTCTACACTCTGGTACATTGAAATCAATTCTGCCGCTGTCAGTACCGCAACTGATCATTTAGCTGAGCACAATTTAGACTTGGATCTCCTGGAGCCCTCATCACAAATATTTGTCATATCATATCATTTCATATCATTTCAGACTGAATTGGTCCTAGTCGGAAAAAAGGTAATGATGCAATAAATTTAACTGACTACATGTAAAATGGCCACCAGGTGGAGCCAGTGTATTAACGTTTTTAATAATTAAAAAGGTGATTAAGGGATCATAGAATCATAGATTTACAGTTCAGAAGGAGGCCATTCGGCTCACTGAGACTGCATCGGCCCTTGAAAAGAACACCCTACATAGGCCCACGCCTCCACCATGTCCCAGTAACCCCACCTAACCTTTTAGACATTAAGGGGCAATTTAGCATGGCCAATCCACCTAATCTGCATATCTTTGGACTGTGGGAGGAAACCGGAGCACCCAGAGGAAACCCACACAGACACGGGGAGAAAGTACAAACTCCAAACAGTCACAGTTGGAATTATCAGTCCACCCAAGTTTGGAAGCAGTATTTTCCAGCACAATATTTTAAATGATACATAAAGTACTACAAGGCCAGCCAGACCACTGTCTGCACAATGCTTGATCAAACTTTAGCCAAGGATAGAAAACCTTCAAAATGTAAATCTCTTGCACTAGTGGCAAAAAATAACCCAGTAACCAACTTGTAAATACTTAATGAATATTGTTGGTGAGGGATCAAATAGAATGGGAAAACTGATAGAAATTAATATTAAAATTTGCCAAATTTCCCCCTCCATAATGGCTTATGTGAGATTACAGGACCGACATATACAGACCAAGCCTTTATTTGACCATATCCTACAAAATTCATATTTCTTAAATTAAAGCAAATGAGAACAATATCTTTCGTGATCAATTATCATGTGTGGGGAAAGGTATTTCTGGAAAAATAATTTACACTACAGGTTGAGCATCCCTTATCACAGAATCACAGAAAAATACAGTGCAGAAAAGGCTCTTCGGCCGATCGAGTCTGCAGCTCCGCATGAATGGCACCTGATCTGCCAATCCTAATCCCGTTTGCTAGCACTTGGCCCATTGCCTCGAATGTTAAGACGTCCAAGTGCTCATCCAGTTACTTTTTAAAGGATGTGAGGCAACCCGCCTCTACCACTCTCCCAGGCAGTACGTTCCAGACCATCAACACCCTCTGGGTAAAAACGTTTTTCCTCAAATCCCTCTGAACCTTCCACCCCTCACTTTGAATGTATGTCCCCTTGTAACTGACCCTTCAACTAAGGGGAACAGCTCTTCCCTATCCACCCTGTCCATGCCCCTCATAATCTTGTGAACTTTGATCAGGTTGCCCCTCTGTCTTCTCTGCGCCAGCGAACACCCGACAACTGAAAAATCTGAAATCCGCACCTTTTTTCGAGTGCTGGCGTGACATCATGAATGGGAAATCCCACAAGGCTTCTAGGCGATGCGCAGTTCTCAAAGTATGGCGCACATGCAAAGTTCCCAACATTCCACACATGCACAGTTCCCAATGCGCACCGTACCTGCGCAGTATATAATAACAATAAACTTTTATTGTCACAAGTATGAAGTTACTGTGAAAAGCCCCTAGTCGCCACATGCCGGCGCCTGTTCGGGTAAGATCTGGTACGGGAATTGAACCCGCGCTGCTGGCCTTCTTCTGCATCACAAACCAGCTGTCTAGCCCACTGAGCTAAACCAGCTCTGTTTTTCCGAATTCGGAAAAACATTCCAAAATCCGATAGACACCTGGCCAAAGCATTTTGGCTAAGGATACTCAACCCTTTACTAAAATGTTCAAAAAATCTATTAAAAAATGTGTTATTTTTCCTGAATCAACTCATCGTTCTGTGGACTATGAAGTGCACAGCCATGATTCACTTCACTCATTTTCCCGAGGGAGAATTTTTCCAAGTTTTATTTGATAAAGATATCCATGATTAAGGGAACCAAATCTCTACATTTATCTAGGGAGGTAGTAGCGCACTGGGGAGGCAGCGGTGTAGTGATATTGTCGCTGGATTAGTAATCTACAGACACAGGGTAGTGCCCTGTGGACCTGAGTTTGAACCCTACCACGGCAGATAAAATGTCCAATAAAACATCTGGATATTCAATTAAACATCTGGAATTAGAAGTCCTAATGATGACCATGAAACCATTGCTGATTGTCATAAAAACACATCTGGTTCATTAATGTCCTTTATGGAAGGGAGCCTGCTGTCCTTACCTGATCTGGCCTACATGTGACTCCAGACCCACAGTCATGTGAGGGTTGACATTTAAATGCCCTCTGAAGGGCGGCATGATGGTTGAGTGGTTAGCACTGGTACCTTACGGCGCCGAGGAACAGGGTTCGATCATGACCCTACGTCACTGTCTGTGTAGAGTTTGCATATTCTTCCCATGTCTGCGTGGATCTTACCCGACAACCCAAATATGTGCAGGGTAGATGGATTGGCCATGCTAAGTTGCCCCTTCATTGGCAAAAAAAGAATTGGGCTCTCTGAAATGGCCCAGCAATCCATTTAGTTCTATTCAGCTGCTACAAAGAAAACAAAAAGGAATGTAAGTGGACAGACCACACTGCATTGATCGAGGTACCGGAACTGACAACTGCAAACCCAGCCCTGTCAACCCTGCAAAATCCTCCTTACTAACATCTGGGGGCTTGTATCTATTACGATCCAAGATCAGACCCCAACAGTGGCTAGGATATTGGGCCAAAACCCCAATATTTTAGTTTATTTGTAAGACTTTTCAGAAAGAATGGTTCACTCCAGGAGTGATTTCGTGAATAGGGCTTTGATATTCTAAAAACAAAGCTTTATTATGAATACAATATTAGGGCAGCACGGTAGCATTGTGGATAGCACAATGGCTTCACAGCTCCAGGGTCCCAGGTTTGATTCCGGCTTGGGTCACTGTCTGTGCGGAGTCTGCACATCCTCCCCGTGTGTGCGTGGGTTTCCTACGGGTGCTCCGGTTTCCTCCCACAGTCCAAAGATGTGCAGGTTAGGTGGATTGGCCATGATAAATTGCCCTTAGTGTCCAAAATTGCCCTTAGTGTCCAAAATTGCCCTTAGTGTCCAAAATTGCCCTTAGTGTTGGGTGGGGTTACTGGGTTATTGGGATAGGGTGGAGGTGTTGAACTTGGATAGAGTGCTCTTTCCAAGAGCCGGTGCAGACTCGATGGGCCGAATGGCCTCCTTCTGCACTGTAAATTCTATGATCTATTAAACTTTTTAACTTCACACCCGAAAAGAATAGCTTACAATTATACAGTAAACACTACTACTCAATTTCCCATTAAACAACAAGAAAAGAAACGTACAACTCTCAATCTATCTTACTGTGGGAGAATTGTGGGCTCAGCTTCAGGCAGATCAGGGGCACAATTTACCAGCCACATCACGCCCGAGTGGAGCATGACATGACCAGTAGATCCCGAGTGAAGCCTCCCACAGGCTTCCCGACAGCCACGAGGCCTCGCAGATCTACCCAAGTCCCACAAGGTGCTGAGACCAGGAACCTGCCCACAATTGGCAGGCCAAAGCCACGCCCGCGTAACTAGGCCATAAACCTACTTAAGGTCTACTTACCTGGTATCTACCAGCCTCCCGGGATCAAAGGCCACAGCCGGTCGCCATTCAGTATTGGTCCACACAAACGTGACCAAGCAGAACGGCCCCTGGAGGCCCCTGGGTGGTTAGAGATAGTCCAAGGTGTCCGGGTGTCACTGCCAAGTTGGCAGGAGCATTGCCAGTGTGGCAAGTGCGGGTGCCAGGGTGGCACTGTCAAGGGTCAGAGGCTGAGGGGGGTCCATGTCCATTAAAGGAGGGGGGTGGGCAGGGCAGGTAGTAAGGTGCCTCTAGGAAGTTGGTGGGGTTACGGGTGGAAGTCCTGGAAGGGGAGGCTGTAAAGGGATGTGGGGGCCTGAAGAGGGAAGCCCCCAGCGACCCCATAGCGTCCTCACTTGGGGAGGTGAGAGGTAATGCCCATGGGTGTGGGGAGTAACATTGTCCATGGGTGAAGTGCAAACTCATTTGAAGATCGGGGCACCCTTTCAAAATGACGACCCGATCTTGGGAGTTTCGCTCCCCAGTGATGAAAAGAATTCTAAGCGTGGGCTAAACTGGTGAGAAACTCCCCAGGGCCCAAAAAAATGACAGTGTCATTGGATGGGGGTGGTGAAATCACCAGCAGAGTCGGTGGGAAGCTCCAAGTAAAATCCCCAACAAATGACACTTAACATTTCAGTTAAATCACGCCCCAGAATTCAACACCACTCTCCAAAGCTTCTTCAAAATACACTGCTTCTCTAAAGCTTTTCAAACTGTCTCTCTGCATTTGAAATGAAAATCGCTTATTGTCATGAGTAGGCTTCAATGAAGTTACTGTGAAAAGCCCCTAGTCGCCACATTCCGGCGCCTGTCCGGGGAGGCTGGTACGGGAATCGAACCGTGCTGCTGGCCTGCTTGGTCTGCTTTATAAGCCAACGATTTAGCCTTGTGAGCTAAACCAGCCCCTGAAAAACCATTTCTTGGCTCCATCCAGTAATGATCTAATCTCCCTAAGCTGAAAAACAACCTCTGCAGACTGCAAAGCACATTATCTCCCCAGAGACTTTCCCAGTCAAACCAAAGTCCATTAGTCCAGACTGAAAAACACTCCTTTGTAAATTGCACCTTCTGGCTGCTAAAACTACCCAGACCTACAAAACAGAAATATTCTTTTAAAATCATAACCGCTGCAGTCAATCACAAACTAACCCCAGGCTTTTAACCCTTAAATTGCCTAATACTTAGAATCCAATATTCCTAAAGTCTTCCAGTCGTCACAGAGCCAAAATTGGGAGCTTAATCAAGCAGCAGCCTGATATTCTCTCAGATAACATCATCCCTGGGTATGTCCTGTCCCATCGGCAGGACAGACCAACAAAGGTGGTGACACAGTGGTTTACAGTCGGAAGGGTGTTGCCCTCAGAGTCCTGAACATTGACTCTGGACCCCATGCAATCTCATGGCACCAGATCAAACGAGGGCAAGGAAACCTCTTGCTGATTACCACGTGCCGGCCCCCTCAATTGATGAATGAGTACCCCTCCATATTAAAAAAAAATACATTTTATTAAGGCATTTCTGATTTTATAATAACGAAAAATACAAATGTAAACATAATTTAGTGCATAACACTCCCCAGCCAACATGGCTTATACACCAAAAATGTGACTGCCAAGGGCCAGGGGGGCCATGTCCATAAAATGAGGGGAGGGGGTTTGAAGAGTGGGAGAGTGCAGGACAGGTAAGTAGGGGCCTCCGGGAGGTTGGGTGGGTGATGGGAGGGGGTCCTAGCAGGAAGGGGGTGCTGACAGGGAGCTTTGGGGGGGGTGGGGGGGGAGTGGCTGAAGAGGGAGGACCTACAACGACCCCATAGCGGGGTGTCCTCACTTACGGGGTGTGGGGTAGTGCCCATGTGTGTGGGGGGGACATTGCTCATGGGTGGGGTTGTTGGGACCCACAAGCTCACTTAGAGATCAGGGCACCCTTTCAAAATGGCGACTCGAGCTCGGAGTTCATCTCCCCAGTGCTAAAAAAAAATTCTGCGTGGCTAAACCGGTGAGAAACTTCCCAGGGCTCAAAAGAGTGACGAAGTGTCGATGAATAGCGGTGGAGAACTCGCCGATAGAGTCGACAGGAAACTCCCTGAAAAACCTGCCACAAATTAACTTTGAAATTTTTTGGGAGAATCAGTCCCAAAGTATTAGTAGTGAAATTGCTGAAGAAGTAGATCTGCATATCAATCTTATTTCCACACTGCTACCAGTATCTGATACAAAACTACGTGAGATCCAAGAAGAGACCAGGAAGGATCAAACTCTTTCAAGCGGTGATGAGGAACATCAACTCACACTGGCACAGAGGTCAACGTCTGGAATTCTGCAATATAAGATCTGAACTCAGCGCCATTAATGGATTGGTGCTTCATTTGAACACTATAGTCATACCTCAATCTCTTCGCAAGGATGTACTAAAGAGGATATACAAAGGACACCTTGGGATTGAAAAATGTAAACGGAGAGCTCGTGACTCTGTTTACTGGCCAGGGTTAAACCAGGATATTGACAGGATGGTCTGTTGCTGTGACACATGCCAGGCGCATCGTTGCAAGCAAACAAGAGAACCTATGTAAATATCTGATGTACCACACTTGCATACTTGGCAAAGGAGGAGTAGAATGCAGTGGTACTGCAGGAAATGCCAAATATTAAAGGAAAACAAAAACAGTTATATGATATATGATACAGTGTCTAGAACTGTACCACTCTTGAGTAGTGATGACATTGCGAGAGTGGAAGATTCACGCAATTGGTCGAGAAAAGCCAATGTACTTGAAGAAGCAGCACCTCGTTCCTACAATGTACAGACAGAAGATGGGTTGGTTTTAAGAATAAATTGTTGCATGCTCTTTAAAACCAGAGAAGACTTTCACAACAATGTGATGGATAATGAAGCTGCAGTGTCCGATTGTTCAGCAGTTCCTGAACACGAGAATGTCCTGGAGAACATTGAAGCTACAAGTTCTGAGCAACAAGGCCAAACTTGTACATTCTCAGTGTCTGCGTGGATTTACTCCTGGTGCTCCGGTTTCCTCCCACAGTCCAAAGATGCGCAGGTTAGGTGGATTGGCTATGCTAAATTACCCCTTAGTATTCAAAAGGTTAGGTGGGGTTATTGGGTGACAGGGATAGGGTTGCATGTGGGCCTGGTGGAGTGTTCTTTGAGAGGGTCGGTGCAGACTCGATGGGTGGAATGGCCTCCTTCTGCACTGTAGTGATTCTATGAATACTGTTAGACACATAGGCGCATGATATCACATGTAAATACTTTGATAATGTATTAATTTATTCCTTCAAAGGAAAGGGGATGTAGTGATAGCATGGTTGTGTTGTAATTCACCGACTGACCACTAGTATATAAGTGAATGTTAGAGTCAGGTGACCTCCCAGACTGACTGGAGTAAGCTGAAGAGAGCGGTTGCATGTGCTTGATCTTACTCTTATTGTTTTGTAGATAGTTTACCCATAGTTAATGTTCATAAATTGTTTATAGCTTTAGCTACAAGTGTACTTGTAATCTAAATCAGGCCATCTGACAAGAACATTATAGAGACCTAATTTTTAGGTATGCCTGGTGTTGCTCCAAGCATGCCCTCCTGTACTCTTTATTGAACAGGGTTCACCCTCTGGTTTGGTGGTAGAGTGGGGGATACGCCAGGCCATGAGGTGACAGACTGTGGTTGACCACAATTCTGCTACTGATGGTCCACAGTGTCCCATCTTGTGTTGCTAGATCTGTTGGCACAGTGGTAGTGCTTGCACAACATGATGAGGGTATCCTCAGTGTGAAGATGGGACTTTGTCTCCACAAGGACTGTGCGGTCATCACTCCTCCTAATATTGTTATGGGTAGATGCACCTGCAGCAGGAAGGCTGGTGAGGATGAGGTCAAGTATGTTTTTCCCTCTTGTTGGTTCCCTCACCACCTGCCACAGTCCCAGTCTAGTAGCTATGTCCTTAAAGACCCGGCCAGCTCGGTCTACCAAGCCATTCTTGGTGATGGACATTGAAGTACCCATCCTATCCATGAGTGCTTCCTCTAAGTGGTGTTCAACATGGAGGTGTACTCTTCCGGTGGCTGCAATGAAAAATGAAAAAATGAAAATTGCTTATTGTCACGAGTAGGCTTCAAATGAAGTTACTGTGAAAAGCCCCTAGTCGCCACATTCCGGCGCCTGTTCGGGGAGGCTTACAGGAATCGAACCGTGCTGCTAGCCTGCTTGGTCTGCTTTCAAAGCCAGTGATTTAGCTGTGTGCTAAACAGCCCCAATGGAGTGAGTGGTCGCATATTTGGTAGCTCCCGTTCGTGGTGGACCTTTTGGACCTTTCCCCCCGATTTGCAGTGGATCTGATTGATAAAACAGGAGACTGGTGAGTAGAGGAGAAGGATTTCCCACCAGTGTATGGATTTGTGGACCAGAAGTGGTCTGAAAAGGAGAGAACGCTGGGCGAAGAGGGGTGTGGAGTCTGCGGTTTAGGAGAATATAGCGGAGGGTCAGGGACCGAAACTGCCGGCCAGTGGTCAACGGAGCTGCTGGTAATCTTTCTCCAGGAGAAATCTGCTGAGCAAAGAATGGAATACCTGGATCCGATTAAGACGGGGATTGACTGTGTGGAGCAGAGATTGAAAGCCCAGGGCCAGGCGATCCAGAAGGTGGAAGAAAATGAATGAAATGAAAATCGCTTATTGTCACGAGTAGGCTTCAATTAAGTTACTGTGAAAGGCCCCTAGTCGCCACATTCCGGCGCCTGTTCGGGGAGGCTGTTACGGGAATCGAACCGTGCTGCTGGCCTGCTTGGTCTGCTTTCAAAGCCAGCGATTTAGCCCAGTGAGCTAAACAGCCCCTAAACAGAGGCAGTGGCTGAGCACGATGACCGGCTAACCGTGATGGCAGTGGAGATGGGAGTGATGAAAGACCATCAGAAGAGGCTGCAAGGGAAAGTGGAGGATCTGGAGAACAGATCGTGCAGGCAGAACCTGAGGATCGTTGGCCTGCTGTTGGATCGAGGGCAGCGAAGAAGCGGATGCAGGTGCATATGTGGCGCGTATGTTTGAGAAGCTGCTGGGGGAAGGTGCGTTTGCTTGGAGGTGGACATGGCACATATGAAGAAGCTGCTGAGGAATGAGCTGCCGAGGGCGATGGTGGTGCGAATGCACCAGTTCCTGGACAATGAACAGATCTTGAGGTGGGTAGGACAGATGAGGAGCTGTTCTTTGGGAAAGAAACGAGCTGCGTATCTACCAGTACTTGGGTGCCAATTGGGGAAAAGAAGGGCGAGTTTTAACTAAGTTAAATCAGCCCTCTTTAAGAAGGGGGTGAAGTTTGATATGCTGTACCCAGCACATCTGTGGGTCACTTATGAGTGCCAGGAGCTTTTTTTCAGATTGCCAGATGAGGGGATGGACTTAAGGACAGGGGACTGGCAGGTGATGGAAGACATTGAACTTAGGGGCGAGTAGCTGTGTTTTTGATCTGCTGCTAAATGTCTTTTTTTCCCCCTCTTTTATGTATTGTTTTGCACTAAGTTTGGGGCCATTGTTCAGTTTTGTATGCTGGTTAAGTTTGTTCTTAATGGGGGATGGTGGGTGGAATTTCCTTCTTTGTGTTTGTTGGGGATTGTAACGTTATCATATGTATGTTCGAGCAGGGGGGAGGGAGATCAGGGGGGGATAGGATGCTTGGCGCCATGAGCAGGGGCTACCAGGCTAGCTGGGCAGGAGTTAGATTAGTTCAGTTTAGGCGAATCAGTGAGAGGAGATGGAGGGATTGGGGAATTGTGTGTAGAATATAGAACATACAGTGCAAAAGGAGGCCATTCGGTCCACCGAGTCTGCACCGACCCACTTAAGCCCTCACTTCCACCCTATCCCCGTCACCCAATAACCCCACCTAACCTTTTTTTGGACACTAAGGGCAATCCCTTAATGTCCAAAAATCCCTTCACCACCGAGGAACAGTGGCAACAATGTGTACCATGTACAAGATGCACTTCAGGAACTCACCTGCTCCTCAGGCAGCACCTTTCAAACCCATGACCACACCCACCTAGAAGGACAGGGCAGCAGATATCTGGGAATGCTGCCACCTGGAGGTTCCCCTCCAAGTTACTCACCATCTTGATTTGGAAATATATCACCATCCCTTCACTTGTCGCTGGGTCAAAATCATGTTCCCTTCCTAACAGCACTGTGCATGTACCTACACCCACGGAGTGCAGCGGTTCAAGAAGGCAGCTCACCATTACATAGGGCAGCACCATAGGGCAGCACGGTAGCATTGTGGATAGCACAATTGCTTCACAGCTCCAGGGTCCCAGGTTCGATTCCGGCTTGGGTCACTGTCTGCGCGGAGTCTGCACATCCTCCCTGTGTGTGCGTGGGTTTTGTCCGGGTGTTCCGGTTTCCTCCCACAGTCCAAAGGTGTGCAGGTTAGGTGGATTGGCCATGATAAATTGCCCTTAGTGTCCAAAATTGCCCTTAGTGTTGGGTGGGGTTACTGGGTTATGGGGATACGGTGGAGTTGTTGACCTTGGGAAGGGATGCTCTTTCCAAGAGCCGGTGCAGACTCGATGGGCCGAATGGCCTCCTTCTGCACTGTAAATTCTATGATTACCTTCTCCAAGGGCAATTAGGGATGGGCAATAAATGCTGGCCTTACCACTGACATCCTTGCCAATGAATGAATTTTTTAAATATCAGATTTTTGCAGTCAAGAAATGTCTGTTTCCTTTAATCCATTTCTCGAACAGTTGTAATGTTGAATGGACTTTACAAAGAATTACCTGTCAATGAACCTTTTACTTTTTGACATACAAGGACACTATTTTATGTGGTATTTTGGATGCAGTGACAAGCTGAGAGGGGTGGGGGTTTCATGAGATGAAGGGTTGTGATAATTTGTAAGTAATGTGATTAATATACTTTATGCATTACATTTGCTAATATCAATAAAAATAATTTTATTAGCCTCGATAAAATGTGGTGTATTCTTGAGATGTACCATGTGAGGTGGAGTCAGAAGGCATATGGCAGCCCTTCAGGTAGTTTGTCTTGCTTAATGGCACAAGTGTGGACATTCTGCCACACAATGGGACATTTTGTTTCCATAGAAAAACACACACAAAAAAAAGCAGGTGATGTTTGAGTTTTGTTAAGGCAGTGGAAAACAAAGATGGAGGGGAAACCAAAAAGCATTGCATTGTGGGAGATGAGCATAGTTAATTTTAGGAAGAGATGAACACTTTCTTAAAAATTGTTTTTCCCGAAGGATTAGAGTAAGATTTAGAGTTTTTCTTGTTCCAGGGTTCAAGTTGAATGTACCATGATGCAATTTAATGTGTTTTGTAAATTTAAATTGGTATTCTGATGTTTCACTTTGAGTTTGAGGACAAATATTAGAGCTACTTAGAGGTTCTATTTGCTTGGCTCGGCACTGTCCAACGTATGTTTGCATTGAACTTTTCAATAATAGGCTTGATGGATGAAATGACCTGTTCTGATATCAAAAATAGAAGAGTCAGCAGTTGCATTCTGCAACTTTGTTCAGAATGTTCCACACTCCAGGGAATAGTGACAATTTGGTGCATGGATTTCTTTTATCTTCATGATTCAAGTATGATTGGATGTTCTAAAAAGAGAAACTGTACGATTCTTCTGGACGGAGGACCAAGATGGTCATAATGGTAAAGTCATCTATGTTTGTTTTGTGGCTCTGTTGTGTCTTGGATTTGCACTGAGATATTTCAGGTACACTGTGAACATAGACATTTTGACCTTGTATCTGTTCCATAAGTTGTGTTTATTGACAAGTCTGGTGAATTTCCATTATCAATTCTTGCTTCTGTTTAGTTTTTTTTTGGAAATAATTTTTATTGAAAAATTTTGAATTTATACAACAATAACGCACCATAGTAAAATACCAAAAATAACAATAATATTAACAATCATAAACATTCGTTCCACCTCCATGAACAACACAGCATTTTAACAACAACGCAAATTAACACAATATAAAGTTACAGAATAGACACTACAATAAGGAACACCCCCCCCCAACCCCGGGTTGCTGCTGCTATTGACCAAGTTACCTATGTTTGAGCCAGGAAGTCCAGAAAAGGCTGCCATCGTTTATAGAACCCTTGTATTGATCCTCTCAGGGCAAATTTGACCCTTTCCAATTTTATAAATCCCGCCATGTCACTGATCCAGGTCTCCACACCTGGGGGCCTTGCATCCTTCCACTGTAGCAGAATCCTTCATCGGGCTACTAGGGACGCAAAGGCCAGGACACCAGCTCGACCGCAACTCCAAAAATCGCGAGTCCCCACCCTGGTTTGACCCTGGATCCAACCACCCTTGACACCGTCCCCGCCACCCCCTTCCAGAATTCTTCCAGTGCTGGGCATGCCCA